>NC_137802.1:260000-860000 GCF_963383645.1 Muscardinus avellanarius | reverse complement strand
GCCCGCTCTGTGCCCACGCCGTCCAGAAAGCATAAAGGGGTGATTATGGGGCTGGGTGGCAGGCGGGCTGTGTCACCCGCACGCGGCATGAGCCTCCAGGGTACTGAGACTCTCTGGGCGCCTCCCCCGACCCCACGGGGTCTCCAGCTCTGGAGCAGGGACTCCTGGGTAAGGGTGGGCCACCCGGGTAAAGACCCCAGCCCTGACAACCTCTAGTACCTGCACCTCCTTCTGGTGCAGTCTGGAACCCTTCTTCCAGTCCTGAACCCCGTTTTCCCAGTCGCAGCGCCCCTCAAGGGCTTCCAGCAAGCAAGGATAGGCAGCTGGGCCACCCAGGCCTCCAAGCCCCCACCCGGGCCGCTCAAGGCGGTGGCTGTGGCCAAGCCCCTGGCACTCCTTAAGGTCCCCATAGGGAAGGGCTCGGGTGTCCTTCCTGGAACGGAGGACCCGACTAATTGACTATTGATTGGTACTCGAGGGTGTGGAGGCTCAGGGAGCGGGCCCCAAGGGCCGCCGATGTGAGAGCGCACAGGTGGGGCGCAGACCAGCGGGGGTGGGGCAGGCTGGGGTTGGGCTGAGAGGCCTCCCGTCCTCCAATCCCCTGGTCCACCCTGCTGGCTTCTCGGGACACTAAACTCCATGAGAGCCTTCCGGCTGGCCTCCAGCACCTGCGGGCCCCAGCTGCGGCCTTCGGGCCGGTGCCCCTGGTCCTCTCTTCCCCGGGCTCTGTAGACGCTGCCGCAGGCCTCCCCGCCTTTCTGCACTCGGCCCCCACCGCGAGCTGACCCCGGCAACTCCAGCAACTCCGCCTTGAACCTTTGATCCAGTCTCAGCCTCCCAAGTCCTGGGATGCCCTTGTCTAAGACCCCCCAGGACCCCGTGGACCCGGGACACCTCCCTCACACTCCTCCAGGTCTCCACTGACCCGGCTCTTCTGCAGGGATCCGCCTGGGGGGCTCCGGGCCAGGGTGACCCCTGGCGCCCTGCCCTCCAGTGCGGGCAGCACCCCCAGCATGGGAGCCCCACTCCGCCAGTGCTGAAGTCAGCCCGCCGCACACCAGGCCAGCCTTGGCGCTTTCCACACCGCTCCCTTTTGGAAAGGTGGAAAAGGGGAAACTGAGGCCAGCCCCGGTCGGGAGGCCTGGGGGGCGCCGCGGGTGCAGCCTCTTGGCCCGGGCAGGGGCGGGAATGCCAGCCGCGCCCCCCCGCGTGCTCCGGGCAGGGCCAGGGGCAGGGCCAGGGGCGCGGCGGCCGAGGGTCCCGGCGCACTCACTCACCGCGGCTGGGGTCCGCCGGCGCCGCGCAGCCCGCGCGCCGAGCGAGCGCGGGGACGGGGGCGTGGCCTGCGGCGGGCGTGGCCTGCGGCGGGCGTGGCCTCGGTGGGCGTGGCCTCGGCGGGCGTGGCCGGCAGCGGGCGGGTCGGGCTCGCCCCTCGGCGCGCAGGCCCCGAGCTCCCCTGCCCGCCCGCGCGAGGCCCCGCCGCCCCGCCGCAGATTGGAAACAGATGGCGGCGCGGGCGGGGGCCGCCCGGGACCCCGACCCGACGGGGGGCGCGACGGCGGGACGTGCAGACAGCCCGCAGCCCGCGCGGCGGGGCCTCTACAGGCTCCCGGCCGGGATCGCGGTTCGCGGACGGCCTCAGCTCCTCAGTCCTCCGCAACTCCGTGAGGCCCTGCTTCAAAATAAAGAATAAAAAAACAGGGCGGGGGTGCAGCTCGGTGGTCAAATGCCCCTGGGTTCCATCCCCAGACCCGCAAAAATAATAATAGTAAAAAGAACAGGGCTGGGATGACGAGTGTACGCCGACCAGCTCATAAGCTTCTTTTAATTAAATTGTTTTGTGCTAGGGATTGAACCCAGGGGTATTCTACCTCCGAGCCACACCCCCAGCCCTTTTTATTTCTTTATTGTTTGGGAAACAGGGCCTCGCTGGGGGCCTCTCCCACTGCCCCGTCCCATTTGTAGGCTTAAGTGACCATGACCGACAGACCTCTGCTGACAGAGCTATCAGGGGCTGATGGATGGGGAATCGGAGAGGCCAAATCCACCCTAGGTGGAGGGACAGCCACCCGGCCCAGCACTGGGGAGGCCGAGACAGGAGCACTGCAAGTTCCAGGTCGGCCTCGGGAGTTTGGCGAAAGCCTCGGCCGTGTAGAGAAGCCTTTTCAAACTAAAAAATGAAGAGGGCTGGGATGCATCTCGGAGGTAGAATGCCCCTTGACTCAAATCTTAGTGCCAAAAACAAATCCAGCGGAACAGGAGGGACTCGGGACGGCTGGGCCTCAGCTCCCGCGGGTGCCGCCACCTCCGGGCAGCCTCCAGGAGCCGCGCCCTCTGCGCCCTTGGGGAGGGAGGGACACGGGCCGATCGCGTGAGCTCCTGCAGCTGGGAGGCTGGGGGGTAATTTTTTTCATCAAAATAACTTTTCTTCTAATTATAAAATAGGCGCGTGCAGCAGAAAATTAGGGAAAATCAGCACAAGGGAGAAAATAAAAGTGGCCCAAATCCACCCCGCGATGGAGAGGGCGATCTCGCACGGGGGCCTCTCCATTCTTCCCACAAATGCTCACCCGGCACCTACTACGTGCTGGGCGGCTGCAGACGCCAGGTCAGCACGGGGGACTCCACGAAGAAGTCCTAGGGACGCCAGCGCAGGGCCGCACGCCTGCATTCCCGGGACTTGAGAGGCTGAGATGGGAGGACGGCGGGTTCGAGGCCGGCCTCAGCAACCGAGACCTCAGCACCGTAGTGAGACCCTGTTTCAAAGTAAAGAGGACTCTGGAGCCGGGCGCGGCGGGCACACTTGTCATCCCAGCACGCGGGAGGCTGAGACTGGACGATCTGTCTGAGGCCAGCCTCAGCTGCTGAGTGAGGCCCTTGGCAACGCGGCGAGACCCTGTTTCAAAATAAAGGATGAAAAGTAGGGCTGGGGGCGGAGCTTGGCGCTAGAACGCCCCGGGTCCCCTCCCCAGCACTGAGTAAGGGCCTGGGGTGGAGCTCGGGTGGAAGCAGAGGCCCGCTTTAACCTGGTGCAGGTGTGGAGGACAGGCCCTTCACCTGCACCCAGGGCCTCCTCCCGGGTGCGTGTGGGAGGGGAACGGGTTGGGCGGCCCGCCCGCCGCCGCGCCCCGCGGAGCTGGCACCCATGACCCGGGGCAGGGAGCGTGTGCCAACCAGCCGCTAGCCGCCCAAACACGGCTGGCTTGGGGCCGTCTGCCCCGCCCTGCCGCAGGCGCGCCCCTCTCATGCTCAGGTGCGGCGGGCGCAGCCCTGCTCCTCCCAGGTCCTCCCCTCCCCGGGGCTCCCTCTGCCCGCACCCCACAGGTTGTGAACCCGAGAACACTCTGGTTTTCCTTCCTAAAAGTTCAGTAAACTTTGTCTTTCTCCCTGTTCCCGGCTCGATTTATTAATTTAGCTCCCAAAACTGCCCCCTCGGCTCCATGAGGTCCCCTCAGCCCTGGTCCCCGGCTCCTCTCTCCAGCAGCCAGAGCGCACCCCGACATGCCCACCTCTGCCCACAGCCCGCCATGGCTCCACCGCCCTCGGGTCCCAAAGAGGGGAGCGCCACCCTCCCCACCTGCGCCCCTCCTTGGTCGCAGAGTCCGCCACATTATGGTCTCCCTCCCTCCCTCCCTCCTTTCGTTCCTTCATGGAGGGTCCTGGGAATTTAACCCAGTGGTATTCTACTTCCAAGCTACAGCCCCAGCCCTTTTAAAACTTTGAAACAGAGCTGGGCGTGGGGGTGCGCGCTTGTCATCCCAGCATTCGGGAGGCTGAGACCGGAGGATCGCGGTTCACGGCCAGCCTCAGCTTAGTGAGGCCCTCTGCAACTCAGTGAGACCCTGTTTCAAAATCAAGAATAAAAAATCGGGCTGGGGGTGCAGCTCAGAGGTAGAACGCCCTGGGTTCCATCCCCAGGACCACAAGAAATAAAAACTAGAGAGGCTGGCGGAGCCCCGCGATAGCAGGCATGGGCCTGCAATTGCGGTACCCACGGGGCTGACACACGAGGACCAGAGGCCTGAGGCCCCAGCAACTGAACGAGACCCAAACAGGGCTGGGGTGCGGCTGGGGGGCAGCATGCCCCTGGGTTCCACCAGTACCCAAAAATAAAGAAAAGAAGTAATGTCGGTGTTTTGCAGACCGAGTCACCGCTGCTGCCTGCGATTCCTACACTCCGCCCGCAGCGTTTATCCGGCACCGACTGCACACCAAGCCCGGCACAGGGCGCTCTGCCGCTGCCCGGGAGGGGGGGTCGCGGGCCAGCCGGGAGGCCCACGGGTGCAGGCGCCGCCACAGGGCCAGGAGGTGACATCCAGGAGCTGAGAGACCCGCCGAGGCAGGCGGCTGCGCTGGGGCGGCAGGGCCGAGGCCGAGGGAGAGGCCGGGGGCGCAGAAGGCACAGGGCACGCATCCCACGGCGACCCCCCTGGGCCGCCCCAGCTCCCAGGTCCTTGGTGAACAGGAAGAAAAGACATCTACGGGCAGACATTTGGATGGAGACCCAACCTCTTCCTCCCCCAGACCTCAGAGGGATTACTGAGCACTCCCGACAGACGAGGCAGGCACACAGTAGGTGCTTAGTAAGGGCCCCCGGCACGCTTCGGAATCTGGAAGCAGGCACGGCCAAGTAGCTCATCTGAAATGCTCGGGACCTCACGGGTGTTAGACTTTGAGTTTTTTTAATCTTGGAATATTCGCATGTGCGTAATGAGCTATCTTTTTTTGGCAGAACTAGGTTGCAGAAAGTCTCGGCACTCGCGAAGGCTCCCGTCTGCCCTGCGACCCTCCTGTCTCAGCCTCCCAAGTCCTGGGATGGCGGGCGCGCCACCGCGCCCGGCTCATGGCTTTCTGAAACTCGGGAGCCATCCTGTCTCCCGAGCACCCCCGGTGCCCTGACGCACGCTGCCTCTGCGAAGTTTTACCTTCGTGTTTACAGAGTCCCCTGCCGAGGAGGCAACTTTCCCAGGGCGCCCTCGGGCCGCGCTGGGGTTGGTCGGGCTGGGCCACAGCTCACTGTCCACGCGCGCCCACGCGGACGGCGGGCTCCCACAGTCCAAGGGCAGGCCGGCGCTGGCGCACCGCCATCCCAGACCCGGGGACGCTGAGACAGGAGGGCCGCAGGGCAGAGGGGGCCTTAGCAAGTGGTGACACCTTCTGCAGCCTAATAAGACTGTTTTCAAGTTAAAACAAAATGGGGCTGGGGGTGTAGCTCAGAGGTAGAAAGCCCCTGCTGGGTTCAATCTCTAGTACCACAAAAAAAAAAAAATTTTTTTCTTCTGAGATTGGTGTGTGTGGCACTGGGGATGTACCAGTATTCTTTATTCTTTATTTTGAAACAGGGTCTAAGTAGCTGAGGCTGGGTGTGAACCACGATCCTCCGGTCTCAGCCTCCCAAGTGCTGGGACTAGTGTGCTACCACGCCCAAGTGGAATATTAAATTTTTAAATGGAATAAGAAAAAACTCAAGGTGTGGAAGAATGCGTAAAAGAGGCTACCATTTGGCTAAACAAAGGAACCTAAACCTCCCCACGCATGTAACGTTCACAGATTTCCGAACACCTACACCGCCCAGGCCGGCAGCCGCGCGTGGCGGGCTGGCGTAGAGGGCCGCGCGGCAGTTCCTCGGCTACACTGCGGCCACGTTTCAAGGCTCAGTAGACAAGTGCGGCCCGTGGCCGCTGCACCAGGGAGTGGACGCAGGAGCGTCCGACCACGAAAGAAAGTCCAGCGACAGCGAGCAAACCCGCTGCCACTTTCATTAGTAAAGTGTTTTAGCCGGGCGCGGTGGCCACGCCTGTCATCCCGACTTGTCACCCCAGCACTCGGGAGGCTGAGGCAGGAGGCTCGCGGTTCATGGCCGGCCTCAGCTACTTAGGCCCTCTGCAACTCAGTGAGGCCCTGTTTCAAAATAAAGAATGAAAAATCAGGCTGGGGGTGGAGCTCGGAGGTAGAAGGCCCTGGGTTCCCTCCCTGGTACCAATGAACAAATGGATGGACGGACGGACGGACGGCGCAGCAAAGTGGAAATGCCAACTTCTGCCGTGGTGCTCGGGGCCTTGGCGCAGCTGCCTCGAATATTATTACCCTATTCAGACATTTCTGCTAAGTGGACGGGCCAGAAATGGAAGCTCACCGCGTAACTTGCATCTCCCGCCCCGGAGCCCGCAGCTGCACCAGGGATGAACGCCCACCTGGTCACGGGCACCCTCAGTCGGGGAAGTGTCCCCGCCCCGGCAGGGGCCGTGCCAACAGTTGGCGCTTCACAAATGCACGCCTGGGGCAACAGAGGAGGGCAAAGGCCCGGCGGGGACCGCAGGCGGTGGAGGCCGAGCCGGGGGACGGGCACGCGGCTGGTCCCACCTGGGGCGCCGGGCAGCCCTTCCGGGAGCAGAGGGCAGAGGCCCGCGGGCCCCAGGCCTGCAGCCGATTATATATTCACCAGAATCTTAAACAAAAGGCCTGCGGCCGCCTGTCAGCCAAGCCATGGCTTTTATGGTAATCAGCGATGAATTACCCACAATGCCTGGCTGAGCGCAAGTGGTTCTTGGCCCGGATCCTAAACTAATTTTTATGTGTTCGTGTGTATATAATTTTGCCGGCTCCCTCCTGCTTTCTCCCCTTCATTACCAAGGCAGAAGGGGGTGGGGGACAGAAGAAACCCCGGGTGTAAGGTGGGGGGGCTCTCACCAAGGCCCCAGGCCCCACATGCAGGAAGCTGGGAACGCAGGGAGGGGGAGGGGAGGGGAGGGGAGGGGAGGGGAGGGGCTGGCCTGCCTCTAGTGGCCTTGGGCAAGTAGCTCACCCTCTGTGGGTTCCTAGCTCACCAGCAGTCCCTCTGATTTGTTTTTTACTCATTTATTTATTTGCAGTACCAGGGATGGAGCCCAGGGGCATTCGACCTCCGAGCTCCACCCCCAGCCCAATTTTTTATTCTTTGTTTTGAAACAGGGTCTCCCTGAGTTGCAGAGGGCCTAAATAGCTGAGGCTGGCCTTAAACCTGCCATCCTGTCTCAGCCTCCCGAGTCCTGGGATGGCAAGCCTGTGCCAACACACTCAGCTATTTAATTTTATTTTGGCATTAATGAGGATGGCACGCCCTGGCCGCTGCGCCGTGCCCCCGGCCCAGCAGAGGCCACCGTGGCGGCTGTGTGCCCGAGGCTGGCTCGGGGCTGCTGGCACACTCAGACGTTCCGTCCCGCCCAGGAGGGTGAACCGAGGCTCTGGCCGCATCCCTGACACAGGCCAAGGCTCAGAGAGGCGTGTGCTGAGGGCCACACGGCTCAGAGGTGGCACTGGGGACGAGGGTCCCACTGGGGCCGCTGTGGACAGACCAGGGCCCGCGGCGCGGCTGGGTGGCTGGGCGCTGCGGGCTTAGGAGGGGATGCTTCGGCCCAGCGGCAGGTTTTTATAAAGGCAGCCCCAGAGCCGGGCGGGCGTCACGGCCGTGGGCAGCGAGGCCCGGAACTCGCCGGCTATTTTAAAAGGACTATTTCTGGAGGCCACGGCGAGAAGGCGGGGGTGGAGGAAAGAGACACGGGGCACCACGGGGCCAGGCAGCGTGGCTCCGGGACGGGTCACGGGCTGCCCGGCCTGCCAGCCGGAAGCCTCGCTTCTCCCTGCGAACGCCCTGATTAAGCAAGGCACAGGCACCCGGGCCTACTGTGCGCCACCCCGCTGTGGCCCGGGGTCGACGGGCAAAAGCGCCTCCGTGATGTACGCCACCATCCCGGCGCTCGGGAGGCTGAGACAGGAGGATCGCGGTTCGAGGACAGCCTCAGCTACTTAGTGAGGCCTCTGCAACTCAGTGAGGCCCTGTTTCAAAATAAGGAACAGAGGCAGGACAGGCAGAGATGAGGCGGGAGGCCGGGGGCAAGGGGGCGGGGCAGCTGGTGGGGGCGCCCTGGGCTGCAGGGAGGGGAGGTGGGAGCCACGGAGGGCTGTGGGCAGAGGGCCAGGCCTGACTCGACGCGCAGCGGCGCCTCTGGCAGCTGTGGGAGGACGGGCTGTGGGGTCAGGTGCGGGCCGCATGGTCCAGGCGGGGTGGGGCTGCACGGGAAGCGAGGCCTGGGCCTCAGGGCCCCGGGCTGGAATACAGTAGGTGCTCATAACTAGTCTCAGGGCTTTGGCCTCTGTGTTATGAACCCGAAACCCGCACCACCCCACCACAGGGACCTGCAGGAACCTGGAGACGGCGCGGCTCCGGGTGGGCATCCGGTGCGGAGGGAGGCCGCACGGCTGCAGGTCCCTGGATGCCCAGGCGCGTGGCCCCGACAGCCCCTGCCCCCTGAGCCTCTGTGGCGGTGGTAGCTGTGCCTCCCACAGGCTGTCGGGGAGGCGGGCGGGAAGACCCAGCAGCTGGCCACACCCAGCCTCTACCTCCTCGGCACACCCACAGAGACACAAAAACAGCCCCATTGCCAGAGAGCGCTGGGTCCCCACATTCACAGATCAGCCCCGTGGCCCGTCTGCTGGAAAACTCACAAGGCGAGAAAGGAACGTGCCGAGGAGGACCCCCAGGTTGACCTCTCGGGTCTCTGCAAGCACCAGGGCCAGGGTCTTCCCTCCCTCTGACCCTTCGCATCCATGATACCTGCCTCATGGTCCAAAATGGCTCCCTGAGCACCCGCCATCACCTCCATGGTCCAGATGGTGGCAGAAAGACGGGAACTGGCACTGCCTCACTCTCAAAGCATCTCCAGGAAATCCTGCTCATTTATCCCAGAATGAATCAGATGGCGCAGGCAGCTGCAAAGGGTACCAAGAACTGTCTTTTTTTTTTTTTTTTTTTTTACATCCAGGTGACCATGTGTTGAAATAAAAATCACACAGTTAGAGCCAGGCACAGAGCCGCACGCTTGTAGTCCTAGTACTCGGGAGACTGAGACAGGAGGATCGTGGTTTGTAGCCAGCCTCAGCTACTTGGTGAGGCCCTTTGCAACTGGGACCCTGTTTCAAAATAAGAAAAAAGGGCTGGGGGTGGAGCTCAGAGGTAGAACGCCCCTGGGTTCCATCCCCAGTGCTGAAAAAAAGAAAAAGAATCATACAGTCCAACTGTTCCAGAGAATACAGAGGTACCAGGACAGCCCAGCACAGACATGCAGCAGCAGGGCCTGGTCTTGGGCTTCAAACCAGTGCGTCTGAGGCCCTGACCCTGAGAGGGAGGAGGGAGGTCATCGAGGCCAGCCCCCTGCGTCTGTGCCACAGCGGATTTTCCTTCTGCCTCCGTTCTCCCTGGCCCCACCTGGGGAGGACAGGGCCGATTCGTCTCCTTCTCCTTGGTAAACAACTGTCAGGGAAAATAAATAGTTCTTAATAGGCCCATTAATTGAATCCAGGAAGAAATCACCTTCTCTCCGGGCCGCTGAGAAGCCGCTGCCCACGTCCTACAGCAGCGCAGGAGGGAACGCAGGAGGGAACGCGGGCTCTGGGGAGGCCTGAGACCCCCGCCCGCCGGCCGCCCCGCCTCCTCTCTCTATTTACACTGGGGTACCTCTGAGCTATGTCTCCAGCCCTACTTTATTTCTTACTTTGAGGCAGGGTCTCGCTGAGCTGCAGGCGCTGGCTGCAGACCTGCCGTCCTCCCGTTTCACAGCCCCCTGAGTTTCTGGGGTGACAGGCGTGCACCACCGCGCCCGAGTTTTTAAATTGTTCTTTGCGTTTTTTAAATTTTTCTTGTACTAGGAACTGGAGCCAGGGGCATCCTACCCCCCCCCCACTACACCCCCGGCCCAATTTTATTTTTGTATTTTGAAACCGGGCCTTACCAAGTTGCAAAGGGCCTTGCTAAAACGCTGAGGCTGGCCGCAAACCGACAGCCCTCCCTCTCGGACTCGCAAGTCCTGGGATTACAAGCCTGCACCACCACGCCGGCTTCTTTGACGTTTCCAAAGAGAAAACCATCAAGTAATTAGGAATCCAAGAACCTGGCGCCGCTCGCTGAGTGGCGTGGGCACAGCCCTTAGGTCAAGGCTGACCCCACACCCACTGAACGCTGACCATGCTGGTGGTTCAGTTTCCCTAGGGTGAATCCAGCCTCCCGGGAACACCGCTGCCTGCACCCTCACCCACCCCACTTTGCCAGCAAGCTCCTGGCACCTCACAGGAAGCGGCCAAATGTGGCCTGACAGCCTCAGGGAGGCCAGACTTGGGAGCGATGGCTCCTCAGAACCCCCAGAGCTGGCCGCGTCCTCCCAGGCAGATTCCCAGGCTTCCAGAAAGTGCTAACGATTCTGTTGCTATTGGACAGCGTTATAGACCACTATGGTAACCAGCTACGGTAGCCAGCTACGGTAGCCAGCTATGGTAACCAGCTACGGTAGCCAGCTATGGTGACCAGCTATCGGCTACTCACGCACGTGCGGTGCAGACCCTTCCAACTATCCCAGACACACCCTACCCCATCCTACAGACAAGGAAGCAGAGGCCCGACACATCAGACCACTGGCTCAGGGGCTCAGGGGCTCAGTGCTCAGGAGGTGGACCCAACACCTGAGCCTGGGGCCTGCTGTACTGGATTCGAACCCGTGAGAAGGCCCGGCCACGTAAAGCAGGCTCTCCCAAAGCGTGGGCCCACGTGGCCAACACCAGGATGACAGACCGGCGCCAGGGCTGCCTTCCCTGCCACTACACACTTTGGGGGTCCCCAAGCTCTTTGGTCTTCTCCCTTCTCCCCAGGAGACAGGAAACCTTGTGGGTTGTTTCTGGGTTCCCAGACCCCTGGCTTGAGGGCCACCCTCAGGGACCCATCCTCCGCAGCCTTCATCATGGCTTCTGAGCCAGCCCTTCAGACACACAGCAGCTCAGAGACGGAGCGGCTCACAGCCTCACACCTGGAGCCTGCCCACCTGGCCCAGCGGCCCCGGGCAGAAATCCAAACCTGCGGCTCAGCCACCTCAGGCAGCCGGGGGCCACCACCAGCCAGCAGCCGCCCAGGGCCTCCCTGGCCATCGCCAGCCCGCAGTGGGGGGCAGGATGGCCAGGCACGGTGGTGTCCGCGTACACCGCCCATCCGGCCTCGCACCCAGGCGACAACGCAGAGTCCTCGGGGAGGGCTGCGAGATTCATTCCCATTTCACGGATGAGAAACCAAGGCTCTGGGGCGGGAATGCGGAGCGGTCCGCATGGCGGGCAGGACCCCAGCGGGCTCAGGCCGCCGCCTCCCGTGCCGAGCTGAGGCTGGGCTGTGTGCAGGTTGTTTCTTGTTTGAGGTGCTAGGGAATGGAAGCCGGGGGCTTTCCACCTCTGAGCTATTCCTCCAGCCCTATTTTGTTTTCTGAACACGAATCAGGGTCTCCGTCTGTTGCCGAGGCCGGCCCCAACCTGCAGTCCTCCTGTCTCAGCCTCTCGCGTACTGGGACCATGGGTGTGTGCCACTGTCTGGACTCTGCAGGTCCAGAGGGCTGCCGGAGGGGGAGCTACAGCCAGTTCACACATCCTAAAAATCACGCTGGAGCCGGGCACGGCGGGCACGCTTGTCATCCCAGTACCTGGGAGGCTGAGACAGGGGTCCGGGTTCGCGACCAGCCTCTGCTACTTAACTTAGTGAGGCTCTCAATTTAGTGAGGTAATGTCTCAAAATAAAAAATAAAAAATGAGCTGGGGGTTTAGCTCGGAGGTAGAATACCCCTGGGTTCCATTTCCAGTATCAAAAAAAAAAAAAAAAAAAAAGCAAAATCCACATTGGCTAGTCGACTGGGTGATGGGATGGGGTGCGGACAGAGTCCCTGAGCCTGGGGACCCCCGCAGCCTGACTTCACTCTCTGCCCCGGGCACCGAGCACACCAGGGCTTTACTGTCCTCCTGCTCCAGGCGGAAGCTCGTGGAAGCCACGCGGGTCCCCAGAGCTCACTCTGGACACCCTGGGAGCAGAATCGTCCCTGGTTGGGAACAGTGTGCCAGTGACCTGCACCCAGTCCCCAAAAAGACAGGGGGAGAGGCAGAGGGAGGAAAAGCGGGGAGCACGGGCACACGGCCCAGCCCGGCCAGGGGACCGCGCGTCCCTCCGTACACGCGGGGTTAAGTCCAGTGTATCATTATCATTATGACCAACTTTAACCCTCCTGGAGGCTGCAGCCGGGCACCCCCAGCCCTCCCCCTAGCCTGAAATGGGCCTAAACACAGAAGTGGGGTTTCCAGGTTCCCTTGGGGAAGCGGCAGGAGGCGCTGTGCGGCCATTTGGGGCTGGCGCTGGGGACCTCGGGACCCGCCGGCCCACGGCGAATCACTGCCAGTATCCCTGCGTCTTCCAGGCTCGGTTTCCCCCTGCGGGCTAGGGTGGGGCCCCAGCCTCCTTCCTGCAGAGCGGTGTGGCCTTGGGCAAGGACCTTACCCTCTCCACCCTGATAATCCCAAGGAGCATTCCACACTCAGGTCCCGGCGGTGCTGATGCGGGCGCCAGGGACTCCAGGGAACGGTTGCATCTCTCTCTTCCCACCCGACATCTTTTTTCATAGAGGAATTGAGCCCAGGGGCGCTCTGCCACTGAGCAACACCCACAGCTCTTATTTTTTATTTTGTTTTGTTTTGTTTTTTGCAGTACTGGGATGGAACCCAGAGGCATTCTACCCTTGAGCTATACCCATAGCCGGATTTTCTTTTTTCTTTTGGTACTGGGAATGTAACCCAGGGGCATTCTACCTCTGAGCAACACCACCTGCACCATTTTTTATTCTTTATTTTGAAACAGGGCCTCACTGAGTTAAAAAAGGCCTCACTAAGTAGCTGAGGTTGTCCTCGAACTGTGATCCTCCTGTCTCAGCCTCCTGAGTGCTGGGTTGACAAGCGTGCCCACCACGCCCAGCCTTGATTTTATTCTTTTATTTGGAAACCGGGTCTCACTGAGTTGCAGAGGGCCTTGCAGAGTAGCTAAGGCCGGCCTCCAACCTGTGGTCCTCCAGTCTCAGCCTCCCAAGCAGGGGATTGCGGTTCCAGCCCCCAGGGTGGGCCTCTGCTCCAGCACGCTCTGCCACCTCCGCCACAAAGGAGGAAACTGCCCCGCCATGTCCCGGCCCTCCTGCCCCAAGGGCCGGCTTCAACCCACCGAGGAGCGTCTCCACTCCAACGTCCCCAACCCAGTACAGCAGAGCAGCGAGCTGCCTGGCGGCCCCGGCATAGGCTGCAGGCCGAGACAGCAAGCCCCACAGACAGACCGCGGCGTCTCTCCGCGCGACCCAGCGTCCACGGCAGGGACGCCCGCGCCAGGACTGCGGGCTTACTGCCCAGAACGAGATCTGCGTTTGCCTTTAGTTTAAAGAGAGAAACGGCCAAGTGCCGTGGCCCCTGTCTGTCATCCCAGTACTTGGGAGCCTGAGACAGGAGGATCGCGGTTCGAGGCCAGCCTCAGCTACTTAGTGAGGCCCTCTGCAACTCAGTGAGACCTTGTTTCAATATAAAGAATAAAAAATAGGGCTGGGGTGTGTAGCTTGGAGGTACAATGCCCCTGGGTTGCATCCCGGCACTGCAGAAAAAAAAAAAAAAAAGAATAAATTTGTTCTTCCAGATGACGAAACCGAGGGATGGAGCGGGGGTCCCCAGCGGGCCCACAGGAGGGCTGGGTTCGAACCTGGCGCCTGGCTCCCAAGCTCCCTGGCCGCAGGTTTTCCACAAAGACTGGCTGGACAACGAACGGACAAATCAACTGCCTGCACACACAGCACACTGGGAAGCAGCGTCACCCCACGCCGCCTCCCGGGGCCGGGGAGCAGCAAGGGGCCCGTGCAGGCCGCGCGAGGGCACACGGCGCCCGCGCCCAGCGAGTGCGCCCGTTTAATCCCCACCACGCCGGGGACGGGCCTTTCACGGAGCAAATGCGAGGGCCCAGAGAACTCGAGACCCAGGGCAGGGTGTGCGCCGCGTCCCGCGCCCCCTCCCCTCCCCACAGCCGGGGGACCCCGGGGCCGGCTGCCAACACAGCACCCTTGCGGAAGATCCCCGGTGGTCACTGCCCCGCTGGACCTCGGGTGCCTGGGGTCCCCGGGCCTCAGTTTCTCTCTCTGAAATCCGAGGGGGCGGTCACGGCCAGTCTGCTACCGGGCTCGGAGATGGAGGGGACCAGGAGGCCGGCGCGGGGTGCCGACACCGGCAGTGCGAGCAGCGATTACTATCCCCCGACACCCCCTCATTTGCTAATCACGGGGGTAATTATAAGCGGCTCTAAATTATACACACACAGACGTGCTCTAGAACCCCTGAATTGCCACCAACGCTCAATTACCCACGAGACACTGCGACGTGCGCCTCCCTCCTGCACAGCCGCGGCCCAGGGAGAGCCGGGCAGGGCCGCAGCCCGCATCCCGTCCTGGGGAGGCGGAGGCAGGAGGACCGCAGGTGCGAGGCCAGCTTCGGCAAGGAGTGACTCTCATCAACCTGGCGAGACCGTTTCCACATAATAACCAAACGCACAGGGCTGGGGTGGGGCTGAGGCAGCCCCCGAGCCACACAAAACGTGAAATAAAAACTAAAAAGGGCCGGGTCGTAGCGCGGAGGTAGAACGCCCGGGTTCCATCCTTAGAGAAGAAAGGGAGCGCGAGGGCCAGGCTGCGGGCAGGGCGCGGGCAGGGCGAGGGCCAGGCTGCGGGCAGGGCGCGGGCAGCCGGGGCTCCTCCGTCCTAGGGATCTCGGCTGACGCACGGCTGAGAGGACCGGCGAGGCTGAACCACCTGTCCGGGTTTGTACAGCTCAAGCGAAGCCGGCGCACGGTACTGCCGGGGAAACCGGAGGGTAACCTCGTTTTGCTCACAAAGAAGGGACGCGGCGAGGGAGGGAGGGGGCAGAAGGCAGCCCGCTTTCCAGGGGCGAAGGGCAGAGATTTCAAAAGGGGGGAAAGAAAGAAAGAGAGAAAGAAAGAACAATACAACTTGAAAGCCGCGGCAGGGACCACCCGAGTGGCAGGAAGACAGCCCTGGATAAAACGCCTCTTCAAAAGGGCCCCGGCGATGCAGCCGTTAGGCAGCAAGCAGACGGGGCTCCGTGACCCAAAAACCCGAGCCGGAGCCCCGCGGCGTCGGAAGGAAGGAAGGAAGCCGGACCCAGCCCCGTCCAGGTAGGCATCCCTCGCGGGCGCCGGGGCCGCAGGTCGGGGCAGGAGATCCCTCGGCCAGCCCAGAATAGCGGCGAGCCCGGAGGGAGAGGAGACCAGAGACGGAAATAAAGCGCGGCTGGCTGGGCTGAGTCACCCTCAGGCTGCGTTCATTTTCGCCTCTCCAGAAGTGTGAACCGATTGATTTTTCATACCCCCCCACACACAGCCCCCCGCGCTTGCGGGGCCAGCCAGAGACAGGCAGAAATGGCATCTCAGGAGGCTGGGCTTTTTCTTTTTTTTTGGCAGGGCTGGGGATGGAACCCGGGACCTGAGGCTACCAGCGAAGCGTCCCACCACTGAGCGTACGCGGGCCCTGATTTCTTCTCCTTTTCCTTTTTTTGTGTGTGCGCGGGGGTTGCCGGGGGCTGAGCCCGGGGTATTCTACCTCCAAGCAACACTGCCCACCCTTTTTTTGTTGAAAGAGGGTCTCGCCAAATTGCTGAGGCTAGCCTCAAACCTGTGGTCCTCCGTCTGCCTCTCAAAGCCAGGAAATACAGGTGTGCGCCACCACGCCCGCCAGGATTTTTTTTAATGGCAGCCTCAAATGCATGTTATTATTATTGCTACCGCTATTATTATTATTACCATTATTTTAGTATTAGGGCTGGAACCCGGGGTCTCAGGCATGCCAAGGCAGATGGGGGCCTCTAAGCTGCGCCCCAGTCCTCTCCTTCCCCTCACAAGAGGGGGTCGCCGGGTGCAGTGGTGGTGCACACTGGTCCTCCCAGTACTTGGGAGGCTGATACGGAGGTGGCAGGTTCAAGGCCAGCCTCAGCAACTCATCGAGACCTTGTTTCAAAATAAAAAATAAGAGCCGAGCGTGGTGGTGCACCCTGTAATCCCAGCACTCGGGAGGCTGAGACAGGAGGAGCGCGGTTCGCGGGCAGCCTCAGCTATTTGGTGAGGCCTCTGCAACTCAGTGAGACCCTGTTTCAAAATAAAGAATAAAAAATGGGGCTGGGGGTGTAGCTAGGCGGTAGAATGCCCCTGGGTTCCATCCCCAGTACCGAAAAGAAAAAGGGGCTTCTGGAATCCCATGTCGACTCAATGTCCTCGGACCCCAGGCTCGGGAGACCCCTAAGGTCACCTCTTTCCTGCGCCTCCCGAGCTGCGTACCAGGAGCGACTCTTTACCTTTCTTACATCCACTAGGGCTCAGCTCTCTCCCCAGACCCCATCCAGAATGTCACGGCATTCCCCTGGTGACAAAAGACCCCGCGTCGAAGCCCCCACAGCCCCGGCACCCTGACACCCCGCCTTCCAAGCCAGCCACGGTCGCTTTCAGAGGGAGACAGGAGGTTGGGAAGCCGCCCCCAGCGCAGTGGTGGCTTCTGGCCCTCCGCAGAGCTCCTGCGGTCACAAGAAGGCCTTGGTCTTGGGCCTGCGGCCCCAGCTAGGCTGCACCGCTTCGCCTGCTGATGGCAGGGGGGTCTCTTCCAACCCCCTGCCCCGGGGAATCTTCTGACGCAGGGAAGGACAGAGAACGGGCAACGGGCTAGGCTTGGCCACACAGAGGCGTCTTCCTCCTGCCAAGTTCCAGGAAGTAGATGCGCAGCCGTCGCAGGATGCGCCAGGGCGAAGCCCCCAGCGCAGCGGCCCCAGGCCCCCGGGAAGGAGCCAGGCCTCTGCAACACCCGGGCTGGCTCCCCAGCTGCGTCGACTCTGCCACCGGAGTCTAATGGGGAGGGGGAGGAAGGAATCGCTCGCAGCCGAAAACATTCAGCTTTGCCAATTATCCCCCAAACCCGCCGGGTTTATAAATATCTGCCTTTATTTTTAGGGTTTCCCTCCTGGCTCGCCCCCGTCCCGAGCTCTCAACGCCCCCGCCTTCCCCCCACGCTCGCGGCTGCGACACAGTCGCAGGTGAACGGCGGGCCACCGCGCCCAAAGGCCATGATGCGCCACGCGGCGCGGGGTCCCCGGCAAAGCCACAGGTCCCCCTGTCGCCATCCCCCGTGCCGGAGTCCACACTACGCCCCAACGTCTGCCCAAAGCCGCTGCCAGCCACTGAGGGGCAGGAAGGGAAACTGAGTCACCTTCCAGTGAGGCAGAGCAGTGGAGGGAGGGGGCTCTGCCTCCCCCACCACCTCCAAGTGCTGCCCTCCACTAGGTGAGACCCTGGCCCCCGGCCGTGCCGGGTCCAGGTACCCAGAGCTGCCCACAACCGAATTCTTTTCGTCCAGGGTCCCCCAGCTTGCGTGCCCAGCTGAGGGGCACGCCTTGGGTCTCCAGGGACCCACAGCCGGACGTGCAGGGCCAGTGGGCGGTAGAACAAAAGTATTCCGAATGCTCCGACACCGGGGGCGAGAAAGTTGGGTCTCTGCGAGGACTTCCGCGCTCCCCCTGCAGCGGCCTGAGAGGGGGCTTGGGAGGGGCATCCCGGGACCCAGCCCTTCGAGGCCACACCCCGCCGTGGCACCACCACCCCGACAGGGCTTGGACTCCTGGGGCAGCACCTCCACTGTCAGCCTCCACCCCCGGGGACCGATGTCGTCGGCCGGCAGGAGGAGAGAAGGGACGCGGGAGTTCACCAGGCTGGCTGGGTCTCCCGACGCGGCGTGTGCCCGAGCCCAATTAGACCAACACTCCAGGCGCACTCGGCGGCGGCCCCTGGGGGGCTGGGGGCTGGTCCCCGGCAGAAGTGCACCGTCACGGCGGGTGAAGGTGTCCCTCCCGGGGGGACAGGGCAGGACGGAGCCTTCTGCAGGGGAAGGGAAGGCGACAGGCAGGAGGACCCCAGAGAGAGGTGCCCCCCGAGGACGCGGTGCGGGGACAGAGGGGTCCAACCGCAGCCCAGGCCGAGCCACGGTTTCAGCAGGAAGCAGACGCCCCCAGCCCCAGCTGGCGGCAACACAGGAGAGCAGGGACAGAAGGCTGGCGGGATTGGGGGGAGGGGGACGTGAAGGGGCCCGGGAGGGGGAGGGGAGCTAGGCAAACGCAGTGTGACAGAGTCCCTGGCCATTAATGAGAGCTCCGGCGGGGCGCAGCTGCTCCCTGGGGAGTGAAGGCTCAGGCCGGGGCCGGGAGCGGGCACCCCAAGCAGAGGGGTCCTCCCCTTCACCCCAGGTCGCCGGCGACGGGGGCTGGAGGGGGGCAGAGTCTCTGCACCTAAAGCGGGGAGAGGCAGAGGGGGGCCCAGAGCCGGCGTGTCTGTCCTTGGGACCTGGGGACGCCGCTGGGCTTTGTCCCCGCTCCTGGAGCCCCTGGCGCTCAGCCTGGACGGGACTCCTCCGGCCAGCGAAGCGGGGGCAGGGCTGGGGCTCTTCATTAGGGGCTGGCGGGATGTTGAGGCTGGGGACTCCGGGGATGGGGCGATGGGGGCAGGAGAATCCCAGCTGGGCGCCGCGGGGAGGCTGGCACCCCAGAGAGGGGCTGCAGCCGAGGGGACGGACTCCCGGCGGGTGGCCGGATCTGAGGGAGAGTTGCGGAGAAAGGGTCATTATTCTGGAAGGCTGCGGCTCAAGGGGGCCCCTGGAGGGAGGCCCGCGGTGGGGGAAGGGGTGGCCGAGAAGGGGCGGTCTAGATGGGGGGGTGTGGCTGGGGGGAAGAAAAAAAAAAAGCCAGCTCCGGGCCGTGGGCACGGTGGCTTTCCCCGATTTGAGAATTTCGTCGAGAAAGCTCTGGCTGGGGGGTGGGGGGCCCACATCGGGAGGCGGGCTGGCGGGGAAAGCGGTCCCGGCTTGGGCGGGGAGGGGGATCGTGGGAAAAAGCGGGGAGGGGTCCTAAATTTAGCAGAAACCACCCAGAGCCGCCAACTTGGCCGCGGAGCGGGCTCCGGCCCCCCGCCCGCCCCGCCCCCGGTGACGTCACCGGGCCCCCGCCGGGCTCGCGGGGGGCGGGCGGGGGGCGGCGGCGCCTCCCCGGGATCCCGGCGCCCCGGGAGGCCGCGGCGGGGCGGGCGGGGGCCACCCTGCCCCGGCGCCGACCCCGGCCCGGCCGCCCGCTGCACAAAGGCCGCGGCGCACAAAGCGGGCGCGCTGCCCGGCGTCGCCTACCTGCAGGCCGGCTGCGCGCGGCTCCCCCGGCTCGGCCGCGCCTCACATGCCGGCCGGCGCATGGGCCCCGCGCCCGCCGGCTCCGCGGCTCGGCGGTCCGGGCGGCTCGGCGGTCCGGGCGGCTCCGGGCGGCCGAGGACACACTGCGGCTCGCGCTCCTGCGCCGCGCCGCTCGCGCCCCCCGCCGGTGACGTCACCCTTCCGCCGGGGCGGGGCCGCCCGCGCGTCACTGCGCAGCCGCGCCGCGGCCCCGCCCCCCGGCCAATGAGGCGGCGCGGCGGCGGTCACGTGGGCGCGAGGGCGTTTAAAGGGCCGCGCGAGCACGTGGGGCGGCGCGCCGGGCTTCGCGGGCCACGTGGCCGCGCTCGAGGGCGCCCGGGGCCGGGGGCCGGGGCCGCGGCGCTCGCCGGCCCGGCTCCAACCTCGGCCGCGACTCCCGGGCCTTCGAGCCAGCCGCGGCCGCCTCGCCTCTTGGCTTTCACGCTCAGCGCCGTCCGGGGACCCTGCGCTCCGGCCAAGCCGATTCGCGCGGTTCCTGCCGCCGGCTCCATCCTGGCGCTGGACCTTGGCGCGTGTAGTGACTCGAGTCAGAAGCTCTAAGATCTCTCTCGTCTGGTCTCCCCATTTCTTTTCTTTTCTGGTCCTGGGGATGGAGCCCGGGGCATTCTACCTCGTGCTACACCCCCTGCCTTATTTTTTATTCTTAATTTTGAAACGGTCTCACTGAGTCGCAGAGGGCCTCACTAAGTAGCTGAGGCTGGCCGCGAACCGCGATCCTCCTGTTCAGCCTCCGAATGCTGGGATGACGAGCGGTCGTCCCCACGCCCGGCCCTCTTCCTTCTTACACCGTGGTTAGAACCCACAGGCATTCCACCTCTGATCTACACCCACAGCCCTCTGTATTTTATTTTGGCCTTTTGTTTCTTTGTGGTACTGGGATCGAACCCAGGGGCACTCTACCTCCGAGCAACTCCCCCAGCCCTATTTTATCTTTTTTGGAAGCAGAGTCTCACTAAGTTGCATCAGGCCTCACCAAGCTGCTGAGGCTGGCCTCCTGTCTCAGCCTCCCAAGTCCTGGGATGACAGGTGGGTGCCACCACACCCCGAGGAAGGCGTTTATTTATTCCAGGTGTGATTGAGAGCCCTCCCACCCCCCCGCATGGAGACTCCACCTCGGGATTTGGGGTGCTTTTTATTTTCCCTTCAAAATCATCGATTCATTCATTCCAGGCCAAAGATACAGATAAACAAAGAACATGAGCCCAGGGAGTAGGACGGTGGAGCGGAAGTCATAAACAGGGAGGAGAGAACGGAGGTTTGAATAATTTAACAGTCAGCCTAAATTAAGCTCGTAGTTTCCCGGCGGCCAGTGCGGCGGCCGCTCCCGGCGACCTTGTCCTCCTTCTGGCTGGGTGACCCTGGCCTGGCCCTTGACAGCCTGGCCTTGGTCTTCTCGCCCAAGAAATGGAGTCGCGGCCGGTCTGCGAGGTCGTGAGGCGCAGCGGCGTGTCGGGTACACAGGCGGCGCTCAAGCTTTCCACCCGGCAGGCCAAGGGAGCCGGCCGCTGGAGTGGAAGGAAAGGAGAAGAGCATGGAGGGGCCAGCCTCTTCCTCCAGGGTGAAGGCGGCTTGAGAAGGACAGACTAAGTGTTCTAGGAACAAAAGTAAGCAGTGAGCCTGGGAAATGAGGCAGCTCTCAGTCCCGAAAAGCCTGCCAGGCCAAAGGCTCTGCGGGTCCCCTCCCTCCCCCCCTCCTCCGTGGGCAGCCACCACCACCAGCCCCATCCTGCCCCAGGGCCTTAGGGCTGCACTCTCTGCCTACAGTGCAGCTCCTCGCTCTCCCCAGGCCAGCGAATTCTCCTCGCCCTTGAAGTCTTAAAAGGCATGGTGGTGCACGCTTGTCATCCCAGGACGTGGGAGGCTGAGACAGGAGGATGGCGGTTCCCAGAGAGTCTCGGCTACTTAGCGAGGCCCTCTGCAACTCATTGAGACCCTGTTTCAAAATAAAAATGAAATAGGGCTGGGGGGTGCAGCTCGGAGGCTGAGACGGAGGATCCCAGCTTCAAGGACAGGCTCAGCAACTGGGGAGACAGACCCTCAGACCCTCGGCAGCTTAGTGAGAGCCTGTGCCTGCGATATTCTCCCTCTCTCTCTCTCTCTCTCTCTCTCTCTCTTCTGTCTGTCTGTCTGTCTGTCTGTCTGTCTGTCTCGTGTGTGTGTGTGGTACTGGGGATGGCACCCGGGGGCATTCTGCCTCTGAGCTATACCCCAGCCCTACTTTTTATTCTTTATTTTTTAACAGTGTCTCACTGAGTTGCGGAGGGCCTCGCTAAGTAGCTGAGGCTGTCCGTGAACCACGATCCTCCTGTCTCAGCCTCCCGAATGCTGGGATGACAAGCGTGTGCCACCACGCCCGGCTAAGATATCCTGTTTCAAAATTTAAAAATAAGCCAGCCATGGGGGCGCACACTTGTCATCCCAGCGCTTGGGAGGCTGAGACAGGAGGATCGCAGGTTCAAGGTCAGCCTCAGCTACTTAGTGAGGCCCTCCCAACTCAGTGAGACGACGTAGTGTGAGACCTTGTTTCAAAATATAGAATAAGAAATAGGGCTGGAGGTATGGCTCAGAGGTAGAACGCCCCAGGGTTCAACCCCAATACCACAAAAAATTAAAAACAGCAAAGGACTGAATCCCCCCCAGGCTCAGGAACAAGAAAAGAATGTTCTTCTCACAACTTCTGTTCAACTTTGTACTGAGGGGAGACGAGCCAGACAGCTGGGCGAGAACATGACATACGAGGGACTTACGCTGGAAGGGAAGAAGTTAAACTCTCTTTGCACACGACATCATTTTGTATATAGGAAATCCTACGGGATCCACTACAACAGCTATTAAAACTGGCAAATGAATTCAGAAAGGCCGCAGGGCGTGAGATCGATACACCGAAAAATCCATTGTATTTCCTGCACTGTGGCAATGAACAAGCAAAATGAAATTAAGAAACCAATTCTATTTGCCATTGATCAAAGAGAATAAAATATTTAGGAATACACTTACAAAAAGAAGCACAAAACTTGACTATACCAAGGAGCAGGGAATCGTAGAAATAAACCTATGAAGACCTAAATAAACAGAAAGACAGCCCATGTTCATGGATTGGAAATAATAGCACCGTGGCGATACTTACCAAACTGATCTCCAGATTCAAAACCCAATTCCCATCCAAACCCAAACTGGCTTCTCTGCAGAGATTGGCAAGCTGACCCTAAAACTAGGAAATAAGTCTAAGGGTCTCAGGATAGTCCAAACAACTTCAAAAAAAAGTAATTAAGATAACGCAGTCCCTGACACAAGAATAGAAATATAGAGCCTGGCGTGGTGGCCCACGCCTCTGATCCCAGCACTTGGGAGGCAGGGACAGGAGGGTCGAAAGTTCGAGGTCAGCCTCAGTAGCTTAGCGACACTCTCGGCAACCTAGCAAGACCCTGTTTCCAAGTCAAAAAATAGAAGTAAGAGGGACTGGGGTGTAGCTCAGAGGAAGAATGCCTCTGGGTTTAATTCCCAGAACCACAATAAATAAATAAAATAACATCTTTTTTTTTTAATTTGCAATACTGGGGATTGAACCCAGGGGCATTGTGCCTCTGCCCTATTTTATTCTTTTTATTTTTTGATTCAGGGTCAAAATGAGTCCTGGAGGCTGAGGGACAGAAACCAGGATGCGGCCTGGGGTGCCGCGGCCCTGGCCTGCGGCGGCCGCTCCTCCCTGGCTCCCTGTCCAAGTATCTGATTGATTGGTTGGTTGGTTGATTGATTGGTTGATTGATTGATTTTGTGGTCCTGGGGATGGAACCCAAGGGCCCTCCACCTCCGAGCTGCACCCTCGTCCGTATTCTATTCTTTTTATTTTGAAACGGGGTCTCACTCAGTTGCAGAGGCCTCGCTAAGCAGCTGAGGCTGGCCGCGACCCGCGATCCTGAGGTCTCAGCCTCCCGAATGCTGGGATGATAGGCCTGCGCCACCGCGCCCGGTGCTATTTTTATTTTTTACTTTGAAACAAGGTCTTTCTAAGTTGCCGCACCCTGGCCTCCAACCTGCCAGCCTCCTGTCTCAGCCTCCTAAGTGCCAGGATGGCAGGCGTGGGCCACCGTCCCCAGCAGCACTGGCTCTGAGTGGAGGCGGCGGGCAGAGGCCGGGACCTGACTCCCTGCTCACAGCCGCCCTCTGGTGGCCGCGGGAGGGCCGACGGCTCCACGGCTTCCACCAGCGGCAGAGGCCTGTGACCCAGCCGCGGTGGCACAGCCAGCCAGTGTGGTGTGGGGGCTCTGGCAGCGCGCGCCCAGGGGCCGTGGAAAGTTCTTAGAAAGGAGAGAGGGGGCCGGGCGTGGGGCGCACACGGTCACCCCAGCCTTCGGAGGCCGAGACAGGAGGATCGCGGTTTGCGGCCAGCTTCCTGGTGAGGCCCTTTGCAACTCAGTGAGACCTTGTGTCCAAATAAATAAAAAATAGGCCGGGGCGTCGCTCGGCATTAGAGTGCCACCGGGTCCCATCCCCAGTACTGCAAAAAAAAGATCTATTTACTGATTAAATTGTTAGTTATTAGCCGTTAATTGTGTTAACTACTTAACGTCTGTCTTAACGCCCGTTCAGGCCACCACGGCGGGGATCTATAGCCTGTTTGTTCTTGCTTCTGAATTCAGCGCCTGGGACAGCACACGGTACACATTAGGTGCTCCATAATGCTTGTGAGTGAACTAATAAAGAAAAAGCCTGGCGTGTGTTATAATCCTGTCCCGAACGCGCCGTCCTTACCCTTCCATTTATCAGCCTTCTCTGAAGCCAGCGCCCTCCTCCTGCTGAGGTTCCAACCAGAAAAAGCGGCACAGTCACCTCCCTTTACCTGCTGTCCATACTCCTGCTAACATAATCAAAACTTTCCTTTATTTATTTTTAATTTTTCTTTTTCTGCGTTTCCCCTTCAGCAGAGGGAAACATTAAAAATGTGTCGATGTCGTCAGAAACGCTTCAAGCCTCCAGACAATTCCGACTCGGGACTCAATGGCGGAAGAGCTATAAAAAAGCATTCTTGGTTATTAGGGGGAGAAAGAAAATGGCATTTCAGTGCGACGGAGGCTCGTTAATGCCTGAATAGAAGGACACACGCTTCCTGTCCTCCGCCCGCCAGCTTCGCCGCAGCTGTGGGCGCCAGGACGCCACAGAGCGCTCGCCAGGGCCGGAGGCTGCCAGGGCGTCCACCAGGAGGGGCTGCACTCGGGAGGCCGAGACGGGAGGTCCGCAGGCGCGAGGACAGCCTCAGCAAGGAAGGAGGCTCTCACCCGAGCGAGCCCCTGCTGCAACAATAAGAACACATAAAATAAAATAGGGCTGGTAGTGTTAGCTCAGAGGTAGACTGCCCCTAGATCCAATCCAGTTTGGGGTTTTATGGGTTTTTTTTTTTTCTTTTTCGGTACTGGGGATGGAACCAGGAGCATTCTACCTCCGAGCTCCACCCTCAGCCTTAGTTTTTAGTCTTTATTTGGAAACAGGGTCTCACTAAGTTGCTGAGGGCCTCGCTAAGTAGCTGAGGCTGGCTTCGAACCCGCGCGATCCTCCTGTCTCAGCCTCCCCAGCGCGGGGATGACAAGCGTGCGCCACCGCGCCCGGCTTGCTTTTTTTTCTTTTAATGAATGTATTATCCAGGAGTGGTGGTGCACGCTTTTAATCCCAATACTTGGGAGGCTGGTGGTCTGCGCCCCGGGGCGGGGGTGAAGGGCGGCTCGTGCGCAGACGGCGGGCCGGCGCGAGGGTCGGGTGCCTATGGCCGGGCCCCAGGCCGCCCCTTCGTCCTGGCGCTGGGCGAGGGTGCCTCTCTGGCCCTGCCCGGCCTCCCTGCAGCCCGGCCTGCCCACGCCCGGCTCCCGCGGGCACGGCTCTGGCGGAGACCCTCGGCCGCCCCGCACCTGCGCTCGGCGGCGCCCACGGACGCTTTGGCCGGGGCCTCTCTGTGCCCACGCCCGGCCGCCAGCCCTGCCGCCCCTGCCCTCCCCAGCGCTCCCTGCCAACCGCAGCGGGCCGCTCTGCCTGGCTGCCGGCCACTCGGCCTGAACGCCCGCCATCGCCATTTATGCCCGCAGGTGGCTGCCTAGGCGGCGGGGGCTCGCAGGCTCAGCCCGCAGAGCCAGGGGACGGCCTGGAGAAGAGGCTGGCTGAGCCCGCCCGGGAGGAGGAGGCCGACCCAGCGCTCCCGGCCTCCTCTCCCGGCCTCCCACCTCTACCAGGCTGCTGTCCACTGGGGACTGACGCCAGCCAGGGCCATTCTGCCCCAGCCACACCCCAGCACTCTTTGTTTTGTTTTCGATTCTGAAATAAGGTCTCGCCGGGCATGGTGGCCACGCCTGTCCTCCCAGCATTCGGGAGGCTGAGACAGGAGGATCCCAGGTTCCCAGCCAGCCTCAGCTACTGAGTGAGGCCCTGTTTCCAAATAAAGACAAAAAAGGGCTGGGGACGTAGCTCAGAAGTAGAATGCCCCACAAAAAAGAAAAGAAAAAGAAACAAGGTCTCGTGACGTTTCAGAGGGCCTCGCCAACTTGCAGAGCCGGCCTTGGCCCTGCCGTCCTCCTGTCTCAGCCTCCTGAGCCGCTAGAACCCAGGTCTGGCCTCCCCCGGTGTGCAGCTGGTCCCTGGGCCTCGGGTCTCCACTGTGAGCTGGGTGCCGCCAGCCCGGGGTGGCCACGGCGTCTGCTGCCTCTCCAGGGCGCGGAGGGCGCCGGTGCCCAGCGGGTGCTCGGTGCAGACCGCCACTCTATCGCCAGGCGCCTGCTGTGGACGCGCTCTGGGGCGACCCTGGGAGTCAAGGCTCAGAGGCCCGCAGCCCCCACTCCGCCCCGCAGCTCGCCTGCCTGGGCTCCAGCCGGGCCGCTGTCCTGCCCACTGGCAGGTGCCAAGGTCACCACAGGCCCCGGCCAGCGCCCTCCTCCCTGTCAGAGCCCAGTCTACAGGCGGGAACTGAGGCGCTGGGCGGGCCCAGCACAGAGCTGGGGAGGGTACTCCTCCCCTCCTCCCCTCCTCCCCTCCTCCCCCTCCTCCCCCTCCTCCTCTGTCTGTCTCTCTCTCTTTTTATTTATTTATGTTTTGGGCCCAGGACCTCCAAGCTATACCCCCACCCAATTCTATTTCCATTTTCAAACAGGGCCGTGCTGGTTGCTCAGGCCTTGCTGGGTTGCGGGCTGTCTGGGCAGGAAGGGCCTGGGGATCCCGCGGGGCCGTTCACCGTCTGCTCTAATCCCCGGGGTTCAGAACTAGTGTTGACGTAGTCGCTCTGAAACAGCCAAACGTCCCGCACAGAGCGGCGGGCAAGTAGGCTTGTCCCCCACGCAGGCTCCAGGCCGGCCGCCCAGCTCAGGGCGCCCTGCTCCAGAGGGGCCGCGGCCGCGACCCGGAGACAGAGCCTCCCGGGCTCAATCGCAGCACCAGAAATAAAGAACTGACCCAAGACGGGGCCAGCTGAGCCCCGCCCTGGACCCAGCTACTCTGTTCTGTCTACACCACGCAAGCCAAGAAATATCTTAAGTCCCAGCCGGGCGTGGTGGCGCACGCTCGTCATCCCAGCATTCGGGAGGCTGAGACGGGAGGATCGCGGTTCACGGACAGACTCAGCCTCTTAGTGAGGCCCTCCGCAACTCAGTGAGACCCTGTTTCAAACTAAAGAATAAAAAATAGAGCTGAGGGTGTAGCTCAGAGGTCGAATGCCCCTGGGCTCCATCCCTAGGACCCCCCCAAAATGGGCTCAATGACACGGGAGCTCCGGGAGCCCAGCGCAAGGTGGCACCTGGAGCTCTGAGCCAGTGAGCTCAGTTGCCCTCGGGACCCAGCCTCGGAGCTGGTGACGCAACCCAGGGAAACCGAGTCCCTCACCTGCAGGGCCACCCGCCAGGCTGGCCTGCGGGAGCCGGGGCGCCTCCTGCTTCCCCTTCTCTGGGGAGGGCGGGGTGGGGGTGGCCCCTACTCACCTTAATTAGCATCTCCTGGGAACCCGTTGCCGTGACAGCGGCAGGAAGTTACTGGCCAGGGTGGAACCTGGCCCAGGACACCCTAGAGGCGACGGTGAGGCGGGCTGTGCCCCTGCACAGATGGGGAAACTGAGGCCAGGGCCCCTCGTGGGTGGGGGCCGCCCGCCCAGGGCGCTCGGGCTGGAGTCTCTTCTGTCTGGGGGTGCTGTCTGCACGTGGCTCCTTCTGAGGAGGAGGAAGGGCCTTGAGTGCTGGGGAGTGGGCCGGGTGGAGCCCGGGGTCTCTGCGGGCTGCGGGTGGGGCGCGGAGGGAGGCGGGCGGAGGGCCGGGAGCAGAGGAGCCCACAGGCTGGGCTGGCGATGGAGGGTGACTTGATAAACAGGGGCGCGCCAGGGGGCCGCGGGTGGCGGGGGAAGAGCGGGCTGCGAGGGGAGGGGCTGGGGCGGGAGGGCGGAGGGACGGAGGGTGGACAGGTGGGTGGGTGGGTGGACGGAGGGACAGGCGGAGGGACGGCCTTACCAACTCCAGAGTCCAGTGCTGGGATCCTGCCTCGCCCAGCAGCTTGTGAGCCGAGCCTGCCCCCCACCTCAGCCTGCCCGCGGTGAGCAGGCTCGTGGCCACGCCCGCCAGGGCTGTCTGTCCACTGGCGCCCCTCGAGGTCCCGGGACCTCGCAGCCCATCGTCCCCAGACCCCACGGGTCGGGCTGGCCCCTTCTCCCCTGGGGCCTCCCTCCCTCTGTCCAGCCCCGCGGCCCCCCTGCACCGCAGCCCGCCGGGTTCCTGCCCCAGGGCCTTTGCCCTCGGCCTCCGCTGCCTCCTTTGGTCTGTACTTGCGTGCGCTGGCCGAGGCGTCCCCACCCCCGCCCCCAGCCCCTGTTGGGGTTTCCTCCCGTTTTCCCTCCGTCCGAGCTGGTCTGTGGCTTGTGTGATCTTAACACGCGATGTCAGCTCTTGAACACCGAGCTCTTCCGTCTGCGTGTTCAGCGCTTTCCTCGGGCCTGGGCGGCTCCGCTCTCAACCCGCGCTGCCTGGGCCTCCGGAGGCTGGCCTCAGCCCCGGGCCTCCCTCCCTGGCCTCTGCCTCCCGGCGTCCCGGAGTTTGAGGACCCTCCTCCTCGGAGCCGCCCCCAAGCCTTCCACACCCTGGCCCAGCCTCACGGAGCCTGGAGAGACTTAAAGGTCAACGTCTATAATTGAATTTTCCTCGAGATAAAAATAGCATCTTTGTAATCGTGTAAATGGTTCTGAGGAAGGTGGCGGGAGGGGAGGGGTTGCGCCGGGGCCCCAGCCGCACGTGTGCACGTGTGTGTGCCACGCGGGAAGCCGTGTACCTGCGTGTGCGTGTCCTGTGCACACATGTGCGTGCACACATTTGTGCCTATCATGTATGTGTGGGTGCACGCGTGCGACGGCGTGTGCACGTTGACATTTGCGACCCATCCACGTGTGCCCATGTGGGGGCATTCGCGTGCACACGTACGGTATCCGTATTCACACATGGCATTTGCATATGTGCCCGCGCGTTATCTCCGCACACACGTGTGCAGGTGTCTGTGGATGTGCACGCTGGTTTGTGTTCACAATAAAGACAGAAACTGCGGGTCTCCAAGTCCCAGTCCAATGCCACCTGTCTGAGCCTCAGCCAATATCCTGCGTGTGCGCATGTGTGTGCGTGCGTGTGCGTGTACATGCGTGCGCATGTACTGTGTGTGTGCGTGTACGTGCATGCGCGTGTGTGTGCATGCGTGTGCGTGCGTGTGGTACCGGGGGTGGAAGCCAGGGACTTTCTACCCCCGGGTTACAATCTCAGACCTGCTTTATATTTTCTCTGGAAACAGGCTCTCACCAGCAGCTGAGGCTGGCCTCGAACCTGCGCGATCCTCCTGTCTCCGCCTCCCCAGCGTGGGGTGGACAAGCGCGCCCACCGCGCCCGGCCCGAGCCAATGTCCTTTAAGGACAAAGGCAGGTCTTCGTTCTACTGTTGCATGTGGGGGTCACGTGGCCCGCCTCGGCCTCAGTTTCCCCAGCTGCTATGGAGCCAGGCGGATGAGGAGGTCCAGAGACCGAGCTCTAACTCCAGGCCCGGCCTGGCTGCCCGTCCGGCAGCAGCGGCTGCCAGGAGGAGGAGGGGGCTCGCTTGGGGGCGACGGCCGCCCTCGGGAGCAGAGGGCCTCAGTCCAGGCACGTACGTGTGTTCGTTGGTGTGATTTCTATTGATTCTTCTTTTTTTCTTTTACCGAGTGCTCAGAGAAAAGGCACCGTGGTCCGGCTGCGGCAGGGGACTCGATGGCTGCTGAACAGCCAGGAGCGAGACGCGCACGCTTCGGGCTCTGAGTTTGTCTCTAAAGCTACAGAGGGCAACGAGCTCCCGGCGGTTCGCTTTTTCTTTCTCTCTCTCTCTCTCTCTCTCTCTCTCTCTCTCAGCACTGGGGACGGAGCCCAGGGGCATTCGACCTCCGGGCCACACGCCCTACGCCCCTGCAGGGTCTCACTGCACTGCGGACGGCCTCACTAAGTAGCTGAGGCTGACCTCGGTCCCGCGATCCTCGCCTCTCAGCCTCCCAGTCCCGGCCTGACCGGTGCGCGGCGCCGCACGGCTGCGCCTTTTCTCCGGGAGGCCCAGGGCTCGGTGCCAGGGCCGCAGCACCTGGAGCTGTGCCCCACCGTCCCGCTGCCCGGTGGCATTTTATTTATGAGCTCCGCGGGCGCCCGGCTAATTGTTTGAAACAAACGATTAGTGGTTCCTTCCTATATATACGGCCGGTGTCTAATTGTGCAGACGGTGGAGCTGGTGAGTGGAGCCCGCGCGTCCTGACCGTCCTCCTCGTGCGACTCCAGCCTGTTCTGTGCGCTCCGTGGCCACCTGCGCGGCCTCGCTTGGCGCTGCCAGGCGCTGCCATTAACCCTTGCTCCTCTGCGCGGTTAGAGACAGGGTCGGCCGGGCCAGTCCTGAAGACCAGGGCCAGGCCCAGGGACCCATCCTGCTTCCAACGCGGAGAGGGGCTTAGGGGGCGCCCTTTCCTGGTGGAGGGGCAATGGCGGCTGGGCCCTGCAGGGTGTCTAGGAGTTGCCATGAAGGAAGGACATTTTAAACAGTGGGAAGAGCACCGCAGACGTCTGGATGTTGGAAAGACCTAGGCATTTGGGTGGCGAGATAAAAATTAGTAGTAAGCTGGGCACGGTGGCGCACGCTTGTCATGCCAGCATTCGGGAGGCTGAGACCGGAGGATCGCGGTTCGCGGCCAGCCTCAGCTACTTAGCGAGGCCCTCTGCAACTCAGTGAGACCCGGTTTCAAAATAAAGAATAAAAAATGGCAGGGGGTGCAGCTCAGAGGTCAAATGCCCCTGGGTTTCATCCCTAGACTCACACAAAAAAAAGAAAGGTGTGGGCTGGGGGTGCAGCGTGGAGGCAGGAAACCCGCGGTCCCACCTTCTCCCACCAAGGTAGAGCGGGGAGAAGCAAAGTCACGCTGTGATGGGCGCTGAGTCGAAGGTGGTTTGTTATGCGGTGTTACCACGGCGAGTGCTGACAGCTACACGTGCCCGGGAGCCGGCCCTGCAGGCCAGGCCCTCTCCAAGCCCGTCTGCGCCGGCCCCATCGGCACAGCTCAGAACCCTCCAACGCGGCAGGAATCCGGCTCCCCACGGCTGCTCCCTGAATTAAGAAACTCAAGGGGTTCCAGTAGGTTCCGCGGTAAATCGTCCATGAAAGTACTAGAGAAAACGTCGCTGGGGGAGAAGGAGGGGGGCCCGCGATGATCCATCCACAGGAAGGAACAAAATGACGACGATTCGGAAGCTCGGCGGCGGAAGGTTCCATAAGAACCTTTTTAAAGCAAACACAAGAGACACGAACGGTTTTTAAAATGACAGACAATACAATGGGAGATAATATATTTAAAACCCGTATCAGTTGTCAACAGACCGTAAAACACAGCTCCACTCCCCCGAGCTGCCTCTCAGGCCGCGAGCAGCTGCGTGCTTAGAGCCCTCCCGCTGGCGCTCCTGACGCGGCCAGACTCCTTGTTCTGATTGCGTCCCCTCCTCTTCCTCGGGCCCCACGTGCGCGGCGCTGCTCTCCACTGTGGGCCTTTTGAAATTAAAAATGCCTCAGTGGGCTTCAGGGACCTTCCTGGGGTCAGGGGTCGAGAGGTCAGATTGACACTCACGGTAGCTGCGTGTCTGCCGGCGAATTTCTCGCTCTCTCTGAAGTCTGTTGCCAAAGACCTTTTTATTTTTTTTTTAATTTTATTTATTAGCCGGGCGCGGTGGCGCACGCTTGTCCTCCCCGCACTTGGGAGGCGGAGACAGGAGGATCGCGCAGGTTCGAAGTTAGCTGCGCTGGCTTAAGAGACCCTGTTTCCAAATAAAAAGTATAAAATAGGTCTGGGAGTGTAGCCCGGAGGTAGAAGGGCTTCCAGGAACCCAGTACCACCAAAAAATTTTATTTATTTATTTATTTGCATTACTGGGGATGGAATCCAGGGACAGTCTACCTCTGAGCTACACCCCCAGCCCTATTTTTTTAGCTAGACGCCCGGCCACTATTTTTTAATCTTTATTTTGAAACAGGGTCTCACTGAGTTGTAGAGGGCAGGTGAGGCTGTCTGCGAACTGCGATCCTTTGATCTCAGCCTCCCGAATGCTGGGATGACAGGCGTGGGCCACCACACCTGGCTGGCAAGACTTTTCATCAATGGCTCCTGTCTGCAGAAAGTCCTTCTTCCTTAGGTCCTGCTCTCTGTATGCGATAAAATCCGCGCCCTCCTAGGATCCTCTGGGGCCCGCCCTGCCCTGGCCCCCTTTCCCTCTGCCCCAGGGCCTTTGCACGGGCTGCGTCTACGGCTATTTGCTCTGGCCCGTCTACCTGTTGTCAAGTGAACATCTGTCCCACAGCTGGCTGGGCCTCCTGAGCGCTGCGATCTTGTCCTCCACACTATGTCCAGCTCTGCCCTCTTCCCAGAGTCTGGGCCACGCCCGGTATACAGCAGGGGCTCAATAATGCTCACTTCCAAGGCCTTGGCTGGCAGGTGGGCATCTGTGGTGGGAGGCAGTGGGGACCTGAGTCCCCCACGTGGACGCGGCCTCGGGCGGGGAAGCCGCACAGATGTCCCTGGGAGGCAACAGCTGGGTGCGTGCTGCCGGCAGCTGGCGGGAACTGGCGGAGCTGCGGGCGGGGGCAGCGGGAGCCCACGCCCGGGCCTCTCGGGATCCCCCTCCACTCCACCGTCCGCCCTCCCCGAGCTCTAAGCGACCGCTGCCCAGCGCCTCGCCGCCCACCAGCGACCAGGGCAGCTGCCTGCCCTCCTGCTAGTCCTCCGGTTTTTTATTATTATTATTATTATTATTATTATTATTATTATTATTATTTGCAGTGCCGGGGATGGAACCAGGGGCATTCACCTCTGAGCTCCACCCCCAGCCCTATTTTTTATCCTTTATTTTGAAACAGGGCCTCACTGAGTTGCAGAGGCCTCACCAAGTAGCTGAGGCTGGCCTTGAACTGTGATCCTCTGACCTCAGCCTCCCAAGCACTAGTATATTTATTTATATTTTGAGCTCTGCCCTACCTACCCTCTCTCCGTCCCTTGGGCCCGGGCTGGCTGTCATCTGCTCCTACTTCAAGAACCCCCCTCCAGGGAGAAGGTTCCAGAAGGAAGGGGAGACCTGGCCAGGAGGCTCCTCCTGGCGCCGTGGTTCCATGTTTACCCAGAGCGGAGCTTTCCGTGGGCACTTCAAGGAGTTTGGGGCGGCAGTGGAGGACCCGGCCCCTCCACCCTCCTCAGGTTCAAGTCCCGAGCCCGCGGCAGACATCCTCCTGGGGCGCGGGGAACCTTGAAGAATCCAGCGCGGGCCCCTACAGGTGACCCCGGGGGTGACCTTTCCCTCAGCCAATGAGGAAGCGCGCTGCGGGTGCCTGGAAACGGTTTCCATGGCACCCAGGCTGCGGCCCCTGGAAAGGCCCGGTCCAAGGGAGAGGGGCTGCGGAGGGATGCTGCTTGGTAACCATGGCGACCGGCAGCAAGCGGCTGGCCCAGCTGGCAGGGAGGCGCCGCCCCCGTCCCCTCCTGGCTCTCCCTACTGGGCTGTCCTGAAATGAAGATGGCCGGGCTCCCGCCCACAGGGCCAGGGCAATGGGCCTGGGGGTGGGATGGGGTCTGGGAGGGCTTCCGGGCAGAGGCGACGCTCTGAAAAACAAGGTCCGCTTTCCTGCCCTGAGGACCGAGCGGTTCTCCCCTGCCAGGATGCGGGGCGCCCAAGGCTGGGAGCCTGGAGCCTCCTCTTGGCTTTGCCTGGAAGAGGGCGGGAGCCTGGCGTCCCAGGGCTCGGGAGGCTGAGGCAGGAGGTCGCAGGTTCGAGGCCGGCCTCAGCAAGTGTTGAGATGCTCAGTAACCTAGTAAGACCCTTCTTTCAAAATAAAAAGAAAATAGGACTGGGGGACTGTAGCTCAGGGGTAGAAACCTCCTGGGTTCAATCCCCAGCAGCACACACACGCCAGGCATGGTGGGCGCACTCGTCATCCCAGCACTCGGGAGGCTGAGACGGGAGGATCGCGGTGCGCGGCCAGCCTCAGCTACTTGGTGAGGCCTCTGCACCTCAGTGAGGCCCTGTTTCAAAACTAAAAACAAAAAATAGGGCTGGGGCAGAGCTTGGAGGTAGAATGCCCCTGGGTTCCATTCCCAACACCATAAAAAATAGAAGAAGAAGAGCCGTGTTGGAGGCCTTCTCTGGAGGCCGCACAGCGGATCCTCGTGCACTGGCCCTCTGACCCACTCACCAGGACAGCGCCCAGCGCGGGCTCGCCTCGCAGCTGGACGTCCCAGCAGCCAGCGCGGCTGTGTGATGTCGGGGAGCGTCCCGCCGGGTGCACTATGGCGGCCCCACGCCCTCCCGCCTCCGCCCCGAGCCGCAGGCGGATTTCTTTCTTTCTTTTTTCTATTTCTTTCTGTATTTGTGTGTGTGTGTGTGTGTGTGTGTGTGTGTGTGTGTGCGCGCGCACGTGTGGTCCTGGGGTGGAACCCAGGGGCTTTCTACCTCCGGGCTACACTCCCAGACATATTTTATATTTTATTTGGAAACAGGGTCTCGCTAAGTTGCTGAGAGCCTCACTAAGTAGCCGAGGCTGGCTTCCAACCTGCGCGATCCTCCTGTCTCAGCCTCCCAGGCGTGGGATGACAAGCGTGCGCCCCACGCCCGGCCTGCCCAGTGTATTTCATTTTGAAACAGGGTCTCGTTAGCTTGATGAGTCTCGCTGCCGTGCTGAGGCTGGCCTCGAACCTGCGACCTCCCGTCTCAGCCGCCCAAGTACTAGGACGACAGGCCTGTGCCACGGCGCCTGGCTTCTGAACCCCCACTTCAGAAGTAAATTCACAGACACCATAGCAGACATATAATTGCTACTTAAAATATAAGGCAGAAATAAAAAAAAAAAAAAGAATGTGTTTTACAACAAACTCCTACGAACTTCAACTCGCAGAGGCTCTGGCTGGACCACGACTGGGACGTGGTCAGCGGCCGCGCGGCCTGTCCTCCCCGCAGCGGCCAGAGGGTGGCGCTTGTGAGCATGGAGTCTGCCTCTCCCTCCTCGACACACAGCTTTCAATGGCTCCCACCTCCCTGAAACCCTCAGGGCCTCGCAGGAGCTGCCCGGCCCGGCTGACCCCCTGCAGCTCCCTCCACTCCCGCCACCCGCTCCTACTGCACCTTCAAACCACCAGGCTGGGTCCGCCTCAGGGCCCTTGCACAGGCGGCTCCACTGCTGGGAACGCGCTCCCGGCACAATGCTCCTCCTTTGCCATCTGAGGGGAGGCTCGCTCTCCTGCCCTGAGGTGTGGGGAACCACCCAAGCAGCACCTGGTGCTCAGTCCTGCTCGGCCTGGTCAGGTTGTGCCCGTTTGAGCCTCTTTTCCGGCTCCCCGCCTCACCCTGGGGGAGGGGGAGGCATATCTGTCTCCATGGCAACTGCGTGGTCTTCCCACTCTAGAGCTGACTGACAGCCTTGGGGGTCAGATGGAGTCAGTCGCCTCCCACGCTGGCTGGCTGCGGGACGGAGCGGCTGGGACGGGAAGGAGGGAGGCTTGGAGGCCGGGGTCTGCCTGGCGGAGGGCCTCGGTCGCCGGGCTGGCTCCAGGGCCTTCCCAGAGAGCCAGAGCCTGGGGGTCCCCACCCCGCACACAGTAGGAGCTCAATAAGTGCTTGGGGCCGGGCGTGGTGGGCACACTTGTCATCCCAGCACTCGGGAGGCAGAGACAGGAGGATCACGGTTCGAGGCCAGCCTCAGCTACTTAGTGAGGCCCTTTGCAACCCAGTTTCAAAATAAAGACTAGAAGCCAGGCGTGGCGGCCACGCTTGTCATCCCCGCGCCCAGGAGGCAGAGATAGGACGATGGCGCAGGTTCCAAGCCAGCCGCACTGGCTTAAGAGACCCTGTTTCCAAATAAAAAAGTATAAAAATAGGTCTGGGAGTGTAGCCCGGAGGTAGAAGGGCTTCCAGGAACCCCAGTACCAGGAAGAAAGAAAGAAAGAAAGAAAGAAAGAAAGAAAGAAAGAAAGAAAGAGAGAGAGAAAGAAAGAGGAAAGAAAGATGGACGGACAGACTAGAAAATAGGGCAGGGGTGCCGCTCACAGGTAGACCGCCCTGGGTTGGGGCGGAGTGTGGCTGGAGAGGCCGCTCCTGCTAGTTATCAGCCAGACTCGGCTGCTATCACTTCACCTTTTAGCAGCAACTAACACCACCCTTATCATCCAGGTATCAGGATCTCCTTATCAGCTGACACTCTCCTTATCAGGACCAGTTGTTGGCTGTCAGGCAGGGAGGGAGGCGGGCGCCGGCATCCCAGGAGGCTGAGGCGGGAGGATCGAGGTCGGGGCCAGCCTCAGCTACTTACCGATACCTCCGCAACTCAGACCCTGCTTCCAAATAAAGAATAAAAAATAGGGCTGGGGTGTAGCTCGGAGGCAGAACGCCCCAGGGTTCCATCCCCAGTACCGGGAAAGAAAGAAAGAAAGAAAGAAAGAAAGAAAGAAAGAAAGAAAGGAAGGAAGGAAGGAAGGAAGGAAGGAAGGAAGAAAGAAAGGAAGGAAGGAAGGAAGGAAGGAAGGTGAAGAGCTGCCGCTCGCCAGGTGAGGAGCCGGCGCTGTCCGCGGTGCTGAAGGCGGCCTGGTCGGCGCTCCGGGCCAGGCCCTGGCCGCGCCCGCTCTCCTCCCTGGCTCCCCTCCGTCCATCCCTGCGACCCGGTCTCTGTAGTCGTCCCCTCTCTTCTGCCTCATTCTGTCTGCGTCTCTTTCTCTTTCTTTTCTTTTAAGCTGGGAATGAACCCTGGGGGAATTCTACCTTTGAGCTCCACACACAGTCCTTTTTGTGTGTGGTGCTGGAGATGGAACCCGGGGCTTTTCTACCCCCGGGCCACACTCCCAGACCTACTTCATACTTTATTTGCTGAGAGCCTCACTCAGTGGCTGAGGCCGGCCTTGAGCCGCGATCCTCCTGTCTCGGCCTCCCGAGCGGGGGATGACAAGCGTGCCCACCGCGCCCGGCTTCCCGCTGATCTCTCTGCTTGTTTCGGAGGCAGGCGCTGCCGTGGAGGCCCCAAGAGTACGCGCTCAGCAGACGTTTTCTGCTGCCTGGGGCCTTGCGCGCGCGCCGGCGCCGCCTCGAGCCTCAGTTTACCTGCCAGGGAAGCGGGCAGCCTTGGCGGCGGCGCTGTCCGTGGTGCTGAAGGCGCCGCGCAGGCTGGCCCGCCCTCTCCTGCCTCCGTCTGTCTGTGTGTCTCTGCGTCTCCCTCCCCTCCGTCTCCGTGACTCAGCCCCTGCACTCGTCTCCCTCTTCGTCCTGTCCCCAGCATGGTGGAGTCTGCGTGGCCGGAATCTCTCGGGCCCCAATTTCTTCCCACCCGAGAACCTCCTTGTGCCCTCGGCGCACGTGACGGAGAAGGTCTGACCTTCACCCAAACTCCATGCCCTACATCCGCGGACTACATTTCCCAGGACACCGTGGGGCGGGTGTGATCGCATGACCCGCTCGGGCCAGTGGGACACAGGTAAAGGTGATGGGCAGCCCCCCCCAGGATTCGCCGCCCCCTGTGGCTCTTGTGGTCATTTGCCAGGGACCTACTGGCCTCAAGTAACATGCCATCTTGGGCCTCTGGAGGCCAGGGCGTCAGCTGTGTGGGAGTGCTGTGTGTGCCGGACTAGGACGGAGTCCGGGCATTCTACCTCTGGCCTACACGCCCCGCCCTTCCCATTCTTATTTGGAAACGGGGTCTCCCTGAGTTGCTGAGAGCCTCACTCAGTAGCTGAGGCTGGCCTCGAACCTGCGCGATCCTCCTGTCTCAGCCTTCCGAGCGCAGGGATGACAAGCGTGCACCACGCCCGGCTTCGACTCGCTGCCTTCAGTGAAAATGTTTAAACCTCACGCACTGCACACAGGAGGCCGCAGGCCTGGGTTGGATGCCCTGAGACCCGGGGGGGAGGGGCTGGGGGCTAAAACGGCGCTCCTCTGCAAGAAGGGGAAACTGAGGCTCGCAGCCGATTCCACCGCCAGGGCCCACGCAGCGGCCGGCTCACTGCCCAGAGACGCCGAGGCCTTTGCTATGGGCTCCTCCCCACACTATCTGTTAGAATCACACGGTGAGCTACAGGTCCCCTCCCCTCTGCCCGCCTCGGCGCGGCGCGGGGTCCTCCGGGCGGCGCGGGGTCCTCCGGGGCCGCACCCCTGCCAGGCACAGCACCCACGGTCAAGGCTCCAGCATGACTTCCCCAACCCCAGGCCCACGTCCTCAGGCCTCTGCCGCCCCAGGGCAGGGCGTCGGAGCACATTGGCCGCAGTCCGCAGTCCGAGCTGGTCCGTCTGCGGAATGGGCACCAAAAGAGCGGCTCGTCCCCCAGCTGGACGCGGCGACCTCGCGGGGGTCACCCCACCCCCCGGGAAGGAGACAGCCTCCAGATAGAACTAAGCGGGAGAGAGGTCCCTGGTGAGCGAGGCCCCGCAAGTCAAAGTGCTTTTTCAAAAATAAATAGCCTGATTAGCATAAGGTATGCAAATGTATGCTAATGTGACAACTATTAAAAGATTCCAAATGTCATCTAGGGAAAACACGCCCGTCCTGGCTGGCGGGAGGGTGGGGGATGGGAGCGCGGGGCGGCCGGCCCCCAAAACCTCCCCTGAACACTGCTAGGTCCTGAAAAAGTGTCCAGGTGACAGACACCTCTGCCTCCGCCATTAGCATTCAGGCCGGCCTGCAAATTGTCCCTGGAGAAGACATAATGGCAGGGTGACAGGTCCCAGAACTTTTCCTGTGAATAGACACCCCCAAATCTCCGAAGGCCCGAGACAGCAAGGAGATGTTTCCCATTCATAATGAACCCACACTCCCTGTCCCTCGATTCAGGATGGAAACTTTCTTCTTCTCTTCCCAGTTTGTTTTCTGAAGCAGAGAGAGAAAAAATAAGAGCCAGAGCCGGGTGTAGCGGCGCATTCTTGTCATCCCAGCACTTGGGAGGCCGAGACAGGAGGGTCACGGGTCGCTGACAGCCTCAGCTATTTAGTGAGGCCCTTTGCAACTCAAGGAGACCCTGTTTGTTTGTTTGGGTTTTTTTTTTTTTTGCAGAGTGCTGGGGATTGAACCCAGGGGCATTCTACCTCCGAGTGACACCCCAACCTGATTTTTTTTTTGCGTGTGTGTGGTACTGGGGGTAGAACCGAGGGGCATTCTACCCACGAGCAACATCTCCAGCCTCATCTTTTATTCTTTATTTTGAAACAGGGTCTCACTGAGTTGCCAAGGGCCTCACTAAGTAGCTGAGGCTGTCCTTGAGCCGCGATCCTCCTGTCTCAGCCTCCCGAATGCTGGGATGACGAGCGTGCGCCCCCACGCATGGCAAAACCCTGTTTCAAAATAAGGGACACAAAATCGGTCTGGGGGTGTAGCTCCGAGGTAGAATGTCCCTGGGTTCCATCCCAGTACTGCAAAAACAAACAAACAAACAAACAAACAAATAAATAGGACCCAGAGAGGGAAGGAAGGCTTCCGAGGGTCACAAGGCCACGCTGTCACATAGTCCTAGGCTATTTGATGACACAAGGGTTACACAAAGCATTTCAGATAAGAAAAGTAGGGGTAGAGACGGGGTTTGCGTTGCCCCAGGCGCACAGCAGCGGCGAGCAGGCCAGCGGCAGGGCCTCGCTCCCCAAATTGCAGCCCGTCGTGCACTGCCTGCCCACTGAGCTCAAGTAGTATTCCCTGAACGTTCCCTTCAAATGGACCCACTCAAACACCTTAAATCCATTTCAGAGGAAATTGTTGATCATGACTAAATCAAATGCCAGAACCTCTCAGATGTCACTAGAAACTATAAGTCCGTGAACTCAAAACATCATGTTATGAATTTCTGACCAGAGACAGGTGCCTCTGGGGATCCGAGCCGGGGCCCTCTGGCCAAGAGGGAGATTCCCACAGGAGGGAAGGTGTTAAAGACTGATTAGCACCCAATTAAGACTTGTTTTGTGGGAAGAAAAAGGACAAAGACAGATTCTCTCACGCGATTAAAATCAATGGTGTTTAAGGCTGTTGTGACCGTTACTGAAAACCACGCAGGTGTCGTACCAGAAAGACAAGAAAACTGTCCCCCCCGCCTAGCGGAGGGCACCACAAACACATCAGAACAGCTCAAAGACGGAGAAGGGAGGCCTTCACGCTGCAATACATAAATCTGCCCATCCACCGATGGACTCGTGATGCCATTCATCCCTCCAGTGTCCACCCGCCCAGCCAGCCATGCATCCACCTGTCCACCCAGCCACCCGCCCACCCATCCTTCACCCATCCATCCATCCACCCATCCACCCACTCATCCATCTATCTATCCACCCATCCATCCACCCATCCACCTGTCAATCCACCCATCCACCCATCCATCCACCCACCCACCCACCCATCCATCCATCCATCCACCCATCCACCCACTCATCCATCTATCTATCCACCCATCCACCCATCCATCCACCCACCCACCCATCCATCCATCCACCCACCCACCCATCCTTCACCCATCCATCCATCCACCCACCCACCCATCCTTCACCCATCCATCCATCCACCCATCCACCCACTCATCCATCTATCTATCCACCCATCCATCCACCCATCCACCTGTCAATCCACCCATCCACCCATCCATCCATCCATCCACCCATCCACCCACTCATCCATCTATCTATCCACCCATCCACCCATCCATCCACCCACCCACCCACCCATCCATCCACCCACCCACCCATCCATCCACCCACCCACCATCCTTCACCCATCCATCCATCCACCCATCCACCCACTCATCCATCTATCTATCCACCCATCCATCCACCCATCCACCCGTCAATCCACCCATCCATCCACCCACCCACCCATCCTTCACCCATCCATCCATCCACCCATCCACCCACTCATCCATCTATCTATCCACCCATCCATCCACCCATCCACCCGTCAATCCACCCATCCACCCATCCATCCACCCATCCTTCACCCATCCATCCATCCACCCATCCACCTACCCACTCAAGCATCCAAGCACCTATATAAATACACATTCGGCACCTCCAGCACGCTGGACGGCGTTCTGGAAGATGGAGCCATCATGGTGACCTTCAGCCCTTCGGTGCGGAGGTCGGCTGCTGGACCCTGGGGGAGGCAGCTGCTCTCGCCTGGGCTTGCCAGGCTCCGCCAAGCACAGCACGGCGCTTCCCAGCACCCTTGGGCGGAAGTGACGTTGACTTCCGGCCCGTTCCCATTGGCCACACTGTGAAGATGAAGGGGCGCCTGGCCCTGAGTTATGGGTGGGGAAAGAGAGCACCTCCTCGCTGTGCCTGAGCGCCAGCGTCCTGCTGTCGTGACTCTTCGTCGGCGACAGCGGGAGCGTGGCCCCTGCCAGTTCTCCCCTGGCCACCTTTCCAACTCTGATTTCATTGGCCCCAGCTCCAGCCAATCACCGAAGCCCATTCCTACGGGAACCCTGACTGGCTCGGCTGGGTCATGTGACAGCGAGACAGTCCGACGGCTGAGGTCGCTGCCCAGTGCCCAGCTGGAAGGTGGGGCTGCTGACCTTTGTTGCTTCGCGGTGGGGGGAAGAGAACTTCACTACTTCTGTTATTTCATTCATTGATTCCTTTGAGTGACCCGTCATGTAAGCTGGCGCTTTTCAGGAATGGGCCAATTTCAGGAACTTGTTTCTGCAGTTTTCAAGATCTTGATAGGTCAGGTGTATTCATTTCGAGTCACCCCTCCATGCCAGTCTGGTATGGAGCTGTATTTCTATTTTCTGTATTTCTATCTTTCTAATAAACTTCTTTAAATCTTTAAAAAAAAAAAAAAAGATCTTGATAGGTCGAGGCCAGCTAGCAAAACCTGTTTCAGAGTAAAAATAAGCCGGGAGTGGTGGTACATGCCTGTCATCCCAGGACTTCGGAGACTAAGACCAGAGGACTGCAAGCTGGAGGCCGGCCTCAGCAACTATTAAGACCCTCAGCAACTTAGTGAGACCCTGTTTCAAAATAAGAAAAAAGAGCCAGGCGTGGTGGGCAGGCTCGTCATCCCAGCATTCGGGAGGCTGAGACAGGAGGATCGCGGTCCGCGGCCAGCCTCAGCTACTTAGCGAGGCCTCTGCAACTCAGTGAGACCCGGTTTCAAAATAAAGACTTAAAAATAGGGTTGAGGTGTCGTTGGAGATAGAATGCCTCTGAGTTCCATTCCCAGTACCACACACACACACACACACACACACGAATGGGGCCGGGGGTAGAGCTTGGGGGTAGAATGGCCCTAGTTCAACCCTCAGCACCAAAAACAAAATACAAAAAACACGATGCCCTTTGAGGTCCCCCAGGGCGCCCAGGGGCACCGCGCCCCCGTGGCCCCGGGAGTCACCTGTTGGGGACCACCGGCTCATCCTGCCCTGTCCCGCATCCCCAAGCCCCCCTTTCTGGGGCTCGGCCCATCGACCCTGAGACACCGAGAATGACCCAGCGCTAGAGCTCAGGGCCAGCTCAGCGAGGCGCACGCGACACGTTGGGGAAAAGAACCTCATCGAGCCGGGCGCGGTGGGCACGCCAGTCATTCCAGCCCTCGGGAGGCCGAGACTGGAGGATCACGGTTCGTGGCCAGCCTCAGCTACTTAGCGAGGCCCTCGGCAACTCAGTGAGACCCTGTTTCAAAATAAAGAATTAAAAATGGGCGGGGGGTGTGGCTCGGAGGTAGAATGCCCCTGGGTTCCATTCCCAGACCCGCAAAAAAATAAAGAAAGAAAGAAGGAAAGAAAGAAAGACAGAAAGGAAGAAAGAAGGAACCTCATCGCCCTGCCCGCCCGCTGTCAGCGCGGCCAGTTGTGGATTAATCGCTTCTTTCCTCCCCAGCGTCCACAGTGGAGAGAAAGCAGCTTCCCCCGGCTGCGTGGCTCCGGCCATGTCAGAGAGGCAGGACTGAAGAGTCAGCACACTGGCGGCGTCCGGTTCTCCTCCGCGGCCTGGGAGGGAGGGCCGTGGCCTTGGGCCAGTAGGCGGAAACGTCGGGGCTGGGCCAGGCAAGGTGGGCACGCTCCTCATCCCAGCACTCGGGAGACTGAGACAGGAGGATCGTGGTTCGCGGACAGCCTCAGCTACTTAGCGAGGCCCTCGGCAACTCACTGGGGCCCTGTTTCCAAATAAAGCATGAAAACTAGGGTTGGGGTGTCGCTCCAGGGTACAATGCCTAGGGTTCAGTCCCCAGTGCCTTCCCTCCAGAAAAAGAAAGGGAGGGAAGAGGGGCTGGAAGGAGCGGGCACAGGGTCATCTGCCCGTTTCCCGGGTGCCCCCGCCCCAGAGCCCCGGTCCCACCTCTCCGGCGCCCTGCGGCGGAGCCCGGGTTGGGGGGGATGCCTCGCTCTCAGGGCACTTCCTCCACAGGCCGGGCTGGCTGCTCCTAAGAGGTGCGTCGGAAACACCTGCTTTTAAATTCAATTAAGCCCAACTGGCTTCTGCTTCAGGAATACATTACCCAGCCGGAGACAGCAGGGAGGGAGAAAAAACACACACGCTACACACGCGCGCACAAAACACAACACAGACCCATTTAGAGATTTCCCTCTAAATGGGTTTTAATTCTCTCGATTTATCAGAGGCCAGAAGAGCTGTTGACAGGCGGCAGACGCTGCGCGTCTGCAGACCTGGTTCCGGCTGCAGGAGGCCGCGCCGCTCCCGGGGAGGCCGCCCCTGGCGTGGACGGGCCGGGCCGCCAGCCCTGGGGGAGCTGTGGCCGCGGCAAGCGCCCCGCGCCCCTGGGCTTCGGTTCATTCGTTTGTGATTTGGGGACAAGGTGAAGTTTACCTCCAAAGACTCCAGCAAACAAGAGCCTGATTGTCCAAGAGGGTCCAGGCTCAGAAGGTTCAAGAAAGATGAGGGTCACAATTAAAAGCAGGCGTGGTGGGCGTGCTCGTCATCCCAGCATCGGGGAGGCTGAGACCGGAGGATCGCAGTTCACGGACAGCCTCAGCTACTTAGTGAGGCCCTCCACAATTTAATGAGACCCTGTTTCAAAATAAAGAATAAAAAATAGGGCTGGGGTGCCAGACGTGGTGGCACCCGCCTGTCATCCCAGCATTTGGGAGGCGGAGACAGGAGGATCGCGCAGGTTCGAAGCCAGCCGCGCTGGTGTAAGAGACCCTGTTTCCAAATAAAAATATAAAATAGGTCTGGGAGTGTAGCCCAGAGGTAGAAGGGTTCCATCCCCGGTACCACCAAAAATAAATAAATAAATAAATAAATAAATAAATAAATAAATAAATAAATAAATGGGCTGTGCATGTAGCTTGGAGGTAGAATGGCCCGGGGTTCCACCCCAGAACCAAGCTAAAAATAAAATAAAAACAATAACCAACCCCCTGCCTAAGGAGGCGGATTTGGGGGTCAAGTCCAGGGAGTTTTATTTAGGAGGGGCGTATTGGCCCGGCAGGTAAGTGAACTGCATTGACCGCCCAGCCGGGGGCGGTGGGGTTTGCTGTGACTGCAGGTCGGGGCTCCAGGCCGGGAAGGTGGGGTGCAGAGAGGCCGGTGTGTCACGACTGGCACTGGGGGTGACTCAGGACGGGCGGGTCTGCACCAGCATCGCAGGCCGACTAGCTGGGCGGGTAGAGGGGAAGATATGCACACACACACACACACACACACACACACACACACACACACACGCCTGTCCTCCCCACAGCTAGGGGCGCCTAGGAGCACGGGGAGCACCTGGGCATCCACAGCCCTGCATGGCTCCCACTTGTCCTGCAGCGCACAGGACCCTGTGCCCGCCGCTCCCGGCTCCCATTTTCCTTCTGATCCCAACCATCCCCCCAATATCATCCTCGGAGCCACTGGGGGACCTCGTGGGGCAGCACGGGGAGGGGGCAGGCTTCTGAACATCCACCCACTTAATCCCAGAACTTGGGAGGCTGAGACAGGAGGATCGCAGGTGCAAGGCCTGCCTCAGCTACTTAGCGAGACCTGTTTCAAAATAATCAGTAAGAAGAAAGAGAGGGGGAGGAGGAGGGGGAGGAGGAGGAGGAGTGGTGGTGATGTAGCTCAGAGGTAGAATGCCCCTAGGTTCAATCCTCAATACCAAAAATAAATCAAAAGGGCAGAGGTTAAACGCCCCTGAATTCAATCCCCAACACCAAAAAGAAAAGCAAACGCACGCTCAGTCCCGCAGGTACGCCACGGTCCCCCTCCTCTTTTCCCCAAGACCCTCCTGCGGGCCCCCGCAACCTGCCCTTGGCATCCTCAGGACCAGCGCCCAGCTCCGCCCTCGGGAGCGTGCCAGCCAATGGCCGCGCTGCCTGATGAGGTAATGCGCCCCGCCGCGCTCCCATTGGCCCGCGGGAGGCGGAGTCAGTGCGCGTGCGCAGTTGCGAGCATCCTCCCCGCGCGGAGACAGCCCGCCGCCCGCTGGGGATTCCGTCACAGGATGAGGGCGGGCGGGCCGCGCGGGGGAGGCCGGCGCCCCCTGGCTCTTTTCGTGGCGTATTTATTTACTGGGGGCTCCGGGGGTCCGGGCTGTGTCTCCTCCTTCCCCGCTGTTTTCGGCCAGCGAGGCTGGATTCAGTCCCCTCCTCCGCGGGCGACCTGTGTCTCCGAAACCTTCCCTTGTTATCCCCACCCCCGTCACAGACCCAATTTTTCTTTTTTTTTTTTCTTTTTTCTTTTTCCTTTCTTCAATCGCAGGCGTTCTTGGAGACCGGGTCCCGTGGTTTTGTTTGCATTTCTGAACTTTCTTTTCGAGGTGCAATGGCCAAGCCCCCGAAGCCCGACTCTGTCGTGGGTGGTGGGTGCCAAGACGAAGGAACAGCTCACGGTCCTCGTGATCCCTGCACCCCAATAAGAACCAACCCAGGGGCGTGGTGACGCACGGCTGCCATCATCTCGGCGCTGGGGAGGCTGAGACGGGAGGATGCGGTGGAGGCCAGCCCCAGCTACTTGTCAAGAACCTTTTTCAAAGCCAGGCGCGGTGGGTGCCAGGCGCACACCTGGCATCCCAACATCCGGGAGGCTGAGACAGGAGGATCGTCGTTCACGGCCAGCCTCAGCTACTGAGTGAGGCCTCTGCGACTCAGTGAGGCCCTGATTCAAAATAAAGAAGGAAAAACATAAGGCTGGGGTGCAGCTTGGGGGCAGAATGCCCCTGGGGTCCATCCCAGTACTGCAAAAAAAATAAAAAATAAAAAAGTAAAAAGGCTGGGTGTGTGCCTCAGAGGTAGAATGCCTCTGGGTTCAACCCCCAGTAACACACACACACACACACACACACACACGCACACGCACACCAGGACTGGCTGGGCAGAATAGCTCACGCCTATTGTCCCAATGACTAGGGGGGCTGGGGCAGGAGGATTAACGTCTGAGGCCAGCCTCAATAACTAGGAAGGAAGGAGAGAGAGAAAAAAATAAATAAAAAAAGACCCTGACCTGGGTGGGGTGGGTGGGTGTCTCTAGGGGAACATAGAATCTTTTCTTTTTTTTTAATGTGTTCATCCTGGAATTTATTTATTTATTTATTTATTTTGGTCATGAATCTTTATTTGGGGTGGGGAGAGATACTGGAGACTGAACCCAGGGCATTTTACTTTCAAGCTACACTCCGGCCCTTTTAAAGTTTTTCTTTTGAAACGAGGCTTGCTAAGTAGCTGAGGCTGGCCGCGAACCTGCGATGCTCCCGTCTCGGCCTCCCAAGACCTGGGACGACAGGCGTGCGCCACCGCACCGGGGCCCCCGCTCCTTTTTACTGCCTGAGTCGTATTCCAAGGAGCAGCTGGACCGCCGTGTGTTTACCTCGCTGTTCCCCGTGTTTGGGTGGTTGGCGGGAACGCCGCCCTCCTGGCCAGACGCCCGCTTCTGCCCGTCTTGCTGCTGGGCGGGTTGCACTTTTTTTTTTGAGGGTCTGGGAGGGAACCCAGGGCCATCGACCTCTGAGCTGCACCCCCAGCCCTATTTTTTATTCTTGATTTGGAAACAGGGTCCCACTGGGTTGCAGAGGCCTCGCTAAGCTGAGGCTGGCCGCACCGCGGTCCTCCGGTCCGGGCCTCCCGAGCGCTGGGCCGACGGGCGTGCGCTGCGCCCGCTTTCACTTTTCACACAAGCGCCAAACGGTTTGCAGAGCAGCGGCTGTGCCATTTCACGTCCCCGCGGCGGCAGGAGAGCCGCGAGCGTCTTTTTGGCATTCGTGTTTCCTCTCCCTCTGGATCAGCTTTATTGAGGCGTAATTTGAGGCTACACTCGGAGCAGTTTTGACAGATCTATACGTCTGTGTAACCACTGTGCTCGTGAAGACTTGCAGCGTCTCTAGCACCCGAGAGCTCCCTCGGGGCCTGCGCCCGTGATTTACAGGCAGAGAGAGGGAGGATTCTCGCTCCTGTTTCGGTGCTTTGGCTTGAATTTGGGTTTCTTTTCTTTTCTTTTTTTTTCTTTTGCGGCACTGGGGATGAACCCAGGGCCATTTGACCTCCAAGCTCCACCCCCTGCCCTATTTTTAATTCTTTATTTTGAATTAGGGTCTCACTGAGTTGCAGAGGGCCTCGCTACGTAGCTGAGGCTGTCCGTGAACCGCGATCCTCCTGTCTCAGCCTCCCGAATGCTGGGATGACGAGCGTGCCCACCATGCCCGGCTCCATTTTTTCCTTTGGAACAGCGTCTGGCTAAGTTGCCGACGGCCTCACCAAATTGTCAAGGCCATCCTCGAACCCGCGATCCCCCTGCCTCACCCAAGTATTGGGAGGACAGGCGTGCGCCACCACGCCCGGCTCGCGATGTGCTTGTCTATGCCGGCCACAGTGGCGTCCCCAGCACAGCACCGGCACATAGTCGGTCCTCAACCCGGTTCTTCCCACAGTGACGAACAACACTTCCCGAACGGAGCCAGGCACCCGAGCCCACGAGCGCGGCCAGGGACGGAGAATCCGGCGGGTGGAAGGCCCGGCCTCGCGGTCTCTCCCTCCGCCTTTAATTATTTTGTGACAAGCCTCCCGATCCAGCGAGTCAAGGTGGCGTGTGAGAGGGACGGTTCCCTTTAGCGTAGCTGACAGCTAATTTGTGGGAAGTTTAATTACAGGCGGCGTTAATTAACTGGCAGAGGAAGGCGGCCATCTGTTCCTGGCTGGGAGGCTGCGAGGGGTGGGCGCGCAGAGGCCCCAGCCGCGGGCGGCGGGCGCGGGGAGGAGCGGCCGAGGAGCAGCCGGCCTGGAGCCCCGCCAGCCCCTTCCCGACTCTGCGGCCTGCCTCCTGCCTGCCTCCTGCCTGCCTCCTGCCTCCGCCGCGGGCTGAGTCACTGCCTCCGCGAATCCGCCTCGCGGTCATATCAGCAGGAGCAGAGAGTGGGGAAAGACGGGTGAAGGACAGCTCATCCTGCCGCGGGGTTGGAAAGAGCTCTGCCAAGGGGAGGGCGCCCGCGTCCCTCCTCTCCTCCTTCAGCCTGCCCGGCTGCTCCCCCCAGGGATGCAGATCCCAGCCTGTGCTGTTTGCCCTCGGGCCAGTTACCTAACCTCTCTGGGCTTTAGTTTCTTCTTCTTTTTTTTTTTTTTTTAAAGATGGATCCAGCCGGGGCGTGGTGGCGCGCACTTGTCATCCCCGCGCTTGGGAGGCGGAGACAGGAGGATCGCGCAGGTTTGAAGCCAGCCGCGCTGGCCTAAGAGACCCTGTTTCCAAAAGTAAAAAGTATAAAATAGGTCTGGGAGTGGAGCCCAGAGGTAGAAGGGCTTCCAGGAACCCCAGTACCACCAAATAAATAAAAATAAAAAAAAATAATAAAGATGGATCCAGCTACAGTGGTGCAGGTTGTCATCCCAGGACTTGGGATGACAAGTTCAAGGATCACAGGTTCAAGGCCAGCCTCGGCAAGTAGTGAGGCTCTCATCAGCCTAGCGAGACCCTGCTTCAAAATAAAAATAAAGTAGGGCTGGGGTTATAGCTTGGAAGTCGAATGCCCCTGGGTTCAGTCCCAGCACCACACACACACACACACACACACACACGCACACACACGCACGCACACACACACGCACACACGGGTAAAGGGCTGGGGGTAGCTCAGAGGAGCCACACACCAAAAGTGGGGTTGACTATAACAGGACCTGCTTCTGCCTTTTATTTTATATTAGTTTTTGCAGTACTGGGGATGGAACCCAAAGACCTCTTACCTCCTACACCCCCAGTCCTATTTATATTTTATTTGGAAACAGGGCCTCATTAAGTAGCTGAGGCTGGCTGCGAACCTGTGATCCTCCCGTCTCAGCCTCCTGAGTACTGGGATGACAAGCGTGCGCCACTGCACCCAGCTACTCTACCCACCTTTCAGAACTGCAGAAGTCAGCCATGTTTCGGGCTGCCAAGGAGAAGGAAAGGCCAGCCCAGTGACAACCCAAGTGTCCCTCTCGTCATGGAGAAGGGACCGTTCCTGTAGGCAGAGGCCCCCGCCTGGCCCCGGCCCCGTCCTGTCCCCTGTGGCGCTCAAGGGAGCAGAGCGGCCCCACCCCAGCCCCAGCCCCCCTGACGCTGTTCCACACTGGCCCGGGTCCCCGGGGGCAGGGACGGGTGCCCGGCGCAGGCCTGGACAAGGCCATCGGCATGCGTGTGAGCAGTGGCCGGAGCTCCGGCCCCCACGTTGAGAGGCGGAGGCCCGTGGTGTTTATAACGGCTCCGTTCGGAATCTCCTGACGCGGCTGGGTGAAGAGGCTGCGGTACGCCCATTCATGGCAGCGCGGATCTGCTGCCCGCGACGGTGCGCCATCCCCAGCTGCCTGGTGTGGGGAAGAGGCCAGACGCGGGGGCTGCAGCCGTGCGGGCCGCTCCAAGACCGCGCCGCCCAAAGAGACCCAGACCCGCCGCCGCTGCTCGGGCTCTAGGTACAGACCCTCCTGCAGACTCAACTCTCCCGGAGCCCTGCCATACAGTGTAGACAGGTATGAAGTTGGTGTCGTTCAGCTGATCTGACCTGATACAGTGTAGACTCGGTACAAAGTGGTTACAAGGTATTATTTAGCCACCCGACTGGATACAGTGTAGCCGCAGGTATAAGGTGGTTATTTACCCACCTGACTGGATACAGTGTAGACGCAGGTATAAAGTGGTTATTTACCCACCCGACTGGATACAGTGTAGACCCTTGCCTCACTGTTAAGGGAAGAGCAGGAAAATGTGTATCTTAGTTGGAAGAATCCACAGATGTGAATCCCACAGATACTAAGAGACGGTTGTGGGTGCCATTCCGGAAGAGACAAGCCTGCCGAGCCAGCCCGTGGTCTGGAGGCGGCCCCGGAGGGACCCCAGGATGACCCGAGAAGACGCCAGGGCCCTGGGTCTTGGTGGCAGTGGGGAGGAGGATGTAACTGTGTGTTTACCAAAACTCAAAAGACAGCCCGGCACCAGGGCGCACCCCGGTCATCCCGGGACTTGGGAGCCTGAGACGGGAGTCACAGGTTCGAGGCCAGCCTCAGCTTCTCAGGGAGCCCCTGTTTCAACAAAAAAGGTAAACTAGGCCTAGGGTGTAGCTTGGAGGCAGATGCCCCTGGGTTCAGTTCACATGCGCGCCCCACGGGAAGGGCAAGTCGCGCCTATGGGGGACCCCGGCTGGTCAAGTCCTCAGCCGGCCCGGCCCACCCCGCCTGGCCCACTGACCTCACGGGCCCAGGGTTCCTGGAGCTCCCTGACGCGGGAACAGGCCGGCTTTGCTGCTCTCAGCACCCCTCCTCCGGCTCCATCTTTTTTCTTTTTCTTTTTTTTTTTTTTGCAGTACTGGGGATGGAACCCGGGGCATTCTACCTCCGAACTACACCCCCAGCCCTATTTTTAATCCTTTATTTGTATTTGGAAACAGAGTCTGAGTTGCAGAGGGCCTCACTAAGTAGCTGAGGCTGGCTGCAAACCGCGAGCCTCCTGCCTCAGCCTCCCCAGTGCCGGGAGGAGGCGCGCCCGGCCAGCTGGTCCTTCTCTAGCTCACACTCAAGCCCCCTCCCGCTCCTCCCTGGGGCTGTCTCTGCCCCGCGGCCATGTGTCTGGGCCGCTCTCCCTGGGTCCTGAGGCCTGACATTCCGGAATCTCTATTCCCCAGAGCAGGGCGGGGTTGACTCCCAAGTCTGAGCGCCTGCAGAGCCGCCCCTCGCCCTGAAAGCCTGTTCCCTCCCCAGGACCTGACCCGAGAGCGGGGCTATGTGCGGAGGCTGGCCTCCGCCCTGGGCCTCGGCCTCCCGGTTCGCCACGCGCCCCTCTGCAGGCGCAGATGGAGGAAGGGCCCCCGCAGGAGCTGGGGACGCAGCAGCAGCCAAGGCGGGGGTGGCTGGCGGGCGCCGCGGCTCCGAAGTCCTTGGCAGCCGGCGAGCTCGGGGGCTGCTGGATCGCAGGGCCTGGCTGCCGGGACGCCAGGAGGCTGGGAGGCTGCCGCGTCGGAGGCGCTTGTCAGGGGAGCGGTCCTGAGGGGCCAAGGGCTCTGTGTGCACTGATTAAGACCCATGAGGCAGCAGGCAAGGGGCTGCACGCTTGTCATGCCAGCATTGGGGAGGCTGAGACAGGAGGATCGTGGTTCCTGGACAGCCTCAGCTACTTAGTGAGGCCCCCTGCAACTCAGTGAGACTCTGTTTCAAAAAATAAAGACTAAGCCGGGCGTGGTGGCGCACTCTTGTAATCCCCGCGCTTGGGAGGCTGAGACAGGAGGATCGCACAGGTTCGAAGCCAGCCTCAACTACTGAGTGAGGCTCTCAGCAACTTAGTGAGACCCTGTTTCCAAATAAAGTATAAAAATAGGTCTGGGAGTATAGCTTGGAGGTAGAAAGCCTCTGGGTTCCACCCTCAGTACCACAAAAAAATAAAAAATAAAAAAATAAAGACTAAAAAAATAAAATAAAATAGGGCAGGAGGTGTAGCTTGTAGGTTGAATGCCCCTGGGTTCCATCCCCAGACACACACACACACACACACACACACACACACACACGCACGCGCACACACACACACAATCAGGCTGGGGTGTAGCCTGGAGGAAGCACACCCCTGGGCTCCGTCCCTAGTACCAAAGATAAAAAGAGATGTCAATGTAAACTTTATTTTAAGACACAAAGCTTCAACGTGTAAGGCGAAAGCCGTCGAGGGCCGCCGGAGCCAGGTGGAGGCCCCAAGGTGCCACGTTCGTCCCCACTCAGCCCTGGACCCCAGGCACCACCGGGGCTCGGCCCCGTGTCTCTGGTCCCATCCAGCCCGACGCCAGGGCGACCGGACAGCAAGGGGCCATCCACGTTGAAACCCGCTTTATTCTAGAAACCTCCCTTGCGCCGCCAGCCCCTCTGCCCGCCCGCCCGCCGGCTCTGGAAACTCAGGACCACCACGGGAGCTGTCCGCCGACACCTCGGCCTCCGCCTGCCCCAGGGACGTGGTGCTGGGGCGGCGGCCAGCCGTGGCCAGCAGCTCCAGCCGGCGGGCGCGCAGTCGGGCCTGGACGGCCCAGAGGGGCGGCCGGGGGTCCTCGTCGCCCAGGCTGCCTCCCGTGGAGTCAGAGCCATCCTCCGTCGAGGCCACCGAGAGCTTGCAGAGCGGGCAGGCGCGGGGCTTGGTGCGGGCCAGCCAGGGGTCGATGCAGCCGCAGTGGTAGGCGTGAGCGCAGGGCAGGATCTTGACCCGCTCGCCCTCCTCGTAATCCCCCAGGCAGATGGTGCACAGGTCCTGGGAGCGCGTGAAGGTGCGCACCTGGGCCTTGGCGCGCGGCGGGGACTTGACGGCCGGGGCCCGCGCCTCGCCGCCCCGCCACCACAGCCACAGGCGCCCCAGGAGCAGGCCTGCCGAGCCCACCAGGGCCAGCGCCCAGACGGCGGCCGGCGCGGGGCGGCACTCGGGCACCGGGCAGGGCCGGGCCCCGGGCAGCAGCAGCACGTGGGCCGACCTGTCCCAGCGCACGACCACCCGCAGGTCCTGCGAGGCCGCCTCGCCCACGAACACGGCGGGGATGGAGATCTGCCGCCGCACGTCCTCGTACACGGGGGCCATGCGCACCAGGTCGTCGGAGCGGACGTTGTACACGATGGCGGCCCGGAAGCCGGCCTGCTGGGCGTGGAGCACCTTCAGCTCAAAGGTGCAGTCGTAGCGCCGGATGAGCACGATGGCGCCCCGGGAGCCCTGGCCGGGCCGCGGGCCCTCGATGGGGCAGCACGCGTTGGCCGGCCTGGCCTCGGCCAGGAAGCCCCGCACGCCCTCGGGGGCCAGGGGGACCCCGAACAGGGCCGGCTCGGCCGGGAAGTCCATGGAGCTGGAGTTGCTGTCCAGGACGGCGCGCACCACGGCCCCCGATGGCACGGGCAGCAGCAGGAGCAGCAGGGAGGCCGCGAGGGCCGCGGGCGCGGGGGCCATGGCCGGACACCAGCTGCGTGCACAGCTAGGGCCCGCTGGGAGCAGCAGCCAGCGTGGCCTGGGGCATCTTGGGCCCCACGGGCTCCGAGGCTCAACGGGGATGGGCTCAAGCTCGGCGCGGCCGACACAGCAGCCTGGGCTTGGGGTGCGCCCGGCCCTCCGCCCCGCCGGCTGCTCTGTGGCACATGGGCCCAGAGTGGCCAGGGTTCTAGAGGCCTCGGCCACTGTGACATCGTCCTCCTGCCTCCCAGTTTCAGAGCCTGGCCGGGGCGGGGAGGACGCTCTGCGCTGCCGTCCAGGGCCCCGGAGGCCCCACTAGAGACCTTTTGCGCCAGGCGCGGTGGCGCACACCCGTGATCCCAGTACCAGGGAGGCTGAGACAGGAGGTTCGTAGGCTTGAGGCCAGCCTCAGCCACTTAGTGAGGCCCTATTTTATTTATTTATTTTGTTTTGGTGGCACTGGGGGTGGAACCCAGAGGCTTTTCTACCTCTGGGCTACACTCCCAGACCTATTTTCTATTTTATTTGGAAACAGGGTCTCACCAAGTTGCTGAGAGCCTCACTCGGTAGCTGAGGCTGGCTTCCAACCTGCGCGATCCTCCTGTCAGCCTCCCAAGCGCTGGGATGACAAGCGTGCGCCACCATGCCCAGCTTGAGGCCCTGTTTTTAATTTATTTTTAATTTTTGGTGGTACTGGGGTTCCTGGAAACCCCTCTACCTCTGGGTTACACTCCCAGACCTATTTTTATATTTTTATTTGGAAACAGGGTCTCTTAAGCCAGCGTGGCTGGCTTCGAACCTGCGTGATCCTCCTGTCTCCGCCTCCCAAGCGCGGGGATGACAAGCGTGCGCCACCACGCCCAGCGAGGCCCTGTTTTAAAATAAACTAAAAAGGACCGTGCTCACCACGCGGCCAGCCCGCTGCCTCCCTCCCCTACCACGGCCGTGGCGGCCTCTCCCGCAGTGCTTGCCCGAAGACGGGGACGAGCTGATGTCCAGGGCCCCGGCTGGGCTCCTGGCCCGGGCCTCCTGAGGCCCCGTCGCCTACACGGGTGTCCCCACTGCAGCCGCCGGACGCTGGGATTCGAGGCCGCTGTTTGTGTGCGCGCGGTACTAGGACTGAACCAGGGCCATCGACCTCCGAGCGCCACCCCAGCCCTATTTTTTATTCTTTATTTTGAAACCGGGTCTCACTGAGTCGCAGAGGCCTCGCCAAGCAGCTGGGGCTGGCCGCGGTGTACCTAGGGTGGGCACAGTGGACTGAATCCTTCAGAAGGGCTGGCAGAGAGGATTTGGAATGCTCAGCAGGAGGCAGCGCTAATCTTCCAAGCAAACCCATGAGGCCGCGCTCTGGCGCTCCAGCAGAGAGCCGGCATCTGAATACCGCCCGCGGCCTCAGACGCAGACGATCCGAGCAAGTCCACTGCAGCGAAGCCGCACCGTTCTCCAAGCAGTAAAACCCGAGCCAGGCCCGGTGCAGGCGCCTGCACGGGGAGGCTGAGACGGGAGGAGCGCCGGTTCGAGGCCAGCCTGAGCCACTTAGCGAGACCCTCGGAAACTTAGCGAGACCCCGTTTCAAAATAAAAAGTAACATGGGCTGGGGGTATAGGTCGGAGGCGGAGCGCCCCGCCGTGCGGTGCTGCGTGAATGGGCACATAAGATGTCAGCTCTCAGGGGAGCGGGGAGAAACTGTGCTATTCTTGCAATTTTTCTATAAGTTTAAAATTATTTCAAAACAAAACTTTTTTTTTTAATCCAGAAATTGTTAAGGCATCAAAAAAAATACTTAAAAAAGTCTGAGGACTGACACGAGGGGCTCCTGTCTGGGTGCTTTTCTTTTTCTTTTTTTCTTTTTTGGTCCTGGGTATTGAACTCAGAGGCATTCTACCGCTGAGATACACCCCCAGCCCTATTTTATTTTTTATATTTTGAAGAACGGTCTCACTAAGCTGCTGAGGCTGTCCCCGAACCTGCGATCTTCCCGTCTCAGCTTCCCAACTACCAGGATGACAAGCGTTTGTCACTGTGCCTGGCTACACATGATTATTTATTAATTTATTTATTTGCAGTATTAGGGATGGAACTCAGGGGCTTCCTACCTCCAAGCGACACCCCCGGCCCTATTTTTTATTCTTTATTTTGCAGCAGGGTCTAAGTCGCTGAGGCCGGCCTCGAACCTACCCGCGATCCTCCTGTCTCAGCCTCCCAGGTACCGGGATGACAAGCGTGCGCCACCACGCCTGACTTTACAGGTAATTATTAAAAGGAAACTCGGGGAGAAATTCATCTGCGGGGCGTCATGCTGCTGCGAGGCCACAAAAGGGCAGCGACTGGGTTGGCCTTGTCCAGCTCTAGCACATTCCCGGAGGAGGGAGGAGCTTGACTGGGGAGAACCAGCGCCCTCAGTCCTAACTCTGAGGTTGTAAAGGAGAGGGCGCCGGGCGCGGGCGCACGCTGTCATCCCGGCATCCGGGAGGCTGAGACCGGAGGGTGGCGGTTCGAGGACGGTCTCAGCTACTTAGTGAGGCCTCTGCGACCCAGTGAGACCCTGCTTCAAAATAAAGAATAAAGAATCGGGCTGGGGAAAGAGTTCAGATGTCGAAAGCCCCTGGGTTTCATCCCCAGTACCAAAAAAGAAAAAAGGACGCCCAGTTCTGAGTCGCGGGGTGGGGAGCCCTGCAGGGCGCCGGCGGCGGCCTCTGTCGGAGGCCGGCCTCTGTCGGAGGCCGGGCGGATCCTGGCCACCACTGACTGGGCGGGATGTAACGTGGTCCCCGGGCTGCACCTCTCAGCTTGCCGATGCATCCGCTAGCAGGCTCAGCCTCCAACGGCAGCAGGCGCGCACGTGTGTGTGTGTGTGTGTGTGTGTGTGTGTGTGTGTGTGTGTGTGTGTGTGTTTAATTCAGGAACGAATTTAATTCTGATTCCGCCGGCTTCGGGGATGAGGAGCAGCTGTCTCACGAGTGAGCCGTGGGTTTTCAAGAGCTGGCATCTGCTCGCTGGAGGAGCCGGTGCCCGCGAGGCCGCTCCCGGGAGCCCCGCTTTGGGGCCGGGAACCTGCGCGCCGCTCCCGGGATTGCACGGGCCGCCCGAGGTCCTGACCACCGGCAGCCCGGCCGGGAGCAGCCTTGGCTCGGCTTGGTGGCGGCTTGGTGGTTCCCGAGGGTCAGGCATACAGGAGGAGCTTGATAAATGCCCGCTTAGCCGGGCGCGGGGGCGCAGGCTCGTCATCCCAGCATTCGGGAGGCTGAGACAGGAGGATCGCGGTTCGCGGCAGCCTCGGCTACTGAGTGAGGCCGCGGCGCCCGGGCTCCGGCACGCCGACGCTCCCCGGAGACGCGGGAAGGATCTTCTCTCCGGCTGGCACTTGGCAAGATACACGTTCTCCAGCCTTTGCTGTTTTTTTGTTTTTTTTCTGTGCAAAAAACATGCCCATCAAACGGTCCCCGCAGCAAGCGCGGGAGGGCGGCCGCTGGGCTGGGGCCGGGGGAGCGAGCTGGCGCCTCCTCTCTCCCGCCGCTCCCGCAGGAGCCACAAAAAATGGTGCGAGTAATAGGAAAAGAGACGCGGGCAGGGCTCCCCGACAGTACCGGGGATGAAACCCAGCGCTTTCTACCTCCAGGCTACACCCAAAGCTCAGAAAGAGAAAGCCACTTCCCCAGGACACTGCAGATTCAAGTTTGCAATCCAGACCTTGCGGGCGTGGTGACACGCGCCATCATCCCAGCACTCAGGAGGCTGAGACCGGAGGATCGCGGTTCGCGGCCAGCCTCAGCTACTTAGCGAGGCCCTCTGCAACTCAGCGAGGTCGAATGCCCCTGGGTTCCCTCCCCAGTATCCCCCGCCAAAAAAAGACTTAAAAATCAGGCTCCCCAATATGGCTCCTGTTCTTTCTGTTGTTTTCTAGTAGGCTTGAACTCAGAATCTCAACATGCCAGGCAAATGCTCTACCACTGAGCCGACCAGCCCGCTGCCTCGTGACTTTTCTTATTTTTATATTTAATATTTTTTTTTTGGTACTGGGGGTTGAACCCAGGGGCCTTTTCCCTCTGAGCTACACCCTCAGCCCTATTTTTTATTCTTTACTTTAAAACAGGGTCTCACTAGGTTGCGGAGAGTCTCACTACTTGCTGAGGCTGGACTCGAACCCACGATCCTCCTGTCTCAGCCTCCCAAGTAAGGGGATGACAAGCCTGCCTCACCGCGCCCGGGGTTTTGCCTCGCAATTTCAATGAGGAGCTGGGCGCGCAGCAGGGGCTAATTCAAAGGGTAATTCCTTCCCCACCCGCGCAGCAGGGCCAAGGCAGCGGGTCCTGCAGACAGACGCCGCGCTGACCACTGAGCCGCCCCGCCCCGCCTGGCCCTGACTGTGCGCGTGGTGGCGGTGCTTGTCCACACAGCCGTGTGGCCACTGCCCGTGCCCTCCAGAGCCTCTCGTGTTCCCAGACTCAGCCTCTGTCCCCCTTGACACCCACTCCCGCCACCCCCCTGGCCCTGGTGCCCACCTTTCTGCTTCCCGTCCCTGGGGTGCTGAGGCTGGGGGGAGCCTCCCGGGAGTGGAATCCTGGGGTGCGCGTTGCTCTGTGTCCCCCGGGTCCAACCACGTTGGAGCTGGAGTCAGAACATCCTCCCTTTTGAAGGTGGTGTAATATTCCGGTGTGTGGATAGAACACGAAATGTTGACCTACTCATCTGTCGATGGAAGCGGGGTCTTCTCGCCTCCTGTGTGCTGCGATGAGGGGTAAGCCCTCGTGGGGAAGCCGGGCGCGGGGCGCACGACCGGCGCGGTCACGGCCGGCCTCGGCTACTTACTGAGGCCCTCTGCAACTCAGTGAGACCCTGTTTCAAAAAAATAAAAACTAGTGCAGGGTGCAGCGCGGAGGTCGAATGCCCCTGGGCTCCACCCCCAGGACCCCCCAAGAAAGAGCAAATCAAGCCGCGCGCTGGCTTCTGTCCTGCTTGTCTGCCCTCAGCCTTCCAGGCTCCCGTGCTGGCCCGGCCGGCGTGGGTTCAAGGAAACGCACCTGGTGTTCAGATGTGAGGGGCCGCGGGGTGCAGCCTGGCGGGGCGCGCTGGCCGCCGTATCATCCGATCCCCCTGGGGAGGGGGCGCAGGAAGGAGCCCGGCGCGCGGCGTGGGGAGAGAAGCCGGCGGGCACACAGGCTATAATTTGCTCATTTTAGGTGTCCATCACGCAGTGGAAGTCCCTGTTCCTTTGTCGCCTGCTATCTGAGCGATTTGAGACGTGAAGGGGGAGAATTGAAACGCCAGCTCTCCCTGCGGGCTCCAAACGCGGGGCGGGGGCAGAGCGGGCGCGGGGTGGGCAGCCGCAGCCTGGGCACTGCGCACGTGTGACTTCAGTAAGACTCTCGCCAGCACCTCCTGACCAGCACCTTGGAGACACGGTGAGAGAGAGTGGTGAGGGGGCCCAGGGCCCGGCAGGGGAGGGGAAGCGCCCCCAGGGCTCCGTCCTGAGCTGAAGGGAATGATTCCCGGGCTGACGAGCCCGGCTGACCGAGGCCTGCGGGCTGCCCAAGACGCCTGCAGGATGCTTGCCACGCGGCAGGAGCTGACCGATACATGAGCGCTTCAGAGGACAGCCGCTCCTGGCTCCCGTGATTGGATGGGTGGAGTGGGGCGGCACCGCTGGTTATGGCCAATGAGAAATGGCCCACGGCAGCCGGGCCTGGTGGCGCACACTTGTCATCACCGCTCCTGGGAGGCTGAGACAGGAGGATTGCGCAGGTTCGAAGCCAGCCTCAGCTACTGAGTGAGGCTCTCAGCAACTTAGTGAGACCCTGTTTCCAAATAAAATATAAAATAGGTCTGGGAGTGTAGCCCGGAGGTAGAAAAGCCCCTGGGTTCCACCCTCAGTGCCGCCAAAAAAAAAAAAAGAAAAAGAAAAGAAAAAGAAATGTCCCGTGGCATTGTAGGACAGAGTGTGCTGCTGGCCAGAGGTCCTCGAGGGGTCTGTTTCCCTGCGCCCCAGAAACCAGCAATGCTGGCAGCACTGAGTAACCGTAGCGAGGTGGGTGACACGGCAACTCCCCAGCCCAACAGACCGAGAGGAACGTACGATGTCGGTGGGAAGTAAGCCTTGAACGTTGTTAGCTTCTGAGATGGGGCTGTTTGTTACCGCAGCAAAGCCAAGCCAGCCCTAACTGACACCGCAGGAATGGTCTTGGTGTCTTGTTTGTTTGTATTTGGTACTGGGGATTGAACCAAGGGCATTGTGCCACTGAGCTATACCCACTGACCATTCATTTTTCTAATTTTGAGACATGTCTGGCAGAGTTGCTTGAGGCTGGCCTCCAAATCGTGACCTCCTGTCTCACCCAGTGAGGCTTTTTGTACACAAATCTCAGGACGCAAAAGATATCATCGGTCAATTAAACTGTCATACAGGCGGGCAAGACAGACCACAAACTCAGAGACATTAAACCCTGAAGCCGGGCCGGGCGTGGTGGGCACCCTCGTCAACCCAGCATTCGGGAAGTGACAGGAGGATCGCAGTTCGCGGCCAGCCTCCGCCGCTTAGTGAGGCCCTCTGCAGCTCAGTGAGACCATTTCCAAATAAAGAATAAAAAATGGGGCTGGGGGTAGAATGCCCCTGGGTTCCATCCCTAGTACTGCAAAAAATAAAAAGTAAAAATAAAAACCTGAAGCTGGGTGTGATGGGGCACAGCTGTAATCCCATCCTAGTGCTTAGGAGGCGGAGACGGGAGGATCGCAGGTTCGCAGGTTCGAGGCCAGCCTCAGCAGGTGGTGAGGCTCTCAGCAACCTAGCGAGACCCTGTTTCAAAATAAAAATAAAGCCAGGTTCCTCCCAAAGCACATGCCCAGACCGCTGCTAACTGGGGTGCCCCCGCCGTCCCGGCCCTCCGGACAAGCTCCCCGGGAACCTGTTTGGTAAAACCTAATCACACCCGCCGGAACATGACATCAAAATTACTGCCGAGCCCTTGACTCAGGGCAATTAAGCGCATTTGGGGCGTCTTTGCTTGATTAAAAGCAGATCATCCGTTCAGAATGAAAATTCAGAAGGCAAATTGCTTTTGTGGCCGCCACGATGCTATTTTAAACCCGCCGCTCTCCAAGTAATAGGGAACGCCGCTCCAGCTGTTGGCGCCCGGCGCCCCGGCTTCCGGGCCCGCTGCTCCCCCGGGCTCGGGGACACCCGACGGCCGGCCGGGCTCCGGCCCCACAGCCCGCTGCTCCCGCCCACCGCCTCCTCCGGCTCGCGCAGCCCCCACAAGCCCCTCCTGAACTCCGAATGGACACACTTGTCACCCCAGCACTCGGGAGGCTGAGACCGGAGGATCGCGGTTCGAGGACAGCCTCAGCTACTTATGAGGTCCTCTGCAACTCAGTGAGACCCTGTTTCAAAATAAAGAATAAAAAAAAAGGGCTGGGGGTGGAGCTCGGAGATGGAATGCCCCGGGGTTTAACCCCCAATTCTGCAAAAAGATAAAAATGAATAAAAATCTGATGGGAGCCCCGTGCAGTGACGCACACCCGTGATCCCAGTACCCGGGAGGCTGAGACAGGAGGATCGCAGGTTCAAGGCCAGCCTCAGCAATGTAGTGAGCCTCTCATCAACCTAGTAAGACCATTACAAAACAAAAATAAAAAATAGTAAAGGACTGAGGATGTATCTCAAAGGAGACCAGGAGCAGCTGATATTTAGGAATACCCACCCAGTCCAGGCTTTGCTGGGTTTTCCGTGCGTGTATGTATGTGGTGTGTGTGTGTGTGTGTGTGTGTGTGTGTGTGTGTGTGTGCTGGGGATGGAACTCAGGAGCACCCTACTTCCAAGCTACACCCCCAGCCCGATTTTATTTCATTTTGAAACAGGGTCTCACTAAGTTCCTGAGAGTCTCACTACTTGCTGAGGCTGGCCTCAAACCCGCGATCCTCCTGTCTCAGCTGCCCAAGTACTGGGATTACAAGCGTGCGCCACCACGCCCCGCTCCTTGGCTTTATTTTGAAACAGGGTCTCGCTAAGTTGTGAGGCTGGCCTCCAACCTGTGTTTCTCCTGTCTCAGCCTCCCGGGTACTAGGATACCAGTCCTGGCCCGGCGCCCGGCCATGGTTTTTGCCTGTGAGGTGGACAGGAGCGGTCAGCCCATTTTCCAGATGTGGACAGCGAGGCCCACGGCCTCCTTTTGGGTTGTGAGGCGTCATGGTGTCTCTTGTGCACTCTGTGGGGTCTCTGGGGCCTTAGGAAAACCAAGAGTGCTCAGAGCTGGGTTTGCACCCGCGGGGGCTCTCAGGCTGGGGTGGGGTGTCTCGCCCCCAAACCCCCCACCCACAATTGTGGGCCAAGGTGGAGGGGGGGGCTGGGGCCCAGGCAGAGCCGCAGGGGCGGAGCTGGGGCGGGGGAGGCGCCCTCTGCCCTTCTGTGCTGGCAGCATCCAGGGATGGACAGACGGACGGATGGACGGAGGCGGCCGTCTCACCTGCTCGGTCCCCGCGTCCAGGTTCCAGCCTGCAAACCCCCGGCCCGGGAGGAGATCGCGGCCGTCTTTGTTCATCTTTTCTGCTTCCATTTAATCTCCGCGGCCGCCTCTCCGAGGAGCGGGAGGGCTGGAGGGAATAAAGAAAAGGGGAGCCCGACAAAGGGCCGGGCCTGCAGCGGCCTCTGTGAGGCCTCGGGCTGCCCAGCGCCTCCGCTCAGCCCTTGGCGGAGCGGGACGCAGGCCCGGGGCGTGGGGACCAGGCTCGGCCCCCAACTCGGCCTCAGTGCTGTGCGACCTGGGGGTGCCGCTGTCTCTGCGGGCATTCGACCTCCCAGCTACACCCTCAGCCCTATTTATTTGAAAACAGGAGCTTGCTGCGAGGCTGAGTCACTTCTTTGCAGTAGTGGGGAGGGAACCCGGGGGCATTCGACCTCCGACCTACACCCCCACCCCTACTTTTTATTCTTTACTTTGAAACAGGGTCTCGCTGAGTTGCTGAGGCCTCACTAAGCAGCCGAGGCTGGCCGCGAACCCAGTCCTCCTGTCTCAGCCTCCCGAGTGCTGGGATGACCAGCGCGCCCCGCGCCCGACTTGAAATTAAATTGTTAATTCAGTCCTGGCTCTCGGTCTTGGCCATCCTGTCCCCGTGCCTAAACCAGTAACCGGAACACAGTAGGCGCCCAATTCATGCCTGGTGGCGCACAGATGCACTGTATCTCTGCCGTACCTTGAGTTAATATCTCAGAATTAGGCCTCTAATGGCATGATGAATTATTCGCCTGATTGCGTATGTGGCATAAGAAGCGTCGATTGGCGAAATACTCTTCTGCAAGCCGGGCATGGTGGCTTGTCCTTGAGCACTTGAGAGGCTGAAACAAGAGGATCAAAGGTTCAAGGCCAGCCTCAGCAAACAGTGAGCCTCTCAGCGACCCAGTGAGACCCTGTTTCAAAGTAAAAATAATAAACAAGGGCTGGGGGTGTAGCTCAGAGGTAGAATGCCCCTGGGTTCAATTCTCAATACCAAAAATAAATAAATAAATAAATTGGGCGTGGCAGTGCACACTTGTAATCCCAGCACTCGGGAGGCTGAGAAAAGAGGGCAGCAGTTCCCGGCCTCAGCTGCTTAGTGAGGCCTCTGAGACCCTGGTTTTTTTTTTTGTTTGTTTTGTTTTTGCAGGTCTGGGGATGGAACCCAGGGGCATTCGACCTCCGAGCTACACCCTCTGCCCTATTTTTTATTCTTTATTTTAAAACAGGGTCTCACTAAGTTGCAGAGGGCCTCACTAAGTAGCTGGGGCTGGCCGCGAACAGTGATCCTCCGGTCTCAGCTTCCTGTGCTGGGATGACAAGTGTGCCCACCGCGCCCGGTTTAAGACCCTGTTTTTAAATAAAAAATAAAAAGTAGGTCTGGGTGTAGCTCGGAGGCCAAATACCCCTGGGTTCCATCCCCAGTACTGCAAAAAAAAAAAAAAAATTAAGTAAAATTAAAAATCGCTCAAGCCATCCCTAACGCCCCGCCCCAGGGGAGGCTGGGGTGTGGGGCAGCCCTCGGCCTGCCTGGTGGAGGCTGGGCGGCCTGCTGCTCCCCACCCCGCGGCCGCTCTATCTCCTGCGCAGTGGGGGCCACATTAGCCGCTCAAAACCCATTCGGGGAAATTAGACCAGGGCCCTCTGCGACAATCACGGGTCATTCTCGGCTGCGCTTCCCGCTCCCCCGCAGAGATGACAGCCCGCAGCAGGTCTGGGGGGCCACTCGGGGCTTGGGGGATCCCAGCCGGCCGGCTCGGGAACCAAGTCGGCCGTGGAATCAGCTTAGCGCCCCGCACCTCCCCTCCGTGCCCCCCCGCGGAAGGTGTCCCGAAGTGTCCTTGTGAGAAACAGCAGAACTTTCTTCCCTCGCCTCGCAGGGCCTCTGAACGCCCTCCAGCCCGCGGTTCACAAGCCAGTGCGGCCGGGTTTGCGTTTAATTCAGAAGTGGAGTTGACCTCAGGAATGGTCTGACCCAGCCAATCACAATCTCTCCTCTCTTCCCCCCAAACCCTGCCCACTTTTTCTTTTGTGGGGCGTTTGGTCCTTGGGGTCGCCACAAGGTCAGGAATGTCGAAGCGTGGGGCTCACTCCAGGCTCCGGGGCTGTTGGTTACTGCAGCAGGAACGGCCCATCCTGACTGTAAGATGCCAGAGCGCCGCCGGGAGACCGAGACCGGGAGACTTTCCTTCCCGGAGCCTGGGTCCCCATGTGCGTACAGAAGGAGGTGCATTTTCTAGCAATGGTGGGGAGTCCCAGGAGGTAAACGGAGCCCGCTCGTTTCATTTCTATTTCTTCTTGATTTTTTTGGCAACACAGGGGATAAACCGGGAGCCCTGTGCTGGCCGGCAAGTGCGCCGCCACCTGGCTGCGTCCCCGGCCCTTTCGCTTTATTTCAGGCCCAAAGACCCGCTTGTGGAGAAGAGACCTCCCTCCGCCTCCCTTCTGTCTGCCACCATGGAACGCAGGAATCCCAGCCGGGGGCCACGAGAAGACGGAGCAGAGGGCGCAGAGCTCGATCCTGTCTGTCCACGCGCCAGCTGTGTGACGTCCAGCTGGAGGCCGAGCCCCTCTGGGCCTCCCGCCTGTCCTCCCACTGTGCCCGGGACTGAGGCCAGAGGCACGCTACCTCCGAGCTACAGCCCCCAGCCTTATTTTATTTTTTTAAATTTTGAATCAGGATCTTATGGAGTGGCTAAGGAACCTCACTAAATTGCTGAGGCTGGCTTTGAACCTGCGATCCTCCTGTCTCAGCCTCCCAAGTGCTGAGATCACTGGTGTGCGCCGCCACCATGCCTGACCCAGGCCTCCGCTTTCTTATCTCCACAATGGAGCAGTCAGTATCCGCTTCCCAGGGAAGGTGAGGATTTGAAGTCTAAGGACCTACCACCGCTGACAGGACATACTTTAATATCCTGGTGGCACATGCTTGGAATGCCAGTGCTTAGGAGGCTGAGACCGGAGGATCGCGGTTCGAGGCCAGACCCAGCTACTTAGTGAGGCCCTCTGCAACTCAGCGAGACCCTGTTTCAAAATAAAGAATTAAAAAAAAAAAAAAAGAAGCCAAGTGTGGTGGCGCACGCTTGTAATCCCAGCATTGGGAGGCTGAGACAGGAGGATCGCAGTTCGCAGACAGCCTCAGCTACTTAGTGAGGCCCTCTGCAACTCAGTGAGACCCTGTTTCAGAATAAAGAATAAAAACATAGGGCTGGGGGTGGAGCCCGGAGGTAGAATGCTCCTGGGTTGAATTCCCAGTATCCCCCAAAATAAAAATAAATAGCACCGAGGGAGGGCAGCGTAGCTTGGAGGTAGAATGCCCCTGGGTTCAATGCGCAGTCCCACAAAGAAAGAAAGAAAGAAAGAAAGAAAGAAAGAAAGAAAGAAAGAAAGAAAGAAAGAAAGAACTGTCTCACGGTTCTGGAGGCCGGAGGTCCCAGGTGAGGTGCGGGTGGGACCAGGTTCCCTCTGCAGGGGGAGGGAGGACCCCACCAGGTCGTCCAGCCCCTGGGAGGTCCCGGGCTTTGGCTGTAGGACTCCAACGTTCACGTGAACCCTGGCATTCATGCCTCTCGCTCTGGCATGGACGCCCTCGGCTCTAGCCCTCGTGTCTTCCAGAGGCTCCGCAAATACAGATTCTTCCCCGAGGCACCTCTGGAGCGCTCCACCTGCACTGCTCTTCGCGTGTCTAATAGAGCCGGGGTGCGATCCCGCGCCCCGCCAGCAGAGGCCGCTCTGCGCGCGCCCCTTCCTCCAGCCTAGCAAGGAGCTGGGCTGCGCGGTGCAGGAGCCGGGTGGGGCCGAAGCCTGCCAGCCGAGTCTTCTGACCTGGAAGATGGGGGCCGAAGCCTGCGAGCCGAGTCTTCTGACCTGGAAGACCGCGGGGCTCTCGAGAGGGGCGGAGGGGCTCGGACTTCCCTAGCAGCCCCGTCCCATCTCCTGAACCTGACTTTTTTGTACCTGCTTGCTATGGAAGCCCTCAGCAAATCGTCTCGTCCACCGTCAGGACCTGGCCATGCCCGCCCCTCCCTGGCCGTCGTCCAGATCTGGATTTGAGGTTCGGTGGGAGGCCGCCCGGGCCGGGGGCGAGCTCTGACCCGGAGGCCGCGTCCTAGCCGGGCGTGGGCGCACGTTCGCGGCCAGCCTCAGCTACTGCTAGAGAGGCCCTCCGCAACTCCGTGAGGCCCTGTTTCAAAATAGAGAATAAAAATAGGATCTGGGGTGTAGCTCGGGGGTAGGATGCCCCTGGGTTCCATCCCCGGTACTAATAAATAAATAGATATATGAATATTAAAACATTTTTGTGGTACTGGGGGTGGAACCCAGGGGCATTCGACCTCCGAGCTACACCCCCAGTCCTATTTTTTATTCTTTTTTTTTTTTTTTTGGTGGTACTGGGGTTCCTGGAAGCCCTTCTACCTCCGGGCTACACTCCCAGACCTATTTTTTACATTTTCATTTTGGAAACAGGGTCTCCTAAGCCAGCGCGCGTGGCTGGCTTCGAACCTGCGCGATCCTCCTGTCTCTGCCTCCCAAGCGCGGGGATGACAAGCGTGCGCCACCACGCCCGGCTTATTCTTTATTTTGAAACAGGGTCTCACGGAGTTGCAAAGTGCCCCTGGGGGGCCTTCTGCACCCCTCCCCGCCCCGCTGCTGGACACTGCGGACCCGGCCGGCGCCCCGCCCGCCGGCGCAGGGTGATGGCGTTACCGGAGAGGCGGCCAAGCCTATTTGTCAGGCCGCCTGAAGGACAGCGTATTGATTTCCACGTTGTGAAAAAATTAAATGATATCCCTTTTTGTTATTTAAAACGCTGCTTAAGCAATTCCGTAATGGAACCGCCCGGCCCGGGGCCAGCGGCTCCGGAGGACGCGCGGCGGCCACCGGCGTCTCCCCGGTAATTGATGACCCCGGAGGACAGCCCTGCTTTGCCCGGGATGTGCGCGACTTTGATTTATTAAAGACATACCAATTATGAAAGTAGCTGACGTCTGATCAACGCACCTGAGCCCTTGATTGCGGGGCTAGGGAGCACCGCCTCAGGACGGCTGCAGGGCGGCCGCGGGGTGGAGGATGGGGCCGGCCGGCCACACTTAGGCCGCGTACTTTGTATGCATCGTGGGTAAAGGACAGGCTCTAGACGGGGTGGCGGGCACGCTTGTCATCCCAGCACTCGGGAGGCCCAGACTGGAGGATCCGGGTTCACGGCCAGCCTCAGCTACTTAGCGAGGCCCTCCACGACTCAGTGAGACCCTGTTTCAAAATAAAGAATAAAAAATAGGGCTGGGGGTGTAGCTTGGAGGTAGAATGCCGCTAGGTTCCATTCCCAGTGCTGCAAAAAAGAAAGAAAGAAAGAAGAAAGAGAGAAAGAAATAAAGAAAGAAGGAAGGAAGGAAGGAAGAAAGATCAAGGCTAGAGAAGGGCATTTCAGGTCACCATGGGGGCAGAGCCTCCTGCCTCAGGGAGAAAGCCAGGGCCGAGGCTGCCCAGGGGCTGGGCGCGGAGCCCCGAGCCCTGCTCAGCCCGGCCGGCAGCTCTGTCTTCCCGACAGAGGCTGGAAGTGGAGACTGGAGAAGCAGAGCCAGGTCTCAGTGTGTGAGGGGACTGGGCTCAGGAAAGCCGCCACCCCGCTGACGACGGACGAGGGGACCCACCTCCACCTCAGCCTCCACTGTGCCGCCTCCGCAGCACAGCCTCCACCTCAGCCTCCACTGTGCAGCCTGGAATCCCAGTCCTTGGGAGGCTGAGACAGGGGGATCACAGTTTGGAGGCCAGCCTCAGTAAGTAGTGAGACTCTCCGCAACCTAGGGAGACCCTGTTTCAAAATAAAAATAAAAATAAAATAGGGCTGAGCAAGTAGCTTGGGGTAGAATGTCCCTGTGCTGAATCCCCAGTTAAAAAGAAAGAAAAAAATAAAGAAGCCGGGTGGTGGCACACGCTGTCATCCCAGCATCGGGGAGGCTGAGACGGGAGGATGACGGTTCGCGGCCAGCCTCAGCTACTTAGTGAGGCCCTGTTTCAAAGTAAAGAATAAAAAGTAGGGCAGGGGGTGGAGCTCGGAGGTCGAATGCCCCTTGGTTCCATCCCTGGTACCACATAAGAACGAGAGAAAGAAAGAAAGAAAGAAAGAGAGAAAGAGAGAGATCTCGCTAAGTTGCTGGAGCCCCCCGTCTCTGCGGCCTCCCGCCCCGGCCTCCCGGCTCCCCACCTCCTAGAGGAAAGCAGGAGGAGGCTCAGAGATCCCGGGATCTCTGTGATCCCGGGGAGCGCCGCCTGGCTGGGCCTGAGGCTCCGGAGACTGAAGGAGCCGCAGAGTCTCGGGAGTTGCTCCGCGGAGGGAGCCGGCCGAGCACCACGCTGGTCTGCGTTGAGGGTCTGATCCTCAGATCAGGGGATTCATTTCAGTCCACAGAGCTCCCGGGACAACACGGCTCTCAGCGCTTTCAGATAATCGCCCACGACAGATAGATCGCGCTGGAGATATCCGGGCTCTCGAGGCTGCTGGCTGCGGGTGGCCGCGAGCGGGGCCAGGCACCGGAGGAGCCAGCCCAGGGTCGCCAGCTGCCGACGCAGCCTGAGGCGGGCTCGCCCTCTGTCCACAGCCCTCCGTGGCTCCCACCTTCCCTTGGGTCAAAGCTCATGTCCTCTCTGCAGCCCACGAGGCTGTTTATGAGGCCCTCCACAGGGACATCGGGCTGGATTTCCCCCCGTAACCTGTGTGTGCACGAGTGTGTAAACCTGGAATACCGCAGGGTTGGCTTTGTGCGGGGAGGAGCAGGCCCCCCGAGCCCGGGAGAGACACCCTGAGCCCTGCCTCTGTCTCTGAGTGCCTCTCTTTCTGTGTCTGTCTGTCTGTCTCTGTCTCTGTCTCTGTCTCTCTCTCTCTCTCTCTCTCCCCCAGTCTCTGTTCTCTGTTCCCTGTCTCTGGGTCTCCGGACTGTTAAAAGTCACACCAACACGGAAGCAGTCTCACGGCCCCCAAAAGAAAATTGCCAGCCACCCGGCAGCAGGATAATTGAATCTGCGGGCGGCAGGAATTGAATCAGCTGAGGGCGGAGGGCGGGCGGCGCCCTCCCTGCCAAAAGCGGGGCCCGGGCAGGGGGGTGCGCTCCATCACCGGCAGCGAGTGCTCAGGCGTGTGGGGGGCGCTCGGGCAGACCCGCTCCCTGCCCCCCGCGGCCCCCTGAGCACTGCAGCCGGAGCCAGGGTCTGCTCAGTCTCGAACCTGGGCCCCCAAACATGGTTGGCTCAGACCTGAGGCACCATGCAGGCCAGCCTGGGCTTCCCTGGTGTCCGCTGCCTGCAGGCACTGCCCCTCCTGCCCCTCCTGCACAGTCCCGACCACACGATGGCCCCAGCCTTCCCTTCACCGCCAGGTCCTGCACCCCACGCCTTCATCCACCACAGCCTACACTGCATGGCCCCTCAACAAACACCTTCCCAACCACCATCTGCCACAAAGCCCTATCCACCCACACATCTACTTAGCAAGCCACGAACCCGCTCATCCACCCATCCATCCACCCATCCATCTACCCACCCACCCATCCATTCACCCACCCATCCACCCATCCATCCATCCATCCATCCATCCATCCATCCACCCACCCATCTATCCATCCATCCATCCATCCATCCATCCACCCATCCATCCACCCATCCATCCACCCACCCACCCATCTATCCACCCATCCATCTACCCACCCATCCATCCATCCATCCATCCATCCATCCATCCACCCATCCATCCACCCATCCATCTACCCACCCACCCATCCATTCACCCACCCATCCACCCATCCATCCACCCATCCATCCACCCATCCATCCACCCACCCACCCATCTATCCACCCATCCATCTACCCACCCATCCATCCATCCATCCACCCATCCATCTACCCACCCATCCATCCATCTACCCACCCATCCATCCACCCATCCATCTACCCACCCATCCATCCATCCCCATCCACCCACCCACCCATCCCTCTGTTTGTCCCCCCACCCCCCACACACACTCGTCCCCTGTCCCTGCCCCACTCTCTGTCTCCCCGGCCTCCCTCGCCCTCTCTCCCTCCGCCCGCTCCTCCATTGCCCCCCTCACCTCCCTCCATCAGGATCGATCAGTCGATCAGTCGGCAGTCGCTTCTCAAACTCCGGCAGGGGCTGGCTGGGTGGAGAGCGTGGGGAGGACGGCGAGAGCGGCCACAGCGCCCGCTGGACCGCGGCTGCCCTGCTGGAGGCAGCGCCCACAGCTCTTCCTTCCTGGGCGGTTAAGCCGGGCATGGCGCCGCAGCCTGGAGTCCCAGTGCTGGGGAGGCTAAGACAGGAGGATGCAGGCTCGCGGCCAGCCTCTGCAGCTGAGCGACACCCTCGGCAACTTAGTGAGGACCTGCTTCAAAATTTAAAACATCCCCGGGCGAGGTGGCGCACGCTTGTAATCCCCGCGCTTGGGAGGCGGAGACAGGAGGATCGTGCAGGTTCCCAAACAAAAAGTCTAAAATTAGGTCTGGGAATGTAGCCCGGAAGTAGAAGGGTTTCCAGGAACCCCAGTACCACCAAAAAAAAATTTTTTTTAAATAATAAGGTGAGGGTGCAGCTCGGGGGTAGAAGCCCCAGTGCCCAATGTCACAAGAAAAACCAAAAGCGAGCCAGGAGCCAGCCAGGGTCCGCTGGCAGGTGGAGAGCGCGGACCCAGGTAGCCATCCTGGAGGATGGTTGGGGGAGCCGCTGACGTGGACGGGGCGCTGCTGGGCCTGGGGGTGTCGGGGAGAGAGGCAGGAACGGCCGCAGCGGATAGCAAAGACCAGGCGGTGGGAGCGGAGCGGTGGAGGGGACGGAGGGGGCACCCCAAAGCCCAGGCCAGGGAAGGGGCGGGACACGGCCGGCCTCCCTCCTCCCGGCCCTGGTCTCGGCGGCGATTCCCTGCCCTTCCTTGATCTGGGCGCCGGGGAACAACCAGGTGTCGCTCGGGCCATTGGCTCGGGTCCCCGACCGGCTCTGGGACCCCGGCCGGGCCAAAGACCTGGGCGGCCGTCACCTGCCAGGGGCCGCGGGGGCCCCGGCGCGGCCTGCTGGGGAGCGGTCCTCCTGGGCCCCGGGTCGGTCACCCATCCATCCATCCAAAACCCACGCGGCCGACGGACAGGTGCAGAGTGCCTGGGACTGAGCCCAGGCGCGTTCTACCTAGGACCCTCCCCTTTTGATTTTTGTTTATTTATTTTTGTGGTACCAGGATCGATTTTGCTGTACTGGGGGTGGAGCCCAGGGGCATCTACCTGCAAGCTACACCCCCAGGCTAGTTTTTATTCTTTATTTTGAAACAGGGTCTCACTAAGTAGCTGAGACTGGCCGCAAACTAGTGTTCCTCCCGTCTCAGCCTCCCAAGTACTGGGGTCACAAGCGTGCGCCACCACGCCGATTTATTTTATTTATTTATTTATTTATTTATTTATTTATGTACTGGGGGTGGAACCCAGAGGCTTTTCTACCTCCAGGCTACACTCCCAGACCTATTTTATACTTTTTTTTTTAACAGGGTCTCTGAAGCTGGCTCAGCTGGCTTCAAACCTGCGCCATCCTCCTGCCTCCGCCTCCCAAGCGCGGGGATGACAAGCGTGCGCCACCACGCCCGGCTGTTTTATTTCTAAGCCAGGTCTTGCTACATTGCTGAGGCTGGCCTCCAAACCATCATCTTCCTGTCTCCGCCTCCTAAGTTCTGAGGTTCCAGGTGTGCGCTGCAGCACCCAGCCTCCACCAATATTGACGGCACACACAGGCGGTGTTCCGGGTGCTGGGGACCCCAGACCTATTTTATTTTTTATTTGGAAACAGGGTCTCACTCAATTTTCTGAGGCCGGCTGTGAACCTGCGATCCTGTGGTCTCAGCCTCCCAAGTACTGGGATCACAAGTGCCCGCCACCACGCCCGGCCTGGCTATCTTTTTTTTTTTTTTTTAATTTTGAAACAGGATCTTGCTAAGTTGCTGATGGTCCCGCTAAGTTGCCGAGGCTGGCCTCGACCCTGCGATCCTCCTGTCTCAGCCTCCCAAGTACTGGAAATCCTGATATTTTTTCTGTTTACCCCAGGAAAATGGAGACTTTGCTTCCACGGAGCTGACCTGGCTCCTCCTTCAGGACCTAGGACAGCGCCCGGCACCAGCTGCAGCCTCTGGGCGTGAACTCTGGGGGGGTTAATGAGTGAATGCTACAGAGAACAGGTGAACAGCCGGGCGCAGGGGACAGGTGTGTCACCCAGCACTTGGGAGGCTGAGACAGGAGGATCGCGGTTCGCGGCCAGCCTCAGCTACTTAGTGAGGCCCTCCGCGACTCAGTGAGGCCCTGCTTCAAAATAAGGAACAAAAAATAAAGCTGGGGGTGTAGCTCGGAGGTCGATGGCCCTGAGTTCCATCCACAGTACCACACACCAAAAAAAGAAAAAAAAAAGAAAAACCCCAGAACAGATGAACAGGCGCCCTTCCCAGGGCCGCGGGGAGGTAATCAGAGCCTCCGGCCACTTGGAGAGGCCCCCTAAGGAGGTCAAAGCTGAGGGCTGCGGCTCAGGGCCTCCCTTGATGACTGAGATTCTAATTAACTCGGGGTGAGAGGGGCCGTGGCCGCCTCTGGCCTTCCAAGGAGTTGGAGATAAGTCTGCAGCCGGCTGGACGCGGGCGGCCGGCGGCTCCCCTCTCCCAGCCAGCTGGCCCGGGAGCGGCCATTTGCATAGACAGGTAATTGGTTTTGCAAATAAATGTAGCTCTTGGAATTTGTAGATTAGCAATAATACGTCTCCAGATGAGAGAGAAAGGTCACGGATGAATAAAAGAACAATTAAACTTTTGGGAGATTATTAAGCTAAACAGAAACCTGGCGTGGGGTGGCCAAGGGGACACGGATCCGAGGCTCGGGTGGGGTCTGCAGCCCCAGCCCGTGTGTGTGTGTGTGTGTGTGTGTGTGTGTGTGTGTGTGTGTGTTACTGGGGATGCAACCCAGGGGCATTCAACCTCGGAGCTACTCCCCAGACCTACTTTATTTTTCTTTTGAAACAGGGTCTCCCTAGGTCACTGAGTCTCACTACTTGCTGAGGCTGGCCTCGAACCTATCATCCTCCTGTCTCAGCCTCCCAAGTACTGGGATGACAGGTGTGCACCACCACGCCAGGTTTTAATTTTTATGATCAAAACAGAGCCTCATCGGGTTGATAAGGGTCTCCCTACTTGTGGGGCTGGCCTCGGCTTTGACTTAGGGAGGCTCCGGGGTCGGGGAGGCCCAGGCACCCCCGACCTGAGCACAGGAGGCAGAAGGGAGGCTTCGACGCGGGTAACTGGCAGCCCAAAGCCCGCAGCTAATGAGCCCGGAGTGGCGCAGGCTATTTTTAGCGGCGGCTCCTCGGGATGCCTAATGGCCGGGCCGGCTCCCGCCAGGTCGCCATGGAAACGCCGCGCGTCCGCATCCTGCATCCCGGCCGCCGCAGTGCAGCCTCCGCCATGGCCCTCCCTGGGCCTCGCGCTTGACCCACGAGGGGCGTCGCCGCAGAGCACCCCCTTCCTGACGCCTCGCTTTTGCGTCTGAAAAAATAAATTAAAATTATATTAAAAACAAATAACTGGGCCCAGCGTGGTGGCGCAGGCTCGTCATCCCAGCATCCGGGAGGCTGAGACAGGAGGATCGCGGTCCGCGGCCAGCCTCAGCTGCTTAGTGAGGCCTGGAAACTCAGTGAGACCCGGTTTAAAAGTAAAGAATAAATAAAAAAAAAATAGGGCTGGGGGTGCAGCTCGGAGGTGAAATGCCCCTGGGTTCCAGCCCCAGTACCACAATAAACGAAGAAATAAAAATGTAAAGACCTAAGCGTTCAGAGAGAAGACTGATGGGTGCCGGACACCCACTGAGCGCTTACTGAATGCCCGCATGGCGGCAGGAGCTGGCCGTCCCGGGCCCGCAAGGGGACACGGACGCTGGGGCGGGGCGGGCGTGCTGAGGGCGACGTTTGCCTCCCAGCTCCCCCTCCCAGCTCTATTTTTCAGTCTTCGTTTGGAAACAGGGTCTCACTGAGTTGCAAAGGGCCAAGTAGCGGAGGCTGGGCTCGAACCTGCGACCCTCCTGTGCCAGCCTCCCAAGTCCTGGGATGACAGGCGCCGCTACCGCGGGCTATTTCTACTGGAACACCTATCGCTGCCTAAGATGCGGCAGCCTTCGCCCTGGCCGCCAGAGGGCGCGCTGGCCGCAGAGTCCAGTGAGCGGGACGGCAGGGGAGGAAGGAGCCGCCCGCCGCCCGCTGTGGCTGCCGTCTGCGGACTTAGAACTCAGACCCGCGTTTGCGCCCGGCACCTTTCACCATCCCTAAGACCCGGCCTGCCTCTGGGGGAGGGTCCCAGCACAATTCCACTTTTTTCTTTTTTTTTCTTTGCAGTCCTGGGGCTGGAACCCAGGGCACTCTGCCTCCGACCTGCACCCCCAGCCCTATTTTTTATTCTTGATTTTGAAACAGGGTCTCACTGAGTTGCAGAGGGCCTCGCTAAGGAGCTGAGGCTGGCCGCGAACCCTGATCCTCCGGTCTCAGTACTGGGATCATGGGCGTGCGCCACTGCGCTGGGCTCTGGTTCCATTTTATCTGGCCAAAAGGCAGGAGAGAATTGGGCTTCTGGTGTCCTCCTTTCTGCAGTTATTGGACACCTACTGTGTGCACGCTCCATTGCCTTGAAGGGATTTCTAACCTCTTCTCTGGCATAACTCAACACTTGAAAATGTTCTTTCTTTTTGCCCAAACGAACAAACTGAGGCGGGTGGGGGGGGCTCCTCTGCACGGCCCAGCGCGGCCCCAGCCGCTAAGCTCTTGATCTGGCGAGATCGGGGCGCCTCGCCAGGGCAGCCCATAATTAATTCTGAATCCCGCCATTTATCACGGTGGCAGGAGCAGAGTGCCCACAGACGGGCTCCTGGGCCTCCGTGCATCCGTCTGTCTGTCCCCGGGGTCACGGTGGGGTGGGGCCGGGAGGACAGAGCCCCCGGGACATCACACGAGGCGCAGCCCAGCGGTGACCCAGCCGGTGTCCGCAGGCGAGAGGGGACGCTCACACCCACCCACGGGGGAACGAATAGTAATATAAATTATTAATGCCACAGAGTTGGGAAAGACGGGGTGTCGTGAGAATACCAAGCCAGGAGCTGGGCGTGGGGCGCACGCTTGTCATCCCAGCTCTCGGGAGGCTGAGACCGGAGGATCGCCGTTCGCGGCCAGCCTCAGCTGCTTAGTGAGGCCTCTTCAACTCAGTGAGACCCGTTTCAAAATAAAGAATAAAAAATAGGGCAGGGGGTGGAGCTCAGAGGTTGATTCCATCCCCAGACGTACAAAAAGAGTCAAGGGACTGGCACACACACACACACACACACGCACCAGGGCAGACGCTCGGGCTCCTGGGAACGGCCTGGATTTACCCACCAGCCTGGAGAACCCCCTTCCACCTCCTGGGGGCAGAAACCGGGCCCAGCCAGGGCAGCCGCCAGGTCTCACCGAAACTCACTGCGCCCAGACTTGCCCGCGCACCCTTGGGAGGCGCAGGCTTCACCCTCCCGCCCGCCCAGCCTTTGGGAGGCGGAGCCCGGCTTTGCTTTCAAATGTTTTTTTTTTTTTTTCCGTACTGGGAAGAGAACCCAGGGGCATTCTACCTCCAAGCCCCACCCCAGCCCTATTTTTGAGTCTTTATTTTGAAACAGGGTCTCACTGGGTTGTAAAGGGCCTCATTAAGGAGCTGAGGCTGGCCGCGAACGGCGATCCTCCTGTCTCAGCCTCCCGAATGCTGGGATGACAAGCTTGTGCCAACCACACCCGGTTTTCAAATTATTTTATTCAATACAGCCCCATGATAAAAAAGCAATTAAAAGAAATTTAAAAATTAAAATATAAATAAAAAACCCAAAAAATACAGTCCCCAGCCGGGCATGGTGGGCACACTTGTAATCCCAGCATTCGGAAGGCTGAGACAGGAGGATTACAGTTGTGGACAGCCTCAGCTCCTTAGTGAGGCCCTGGCAACTCAGTGAGACCTGGTTTCAAAGTAAAAGAATACAAAGCAGGGCTGGGGGTGGAGCTCCGAGGTCGAAGCCCCCTGGGTTCCATCCCCAGACCTGCAAAAAAAAAAAAAAAAAAATTACAACCCCCAAGTGCAGCCGGGACGCGCGGAGAGGTCTCCGGACTGTCGAGAGGGGCCCCACCTGTGACTCCGGGAAGATTGGGGCCGCAGGAGCCTCCTCTGCAAAGATCAGAGGTCTGCCTGAGAGGCGCTGGAGCCGGGGCGCTGGAGGGTAGGAATTTTGCAGACAGGGCCGTGTAAATGGAGGAGAGGCTTTGGCCAGAATCCGGGGAAGATGTGGATGGGATTTGCTGGACGAATGTAAACTGGAGAAGGAGGCCAGCTGGGGTGACCTCCAGGCCCAGCCGCCGCTCAGAGCCAAGGAATCTCCGTCCTCTCCCCTCGGGGAGCCGGGCCTCTGTCCGAGCCCTGGGGCCCTGGGTGCCCCAGATGGGGAGGCCTCAGCACCCCGGCACCCGGGAGGAGGGTGCGGAAGGGCCCCAGGGGCAGGGAAGGGGCCGCTGCCGCCAGCCCCCCTGCGTAGAGGGACAGGTCCCATTAGTGTTTCAGACCACGCGGGGCTGTCAAGGCTGAGAATGGGGTGGCGATTTGCATGCGATTTGCATGCGATTTGCATACTGTTTGTTAAATGTCAAAACAGCTCTGAAAACCGCTTTCTCCCTCCCCCTCCAGCTCCGGTCCAGAGTGGATCTGGGGGCCGATGGTGGACCCCTGCGTCCCTCCCCACCCTGGGCCTCAGCTGACCTCACCAACGCACAAGACGGGGGACACCAGCTCTAGACACAGGGCGGCACACCCGGGCCCTCCGCGCACAAGCTCCGCGGGGCTGAAGTGGGCCGTCCCTCTGCCCCTGCTCCTGGGGGCCACCAGGGGCCGGGCACAGTGTCCCCACTGGGCAAACCATTTATGCCCCACATGTCTCTGCTCTGGCCCCACAGGCAACAGGACTCTTTTTTGTTTTTGGTACTGGGGATGGAACCCAGGGGCATTCTACCTCTGAGCTCACCCCCAGCCCTATTTTTTATTCTTTATTTTGAAACAGGGTCTCACCGAGTTGCAGAGGACCTCACTAAATAGCTGAGGTTGTCCGTGAACCGCGATCCTCCTGTCTCAGCCTCCGGAATGCTGGGATGACAAGCGCGTGCCACCACGGCTGGCTAACAGGATTCTTAATTAAAAGATTATTTCTTCCAGGGTCCAGTGGCTCAGGGCAGGCGAAGGCGCCCCAGGTCCCGAGGTCCAGGGAAGCACCTTCCTTCCTGCCGGAGGGTCTCTGTGGCTGGGAATGTGCCCAGGACATCGGCCGTCCAGGGATGCTCGGCGGGGTGGGGCGCCAGGTCTGCGTCTCTTAGGGGAAGGGGCCCGGCACACTGGGGAGGTGTCTGGGGTGGGGCTGGGGTCCCGGCTTGGTCGTGAGATCCGATGATGGCCACGCAGCGGAGCAGAGGCTGGTCAGGGGCGGCCGTGTCCTGGGTGGGTGTCAGGGGTGCGGAGCGTCTGTCCACCTCCTGGGAGCGGGGCCTGGGTGGCGGGAGAGGAGACCGCTCGATCCAGGCCGTGGGGAGGGGCAGCTCCCTAGCCAGCGCCCTCTCCCTTTGTCCTAACAGCTCTGGCGTGCACCCCGAGGTCCTTTATGTGTCAGGTCCTAGAGAGGCTTACCTGGAGTCAGGTCCAGCTTCCGAGGAGCCCCGGCCCACGCTGCTCCGCTAGCCGGCGGTGCCTGGTCCCCTGCCCCCTGGCTCTGCCGCCTCCAACCCAGAACACCTGAAGGAGGGGACGGAAAGACACAAGTTGCAGGCAGACGCTGAGCTGGGCTTGTCGATGGGAGCTGGGGCCGGGGGTGCCTGGTGGACTCGGCAGGGGTGCCTCCAGCGGGCGCCAGAGACAGGTACACGCCGCTGTTGGTGCTGCAAGGCCCGCTCTGGGCCGCGGTGACCGGGATGGACAGCGCTGTCCTCAGAACCTGCAGCCCAGGGGAGAGACGACGGGTCAAGCGTGGTGGCGCACGCTTGTAATCCTAGCACGTGGAGGCTGAGACGGGATCGCAGGTTCAAGGACAGCCTCAGCCAGCAGGGAGACTCAGCAACCTAGGGAGACCCTATTTCCAAATGAGAAATAAAACTGAACCGGGGGTGTAGCTCGGAGAAAGAATGCCTATGGGTTCAATTCTCAGTACCACAAAAAATATACAGAAAAGAAAAAGCCGTGCGTGGTGGTGCATGCATTGCAATCCCAGCATTTGGGAAGCTGAGACAGGAGGATCGCGGTTCGTGGCCGGCCTCAGCTGCTTAGTGAGGTCCTGTTTCCAAATACAAAATAGGCTGGGGGTGCAGCTCGGAGGTAGAACGGCCCTGGGGTCCATCCCAAGTACCACAAAAACAAATAAATTAGAAAGAAAAAAGAAGGAAGGAAAAAAGAAGGAAAGAAAGAAAAGGAAGGAAGAAAGGAAGGAAAAGAAAAGGAAACTGCAGAGCTGTAGCACGGAAAGGAGAACCAGGGACCCAGGGAGGCCAAGCAGAGAGGCTGGTCCTGGGGCTGGAGGCCGGCGGCCTCCTGTGCCACAGCCTCCCCACCGGTCGGTCACCTGGGCTGGCAGCCCTCCGGTGCCCCCTGGCCCCCGGTCACCTGGCCGGTGGCCCCCCGGTACCCCCTGGCCCCCGATCACCTGGCCGATGGCCCTCCGGTGCCCCCTGGGCCCCGGTCACCTGGGCCAATGGCCCTCCTGTGCCCTCTGGGCCCCGGTCACCTGGCCGGCGGCCCCCCGGCCCCCGGTCACCTGGGCTGGCCGGCCAGCAGCAGCACGGCGCCGTCCTGCAGGCGCGCGTCGCGCAGGGTCTGCTGGTCGCGCAGCGGGCGCGCGTTGTAGTAGAAGGTGCGCCTCCAGGAGCCCACGCCGCGGCCCACCAGCTGGGCGCGCAGGTCGCTGAGCGTGTCCTGGGGCCGCACGGTGAGCGGCAGCAGCAGCGCCTCGTCCGCCAGGTGCACCTTGATGTGGTAGCGCCGCCAGCGCCCCAGCCCGCGCCGCAGCCCCTCCATGGCGAGCCCAGAGAGGCCGGCGTGCTGGACCACGGAGCCTGCCTGGTCGAGCCCGGAGCCTGGGCGGCCGGCCTGAGGACTAGCTCAGGCCAGGAGGCAGGGGAGAGGACGCGGTGAGTCAGGAGGGTGTGGCCGAGTGTCTCTGCCACCCTCCCTGCCTGGGTGGGGCTAGTTGCTGGTGCCCCCCCCCAGAAACCTCCACCTTGGGGCTCGGCCCTCCCAGCCCTGGGGGCGGGGTGAGCAGAGACTGAGATGGTTTTCCAAAGTGGTGGGATGAGCGGGCGGGTGGTGGCCCACATCTGTCATCCCAGCATTCCGGAGGCTAAAACAGGAGGATCATGGTTCCCGCCTCAGCTACTGAGTGAGGCCCTTGGCAACTCAGTGAGACCCTGCTTCAAAATAAAAAAAATAAAATATAGGGCTGGGGGTGTTTCCCGGAGGTAGAATGCCCCTGGGTTCCATCTCAAGTACCGTAAAATCGAATGAATGAATGAATAAATAGCCGGGCGTGGCGGCCACGCTTGTCATTCCCGGGCTTGGGGGGCAGAGACAGGAGGATCACGCAGGTTCGAAGCCAGCCGCGCTGGCTTAAGAGACCCTGTTTCCAAATAAAAATATAAAAAGTAGGTCTGGGAATCTAGCCCAGAGGTAGAAGGGTTTCCAGGAACCCCAGTACCACCATAAATAAATAAGTAAATAAATAAGTTAATTAATTAATTAAATAAGAACTGGCATGGTGGTGCACGCTTGTAATCCCAGCATTTGGGAGGCTGAGACCTGAGATTCGTGGTTCGCGGCCAGCCTCAGCTACTTAGTGAGACCCTGTTTCAAAATAAAGAATAAAAAATTGGGCAGGGGGTGTACCTTGGAGGTCAAATGCCTCTGGGTTCCATCCCCAGACCCGCAAAACATAAATAAATAAATAAATAAATAAATAAATAATAAAAATAAAAACCAAAGTGGTGGGCTTTGGAGCCAGGACTTCAGCAAGCGAGGAGGAGTTTGCAGTCCCACCTAGGAGGTAACAGCCGGGGATGTTGGGAAGGCCTGCCATCCCGGTGCTGTGGGAGGCTGCGACACCGGCCTTGCTAAGTTGTGGAGGCTGGCCTCGTCCTACAATCCTTCTGTCTCAGCCTCCCAAGCCCTGGGTTGACAAGTGTGCACCACTGCGCCCGGTGGCCCTGAATGTTTGCTCATTGGGCCCCAGCCTCCCAAATTGCTGGGGTCACAGGCGCGCACCGCCGCCTCCAGTTCCAAATAGGGAGATCTTAAAGGTGGCAGAAACCAAAATAAATTCCTGAGAGACACTCCCCTTCAAACCTTGTCCCCGTCACCAACTATTAGACATGACTAAATTACTAGAATCAAACATGGGGATAAAAAAAATAATAACCACCCCATGTGCTGAAGCAGGACATTAAACCCAGAGGCCTTGATTAAAACGTCAATAACCGCCAGGCTGGCGCACACCCGTCACCCCAGCACGTGGGAGGAGAGACAGAGGGTCGCAGGTTTGAGGACAGCTTCAGCAACTAGGTGACACCCCGTTTTTATGTTTTTTTTGTTTTTTTTTTTTTTTTTTTTTTTTTTGCTTTTTGCGGGTCTGGGGATGGAACCCAGGGGCATTCAACCTCGGAGCTGCACCCCCTGCCCCATTTTTTAATTCTTTATTTTGAAACCGGGTCTCACTAAGTTGCAGAGGCCTTGCTAAGTAGCTGAGGCTGTCTGCAAACTACCATCCTCCAGGTCTCAGCCTCCCAAATGCTGGGATTACAAGCGTGCGCCACCACACCCAGCTTATTCTTTATTTTGAAACAGGGTTTCACTGAGTTGCAAAGGACCTCACTAAGAGACTGAGGCTGGTCTCGAACCACAATCCTCCTGTCTCAGTCTCCCAAATGCTGGGATGACAAGCGTACACCACTATGCCTGGCTTGGACTTCTTCTTCTTCTTCTTTTTTTTTTTTATGGTACTGGGGTTCCTGGAAGCCCTTCTACCTCCGGGCTACACTCCCAGACCTATTTTTACATTTTTATTTGGAAACAGGGTCTCCTAAGCCAGCGCGCGCGGCTGGCTTCGAACCTGCGCGATTCTCCTGTCTCTGCCTCCCCAGCGCGGGGATGACAAGCGTGCGCCACCACGCCCGGCTTGAACTTCTTTTATTTTTTTAAGGAAATATAAAAGACTTAGAAACACAGAAAGAGCTCATTCTCTTATGGTGGACAAAATATAACTAAAGCCACCGGGGCAGGCATTGGTTCCTTGGTGTGTGGCTGGCACTGGAGAAGGGGGCCGACGCACTACCATGTTGGGCTGGGAGACAGAAAGAACCCATCTGGAGCGCACGCCTGTCATCCCAGCATTCGGGAGGCTGAGACAGGAGGACCACGGGTTCGAGGCCAGACTCAGCTACTTAGTGAGGCTCTCTGCAACTCAGTGAGACCCTGTTTCAGAATAAAGAATAATAAATAGGGCTGGAGGTAGAATGCTCCTGGGTTCCATCCCCAGACCTGCAAAAAAGGAAAGGACCCATCTTACCCCCCTGCTGGCCTATGCACACAGCCACGTCCCTGCTGGAAGCTTCTGTGTGCATCAAGGCGGGTTACAACATGATACACACACAGCAATTTACGCATGAACAACAGGGCAGGAGGCGCCGCCGAGCAGGGGCGGGGAGGCCCCGGGCCAGGCCGAGGTAGAGACAGACGGTCGCCTCCAGGGCCGGCAGGCGAGGGCTCGCTCTTCCTGCAGAGCCAGCTCCCTGCGACCCGGCCGCCGCCTCCCTCGTTGGGCAAGTGCCAGGCCCGGCCGCCCAGCGAGTCGCGTTGAAGTGGGTCAGAGCCAGGCCGGGGCACCGTGCTGGGCCGGCGGGGGCCGGGCTGCCCTCGCCACCCCGTGAGGAAGGGGCAGCCCCGCGTGATCGGGTGTGACTTCTCTGCGGCTGTGGCGGCGCACGCCTGTCTTCCCCACGTTTGTGGCCAGCCTCAGCTACACAGTGAGGCCCTTTGCAACTCAGTGAGACCTTGTTTCAAAATAAAGAATCAAAAGCCGGGCGTGGTGGCGCACGCTTGTCATCCCCGCGCTGGGGAGGCTGAGACAGGAGGATCGCGCAGGTTCGAAGCCAGCCTCAGCGACTTAGTGAGGCTGTCAGCAACTCAGTGAGACCCTGATTCCAAATAAAGTATAAAATAGGTCTGGGAGTATAGCCCGGAGGTAGAAAGCCTCTGGGTTCCACCCCTAGTACTACAATAAATAAATAAATAAATAAATAAATAATAAAAAACAGGGCTGGGGGTATAGCTCCGAGTAGAAAGCCCTGGGTTCCATCCCCAGTACTGAAAAGAAAAAAAAAAAAAAAACTTACAAAAGTGTTTGGCCACCCTAGAATTCTCTCCAGTCTAATAGTCCAGAAACAAATCCCCTAGCATGAGGTTTTGAGGGTTTCGCGAGGGGGTTCACGCCCACCGCAGGCGGCCTTCAGAACCACGTTTGTGGAAGGCGATAGATGCTGCGGCTGCTTTTGGACGCCTTTCGCACCTGGAAGCCTAGTGCCCCGGAGGCTGAGGCGCGAGGGTCAAGGTCCGAGAGCAACGTGGTGGAGTCGGTGGGTGCAGTGAGGCCGTGTCTCCACGGGCTGGGGGCGGCGTGAAGGTAGAACCTGTGGGCCGAGAAGCCCTTTGGTGGAAGCGGCTGCCCTTCCGGCTCCCTCCGTCACTTTCATCCGCGACAGCTCAGTGCTGTCCACACAGGAGCTGCCGGAGCGCAGGGTTTTTGTTAGGCCCTTTGCAACTCAGTGAGGCCCTGTTTTTCAAATAAAGAGTAAAACAATAGGGCTGGGGGACCACTCGGAAGTAGAATGCTCCTAGGCTCCATCCCTAGTACTGCAAACAAACAAAACAACAAAAAAATCCTGCGCGACCACAGCTCCCGGAACCCTAGCTGCGAGCCTCAGCCCCAGCCCCATTTTATTTTTATTTTCCAACAGGGTCTTGCTGGTCTCACTACCTGCGGAGGCCGCCTCCAGCCTGCGATCGATCCGTCTCAGCCTCCCAGCTCGCGGCTGCCACGCCTGGCTCTGGGAATTCTGCATAAACGTTTCACTCCTTGAATTCTTCGGGTGACTGCACGGGGTCCCCGAGGGAGCAAGAGGACGACGGCAGGAGCCCCAGGTTCCGAGGTCCAGGGTCGCAGGACACCAGCTCGGGCCTGCAGCGCGGCTCCCGGGCGCCACCTGGCGGGGCGGCGAGTTCCTCGCAGGGGGGGGGTGGGCTCCAGCCCCAGCCCTATTTTTGTTTTTGGTACTTAGAATTGAGCACAGGGAAACCCGGGGGCATTCCTGGCCACGAACCACGATCCTCCCAAATGCTAGGATTGCCGAGTGTGCACCACCATGCTGTTATTTTTGTTTTGAAACAAGGTCTTGCTAGGTTGCTGAAAGTCTGACTGTGTGCCCAAGATCGGCCTCCAATCTCTGACTCCCCCGTCTCAGCCTCCAGTGACCGCAGGCAGACACCACCACACGCAGCTCTATTATTTATTAAAGAATGGGGGACTGAACCCGGGGCTTCTACCTCTGAGGTATACCCCAGCCCAATTTTTTCTTCTTTCCTTATTTTTATTTTTTACTTGCAATACTGGGGATTAATCTCAGGGGACTTCTACCCTCCAGCCCTATTTTTTCTTTATTTTGAAGTGGGGTCTCACTAAGTTGTGGAGGGCCTCAAAGTAGTTGAGGCTGGCCTCAAACTTGTGTGATTCTCCCATCTCAGCCTCCTAGGTACTGGGATGACAAGCGTGCGCCACCACTTCTGGCGGCTTCTTTATTTTGAAACAAGGCCCTACTAAGTTGCAGAGGTCCTAACTGGTTAGACTGGCCATGAACTTGCAACCCTCCTGGGAGACAGGAGACGGGAGCTTGGGAGGGCGGCCGTTGCTTACCTGAGTGTCAGCAGTAAGAGGGCGTCAGCCTCGTGCTCAGCCAGGAAGCCCAGCTGACCCAAGCGTACCAGAGCAGGCTAGCTCGAAGCAAGGTCAGGGCCCTTCTACACATCTACACCAGGGTAGGCCATTCCAAGATGGAGACGGAGGCCGGGCACCCCCGGGCACCAGACACAGGGGATAGGTGCATAGTTGCACGAGCTGGCCAGCCAGGGTGTGGAGTCGCCCAGCTGGCACACCCCTGCCCTCAGCGGCTCCACTGGCTCCTTCCTGTGTCCCACACAGGAAGGGACTGGCATGGTTATTAATGGAGACGAATACCTCGTGAACAGAAGTCTCATCTTAAAAATGGCAGAACAAGAAGACATTTATTAAAAAAGAGACAGTGCGCGCTGCGGTGAGCTGGGCCAGGGCAGGGCTGGCCCGGTGGCCGTCCACGGTGCCCGTCTGCTGCAGACTCGCGGAGTGGGCTTCAGTAGTGGCGGGTGAAGTGGGGGTGCGGGTGGGGTTGCAGGACTCTGCTGATCCGGTCCTGGCTGGCCACGCCGCCACCATCTAGCCCGCCACCCGGCACGGCGTGGCCCTGGGTGTGTCCGCCTTGCAGGAAGCCGCCTCGCCTAGGAAGAAAGCCAGGGGTCCCTGACACCTGCCGCCAGGGCCCAGCGCCCTCCCGGCTGGCTGCTGTCTCCGGCCGGGACGACGCAAGCCCACGCGGCGTGCAGCCATCGAGCCACTTCACAAGCGGCTCTTTTCCAAAACACCCAACTGAGCAAGGTGACGGGCACGGGGAGGGCGGTGAGCCGGCGTCCTTACCCCACCACTCCGCCGTGGCCTGGCCCCGAGGGCACAGACAGGTCCCTCTCAGCACCTGCAGAGAGACAGGCCGTGAGCACGGGGCACCGTGGGAGCACTGCCACGCCCGCCCTTGCCCCTCGCCCAGGAGTACCTGGCCACCGTGCCCGCTCCCGGCCCGCCGCGCCCGTGTCCACGGCGCCCTGCCACGTGCGCGGCTCGTCCCCCAGCCGTGGGCCGCACTCCAGCCACTCTCGGCCACCCCTGTGGGAAAGAGCGCGAGGCACAGCTGCCCGGGAGCCCGCCTGGGGAGCCGCACCGGGCACAGAGGGCAGGCGTGGGCAGGGGCTGGAGAGGTGCCAGGGTTGCGCCTGCAGCTGTCCACGGAACGAGGCAGGGGTTGGCGATGCTCCGCCTCTGCACACGGCTTCACTGTCCCAGCAGGGCGGATGGGAGGAGGTGGGGCTGGTATGACACTGGGGAGGGAGCTCAGGGCACTCCACCTACCAGCCACACCCCTAGCCCCATTTGATTTCTACTCTGAAACAGGGTCTCCGTAGGCTGCCGCAGTCTACTTGAGGAGGCGTCCTCAGGCCTGAGACCTCCTGTCTGAGACTTGAGTATGGCGACTGCGGGCCTGCGCCGCCTCGCCTGCCCGTGGAGTGGCTCACTATGTATGCGGGGTGCTAGAGACTGAATTCGGGGCACTCTCCCTCCAAGCTACACCCCAGCCCGATTTTTGTTTTATCTTGAAATTGGCCTCACTAAGATGTGGAGGCCTCATGAGGTCGCTGAGGCTGACCACGAACCTTCGATCCTCCAGTCTCAGCCTCCCAAGTACTGGGATTATGGGCGTGCACCACCACGCCCAGCTTTATGAAGTAGGTTTTTTTTTTTTTTTCTTGGTGGTCCTGGGGTTCCTGGAAGTCCTTCTACCTCCGGGCTACACTCCCAGACCTATTTTGTATTTTTATTTGGAAACAGGGTGTCCTAAGCCAGCGCGGCTGACTTCCAACCTGCGCGATCCTCCTGTCTCCTTCTCCCAAGCACGGGGATTTACAAGCATGGCCACCGCGCCCGGCACTCTGAAGTAGGTTTTAAACGTGAGCGTTGACAAGACAAAGTCCCACGTTCAACAGGATCCACAGAAACCCCAGGTGGAAAGGACCCGCGTGCAGCGTGCTCGCCGAGGGCAGCCTGACAGAAGCGAGGTGTCTACACCGATGGCTGCTCGGCTCTGCACTGCAACTCGAGCACAGCGTGGAGGCCTCCAGGGGCCGTGCGGCTTCCTTGTGGGTGGGGGCTGCCCATCCGCTGTCCACAGCTCAACCTCACCTCGACAAATCCACCAAAAGAAATCTTTTGGCAGACGGGAGGCGACAGTCCAGCACCTGGGGCTTGTGGGCGCTCTGGGGTGGAGCGTGAGCCCTGGCTGCCCGAGAAGGGCACTCCAGACCTCCAACAGCGGAGGCTGGGTGCAGGGCAGGGCACTCGGAAAAGAACAAGTTCTGCTCACTGGCTGGAAGCGGCGGTGGCCTGAGGCCGAGGCCGGGGGGACTTTTGGTGCCTGGGACACCGGAGCACTCTTGAGAAGAGGCCCAGCACAGCGGACACGGGAGGCGAGGCTGGAGGAGCCAGAAAGCACAGCTCACCTGGGGGGCGGGGGCGGCCCCCGGCCCTCGCTCATCCTCCTGTCGGGGCTGTAGCTAGCCCAGCCGTCGCGGGCGTCCCGGCCATGGTGGGCGTCAGGGCAGCGCTGGAAGGCACGGGGGACAGGCCAGGCTCTAGCCGTGCAGGGACCTCTGGCCGTCCTCCCTGGCACGGCACCTGAGACAGGCCGCGGCGCCGCTGACCACCCCGCACTCAACCCCGGGCGTCTGCTCGGACACAATGCCGTGCTCCTCCGCACGGGCCTTGCGCTAAGTGCACACCCGCCACCCGCGTGGCCTTCCCGTTCCAACTGCAGCTCCCTCACCGTGCAGCCGGCTGCCAACCCCACGCGGCGGGCTCTGGGCGCCCCAGGGCCTAAGCTGGTGGGGGATTGACACTTCCTTTTTGTAACACTGGGGATGGAACCCAGGGGCATCCTACCGCTGAACCACGCCCTAGTCCTGCTTTTTATTCTTAACTTTCAAAGGGCCTCACTGAGCAACTGAAGCTGGCCGCAAACCGTGACCTTTTGCCTCAGCCTCCCAAGCACAGAGATTACAAGCGTGCGCCACCACGCCTGGCTTAGGAAGTTAATGGCTTCTACTGCAGACAGTTAAGAAGGCGGCCTGCCTGCCTGAGGCACAGAGAAAGAGGCCCGCGGGTGCGGCACCAGCGCTGCTCACCTGCCCGTCGCGCGTCTCCAGCCTCGACCCGTCCCTCCTGCAGAAGGAAGAGAGGGCACTGAGCGGGCGGCGGGCAGCCTGGGCAGAGCGGAGGGAGCTGGCACAGACATGCTCTCCTCCGCAGTGTGCCAGGCAGGAGGGACGAGGCTCCAACCCCACACCCTGCCCAGGGCCCGAGAAGCCGCGCCACGGGCAGTCCTGGCGGCCGCCAGCCTTCCTATACCCCGGCCTGCACTCGCTGCGGAGCAGAGGTGAGCAGCCAGATAAGCCGCCCCTCCGCCCCTCCTGGAGACCCCGCCTGCCCCCCAGGCACTAGCATGGGCTCAGGAACACAGCAGCCAGCAGTGAGCCCAAACAGGACCGTGGGCGCGTCAGGCAGGGCCCCGTCTCTCCGCCTGCTGTCCTCCCGGAGCCCAGAGCAGACGACGACTGGGGGGAGAACCAGGCAGCACTGCAGATGCCCATGGCCCTCCCGCCTGCCACCAGGCGCAGAAGTGGGGCCGGGCCACTTACCTGTCAGCAGTGGGGTCCCGGTCCCAGTCCCGGCCGCGGTGGTCGGCATCGTGGAAGCGGGGATCTGGCCGGGGGAAGTCAGGGCGGTGCCGGTCTCCCAAGGCCGCTCGTTTTCCTTCCAGCCAGTAGGGTTCCTCTCTCCTGGGTTATGTTTTTAAAAGAGTACAAATTTCACTTATGAGAGAGAACCAAGAAACAGAGGGGGGCAGCTCCTAGACGCAGCGTCGTTTAAAACGTCCCGCAGGGCGGACCCGACAGTCAACCATTAGTGCTTGATTTGGGACTGAAGCCGCTGCCCACAGGCCGAGGGAGCCCTGGCGCCCGTCCCTCCCCTGCCCACTCCGGGCACTAGAGCGCCCGTCCCTGCCAAAGCAGAGAACTCGATGAGACGAGGATGAGCTCCATTTTGCCTGAGGACACCCAGCTGTCCTGGTCCACGCTTTCACCCCACCGCTGGCCCCGGGCGCACTCACCGGCCGTCGTAGGGCTCGCAGGGCCTGCGCAGCGCCGGCCGCCGCTCCTGCTCGTGGCGCAGCCGCTCCTGCTGGCGCCGCAGCTCCTCGCGCTCGCGGTGGATGCGCTCCTGCTCCTTGCGCCGCTCGCGCTCCACGCGCATGCGCTCGCGCTCCAGCCGCTCCCGCTCCAGGCGCTCGCGCTCCAGCCGTTGGCGCTGGCACTCGAGCTGCAGCCGCTCCCGCTGCAGCCGCGCCTTCTCCTTGCGGGCCTGGACCGCCTCCAGCCGCTGCTCGCGCTCCCGCTGCTCCCGCTCCCTGCGAAGGTTTAAGGCTGGCCTCAGCTTCTCGCGAGGCCCTTCAAATTAAGAATTAAACACAGGGCTGAGTATGTAGCTTGGAGGTAAAACACCCCCAGGTTCTAACCCTAGTACAGCAAAAAAACCAAAACCAAAACCCAAATAGGGCTGGGAAAGTAGCTGGGAGCATAAAACACCCCTGGCTCAATACCCGGTACAGGAAAAAATAAAAGAGGTGCTGCTCAAGGTCAGGGTCCTTCTGCCCCGGTGAGTACCACCAACAAAGCACAGGCGGCCTTGGCAGCAGCAGGGGTCTCAGGCAGCCGGCCAGCTGGGGGCGGCGGGAGGGCCAGCCCTGCAGGTCAGGCCCGCACTCACCGCCGCCGCTCGGTCTCCCGGATCTCCCGCTCGCGCTGGCGCTGGCGCTCCCGCTCCCTCCGCTCTTTGATCTTCTCGAATGACAAGATGTCCCGCTTCTCCCTGCTCTGGGATTTGCGGTCCTGGCTCTTGGAACTCTGTTCACAGAATGGGTCCAGACATTAGAAAGCGCCCACAGACAGGAGGCCCGGGTAGCTGCAGGAGCGTCTCGGGAGGGACAGCGGCGGAGGCCCGCGGCCCAGTGGGCAGCAGGTGCAGGCCTGCTCTCTGGTGCGCAAGGCGCGAAACCACGCACAACCTGCGGGCAGCCGTGTGGGAGCGGAGCCAAGGACTCCAGAGCCACCAGCCCTCAGGGCCTGGGCGCCCCACACCAGCACCATGCCCAGATGACAGCTTTATTCCAAATAGATGTTCTTGGGTGCCACTCGAGGGGCCCTGGGGCCCGTGCCACCTCAGAGGCCGCCGTGGGCCCGCGGCATCCTGCACCGACTGTTCTCTTCACGCACACGCGGGTTCTAATGTCAGCTCGCTGGGTGGTAAGATGGTCCTTCTCTTTAGATTTCTCTACATTGTACTTTTACAGCCACCTGACCCATAACATCAGGAACTGCAAGAGCTGCTGCTGTACGGCACCCCAGTCCAAGCGTCCCGCCCTTCCTTTCCTCGCGATGCACACGGAGCCCCGCCCCACGCCTTGCCTGGCCTCCCTCCTCCCGCCAGACGCCGTGAACTGCGCCAGGAAGCAGTGGAAAGAACACGAGAGCCCCCGTTTCGCCCAGCTGTGTGCCGACTCAAGAATGACAGTTCCACGCGCGACACTAAAGACGCGGGTGGGAGGCGGGCCCTCCCAGGCTCATGGTGAACGTAAGGCGAGACGAGAGCCAGGGCTAAGGAAGCAATGAGCCGGTGAGGAAGCCGTAAGGCCGAGGGTACGGCGCAGCCCGCCAGTCAGTCCCTCCTGCACAGGAGCCGCCAGGGACCGCAGCGCCAGCGCGCTAACCTAGGAAGTGTTCTGGAAGGAGCAACAGAGCGCAACGTGTCTGCTGTGGAATTGAAGCGGTCCACGGCAGGCCTCTGGACTACTCCGAGGTGTGAAGATCGTGCAGGTGACTGGCAGTGCCTCGCCCGCCGGTGCCACCAGCGCTACTCACTCTGTCTTTGGACTTGCTCGTGGTTTGCACACTGACCACCGGCTCGCCTTTGCATGTGTCCATCACCACGGTGCGTTCCAGTCCTCGGCTGCCTGTGGGAGACCACCACCTGTCAGAACTCGCCGTAGCAGTGCCTCGGCCAGGCGACAGGTGTAAGGCCGGCCTCCCCACCGCTGGCCCGAGCCTGCAGGGCGCCCCGTCCAGCCGTCCCGCAACCCCCCACGCCGCGCCCTGAGCGCGGTGCGGCCAGGGGAGCCCAGCCCAGATCCACTCCTTGCACGCGCGCCACATGCCCACGGGACCTGCAGGGGAGCTCCCTGCCTCGAGGCCCCGGCACTGCGACGGCGGGCCTCGGACTGCTGGGCAGTGGCTTATTTGGAGGGTTTACATGCTTCGGGGACATTTTTAAAGCACGTTCCGCCGGGCGTGGTGGCGCACGCTTGTAATCCCTGGGCTTGGGAGGCTGAGACAGGGGAGCGCTCAGGTTCGAAGCCAGCATTGCTGGCTTAAGAGACCCCATTTCCAAATAAAAATATAAAAAAGAGGTTTCTGGGAGTGTAGCCCGGAGGTAGAAGGGCTTCCAGGAACCCCAGTTCCACCACCAAACAAATAAATAAATAATAATTAAATAAAGCACGTTCCTTGCGAGATTGCTGGCAAACCCCCCATGCTCGAGACCCAGGGAGGGCGCCAAGGCACAGCCACGCTCCAGGCTGTCGGCTTTCAGTTTCTGCTTGGAGAGGGAGTTGGGCTTCGCACAAAACATGCTGAGAGGCTCAAATCCAACAGAGCAGCATGTGACACACCCTCCTAGGTGTGTCATTCACAGAAGCTGTAACCTCTTTATGCTTTTCTCCTGGGTGAGGTCTTGGCGTTCCGTGCGTGGCTGGCGCATGCGTGCTGCCAAGCCCGGCCCTCCCGGGAGAAGCCTGGGTGCCCCGCGGAGGCGCAGGAGTAAACACCCCCGGCGGGCCGGCACACCTGCTCCCGCGGGCTGCACCCTCCCGCGCTGCCTTGCGCCACCCGCCCCGGCGGCCCAGCACGAGCTCGCACCTGACTCTGCGCCTCTAGAACAATTTGCAGGTCCTGGTTTGAGCTCGTCTTGGTCTTTTTCTTCCTTTTTAATGTCTTCAGGCCTTTTTTCCTCCTTTTTCTCAATCTTCTCCTCCTTCTTGATGACAGTTCTGTTGAAAAACATCATCAAACCTGAGTTCCTGAGACTCCAACAGGAAGGGCCTCATGAGCGTCGCCCGCGGCAGGAAGCAGGAGAGGCGTCCCGGCGTGCCTGCGGGACCGCACGCGCCTGGAGACTCGGCTACTAAAAGCCCAGGCCCACGCGGGAGCCTCTGGCGACCCGAAAGGAGCACTTCCTCGCCGGAGACCTGCCTCATCGCGTACACGGGGAACACTATTTTACCTTTATGTTTTCTGGTACTGAGGGCTGAACAAGGCGGGCATTCTACCTACCAGAGTGCCTTCGGATAGTCTTTTAGCTGCAAAAGCCCGAGTGAGTGTCTGGCAGTTTCTGTAGTTAAAAGGCAGGCACAGAGCCACAGGTGTGGCGGTAAGGGTGTTTCTCAGGCTGGTCCTGCGAGGCCCAGGACCTTGGGCATAAATGGAAGCCAACCTTTTATCTTAAATGCATAGTTTTTCTCCAAAAAAGGTGACCAAGTTTTAGGACATATTTACGAAGGGCTCCTGGATCCATTTCTCTGAACTGCAGGTTAGTTCACTAGGTAGACATGGTGGCAGTAGGGTGCCAGCAGGAGCTGGGTCGGGCCAAGCGGGGAGGCTGGTCACGGGGAGGCCCAAGGCCACCACCTGCCCCCTCGCAGGAGCCCTGGGCGGGGGCGGGGCCCGCACCCCACTGCGCACCAGGGGCTGCCCCTGGAGGATCGCAGGTTCACAGCCCGCTTTAGCAGGTAGTGAGGTTTTCAACCTAGTGAGACCTTGTTTCCAAATACAAACAAAACAGGGCTGGGGATGTACATGGAGGTAGAACGGCCCTGGGTTCAATTTCCAGTTCCTCCCCGACACACACACTATCACAGCCGATGTGGCGTTACACGCCTGTCATCTTAGTACTTTGGAGGCTGAGGCAAGACCAGACCCAGCAGCCCAGCAAGACCCTGTTGCAAAATAATGCTAATAATAAATAAGGGGCCGGGAGTGCAGCTCAGGGGCAGCTCAATAAAAAGTAAAAGGCCTCTCACTTCTCGACCTTGATCCCCGCCCCGTCGGAGCCGGCAGCCTCCTCCTTCACACCGTGCTGGTTTCTGTCGGTCAGCTTCTTCCCCGCAGGCTCGTTCTTGGCCTGGAACAGAACACAGATGCCAGTGCTCCGTGGACCCGGCGGCTGCTCCCAACTCTGCGCCGCACAAGACAGGAAGGGCCTCACCTTCTCCACGGAGATCAGCCTTCCGTGCAGCTCGGTCCTGTGTAGATGGCCGATGCACTTTGTCGCCTCTTCCGATGTCGCCATGGTGACAAACCCGTAGCATCGTGCCCCAGGACTGCGGGCGTTGGCCACCACTTTGGCCCCAACAACCTTCAAGAGAAACGGCGCGCTTCCTTTCTAGCCCAGATAACCACACAGCTTGTTTAAATTACTAGCGGTTGACAGATCATCAGAATTATTTCCCAAAATCATCAGTTCTGTGTGATGAGCCGTTCCATGTGTTTAATACATCCTGACCTACCACAACACAATTGTTTAGGACCGGGCGTGGTGGCACACGCTTGTAATCCCAGCGCTTGGGAGGCTGAGACAGGAGGATCGCACAGGTTAAAGCCAGCCCCAGCTACTTAGTGAGGCTCTCAGCAGCTTAGTGAGACCCTGTTTCCAAATAAAATATAAAGTAGGTACCACAAGTAGAAAGCCCCAGTAACACACACGCACGCACACAACTGTTTTGTTCTGAGAACCGCCAGCATGCAAAGCAAAGCTCTGCTCGCTCTCGCCACGCACAGCTGCCACATCACCAGCCCGGCCTTCCACCGTGAACACCACGCTTATCCTCACGGGGAGGGCAGCGCGGCTCTGGCACGACTCCCGCTTCCAGCCGCCTGCAGGGACCGGCCACTGCGGGAAGGCGGCCCTGCTTCCTGCCTGGAGTCTCCAGGCTGCGGGCAGGGAGACCGAGGTGGGGCTCGAGGGCTGGAGACACTCAAGATCCCGGGACCAACCAAGGCAGAGCGCAATCACTGAAACACGTGGAGTGCCAGGGGCCTGGGGAGGAGCCCCGGGGACATAGGGCCGTCAGCAGCTGTGCGGGACCGGCAGGAGCAGAGGGAACACCGGCACAGCTCCCAGGGCCACACACAGTTCTCATTCCAGCAGCCAGCCAGGAAAAGTGCCTCATTCACAGGGCACGAGGCAGCGTGTCTGGAGCACTGTGCCAGTGGTGGGAAACGTCAGCGCCAGACCAAAGCCTTCCGTCGCCCCATCGGCCTTGCCCTCTGGGGTGCGGCCTGTGGGAATGCCGGCACTGCATCCCACGAGAACTCCGGTTATCCCCAGGAAACAAGAACCAGCGCCACAAGGTCACACTCAACAGCGAGCCGACAGGAGGGTAGCGGCCTCCGTCGGGGCAAGACCCCAGATCAGACAGCAGAAACCCCAAAAAAACCAGCCACCCAGGAAGCCGCAGACACGGCAGGAGGGGCCACTGAAGAGAACACCTAGAACAGCGCCAAAAGCCGCGGGGAGGGAGGGAGAGCGGCAGCTGAGCGCTGTGGGGGCTGCGACGCCTTGGCCAGGCCGAGCGCAGCCACAAAGCCAGCTCCGAACCCACGCCACTGCTGGCCACAACAGGGGAGCGCCATCGCCGTGGGGAGGCGCCGCCAGCCCACACGGCCCCGCCTCTCAAGGCAGGCAGTGGCCTGTCCAAGACAAAGCCCACCACAGACTGCGGCTTCTCAGGGGGACGGGAAAAGGGAGAAGGAAGAAAGAAGACGGAGAAATGGAGGCACCCTTCCGAGTGCCCATGCCACACCCGAGCAAAAGAAAACCGCTGGGTGGCGGAGCAAGGGTTGCACTAGGGCAGAAATCACAAAAAGGACACGGCCCACAGACGGGCAGGCGGGAAGAAGGGTCAAGTGAACGGGAAGCCACGCTGGCGGCACATGCCCGTCACCCCAGCATCTGGGAGGCTGTGAAGGGAGATGGCACGCTTGAGGTCAGCCTCTGCAACTGGTGAGACCATCTCAAAATAAAGAGTAAAAATAAAGCTGGGCGGCAGGCATAGTGCTACCGCACCCAGCTCAGTTTTTATTTTGAAACAATGTCCCGCTCTTGCTAAGGCTGACTGCAAACCCCTGATCCTCCTGTCTCAGCCTCCCAAGCAGTGGGATTGTAGGCACGGGCTACCCACCACATCCGGCTGTATGCCAGCTTGAAGTTTTGCACAGGCCCGAAGATGTCCATTTCCATCTCCTTCTTTTTATTTTTTGTGGTACTCGGGATGGAACCCAGGGCACTTTACCTCCGATCTACATTCCAGCCCTATTTTTTAGTCTTTATTTTTTTGGTGGTACTGGGGATGGAATCCAGGGGCCTTCTACCTCCGGGCTACACTCCCAGACCAATTTTATATATTTTTAAAATTTGGAACCAGGGTCTTTTAAGCCAGCAGAGGTTGGCTTTGAACCTGCGTGATCCTCCTGTCTCTGCCTCCCAAGCGCGGGGATTACAAGCGTGCGCCACCACGCCCGGCTGGTCTTTATTTTGAAACAGGGCCTCACTAAGTAGCCGAGGCTGGCCATGAACCATCTCCCGTACCCGCCTCCCAAGTCCTGAGTGCACGCCCCACACCCAGCCTGCCCATTCCTTTTAGCGAGTTACAAAGGACCACAGGCGCGTCCCCGGCGGCTCTTCACACGTGCCTGAGCAGCACCAGCCTGTGGGCGCCGGTGCCTGCGAGCCCGGAAACCAGGTACTGAAGCAAAGCGCCACAGCGGCCCCTCCTCCAGGGCCTGGTGCTCTGCCTCTGAGCTCCACCCTCAGCACTATTTTGTTTTTTACTTTGAAACAGTCTCACTAAATGGCTGAAAGCCTTGCTAGCTTGCCGAGTTGCTGAGGCTTGGTCTCTAACCTATGAACTTCTGTCTCAGCCTCCCAAGGCCTGGTGCCACCACACCTGGCTTGAGGTGTGTGTGTGTGTGTGTGTGTGTGTGTGTGTGTGTGTGAATGGCGATGAACCCAGGGGCATCTACCTCTGAACTATACCCCCAGCCCTTTTATCCTTTATTTGGAAACAGGGTCTGAGTTGTAAAGGGCCTAAGTAGCTGAGGCTGGCCGTCAACCTGTGATACTTGTCTCAGCCTCCCAAATGCTGGGATCACAAGTGTGCACCACCATGCCCAGCTTGTGTTTTAGTTTGATTTTTTGCGGTACTGGGCACTGAGCCCAGGGGCATTCTACCTATGCACTCCACCCCCAGCCCTATTTTATTCTTTATTTTGAAACAGGGTCTCACTAAGTTGCTTAGAAACGCAAGTTGTCGAGGCTGGTTGTGAACCTGCGATCTTCCAGTCTCAGCCTCCCACGTACGTCCTGGGGTTGCAGGAGTGTGCCACCACGCCCGCTGAGTTGTGTTTTAAATCAGAGATGAGAGAGCAATGAAGCTGGACAGCAGGAAGGGCTCTCTAGCCTCTCACCTCAGGGCGAGGCCGCCGGGCAGACGCGGGGGTAGGGGCTGCGTACCTTCCCGTATCTGCTGAAGAGGTTTTTCAAGTCTGTGGCGCGCGTGGAGGACGACAGCCCGCTGACCCACAGGTTCCGTCCAGAACTGGTGCCCAAACGGCCTGCTGGGGAGGGAGGGTGGGCACTGTACCGAGGGCCAGGAAGCCCGCCTGCAGATGTGGCCCCTGCAGACCCTTCCCCAGCTCAGAAGGCGACTACCACCGACAGGACAGAGGCAGGGGAGTGGGCACGGCATAGACCACGCCATCGCACATGAGGAAGAGGATAGCTTTTTGTGCCTGAATGTTTGTGGACGATCAGTTCTCAACCCAAATGGCAGTGTCTGAAGCTCCTGTTATGCAGCAGTGTTTTGGGTTTTGTTTCTGCAGTACTGGGGCTGGAACCCAGGGGCATTCTACCTCCAAGCTATAACCCCTGCCCTATTCTTTATTTGGAAACAGGGTTCACCGAGTGGCAAAAGGCCTAAGTAGCTGTGGCTGTCTGAACGGCGATCCTCCTGTTTCAGCATCCCAAATGCTGGGATGCCAAGCGTGCCCACCACGCCCGGCTGTGTAGTATTTAACGACAGAGACAGCCCGTCCTGGGTTTAACTGTCACTTCCCACAGATGATGCACCAGCTGTCATGTAAACGCAGCCACCCTGAGACGTCAAAGCTGTCCCTCGGAAACCATCAGGGGAATGAGAGACCGTGGTAAGGCAGCAAAGCCACCGTGCCCGCCCCAGCACCCCGGCCAGGCCCACCCAGCATACCTTTTTCATCCTTAATGACTGGCTTTATATCTTTTTCTTCCTTAAAAGAGCTAGAGACAAAAGTTTATGTTACTCAGGCAAGTAAAAGATGAATGAGAACTAAATTAAAAGCATGGTATGTGCTAAAACTGAATACCTACCAGAAAATAAGTCTGAAATAAAATCTTAGAAGACACCTTGGCAAGCTTATGTTGGAAAATCTGACCCCAAAAATACAATGTCAGATTCGTAAATGTCAATTCCATTAAGCTGAAGATAACGACAATTTAAAAGCACAACCATAGTAGGTTGAAAAAGAGCTAAGTTATCGACTCGCCCAGTAAAAATACACGCAGAGAAATAAAACACCGTTTGGCAGTAAAAGCTACAGTTCCAGCAGCGGGGCTGGCCAACTGCGGGAAATCAGCCTACGTGTCATTACGTGACAATGAAAAGGAGATAGCGTCTGGTCTAAAACTGAGAAACCACAAACCTCATTTTCTGATCAGCGCCCTCCCTGGTTGAGGACTCTTTAGGAGCCGGAGGGCCTTCATTACAAGCGTCAAAATCAAACTTCTTCACGTCGTCTTTGCTATCTCGGGGCTCGGGACTCGGGGCTTCCGGGGGCGCGTCCGCGAGCGCCTGGCTCGGGGCCTCCGCCGGCTCGCGGGCCGCGCTACTCTGCTCAACTGGCTTCTCTAGCCCTACAGGCTCACAGTCCGTCCGCGCGCCTCCGCCCGGCTGCTCCGCGGGCTCCCTTTTCACTACCGCTAACGGGGTGTCTGCCTCGCTCCGCTGAGCGCGCGTCGACTCGCGGGCCAAATCTAAATCTCCCTCCTCCTCCTCCTCCTGCTCTTCCTCTTCCTGCTCTTCCTCTTCTTCCTCCTCCTCCTCTTCCGGGTGCGTGCTGCCAAAAAGGTCCTCTTCCTCCGCAAGCTTTCTGTCTGGCCCCATGCTACTTGTATCCTGTGCAAATGGCTGCTCCAGCTCGGAACCTTCTTCTTTTACTGGCTCAGATTTACAAGTTTCCCCCAAAATGTCGAGTATTTTCTCATTTTCTACGGATTTAACAGGAATAGAATGGCACAAGGTTTAATTACCAGGGAAATAAGCAATCACAAAGTGGAACTGGCACGGCTGCCGCACTAACACCAAGAGAACTGCTCGCTACACAGAGATTGGAAAACCCGCGGTACACACAGTTAACGGTACACTACCTGCGCCGACCGGCTGCTAGGGAGCCTCTAGCTACAGGGGAGATGGCCACGGGCTCTAACGCCTGCACCCCGCGGGCTTGGCCAGTCTTCTGCAAGGGTCTTCCCAGTCTGGGTCTTCCGACTGACTTTCCAGTGTCCACAGGGCCGAACCAATACAACCGCCGTCCACTGAACGGCTGTTTCCAACCTTCTTTGACTTTTGCTTCACAAAACAGTCCATCGTGAAAACCCATCTCTTCTGGCAGCGGGAGATACACACAGTCCAGGGCGTGAGGCGTGGGGCGTCTTCGAAGGCGCTCGGCTTCCTCTTCTGGGGTCCGGGGCCTCTCGGGCTCAGGTGCCTGACACCAACCTTAGCCTGCCTTCACTGAAGCACCCAGCCAACCGAGACTGACTACACAAGATCTGCCCCGTGCGCACAAGCACACGGACGATGCCGGGAGGCCCACTCACAAGCCACGCTACGTGGCCAAGAGGTGGACGCCACGACCACGTCGCACCCGATGTGCCTGACGCACGAAGCCAGAACGGCGCGTCCACAGATCTGGTGATACGCATGGGTTTCCAATCTCTGGTCCTCGCACGACCTGGATCTTCCACCACTAGGGCAGTTCATAGGACCTGACACAGCTCTAGACAGACACACCTCAACGCAAGGGCAGCGCGCACACCCCAAACCAGAACTGCCGCGCTTCTCCTATCAGTACCTGGCTCCACGGGAGGCGCTGCGATGTCCTGTTTAAGGAGAGAGGGAAAGCAGAGCCTCATATCACTCACAGCTCGGCGGTCTCCCTCGCACACAGCCCAGGCCAGCGAACACAGGCCGGCTTCCCCTTTTCTTTTTTTTTGGTGGTACTAGGGGTGGGACCCAGAGGCTTTCTACTTCCGGGCTACACTCCCAGAACTTTTTTGTATTTTATTTGGAAACAGGGTCGCACTAAGTTGCTGACAGCCTCACTAAGTAGCTGAGGCTGGCTTCGAACCTGCGCGATCCTCCTGTCTCAGCCTCCCAAGCGCGGGGATGACATGCGTGCACCACCACGCCCGGCTTGTCTTTTCTTTAAACAGGCTCTAGGTTGCAGAGGTGCAGAGGGCCGTGCTAAGTTTCCGAGGCTGCCTGGGACCCACGATCCTCCTGCCTCAGCCTCCCGGTACCGGGATGACAGGCGTGTGCCCCGTGCCCCACTTCCAGGTCACTCCCTCCACTCCAGGAGACGTGGCCCACTCTCCCAGGCTGCGGTGCAGACAAGCCGGACTCGCCAGCTCCCCGGGACCGGGTGGGCGGTCACAACCTTCCACCCGAGGCTGGCGCTGGTCCCCACACAGCGGAGCAGCCCAGGGCCGCCAACACTGGCCAAGATCCCTAGGACCGGGGTGGAGGCGACGCAGACACCTTGCACATCACGCAACATCCCTGCCGGGCCGAGACACAGCCCCAGCAAGCCACAAACAGGCTGGACCCCGCGGCTCAGCGCACCCTGCTCCCACACTTCAGCTTCCTTACACGCTCAGCACACCCTGCTCACACTCCTCTCCCCGTGGAAAGCCCCCCGCTCGTCAGAACCGCCGACACCATGCAACGAGATGGCGCTCACCGGAGTCAGCCTGAGGCCTAGCGGCGGAGCTTCCCAGGTGCCGTCGACGCCGTCAGCCCCCACCTGAAAGGACACGGAGCGTCACTCTGTGAGCCGGCGGGCGGGCGGGATGCCGAGGCCCACACCTGGCCGCTCTCTAGGCTCCTGCGTCCCCGCCTCCCGCCCAGCGAGCAGACCCAGCCGCACGTGCCACTCCAAGCTCCACTAGTCAGCCGGGGCCCCGACCTGCTGACGCGGCTCGCAGCTGCTGCTACTTCAGCTAGAGAGCCCCGGAGACACGTAGCTCCACCCTGTTCTCTTCTTACTGAACAAAGGAGAATTATCGCCGTAAAGTTTACTGAGTTGTTTTTTTTTTTTTGGCAGAACTGGGGATAGAACCCAGGAACATTCTACCTCCAACCTACACCCCCTACCCCCCCAGCCCTATATATACGTTTTTTAATTCTTTATTTTGAAACAAGGTCTCACCAAGTTGCAGAGGGCCTCACTATGTAGCTGAGGCCTTCTGAGAACCGTGACCCTTCTGTCTCAGCTTCCCGAGTACTGGGATGACAAGTGTGCCCACCACACCTGGCAAGTTCACTAAACTTAAGCCAGGCTCTGTGGTGCATGCTTAATCCCAGTACTTAGGAGGCTGAGACAGGAGGATCACAGGTTCAAGGCCAGCCTCAGCCACTCAGCAAGGGCCTCCACCCACAACTTAGTGAGACCCTGTTTCAAAAAACAAAAAGTAAAAAAGGGCTGTGGGTATAGATCAGAGATAGAAAGCACCTGGCCTCAATCTTTCCTCTCCGGTGCCCTCCACAGACTCTGAATTTGAAGGCCTTTCTGGGAGGCAGGGGCTCAAGGACAGAAACCAGGGCCTCTCGCACAGCAGGTAACAGCACGGATCGAGCCTCTGGCGCAGGCCTTTTGCTTTTTAAGTAAAGTACAAAAAGGTCTGTTCGCCTGTCCAGATTAGAGCCCGGGACCCAAGGCCTGGGCTAAGCGGCCAGCTAGAGGGTAGGCGTGCACGACAGGCTCCAGAGGCGCCGGGCCTCTGGCCTTCCAGCACCAATGCGGGGCGGTTAGGAGCTCCTGGCCCAGGAGCTGAAGGTCGAGGTGCAGGCCTACAAGAGCACCCCCGAAAACACCATTTTAAGTGAAGAGAAGGCCGGCCAGAGCAGGCGGGCCGGGCAGCTGGGCAGGCGAGGACGGGAGCGGGTAGGGTGAGCACGAGCAGGAGGCCGCCCCGGCTCGCGCACGTGGGAGGGTGCTCTTGCTCTGCAGTCAGGACGCTGCTGAGAAGCACAAGCTCCGCGCATTTCAGTACCTGGCCACTGGCGGTCACGCGGAGCTAGTGCTCTGCCCAGGCCTGACACGGAGCCCGAGCTCGGCCGAGCTTGGCCCTCGCCGGCCAGGTGCTGGGCCGCTCGCGCGTGCCGCGTGGCCCCAAGTTACCTACAGCGTGTGCCGCGAGCCGAGCCGGCCGTCCCCGCGGTGCCGCCACATACTCTGTGCTGCCACACGAGGAGTCAGGGGCGCTGGCGTCAGTGCCGCCCGCCCCCAAGTCTGCAGCGAGCCTCTCCTCGGCCGCTGCGTCCTCCAACGCACCGCCGTCCATCACGCTGACGGGCCGCGCCGTGTCCAGACCTGCTTCGGCACCCTCCTGGGGACAGCGACAAGAAGCATCAGAAGCCGGGTGGCTGGAAGCGGAGCGGCCGCAGGAGCCGACACCTACCTGGCCGTCCCCGGGATCGTCTCCCAGGCCGTTGTCCTCCGAGCCCTCCTCCTCCGTCCTGTGTCCTAGTTACAGAACAAGCGCCTGGTTAGGCCCCGCGGCTGCACTGCCGGCCGGCCCCACGCGGGTCAGGACGTGACAAAGGTGACCGAGGGCCACCACCTCGGGTGGAAGAGTGTGCGGAGACCTCGGTCACCCAGGCCGGCGCGGAGGCTCCTTCACTAACTCACCAACCTCAGCATCCCCAAAGAAAGGCACCTCTAACAGGTACACAGAGATCAGAGCAGGGCCAGGCCCGGGTGGGTGAGAAGCAAGGCGGCCCTCTGGGCCCCGGGGAGGGAGCAGGGACCTCAACACTTGGATGGAGGGGAATCTTTGGGCAGAGTGTGTCTCAATTCCTAAAACCCACACGCCCTGTAGCCGGGCGTGGTGGCGCGCACTGGGAGGCTAGACCAGAGGATTGCGGCCTGCCTCAGTTGCTTAGTGAGGCCCTTTGCAACTCAATGAGACCCCGTTACAAATAAAGAATAACAAAATGGGGCAGGGGTTATAGCTCGGAGGTAGAATGCCCCTGGGTTCCAACCCCAACCCTGCAAAAACAAACACACACCACACGCCCTGTGTTCCAGAATCCCACTTTTAGGATGCTGGCCAATGTGTGAAGACGCAGGCACTCATTCCACCTGCAAGTGGGGTCAGCCTGGACGCCACGCACGGGGCACATCCGCCAGAGGCTGCGTGGCCCCCGCCGTCTACAGGAACAAGGCTCAAGACCCCAGGACAGCCGCTGAAACTTCCAGGCCTCAAAACCAGCACTTCCCAAGACGATTGGCACAGGAGAGACTCACCCAAAAAAATACCCACGGTGTGAAAGCACGTGTGTGAGTGTGAGTGTTCCGATGCACTTACGGGCCGGGATGTAGGACGCGCGTGGCGGTCAGAACACGGCCGCCGCGAGGGCGGAGGCCGCTGCCGCTTCACCTCCTCACGCGCTGTCCTTTTCTCTTTGGTGGTCCTGGGGAGCGAACCCTGGCTCTCATGCAGACTTTCTAAAACTAAAACCTAAAACCACTTTCAAAACCTCTAAGCTTCCTGGAAATACTTTTACAGGTGTCGTGCAGCGTCCGCGTCCGACGTAGAGCAGCCTCGAGCTGCGCCTCGCGGCTCGGGCGGCGCTCTCGCGGGCGTAGCACCCCGCCAGGCTTCGCGCTTCCTTAGCCGCCGCTGACAATGAATCCGAGTCGGCACGGGGACCGAGACTGAACGTCAGCCTCTCGCCTACCTAACCACAGCTTCTCCTCTTGACCACAAGGCGTCCAGCTGAATCGTACCCCTGCGTAGGCCTCTAAATAGTCACCCACACCGAATCCACAGGAGGGAGGGACGCAGAACCAGGGCCCCCAAGCAGGAGCGCCGCGGGGCCGTCTGCGTGCGCGGGTTCCCCAGCCCTGCAGGTCTGGTCGGGACCTGGGGACGAGGACTCGCACGCCTCTCGACCCCACTCCTGCCTTGACTCACAATCCTAATCACACTGACAAGCTTTCAACTGCAGCCTATGTATCCGTGGACGGACCAGGCCCCTCGTTCCCATCTGTAGTTAGTAGGTCTCGGTTTAGACCTTGTTGTTACTAGAGCCGCGGTGCGCGGCGTCCTAAGTGAGCCCTGCGGTCCTCACTAGGCCCTCACTCCAACCTGGGGGCCAGCGCAGCACGTAGTGAGTCACGTGCCGGGGCGCCTCTGCCCTGACGGCCCTGCCCTGGGACTGGCCTCCGCGCTCCTCTCCACGGGCTTCACATCCACACAGAAAGAAGCTCCCAATCCTCCACAGCTGAGCTGTAGGAGTCTCTTTACCAACGAATGTGACCCGTCACCAAAGCTCTTCTTTCTTTTCTTGTGGCACTACCTCCAAGCCACACCCCCAGTCCTCTTTGTTTTGAAACAGGGTCTTGCTGAGCTGCTGAGCATGGGGGCGCACACCTGGAGTCGCAGTACCGGGGTGGCTGAGGCAGGGTTACATATTTGAGACAGCCTCACCACGTAGCGAGGCCCTCCACAACTTAATGAGACTCTGTTTCAAATTAAAAAAGTAAAATAGGACTGGGTGTCTAGCTCAGAGGTAATATGCCCCCGGATTCAATGCCCAGTAGGGTGAGGGGGACCTTTGGGCAGAATATGTCTCAAATTCTTAAAACACACACACGCCTTGTGGGGAGACAAACTGGTAAAATACAGTGAGCTGGCCGTGGTGGCGCACGCTTGTCATCCCAGTACTTGGGGGGCCGAGGTGGGAGGACTGTGTTTGTGGCCAGCCTCAGCTACTTTGTGAGACCCTCCGCAACTCAGTGAGACCCTGTTTCAAAAGAAAGAACAAAAAAATAGAGTTGGGGGTGTAGCTGGGAGATAGAATACCCCTGGGTTCAATCGTCAATACCAAAAAAAAAAAAAAAAAAAAAAGGAGAGTATGCGAATACTCGCCAGGTGCGGTGGCCCACACCTGTCATCCCAGGACTTGGGAGGCTGAGACAGGAGGATTGCAGGTTCAAAGTCATCCTTACCAACTTGGTGAACCCAGTTTCAAGATGAAAAACTAAAAACAAATCTGGTTGGGGTAGATAGAGCTCAGCGTTAGAATGCCTCTGGGTTCAATCCCCTCCACCCTGGCAGCAAGAAAGAAAGAAAGAAAGAAAGAAAGAAAGAAAGAAAGAAAAAAAAAAAAGAAGCATGCCACCCCGTCCTTCTCTAGGTCCTGGGGTTTGAACACAGAAGCACTCTACTTCCCGGTAAACCGCATCTCTCCCGACTCCTTTGGAGACAGGGCCTCGCCAGGCTGCTGAGGCTGGCCTCATCCCCGAGATCCTCCTGCAGGGGACCGCAGGCGCGCCAGGCCCAGAGCGGAGCCTCTGCAGCCCGAGTACCTTTCGTGCATCTCGAGGGCGTCCTCCTGCTCGGGGCTTCCAGCTCCAGGCCGATCTCGCCGGGATCCCTCCCTTCTTCCTTAACTGCCTAGCGGGACGAACCCAGAGTTGCAACGGGGCTGGCCGCGAGCCGCCCGGCGCCGCCGTCCTCGGGAAGCAGCGACCCTCGGCGACGGCGCCCGCAGCCCTGCACCGCCCCCCGGGCACGGGAGGCGCCCTGGCGGCCCGTGCTCTCGCCGCGGGCGCCTGGGGTCCGGGACCCGGGCCGCTCCCGGGTGGACACCCGGCCCCGAGGTCTGCAGTCGGGCCGGCCGGCCAGGGTCGGGGCGTGCCGGGGCCCGGGGGCCGGAGGGCGCGGGCGGCCGCCTCACCTTCTCCAGCCGCTCCAGGAGCGCGCTCTTGTTGCCGCCGGTGTCCAGGTTGCGCTTCCTCAGCTCGGCCCGCAGGTCGACCACCCGCAGCTCGCTGAGCCGCCGCGCCCCGCTGTCCGAGGCGCCGGAGCCCAGGGCGGCCATGCCGGGCTCCGGGTCGCCCGGCCCCGCCAGCGTCTCCGCCATCCTCGCTCCTCCCCCCCGGGCCTCCGCCGCCCGCCCGGCCCCGACACCGCCGGCGGCGATAGCGGCTCTGGACACAAAATGGCGCCGCCTAAGAGGAAAACGCACTCGCTTCCTCCCGCCCCGCTTTGCGGCTGCGCACGCGCGCCGGCCGGCTCGCCCAGCTCCGCGGCGGCGGCGCGCGCGCGTCCACCAAGCTTAGGTCCCCGGCGCGGGGCGCAGGCGCCGGGGCCGCGGGGCGCACGCGCGGCCGCGGGGCGGGGGGCGGGGCCCGCGGGGCGCGACGCGCCTGCGCACGGCTCCCCGGCGGCCCCGCTGCGCATGTGCGGCAGCGCCCGGGCGCGTCGGCCCCGCGCAGACCGCGCCTGCGCAGAAGCGCGGCGCGCCGGGGCGGCTGGAGCGGTTCCCTGTGAAGCGGCGCCATTTTGTGCTCGGAGCCGAGATAAAACCGGGCCGGTTCTGTGCGAAGCGGGCGGCGGAGCCAGGGCCCCTGGAATGGCGGAGACTCTGTCGGGCTCAGGAGACTCTGGTGCGGCGGGCGCGGCGGCTCTGAGCTCCGCCTCGTCGGAGACCGGGACGCGGCGGCTCAGCGAGCTGCGGGTGATCGACCTGCGGGCCGAGCTGAGGAAGCGCAACCTGGACTCGAGCGGCAACAAGAGCGCGCTCATGGAGCGGCTCAAGAAGGTGCGCGGCCGCGGCGCAAGGTCACGGCGGCCCGGCCCCGCCCGTCCGCTGCCCGCGCGCGTCCGGCCGGCCCCGGCTGCCCGCGGCCCGGCCCCGCCTGGCTGGCGCCCCGGGCGGTCGTCAGGGGAGCGCGGGGCGGGGGCCTCCGAGGGGAGGGTCGGCCTGCCAGGCAGGGCCGAGTGGGACCCCCTTAGCAAGCGGGGCGGCCCCCGCAACTCCACCGGGGCCGGCGCGCTGGCCCTTCCCGAGAGCGGCCTGGCGCTGCAGAAACAAGCCGGGAGAGCCCAGGCTTGAGCCCACGGGCAGTGGAGCCAGGAGCGGCGCGGTCATGGAGGAAGCCGGACCTGAAGCACAGCTCCTAGGAAGCCACGGCCGGCGTGACGGCCGCCGCGAGCCAGGGAGCGGTGACAGCTGAGTGACAGATCTTGGATGAGATGGGCTTGCCGAGACACCCTTGGGAGTCATTAGCCGCCTTTATTCTTTCCTGTTTGCAGTAGGTCTTATTTTTAGCACCGGTGCTGGTCCAGGAACCGTACAGTACGTTGAGGCCTAGTGTGATAGGAACACATGCGCGTAGCACCCAGCGTTTCCCTCTGTATCCCCCCCCCGCCCCCATTAATGACGTTGGAGTTGGTATTGATAGCTTCACAGATGTACGTCAGACCGAACTATTTCATTATCCTTAATTTTTCTTGTCCTGGGGCTGAACCCAGGAGTGTGCTACCTCTGAGCTACACGCTCAGAAACAGGGTCTCACTAGGTTGCTGAGACCTCACCACCTTGCTGAGGCTGTCCTCAACCTACAGTCCTCCTGAATCAGCCTCCCAAGTACTGGGAAGCCAGGCTTACGGCACCACACCCCGCTCGTCATCCTCTTTGGAGGCAGGGCCGGCTGGCGATTGCCAGTGAGGCTTGGAGGCGGTTGTGGGGGGGTGTGAGTGCGCGTGGGTGGAGTATAGAGGCGCGCGTGTCTGTGTTCCTGCGCCTTACATACAGTCAGAACTCAGCCGGTGAGTTAGCGTTTGCCCACGCTGTGCTGAGGACAGGCGTGGCGGGTGGGAGAGTGTCCCTGGAGAGTCACAGGGTTTTGCTGGGTAGGGTGGAAGGAAATTAGAATGTGCTTTTTTTTAGTTCTTTTGGGGCCAGGAATGGATGAAGCAGATAGGCCTGATGTTTGTTGAGCGCTCCCCACAGCTAGTAGAGTCCTTACAATAGCCTGGCAGGAGACAAACCGATGCTCAGTGATAGAACGCCCGCCCAGGACCAGGAGGCGGAGCCCTGGAGAGGGCCGGGCCTCCACGGCCTCTGTACCCACCAGTAGAGCAGGACAGATGTGCAGGGAGCAGGGCGCCTGCAGGTGGGACCAGCTGTGCTCTGAGGGCGGCACCCCCACCCAAAGATTCTGTGAAAATCCTCGTGCTGGCTTGGTTTGGGGTTTTTTTGGTACTGAGTATTGAGCCCAGGGCATTCTACCTCTGAGCTACACCCTTAACCCTATTTTTATTCTTTATTTGGAAATAGGGTCTCACTAAGTTGCAGAGGGCTCCCCTGAGTCAGCTGAGGCTGGCCGCCAACCGCGATCCTCCGGTCTCAGCCTCCCAAGTACTGGGATGACAAGCGTACCCACCGCTCCCGGTGGGTTTTTTCTTTTGGACTCAGCATCTCACTGTGCCACCCAGGCTGCCCCCAAACCCCTGGGCACAGGCAGCCCTGCCTCTGCCTCCCGGGTAGCTGGGCCGCGGGCCTGCGGCACCGTGTCTGCCTGTGCGCTCAGCTTTTCTCTTTTCCTTTTTTAGGCTATCGAAGATGAAGGTGGCAATCCTGATGAAATTGAAATCACCTCCGAAGGAAACAAGAAAGCGTCTAAAAGGCCCAGCAAAGGTATGGCGTTTTCAGCACGTGTCGCGTCCCTGGCTTCCTCGGCCGCCCTATGAATCGAGAGCCGTGGGAATCTGCCTCTCCTCCGCTCGCGTCGTACCCGGGAATGGCGCAGGGGGTACGAGGAGTGTTCGCAGCTTTACCCAGGGGTCCTGGGATCCGCGGCCGTTGCCCATCCAGACCTTTCAACGTTAAATAAATAGCGTATGTAGGACTCCTGGTATATCTTGTTGCTCAGACTTGCAGAAATAGCTTCCTATTATCTTATTTTACCTTATTTTATTTACTTATTTTTTGCGGTACTGGGGATGGAGCCCAGGGGCATTCTACCTCCGAGCCACACCCCCAGCCCTGTTTTTTATTTATTTATTTTATTTTGTGGGGGGGGTCTGGGGATAGAACCCAGGTGCATTTGCCCCCTGCCCTGTTTTTTATTCTTTCTTTTGAAACGATCTCACTGAGTTGCAGAGGGCCTCGGTAGCCGAGGCCGGCCGCGGTCCTCCAGATCCCGGGTCACACGTGTGCCCCGCCCCGGCTTGTTGGCTTGCGGCTTCCTTTAAACACCGCCTGACGCAGAACGTCAAGGCTCTTTCAGGAGCTGCCTTCGTAGGTGTGGTGGCCGGTACCCGGGAGGCGAGGACAGCAGGGCCCCAGCTTGAAGCTGCCTTGGCTACTTACACACTATTTCTTTTCTTTTTTCTCTTGTGTGTGTAGGAGGGTACTTGCGGTGGAACCCAGAGCTTTTCTACCTCCGGGCTACGCTCCCAGACCTATTTAATATTTTATTTGGAAACAGGGTCTCAGTAAGCTGCCGAGAGCCTCACTCAGTAGCTGAGGCTGGCTTCCAACCTGCGCGATCCTCCTGCCTCAGCCTCCCCAGCGCGGGGATTGTAAGCCTGCGCCACCACGCCCGGCACTTTTTCAAAATTTAACAAAATGGGCTGTGGGTGCAGCTCAGGTAGAATGTCCCTGGGCTCAGTCCCTGGTAGCAAAACCAAATTGTTCCTGCTGTACCACATCCGTGGCGTGCTTTTATCCTCGACGTGGCAGGATGCCTCGCCACCCGTGGCGAGCCTCTGTCCACGCAGCAGGGCCCAGCTGTCGGGCTCCTTGCTTCTGGTCTGCTGCAAGGCTTTGGTTTGGGCTTTTCCCAGTTTAAACTTGGCGTTTTCCGTTCTCAGTGTGGCCTTGAACCAGAAAGACCTCTCCAATGAGCTAGATTCTTGCACGTTTCCTAAGCTGAGACTTGGAGCTCCTGGGTATAGTGGTCCTCCTGTTTCAGTGCCCCTGGGTACCTGGGACTTCTGTGCAGCGCCACTGTTCCCAGCAGAGGAATTGAGTTTTTGGTGACTTATTAAAAGCAAAATCCAGGGCTCTGAGGGCGATCGATTTATTCATTTTGGTGGCAGCATTGAGGATTAAGCCAGGGGGTGTTGTCTTTTTGAGATGTATCCCCAGCCTCGTTTATACTTTGTTTTGTAATAGGGTCTTCGTAAGTTACCCCACACTGGACTCATACCTACGTTCCTTCCTGTCTCAGCCTCCCAAGTTCTGGGATTGCATGTATGTGCCATTGCATAGGTTGGGTCATTAGCCTGTTCGGCGTGGCTTCTAGATGTTACTGTGGTTAAAAAGGCCCTCTAACCAGGCATGGTAATATACACTGGGAACCCTAGTTCTTGGGAGGCTGAGACAGGAGGACTGCAGATTTGAGGTCAGCCTCAGCAGTGTAGACTGTCAGCGATTTAGCGAGAACCTGTTTAAAAATAAAAAGGGCTGGGGGGGTGCTCTGAGATAGAGTGCTCCCAGGTTCAATCTCCAGTACCACTGGGAGAAAAAAGAGGGTCTCCTTTATCTGAAAATTATAAAAATATGTCATACTGTTTGATAATGTTCATGGTTTTTTGCATTGGGAGGTTTGACACGTTTAGGACTTTTTTTGCATATTGTGTGAGGTGGTAAGTAGGAGTCAAGTATGGAACATTTCTGGCGTCAGGATTACTCCTTCCCAGCTGGGCGTTGTGGCACCCACTTGTACTTGGGAGGCTGAGACTGGAGGATCGCAGGTTCATGGCCAGCCTCAGCTATGTAGTGAGACCCTGTTTCAAAGTTAAGAATAGCTGGGTTTTTGGCGCACGCTTGTAATCCCCGCGCTTGGGAGGCGGAGATAGGAGGATCGCGCAGGTTCAAAGCCAGCCGCGCTGGCTTAAGAGACCCTGTTTCCAAATAAAAATATAAAAAATAGGTGTCTGGGAGCCCGGAGGTAGAAGGGTTTCCAGGAACCCCAGTACCACCAAAAATAAATAAATAATAAATAAATAAAAATAAAAGAATAAAATAGAGTTGAGAGTGTAGTCTGAAGGTAGAATGCCCTGGGTTCAATTTCTAGTAACACACGCACGCACGCACGCGCACACACACACACACACACCCTCCCTCCCTCCCAGTCACACACACTCCATCCAGCCCAACAAAACACTCGTGATTACATTTTGATCAGTTTATATTGCTTGTTCTAGAACTTTATGGAAAACAGAACCAGACCATGTAAAAGCAACACTTCTGTGGCTACACCCCTTTTGGTGTTGCTAGTCTTAATCTGGAGCTTTACGGTACATTTTTATATCTGATGGAGCTGGTCTCTAAGTTTGGTGAATTATTTTTGAAGTGCCTTATTAGATTTGGGGGGATTGCTGGGTGTGGAGCCCAGGGGCATTCTACCTCCGAGCTGCACCCCCAGCCCTATTTCTTAATCTTGATTTTGAAACAGGGTCTCAGTGCATTGCAAAGGGCCTCACTAAGTATCTGAGGAGGACCGCAATCCTCCTGCCTCAGCCTCCCGGATGCTGGGATGACAAGCGTGCATCTCCATGATGCCCGGCTTGCCTTATTAGATTTTTTTTTTTTTTTTTTTTTTTTTTTTTTGCGGGTCTGGGAATAGAACACGGGGGAATTCAACCTCTGAGCTAATCTTTTATTCTTTAATTTGAAACCGGGTCTCACTGAGTTGCAGAGGGCCCCACTAAGTAGCTGAGGCCGGCCGCAAACCGCCCCCCTCTGGTCTCGGCCTCCCAAGTGCTGGGATGACCAGCGCGCCCACCGCGCCCGGCTGCCTGATTAGATTCTTACTGAGATCTTAACTGAAAACACAGAGACAGTGAACGAGTAAAGTCAGAATGGTTTGAAATTCCATAAAGTATATTTCAGGTAACATCAGCGCTCCTCTAAAATAGCTTTATGCCCTAACCTATTCAGCAGAATCTTAAAATGATTACCAACAGTCAGTTTCTTTGTAGTGGCGTGTCGCGACCTGGTGTTTGTGTGCTGGAGAACGTCACTAAAGGTGCAGTCCGCTCGCGTGTCTGCGCTGCTGGGCGGAAGCGCTGCGTCTGAGCGTCCTGCCTCTGAGCTGTGCTTCCAGCCGTGCCGTTTTTAAGTTGCCAAGGCTGGTCCAGCCTGTGACGCTCTGTCGAGCTAACGTGTTTGCTGTTTTGAAGGTTTCCTTATCTTTTGACCTGCTGTATTTCTTTCGTTTTGGCCTGTGTATACTTAGGAAAAGTTAAGCAGTAATACGGAGAATTCCCACATACTGTTCAGATCCCCTGAATGTTTGCCACGTGCTTTGTCCTTCTCTCTCTCTTTCCCTGAACTGTGCGATGGCAGTTGGTAAGGCAGGTGCCCTTTACCCTACCGAATTCCAAAAGCAAGGACCTGACATCACCAGGGCTCGGGTGTAGCTCCGGCCCTGGCCGAGCACGCTGGGCACCCTGGGTTCGTCCCCAGTGCTACAGGAATGTGGAGTGGGCTGGCGCGCGGCTGTAACCCCAGCTGCTGGGAGGCTGAGGCAGGAGTTGCTGGGCAACTTAGCAGGGCCCTGTGTCCGAATATAAAAGGCTCGACTGGGCAGTGAGCCTGGGCTTCACCCGGGTTCCACACGAGGTATATCCTGCCCGGGGTTTGCCGGCAGGGCACGTCTTTCTCCGTTCCAGCCGTTGCTGGCCATTCTGAGTGACTTCAGGACTTCCGCTGGTAAGTTGCCACCTGCCCTGTGAGGGAGACGGCTCGCCGGCCGCTCTGCAAGCCTCGCTCCCCGCGCTGGAGCCACGCCACTGCCGGGGCCAGCTCAGTCGCTTGTGGTGACTGCCAGATGGTCATCTTTCCTTTTTGGTATTGGTCATTGAACCCAAGGGCATTCTCCCTCCACAAGCTACTTGCCCTGGGCTTTTTTATTTTTTATTTTTGGAAGCGGTCTTACTTGGTTGGTGAGGCTGTCCTCAAACCTGCGATTCTCCTGTGTCAGCCTCCCAAGTAGTGGGATTACACACATGTGCACCAGGCCCGGCTCAAGCCATGATTTTGTAATTCCATTTTTATTCCGTGTATTCCATGGTTTTCTGCTTAAGAGCTTTTTAATTATTTATTTTGTGGCACTGGGAATGGGACCCAGGGACAGTTTACCTCTGAGCTTTACTCTCAGCCGTTTTACTTTTGATTTTGAAACGACCTCTCTCTGGGTTATGGAGGTCCTCACTGAATTGCTGAGGCTGGAGGTGAGCCGCCAGCCCTTTCTTGGCCTCCTCCCAAGCACAGGATGACAGGCCTGCACCGGCACATCGGGCTTAGGGTCGCGTTGCTTTTCTCAGTGGTGTGGTCGGTGAGGGTTCTGCCGTCGAGCTGTCCCCGGCCCTCTGGCAGACTTTCTAAAGTGGCGGTATGTCATCTGAAAACCAGAGGCATAGAAGGGTTGCCTGATACGTGGCAAAATATCAACAGAGCTTGGCGTGGCGGTGCGCGCTTCGATCCAAGTACTTGGGAAGCTGAGACGGGGCAGCAGGTTCTCAGCCAGCCTTAGCAACTCAGGGAGGCTCTGTTTCAAAACGAAAAATGAAAAAAGAGTGCTGAGTCAGCTACTTAGTGAGGCCCTCTGCAAGTCAGTGAGACCGGGTTTCAAAGTAAAGAATAATAGGGCGGGGGTATAGCGGTAGAATGCCCCTGCATTCCATCCCCAGACAGCAAAAGAGAAAAATAGTGCTGGGGGGGAGCTCAGCAGTAGGATGCCCCTGGGCTCAATCCCAGTACTATAAAAAAGAAAAAAAAATGAAAAGGTCTGGGGTACAGCTTAGAGATAGAATGCATGTGGGTCCAATCCCCAAACCAAAAACTAAGTAAGTAGAAGACACTGCTGATCATAGAGTTGAAGGTTTTTAGGGTTTCTTGTTTTGCAGCACTGGAGATGGAGCCCAGGAGCATTCTACCTCTGAGCTACACGCCCTGCCCTATGTTTTTATTCTTAATTTTGAAACAGGAGCCCACTTGAGTGTCAAAGGGCCTCACTAAGTAGCTGAGGCTGTCCGTGAACTGCAACCCTCCTGCCTTAGCCTCCTGAATGCTGGGATTACAAGCGTGCGCCACCACGCCTGGCTGAGTCTAAGGAATTTTACAGTAAATAATACTGAAATGTTTGGCTGGTTCTATTCTTGTGTCTTTTCAGTAAGGGAAATACTTTGAAGTACAGTAATTAGGAAATCCTGAAGCAAAACTAAGCCTGACAATCTATAGAGAAAAATAAATGTGGGTACATAAAAGTGCTATGCCCCGCTGGGCGTGGGGCACACGCTTGTAATCCCCGCGTTTGGGAGGCTGACAGGAGGATCGCGCAGGTTGGAAGCCAGCCTCAGCTACTAGTGAGGCTCTCAGCAACTTGGTGAGACCGTGTTTTCAAATAAAGTATAAAATAGGTCTGGGAGTATAGCCCGGAGATAGAAGGCCCCTGGGTTCCACCTGTAGTACTGCGGGGGGGTGGGGGTGGGGGTGTGTGTGTTTGCGTGTGTGCACGCGCGCGCGTGCGCTATGCCTCTGTTAACACACACTAAGACACAGCACAATGGAAAAACTGGAATAATGCAAAAGTAGGATCTGGAGAACATTAATCAGCAAGGAAATGAAATCAGAGCCGGCGTGCTGGGCGCGCTTGGCATCCCCTAACTTGGAATCTGAGACAGGAGGATCACAGGTTCGAAGCTAGCCTCAGCTACTTAGTGAGGCTCTCAGCAACTTAGCGAGACCCTGTTTCCAAATAAAGTATAAAATACGTCTGGGAGTATAGCCTGGAGGTAGAAAGCCCCTGGGTTCCATCCCCAGTACCACCAAGAGAAAAGAAAGAAAATGAAATCAATTAACAAAGTCCTAATGCTGTGAGCAGGCAGTTCACAGATAACAGAAAAATAAATGCTGGCGACTGCCTGTCACCCCGGTTCCTGGGGGTGGGGCACCGCCGGGGCACGCAGGTCAGAGGCCAGCCCCCGTAACTTAGCCAAACCCGCTTTCAACATATAAAGCATGTAAACTTAGTGAGACCCTGTTTCCAAATAAAAATATAAAAAAATAGGGCTGGGGGGATTAGCCCGGAGGTAGAAAGCCTCTGGGTTCCACCCCCAGTGCCACCAAAAAAAAAGGTATAGCAGGAAACTAGCTTTTTACTTTATACATAGGGAAACCTTTTTATTAATGAAGTAAAAAATGTGCATATTTATGTAAATGTGTGTAGCAATTTATTTGTGTGATCAAAACTGATTCCGGGTGCTGGAGGGGTGTCCACCGGTACATACTCCAGGCCCTGGGTTCCATCTCAGTGGCAGAGGGGTTAAGCGGCACCAACTTTGTTTCCTTTGAAGATGAGAAGTATAGTATGAAGGATGGCAAATTTGGGATAACCTATTTAGATTTTTCTTGGATCTAGAATAAAATTGAACAAAAAGTAATACCACCTGCTATGGTAGTGCACTCCTATAATCCCAGTATTTGGGAAGCTGAGACAGAAGGATCTCAGGTTTGAGGTCCTCAGCAAGTTAGTTGTGACCCTGTTTCAAAATAACAAAAACATGTCAGGCGCACGCTTGTAATCCCCGCGCTTGGGAGGCTGAGACAGGAGGATCCGGGTTTGTGGCCAGCCTCAGCTACATAGTTTAGGCCCTTTGCAACTCGGGCCCTGTTTCAAAATAAATAATTAAAAAAAAGGAGGACTGGGGGTGTAGCTTGGAGGTAGAAAGCCCCTGGATTGCATCCCTTAAAAAACACACAAAAAAACGGCTGGGAGTATAGCTCAGAGGTAGAATGCCTCTAGGTTCAATCCCTAGCACCTCAAAAAAGAAAAAAAGAACCACAAAAAAGGTGTTTTCCGAGGGCATAGCTGGGTATTTGCTCCTGGCTTCCATTCCCAGTACCAAAAAGGAAAATAAAGAATCGTCCTCGTGTTCGTCTTTATTAGCACCCCTTTCCTTTGCACCGTCGGTTAGCTCAGTGATGATGCGTTCTCACGGCCCGGGTAGAGAATGGGGACGATTCCACAACACATCGAGGGGAGGCAGTACAGGACAGTGGAAGTCCTTTTTTTTTTTTTAATTTTTCTTTTTCTAGGGGTTGCGCCCAGGGCATTTTAACTCTGAGCTACACCCCAGCCCTATTTTTTATTTTTCATTTTGAAACAGGGCCTAAGTTGTTGAGGTTGGCGCAAACCTGTGATCCTCCTGCCGCAGCCTCCGAGTCCTGGGTGTTTCTGTTGCTGTTTTGTTTTGTTCTCTTTTCTTTTTTTTTTTTTTTTTTTTTTTGGTGGTGCTGGGGTTCCTGGAAACGCTTCTATCTCCGGGCTACACTCCCAGACCTAGTTTTATATTTTATTTGGAAACAGGGTCTCTTAAGCCAGCGCGGCTGGCTTCAAACCTGCGCCATCCTCCTGTCTCCGCCTCCCAAGCGCAGGGATTACAAGCGTAGCCACCACGCCGGGCTTCGTTTTGTTCTGTTTGAAACAGGGTCCACTCCGTTGCCCAGGCTGGCTGGCCTCCAGCTCTGGACCTCAGGGCCTTGCAGCTAGTCCCCCTTTCTTGGCTGGCCGTATGCTAGGACCACAGGCACACACCGTCTTTGTAGGCAGAGTCCGTGTGTGCACACAGCCCGCTGTGGGCGGCCGCTGTCCGCGTTGGTACTCAGTTCTTCTGGTCATCTGTTTGCCAGGACCTCATCGCGTTTCTGGGGAGTGGGCGCTGTGTTCCCTGCCTGAGACCGGTCTCGGGTGCTCTTCTCCCCACAGTTGCCCTTAAGACAGGCCTGTGCCGGGCTTCACTTAGGCCCAGCCCCGGCTCTCACGGAGCATGACGGGAGGCAGCCCTCGCTTTCCTAGCGTGGGGCCCTCGAGACGTCCACTTGCATGGTGCCAGAGACTGTAACGTGCGAGTTAGGTCACTGCTTCTGCAAAGTGCCCGGACTGACCACATGCTGTCAATGATTATCCCTCAGGGCGTAAACCAGAAGAAGAGGGCGTGGAAGATAATGGGCTGGAGGAGAACTCCGGGGATGGACAGGTACGTGCGGCGGTGTGGGCGGAGGTGCCTGCGCAGACCCCGTGTTCGCCTCGTGACGCTGTGCTGTGGTTCGTCACAGGAGGACGTAGAGACCAGCCTGGAGAACTTGCAGGACATTGACATGATGGACATCAGCGTGTTGGATGAAGCCGAGATCGACAACGGCAGCGGCGCAGACTGCGTGGAGGAGGAGGACGCCGACGACCTCCCCGAGGCCCTGCCTGACAGTAGAGAGCTGGCCGAGGGGGCCGGGAAGGAGCTTCCAGAGCAGCTTCAGGGGCACGCTGTAGGTAACTTGGCAGTGTCCCCGGGTGTGCCGGGGTGGCGGCGATGCGTGCTAGGCTTGGAAGGGCCTTCGAACGCTGGTCAGCAGGAAGACGTCAAGGTGATTCTGCATGTGCCTTGCTCTGCGTAAGGGCCATCAGCGCCAGCACGTGCTGTTCACCCACGTGGGGCGCTGAGAAGCTGCCGAAACCTTCCTGCTCAGAAGCAGCATTGCTGTCTTGGGGCCTGGGTACCTAAAAGAGCTGACAGGAAGAGGTCAGAAGTTGATCTTTCTCTGTTGAGAATTCGTAGTCAGCCTTTTTTTTTTCCTTTGTGGTGCTGAGGAGCCCATTGTCAGTCTACCTGCGACCTGTATCGCCAGCCCCATTTTGTGTTTTACTTGGAAACAGGGTCTCACTAAGTTGTAGTGAGCCTTGCTGAAATGCTGAGACCGCGACCTCTGGTCTCAGCCTCCCAAATGCTGGGATCATAGGCTCGCACTGGCAGCGGTCAACCTTTAATACTAACCTTGACATTTTTAAAGCCTTATGCTGGGCGGCGTGGTGGCACACGCTTGTAATCCCAGTATTTGGGAGACTGAGGCAGGCATACAAATTCATGGCCAGCTTCTGCAATTTAGTGAGGCTGTTTCAAAAATAATAAAATAGGGCTGGGATGTAGCTCAGAGGTGAAATGCCCCTGGATTCAGTCCTCAGTACTGTATACACACGGAAAGAAACTGGCCAAATTGTAATAAGAATATGATGAGCCGGGCGTGGTGACGCTTGTAATCCCCGCGTTTTGCGGCCAGCCTCAGCTACTTAGGCCCTCCACAATTTAGAGCCTTGTTTAAAGAAGAAAAAATAGGTCCGGGGGTGTAGCTCGGGGATCAAAAGCCCCTTGGTTCCATCCCCAGACCCACCCCCCCAAAAAAAATCTGATGAGTGCTGCTTACTGAACTCTGCCGGCCTGGCATTTGGTGCTATAGAGATACTGTTGTCCTGTTTTCCAGTTGAGGAAGTTGGGGCGTGAGGGAGGAAGGTATGGTGCCAGGTGAACTCAGAATCCCAGAGTCCATCTATGTGGTCACACTCTAGCCTGTCTTGGTGCCTTCTCTCCCTCTCCGCCCCGCACGGTACTGATGGAGCCCGGCCATGCGACCTTCGAGCTCCGCCCAGCCCTGCTTTGTTCTTTATTTGGAAGCAGGATCACGCTAAGTTGCAGAGGGCCTCGCTAAGTAGCATGGACTGGCTGCAAACCGCGATCCTCCTGTCTCCGCCTCCCGAGTGCTGGGAAAATGGTGCCTTTATTTTTATTTAATCATTTCACTTAACCTGGGTGTGGTGATGCACACTTGTAACCCTAGTGCTTAGGAGGCAGAGACTGGAGGATCACAGGTTCGCGGCCAGCCTCAGCAGCTTAGTGAGGCACTGTTTGAAAATAAAAAAGTAAAATAGAGCTAGGATGTAACTCAGGTAGAACACCCCCGAGTTCCATCCTCAGTACCGTAAAGTTAGATAGGTAATTTCACTTACGTGAGGATCAATGTTTTTCAGGGACAGAAAAGGCAGGGAGAGTGGGCAGTGGCCTTTGTTACCTCCTAAGCGTGTGTGCAGGGAGGATGGTGGGCTGGGTTCTCACAGGTGTTGGCAGCACTCCCGTGCCGGGGCAGGGCCGCTGCGGTGGGTACTGGTGTGCCGGTGGGTACTGGTGTGCCGGTGGGTACTGGTGTGCTGGCTGTTTGAGGTGTTAATCAAGTGTGTCTTCCCCAGTCCATAGCAGTGGTGTATAGGATAACTGCTCGTTATAAGCTGAGACCTGGGCGTGGTGGCTTATTCTTTCTAATCCTTGGGAGGCTGAGACAGGAGGATTGCAGGTTCAAGGACAGTCTTAGCCATCAACCTAGCAACACTCTGTTTCCAAATAAAAAGAAATTAAGGCAGGGAGTATAGCTTGGAGGTTGAGTGCCTCTTGGTTCAATCCCCAGTGCCACTGAGAGAGCAAGAGAGACAGAGAGAGAGAGAGAGAGTGTGTGTGTGTGTGTGTGTGTGTGTGTGTGTGTGTGTGTGTGTCCTTGTGTGTCCTTGTGTGTCCTTTTGGCGGGTAGTTGGGATTGAGTCTTAGAGCATCAGGATCTCCATGTTTTTTAGGACTCCCCCTGCCTCGATGGGGAAAGCCCTTGTCTAGAGGCGATACTTGGCATGCTTTCCGGTGGTTCTTTCCCCGCAGGGGTGGTGTGGGCGGGTCACCCAGGCCTGGCCAGGCCTGTGCTCCTGTCCACGTGCATGGCCTTAGAAGCCTCTGCCAGAGGCAGGGCTGTCAGAGGTGCCAGAGTAGCAGGTCATGCCTCTGCTGCTGCCAGACATGGTTTGAGGGCCCGAGGGCGCCCTGCAGTCTGACTAGACCCGGCTCCGAGCTGCCCAAATCCTGCTGTGCGTCCCCCGGGGAGTGGGAACCCCAGCCGGCCTCTCCTGGTGGACCTGGACCTCGTAACGCCTGCGGGCGGCGTTTCGGAGGCTTCCTGTCTGGACAGAGGCAGCTTCTGCGCACCATGGTTTGTTCTGGTTGGAGCCCTGGGGGAAGCTGTGTCGTCCTGGACAGGGCTTATGTTTTATCCTGCGTCATCTCCGCGGCTGCTAACGCTTGATTCTCCGATGTGCTTTTGCCTTGCCTTTCTGTTGATGTGATGAAATGCGGTCTCCATGTGTCACTCAGGTAGACGACAGAGAGACTCCAAACAACCTCGACACCTCGTCTGACTTCGCCATCCTACAGGTAAACTGCCAGCTGTCCCCATTTGAGAAAGACAGGTTACCCAGCGTCCGGAAGCGCCTCCGACGACGCGGCCAGGTTCGCTCTGCTCCCCTCAGATCCAGGGCTTAGCTCCCTGCGGCCCGCTGCGTCAGCGCGCGGGCCTGCCCGAGCAGCGGGGCGGGCGCCCGGCAGTCTGAGACGTTCTGGTTCCAGGTAGAGCAGCCTTTCTGCAAACTATTCGGGACCAAAAATACTGAATTTCAGGCTTGGGAGTATTCGTGGGTACATAGAGGTCTGGGACGCGCCCCCACATCCAAGCAGGGTGTCCGTTGCTCGTCCTCGCCGTGTGCGTGCTTGCAGAGTCATATGTGCTCTTCCTGCGGCTGTGCACGGCATCACTGTGCCGTGTCCCGTTCACGGTGCATGCCGGGCCCCGGGAGGTTCAGGTGCGGAGTGCTTCCAGTAGGCACGCACGGCTGGGGAAGGGAAGGCGGCCCGCCCGAGCCAGGTGGGACCTCTCCAGCAGAGTGGCCAGTGAGGCAGGACAGCCGGGGCGGAGGAGCGCTTGTGCCCCTAGGAAGGTGGTGTCCCTCTTGCCCCAGGGACGGCCCGTGTGTTGTTTTGCTGGCCACTTCACCATCGAGCGTGAGCAGATTAGAAGAGACTAACAGGAGTGATTACCGTGTGTCTTGAGTCCTCTTTGGTGTTGCCAGCAGACACATCAGCTGTTGGAGCGCCTTTTGTGGCTGCTGTCCTTTTCTTTTTTCCAGCACTGGGGATATAACCCAGGGGCATCTACCTCTGAGCTACCCCCCAGACTCTTTATTCTAAAACAGGGCCTCACTAAGTTGCTGAGGCTGCCCACGAACCTGCCGTCTTCCCGTCTCGGCCTCCCGAGTGCCGGGCTACGCGTGCGCCGCCTGCTGCCTGGTCTGCGAGCACGCGGACGCGCCGCCCGGCTCTCTGGCCTCTCCTAGCATCGCCTGTGCGGATGCCCTGAACGCCGGCCCCCTGCTTCTGCCGGGCTGGGCGGCCGCAGTGCGGCTAGCCAGGAGGGAGAGCCGGGCGTGGCACTGCCGCTGGTGTGTCTCTGCGTCAGTCTCCCCTGGCAAAGTAGACAGCACGCAGTCCCTCTCGGCAACGGTGGGAGTGTCTGGCCCCTAAAGGATATGAACGTGGAGCGTCCTGCTGAGAGCGGAGAGCGTGCTCCCTTCAGCCAGTCTTCATTCCCGGTGCTGGCAGCCTATCTGGGGAGAGCTGAGTAAAAACAGATGAAGCGGGAGGGGTGAAGGAGGCCAAGGCCATTCCTGGGGGCTGCAGCCCGGCCGCCGTCCCAAGGTGCAGGCCTGCAGGCGGGGCAGGCACTGTCCGCTGCCCGGGATGAGCGTGTGTGCAGACTGTCCTGATCCTCACGCCTAGACCGAGGGCTAGCTAGGAGAGCGGCCTCAGGGCCGCGCGGCCCACGCTCCTGCGTCCTGGGCCAGGCCACCCAGCCCCCAGAGACGGTGGTGGTGGTGCTGCCTCCTGGGCCTGAAGCCAGGCGCTGCGGCTGCAGCTCGCCTGAGTGCAGGGGCCCCCGGCCTCGCGCAGGCACTCAGGAGCCAGGCAGCCATGGCGGGCCGCTGGCCTGTGGGAGCAGGCCCAGGGCACAGTGGCACGGAGGCAGGGTGGTGCGCACTCGCTTGCGCCCGTGAGCCTCCGGAATGTTGGCTCGGAGTTCCGTGAGGGAAGGGGACTCAGGCGGGTCGGGCCCTGTGAACAGTAGCACACAAGCTGCTCTTGCACTTTTTGGGGGGTACTAGGGACTGAACCCAGGGGAAATGTAACTCTAAGGTACACCCCCAGCTCTTTTTATTTATTTTGAAATACGGTCTCAAGTACAGGCTGTTGCCGGGCGTGGTGGCGCACGCTTGTAATCCCCGCGCTTGGGAGGCAGAGACAGGAGGATCGCGCAGGTTCGAAGCCAGCCGCGCGCGCTGGTTTAGGAGACCCTGTTTCCAAATAAAAATGTAAAAATAGGTCTGGGAGTGTAGCCCGGAGGTAGAAGGGCTTCCAGGAACCCCAGTACCACCAAAAAAAAAAAAAAAAAAAGTAAGTACAGGCTGTTCTAAAAACTTTGATCCTCGTGTCTCAGCCCCCCAAATACGGGGATCACAGGTGTGCACTGCCACACCCAGCTGGACTCCCACTCCTGAGCTTGGGCGGGACAGGCGGCATGTGTACCTGGCCCCTCAGCAGGATGAGCAAGACCTTGTTGGCTCCGGGGGACCCGGCGAATGAGCGGGCCGCCTCAGGCGGAGGCTGAGCCAGGCGGTGCCGGCGGCCTGGGGTCCTCCTCAGACCGGCCGTCAGCACGCGCGCCACCCGTGTGCTTTCCTCAGCCTAGTGTTTTGGCTTGAATAAGAAATGGGCTCGTCCACGTGGCACGGCCTCATCTGCGCTTTTCTGTTGCAGGAGATTGAAGCGCCGTCCCTGGAGCCAGGTACTGTGCAAGGGAAAGCTCAGCAGCAGGGTTTGCAGCGTCCGAGTTTCCCGCCCTCTTCATTTGGAAACCTTAATTTTAAACATTGCCCTACTGTAGTGTACATGTTCTAAAGGCTTACAGCCCAGAACATCCCAGGATCATAGAGATTGGAAACCCAGCCATATCACCAGATCTGTGGCAGTGGTTATTTACCTGGTGCCGAGCCTACTGGTGAGATGAGGCGGCCTCTCGCCGCTTGAGCCGAGACGGCATTTAAACGTACGGGAAGCACGTGCGTGCTCTCGGCTGGCGCCTCGCCCCACGGAACAGATCTTGTGATACCGGGCAGCATCTTAGGGTGTGGTGTTTGAGGCAGGTAGTGCTAGGGACATCCGTTGGCCCACGGGCACATGGCCGGACGCCAGAAGAGCAAAGTCTGAGAACGCTCGCCACACAAGCAAGCGCCGAGCGCGCGGGAGACCGCCTCTCGTCGGACCGCTGACACGGCACTCAAGCAGTTTGCAGCTGAGCTGCTCAGCGAACCTGACGCTTTCAGTTAAGCCACTTGGACTTCAGAAGCTCAGTTTGGAAGAGTCATGTACACAGAGCGACAGAATGAAGACTGTCAAGAACCAGCCCGAAGGTTTTGGGGTTAAATCTCTGGGATGCTTTTCTCTCCTGTAGCTAGAGGCTCCCTAGCAGCCGGTCGGCGCAGGTAGTGTACCGTTAACTGTGTGTACCGCGGGTTTTCCAATCTCTGTGTAGCGAGCAGTTCTCTTGGTGTTAGTGCAGCAGCCGTGCCAGTTCCACTTTGTGATTGCTTATTTCCCTGGTAATTAAACCTTGTGCCATTCTATTCCTGTTAAATCCGTAGAAAATGAGAAAATACTCGACATTTTGGGGGAAACTTGTAAATCTGAGCCAGTAAAAGAAGAAGGTTCCGAGCTGGAGCAGCCATTTGCACAGGATACAAGTAGCATGGGGCCAGACAGAAAGCTTGCGGAGGAAGAGGACCTTTTTGGCAGCACGCACCCGGAAGAGGAGGAGGAGGAAGAAGAGGAAGAGCAGGAAGAGGAAGAGCAGGAGGAGGAGGAGGAGGGAGATTTAGATTTGGCCCGCGAGTCGACGCGCGCTCAGCGGAGCGAGGCAGACACCCCGTTAGCGGTAGTGAAAAGGGAGCCCGCGGAGCAGCCGGGCGGAGGCGCGCGGACGGACTGTGAGCCTGTAGGGCTAGAGAAGCCAGTTGAGCAGAGTAGCGCGGCCCGCGAGCCGGCGGAGGCCCCGAGCCAGGCGCTCGCGGACGCGCCCCCGGAAGCCCCGAGTCCCGAGCCCCGAGATAGCAAAGACGACGTGAAGAAGTTTGATTTTGACGCTTGTAATGAAGGCCCTCCGGCTCCTAAAGAGTCCTCAACCAGGGAGGGCGCTGATCAGAAAATGAGGTTTGTGGTTTCTCAGTTTTAGACCAGACGCTATCTCCTTTTCATTGTCACGTAATGACACGTAGGCTGATTTCCCGCAGTTGGCCAGCCCCGCTGCTGGAACTGTAGCTTTTACTGCCAAACGGTGTTTTATTTCTCTGCGTGTATTTTACACTGATTACGTAATCTTTTTTCTTTTCCCAACCTATCATGGTTGTTTTAATTCCTCCTAATTATCTTTAGCCCAACAGAATTAATTAACTCCTGTGGGTCTGAGAGCTTATGGTTAGGGCAGATTTGCAATGCACGTTTTCCGGGCACCATTTTTTCAGAACTAAGTTCCGGGTAGGTACGCAGCCTCAGCAATTCAGCTTTAAGTTTGTCCCCTTGCTGCACCTTCACCCGAGTGACACTGTGTTTTTTCTCTAGTTCTGCCGAAGATGACTCGGACACAAAAAAACCTTCGCGAGAGGAAAAGGGTAGGTGGCGGGGCTCGGCGTGCGGGCTCTGGGTGCAGCCTGGCGTCCGCCTTCCTGCCCAGCTTGGCCGTGCCTGGGGCGCAGCGTGAGCTGGCGTACTGCCGGGACGCCGCTGGGGCGAGAGGGTTTGGGCCCACGTCCTGGAGCCCTGCGTGGAGTCACCCCCTGGGAAGTAAATGCCGGCAACCCCCAGCTTCTCCTTCACTAGTGTCCTAAAGGGGTGAAAGGACAGGGGGGCGCACAGCGCTGCGTGCGGAGGGGATGGGGCCGTCCTCAGCCGATGCGCCCCTCCCGTCACAAAGTCTCCGGAGGCCTGAGCGCAGCTCAGTGGCAGAGCACTTGCCCAACTGTACCTGACGTCGCTCGGGCAGCTGTCCCCAGGTCAAAAAGACAAAGCTTGGATCCCGGAGGCTGAGCAGCAGGGTCTTTGAGAGCGGCGGCCGCCCGCCGACGCTGGCTGCGGGAGCCGGAGCTGCTTTGAAACTTGAGGTTCTTATATGCTTACCCAGAACTTTCTTTCAAAATAGGTCGTAGCAGTTGTAGAAATTTCTGGGTCAGTGGTCTTTCATCTACAACCAGAGCTACAGATTTGAAGAATCTTTTCAGCAAATATGGAAAGGTAAGGGGTCGTCGGCGTGTCACGCACCTGTCGGCGCAGGTGGCTGCCCCCATCGAGCGCCCGGCTTCCTGACCCTCGCAGGCCAGGTGGGAGGCGCTGGAGGAGGCGCCTGCGGCCTCTTTCGCCGGCAGCGGGCCGGGGCTGGCTCCTGCAGTGTGGGAGCAGCCGTGTCTGTAGCACAGGTTACACATGTGCGGAAACCAGCAGCGTTCAGGTGATTGATAAGGAGCAAAAGCTGAAAGCGCGTGCTGGCGAAGAGCTGGAGGCCCCACGCCACCAGTCTCACCACCTAAGGCCACTTTTCCTGCAGGCACAGAGCCCTGGTGCACACACCTTGGGCCTCTTGTGTCTTGGCCGCGTTGAAGCCGTGGCGTGGCTGCAGTGAGGGAAACGCCGCCCAGAACCTGCTTCCAGGTCTCAGTGCTGCACAAGCCCTGGCGCCATCCGCTGCTGCGGGGAGGGCAAGTGGGCAACACGCAGGGCACGGCTGTGGTGTCTGAGCCCGGCCCCTGGACCTGCCTGCGCTGGCCATGGGAGTCGAGAGCGCCAGCCGGCCTGGAGTGCGGCTGCCTGATTTTCTGCCCACGTGGCTTGGCGGACATAACCTTGCCCACCAAGGATTCTTTTCTCGCACGCGAACCCTCATCAAAGGCGTGTAGCCGGGCGTGGAGGCGCACGCTTGTCCTCCCTGCGCTGGGGAGGCGGAGACAGGAGGATCGCGCTGCTTTGAAGCCAGCCGCACTGGCTTAAGAGACCCTGTTTCCAAATAAAGTATAAAATAGGACTGGGAGTATAGCCCGGAGGTAGAAGGGCTTCCAGGAACCCCACTACCACCCAAAAAACCAAAAAAGGTGTGTAGGCAGAACTGTGCATTGCGAGCCCTCCTCTTCATCCACACTGCCATCCTGGCCCCTGGGAGCCCAGTGGGGCAGCTGGAGAGGACAGAGGCCCTGTGGGAACTGCAGGCAGATGGCCTCACACTTGGGGGGGGGGGCACCGCGCTTGCGTGGGGGCCACGGGGTTGTGTCCGAGCCATGTTGGTGGTTTTGTCCAGGTGGTGGGCGCCAAGGTCGTGACAAATGCTCGGAGCCCCGGAGCGCGCTGTTATGGCTTCGTCACCATGGCTACAGCCGAGGAGGCCACCAAGTGCATCAGCCATCTGCACAAGACGGAGCTGCACGGGAGGATGATCTCCGTGGAGAAGGTACGCGCCGGGGCCCCGGGCTGCACCCGCGCGGGGACACGGTAGCACGGCCCTTGCTTCTCTTCTGCAGGCGAAAAACGAGCCTGCCGGCAAGAAGGCCTCCGAGAAGAGAGACCCCGAGGGCAAGAAGGAGAGGCCCGGCACCAGCGACAGGTGCGCGGGGCCCCGCGAGCCGCAGCCGGCGCCGCTCCCACAGCCTGCCTCACCGGCCGTGTCTCGCTGCAGGTCTGCGAACCTTAAGAGAGAGGAGAAGGGCGACAGGAAAGAGGACGCCAAGAAGGGTGACGATGGCAGTGTGGAGAAGAGCAAAGAGGCCGACGACCAGAAGCCGGGGCCCTCGGAGCGGGCGCGCGCCACCAAGTCAGGTAGCGCCCGCCGCGCCGGGGTGTGGGGGCTCCCCGTGCAGGCCCGCCCTCACCGCCGCCTCTCCCTGCAGGAAGTCGAGGCACCGAGCGCACTGTGGTCATGGACAAGTCCAAAGGCGTGCCGGTCATCAGCGTGAAGACGTCAGGCTCCAAGGAGAGGGTGAGCTTCCTCCCGCCGCGCCAGCCTGCACCCTGGCCCGGCCGCAGCGCAGCGCTCTCCTGCACTCTCCTTTTAAGGACATGGAGAAGTCTTGGGTGTTAAGAAAGTCTTAAAGCTCTGCTTTACTTTTTAATTCTGCTCTAATGTCAGTGGCTTTTGCTTTTGCTTTTATTTTTTAGAAGTAAGTATTAAATGCAGAGACATTCCCCCTCTAAGCTACACCCCTTCTTTATTTTACTCTTTGTTATTTTTTGGGTGTGTATGTGTATGGTACTGGGCATTGAACCCAGGGGCATTCTACCACGAGCCATACCCCAGCTCTGTTGTTTTGTTTTGTTTTGTTTTGTTCTGTTTTTGGTGGTACTGGGGTTCCTGGAAGCCCGTCTATCTCCGGACTACACTCCCAGACCTATTTTATTTTTGGAAACAGGGTCTCCTAAGCCAGCGCGCGTGGCTGGCTTCGAACCTGCGCGATCCTCCTGTCTCTGCCTCCCAAGCGCGGGGATTACAAGCATGCGCCACCACGCCCGGCGTTTTGTTTATGTATTTATTTATTTATTTTTGCAGTACTGAGGACGGAACCCTGGGGCATTCTATCTCCAAGCTACACCTCCAGCCCTATTTTTTGATTCTTTATTTTGAAGCCAGGTCTCACTAAGTTGCAGAGGGCATCACTAACTAGTTGAGGCTGGCCTTGAACTGCGGTCCTCCGCTGTCGGCCTCTCACGTGGTGGGGTTATAGGCGTGCGTCCCGTGCTCGGCCCTGTGTGCTCCGTCAAGATGGGCTGGGGCGATCAAGCAGGGACACAGCGGGTCAGCGAGAAGAGCCGGCGCCAGGCTGGTCCTGTGCGATCCTCCTGTCTCGGCGCTGGGATGACAAGTTTGCGCCACCACGCCTGGCTAAAAGAAATTTTTTCTTTTCCTTTGGTGGTACTGGGGTTCCTGGAAGCCCTTCCACCTCCAGGCTACACTTGCAGACCTATTTTATACTTTTTTAAATTTGGAAACAGGGTCTCTTAAGCCAGCACGTCTGGCTTAGAACCTGCAATCTCCAGAACTACAAAGGAAAAAACAGATTAAGCCTCTAGTCAGAGCCCTTCCCTCCTGACAGCCGTGGCTCACTGGCATGGCTGCCTGGGCACAGACCCCTTGATTCTTCTCGCATTTCCACTTACCTCCTTGTTCTTGGTGACTAGGTCTCCAAAAGCCAGGACCGCAAGTCAGCCAGCAGAGAGAAGCGGTCGGTCGTGTCCTTCGATAAGGTCAAAGAGCCCCGGCGGTCAAGGGACTCGGAGTCGCGCAGGTGAGCTGCCTGCCCGTGGACCTGGTGTCGTGCTCGTCGCCAGGCCCTTCAGATGGCGCAGCCTGGTGGGGAGAGACCTCCCGCCTGCCGCTGTGGCTGCACAGGAGGGGCGCGGGCTGGAGGCCAGCCTTGGCAGCTCAGCGAGACCCTTTATCAGAATAAAAGGGAAATCCCAGGACTTGGGAGGCTGAGACTAGAGGATTGCAGATTCACAGGCAGCCTAAGCAACTTAGCGATACCCCATTTCAAAATAGAGAATAAAAAGATAGGGCTGGGGTGTAGCTCAAAGGTGGAATGCCCCTGGGTTCAGCACCCTGTTTTGCAAAAAACATGAACCGAGTGCGGTGGGTGGCGCTCCCTTGCAGGGTGAGGACATCTCTTAGACCTTGCTTCAGAACGGAAGGGGGTGGCACGCGCTTGTAGTCCCGGTGTTGGGGAGGCTGAGACCAGAGCAGCGTGGGCGGCCAGCCTCAGCTAAGGCCCTCTGCAGCTCAGTGAGACCCTGTTTCAAAATAAAGAATAAAAATAGGGCTGGGAGTGGAGCTCAGAGGTAGGATGTCCCTGCATCCCATCTCCAGTACCGCCAGGAAAATAATAAAAATAGGGGTGGAGCCTATTGGTAGAGCCCCTTGGGTCCCAGCAGGTAACTTTGAGGGCGCAGGGAGTCGGCCTGGCTGCCGGGCGGCTCCTCCTGGCGGGGAGCTGGCCCTGCCTGCCGCCCAGCCCCGTCCTCCTGCCCAGGGAGCGCGAGCGCAGTGAGCGGGAGCAGCGGCTGCAGGCGCAGTGGGAGCGGGAGGAGCGCGAGCGGCTGGAGATCGCCCGCGAGCGGCTGGCCTTCCACCGGCACCGGCTGGAGCGCGAGCGCATGGAGCGCGAGCGGCTGGAGCGCGAGCGCATGCACGTGGAGCAGGAGCGCCGGCGCGAGCAGGAGCGCATCCACCGCGAGCGCGAGGAGCTGCGGCGCCAGCAGGAGCTGCGCTACGAGCAGGAGCGGCGGCCGGCGCTGCGCAGGCCCTACGACGTGGACGGCCGGTGAGCGCAGGGCCGGGGGCGGGCGCCCTTCCTGGCCCGGGGTGCCGGCTGGCCGGCGCAGAGACAGCCCCCGCCTCTGACCCTGCAGCAGGGATGACGCGTACTGGCCCGAGGCCAAGCGGGCGGCTCTGGACGAGCGCTACCACTCGGACTTCAACCGCCAGGACCGCTTCCACGACTTCGACCACAGGGACCGGGGCCGCTACCCCAACCACTCGGTGGACAGGTGAGCGCCGGGCGGGGCTGCGACGTGGGCTGTGCCCTGTGTCCCGCGCCCCGCGTCACTGCCGCTTCCTCCTCCAGGAGAGAAGGCTCGAGGTCCATGATGGGGGAAAGAGAAGGCCAGGTATGTACGGCACACCTGCCCGCCGCCTCCAGCACGGGAGCTCGAGGAGGAGGAGGGCCGGGCGGGCGGGCGAGGGCCGCCGCAGACCCCCGCGCCCGGCCTGAGTCCCCTCCGTACTCACCCAGCACTACCCGGAGCGCCACGGGGGCCCGGAGCGCCACGGACGGGACTCCCGCGACGGCTGGGGCTACGGCTCCGACAAGAGGCTGAGCGAGGGCCGGGGGCTGCCCCCTCCACCCAGGTGTGTGCGGCGGCCAGGGCGGGGAGGGGCGCCCGCCCGCCCGCGACAGTCGGCTCAGGGGTGTCTTTTTCTGAGGGGCAGGCGCGACTGGGGGGACCATGGCCGAAGACTAGAGGATGACCGGGCGTGGCAGGGCGCCGCGGACGGGGGCATGATGGACCGGGACCACAAGAGGTGGCAGGGTGAGTGCCGGCGGGCGGGCAGGTGGGCACCCCGGGGTGCGGAGGGAGCAGGGCGGACACGCGCGCTTGTCTTCCAGGCGGGGAGAGGAGCATGTCCGGCCACTCGGGGCCCGGCCACATGATGAACCGAGGGGGCATGTCGGGGTAAGGCTCGCCGGCGGCCCGCGGGGTGGGGGTGGGGCCGCCCTGGCTGAGCGACCGCTGGACACTCTGCTCTGGCTCCGCAGGCGCGGCAGCTTCGCCCCCGGCGGGGCGTCCCGGGGCCACGTGATCCCGCGCGGAGGGATGCAGGGCGGCTTCGGCGGCCAGAGCCGGGGCAGCCGGCCCAGCGACGCCCGCTTCACGCGCCGCTACTGAGCGCCGCCCCGCCCCGCCAGACCAGGTTCTCTCCCGAGTTCTCTTACACCGTGTACAAATCATTTTTTTTATCTGCTGCCGTATTGTAGCTCAATACAATGTGAATTGTTTTTGTTCTGTTTTTCTTTTTGTAATAAAGGTGTTTCTGTTCGCATTCCCTTTACCTAAACTTGGTGTCGCTTTATTGCCGAGCTCGGCGGGGGCTTCAAGAGGCGGGCAGCACAGCGCGGGCACAGGGGCTGCCTGCCCAGGAGGGGCGCGGGGCTCTCCCACTCAGGAGCCCCCGCCACTGCAGGGCAGGGATCGTGTGTGTGTGTGTGTGTGTGTGTGTGTGTGTGTGTGTGTGTGTGTGTGTGTGGTACTGGGGTTTCTGGAAACCCTTCTACCTTCAGGCTACACTCCCAGACTATTTTTATGTATTTTACTTGGAAACAGGGTCCCTTAAGCCAGAGGCTGGCTTTGAACCTGCACGATCCTCCTGCCTCTGCCTCCCAAGCACGGAGATTACAAGCGTGTGCCACCACGTGGGCCCGGCTTCGGGGCACGGATCTTGGGAGGCCCCTCTCATCAGTGCCAGTGCTAGGCGGTCCCCAGGCTCCACAGCCCTGCCCGGTGCCACCTGCACAGAGGGCGGAGGCCCGGCCAAAGCCATCCGGGACACAGCCACGTGGCCCGCACAGCACAGGAACCCGACCCCACACTTGGGCCGGTGTGTGCCAGCTGGCTGTCTGTGTGTTTTGCTGGCCTCAAACCTTCGATCCTCCTGACTCAGCCTCCAGAGCGCTGAGATTGCAGGTGTGTGCCCCATGCCTGGCACCCAGGGGTGTCTTACATCGAGCTACACTCGCAGCTCTATTAGTCTAAGTTGCTGAGGCCGCCTCAGCCTACTGGGGTCAACCGGTGTGCACCGCCGTGCCTTGACAGCCTGGGGAGCTGCCCTGGCCCCCTGGCCTGTCTCATTCATTCATTCTTATTGTGGTTCAGGCACTGAAGCCAGGGACATTCTTCCTCTAAGGGCCACCCCGGTCCTGTTGTCTTTACTTTTTGGTGGTCCTGGGGATGGGGGATTACAAGCCTGCGCCACCACGCCCAGCTTATTTTTGACTTTTTTTTGCAGGTCTGAGGATGGAACCCAAGGGCGCTGGACTTCTAAGCTACACCCCCAGCTTGATTATTTTATTCTTTTTTTGAAACAGGGCCTCACTGAACTGCAGAGGGCCTCCCTAAGTAGCTGAGGCTGGCCACAAACCACGATCCTCCGGTCCCAGCCTCCCGAATGCTGGCATTACAAGCATGCGCCATCATACCTGGCTGTATTTTTTATTTTGAATCAGGGCCTAAGTAGCTGAGGCTGTGAACCTGCGATTCTGCTTAAGTCTCTCAGAAGGATTACAAGATCGTGCCACACGCCCAGCTCTCGGCTCTGCTCCATTTCTAACACCTGTCCTCGCCGAGCTCTCTCCTGGGACCCCAGAACTCCTGGGGAAGAGGAAGCTCGTTCCAGCCTGGGTATGTCCCTGAAGAGATCACGGAGTCACGGTCAAAGGTGATCGGAGTAAGTCGCGAGGGCTGTGATCTCATCAGAGGAGCCTACCGTGAAGGCCGGACAGGGTGGTACCCGAGCCAGGCGCAGTGCCGCTGGAGGTGGGTGTCTGGGGCTGTGGCCTCGGGCTATATATGGTACATCCTCCTCACCAGCTCTCCTGCTTTCCGCCTCCTAGATGCAAGAGCAGGGCCGCACTCTCCCTCGCTGCTCCCCACCCTGACACTGAGCTCAGCACTGCCGTGGACTAACTGTAATCACCACAGACTGAACAAAAACCTTCCTTCCTCTGTCTGGTGTGGTCACAGCAAGTAGAATCTGACCAAGACAGGCTGTATCACCCTGGCTTGCCCCGGCTTCTCAAGTGTGCACTGGGCTCAGCCTGCCACGAGTCACAAAGCCCTGCCTAGGTCCACCCTTGCCCCTCTGCCCTTCCTGGACCCCGGAGTCTATGGGACACCCCGCACCAGGCTGATACCCCAGGTAGCGAGGCTGAAGCCTGACCTGCCGTCGAGGTTGGGCCACCTGAGCCATCAGCTCAGGACTGGCTCAGGGCCCAGCAGGCCCACACCCTCCAGGCCAGCACATGGGTCGGAGAACGCTTCCAAAGTCCTTTATTGGGCCAGCAGAGCCGGGCACTGCCCTTGGAGTGGGGTCCCAGGCTGGGGTCTTGCGTCCGCGGTCCCTGCCCGTCCACTTGCTACTTGGTGCGCTCCTTCAGGTACTGCCAGCCCTCCACGGAGTACTCGCGGGCCTTGGAGGGGGCCACGGACAGGGCGGACATCACCCTGACGATGCCTGCGGGGCGAGGACCAGGTGAGGCTCCCTTCCTGCTGGGCCCAGCCCCAGGGGAGCTGGACAGCAACAGGGCATATCAACTGGAAGTAGAACCCAGGGGTCTCTTTCTGCTGAGACACACCCCCAGCCCTTTTCGGTTTGTTTCTTGGATTTTTTTTTTTTCTATCTTTCTTCTTTTGCCATACCGGGGATGGAACCCAGGGGCAGTCAACCTCTGAGCTACATCGCCTGCCCATTTTCTATTTATTTTGAAACAGAGTCTCACTAGGTTGCCGAGGGCCTCACTAAGTAGCGGGGCTGTCCACAAACTGCGATCCTCCTGTCTCAGCCTCCCAAGTGCTGGGATTACAAGCGTGTGCCACCGTGCCCGGCTAGTTTTTGATTTGTGTGTGTGGTACTGGGATGGAACCCAGGGGCATTCTACCTCTGAGCTGCACCACCAGCCCTATTTTTTACTCTTTATCTTTTGAAGCAGGGTCTCATTGAGGCGCAGAGGGCCTCACTGGGTCGCTGAGGCGGTCCACGATCCATGATCCTCCTGTCTCAGCGTCCAGAATGCTGGGATGACAGGTGTTCACCACGGCGCCGGGTCCCTTTTTAGTTTTTATTGTGAGACCAACCCAAGTTGCCCAGGCTGACATCAAACCTGCCAGCCTCCTGCAGGGGCCTCGGGAGTGACTGGGGTGGCAGGCAGGAGCCGCCCCAGCCAGGAAGTCTTTCATGGAGGCGCCCAGCGGCTGGGGAGGCCGAGGCAGGGGGGCCAAGGTCGGATGCAGCCCGAGCCACCTCCCCGCCATCCAACCAGCCAACGCACAGCGCACACCTCCAAGTCCATTTCCCTCGAACCTCCAGCCCTTGGCCTACGTTAGGAGCGGGGAGGCCGGCAAGAGGCAGGCGGGGCCGGCGACACCGAGCTGCGGCCAGCAAGCAGGGAGAGGAGGCGGGCCTACCTGAATTCCAGCACTCGCGGATGGGGAAGCTCATCTGCGGAGGGGCCGGGAGCTGCGGGGCAGGGCGGGGTGGTGAGGCGCAGGCGGGCGCCGAGCTGCGGGCGCCCCGGCCGCCCCGCCCCGGCCCGGCCCGGCCGTACCTGCGGCATCTGCAGCCCCGTCTGCTGGCACACGTACTGGCCCAGCTGGAACGCGGCGGGGGGCAGCGCCTCCTCGGCCTTGCGCAGCGCCGCCTCGCTCCGGTGGCTGGGCCCCAGCAGCTCCTGGTCGTAGACCAGGTACACGGCGCCCCCGGCCACGCTGCCCTTGATGAGGAACCTGCGGGGGGCGGGCGGGCGGGCGGTCGGCGGGCGCAGACCCCGCAGGCCTCCGCGCCGCCCCCCGGGGCCACGGAGGCCCCCGGCGAGCCTCAGTTTCCCGATGGGGCGGGGCGCGGGGGCCCGCAGGAGAGGCCCGCCCGCCCGGACCCACGCACCTCATCAGCGACCACACTCGGGCCACCATCACGGCCCCGCTCCGCGCCAAGGACGCCCCGCTTGCCCGCCGCTTCCGGCCGCGGCGTCGCAGAGGCCTCTGGGAGGCGTAGTCCTCCTGCTCGGCCGCAGAGGACTCCGGGAGTGGGAGTCCTCGGGCTCAGACGCCCGGACGCGGGAGCGGCCCCCGCGGAGAGGCCTCTGGGAGATTGGGGGCGCGGCCGCCGCCAGGCTATCTGGGGGCTTAGTGGGCGCGGCCAGAAGGCGCCGGGCCGCGAAGCCTCCTGGGAAGTGTAGTCCGCCGGCGGCGCCCGGGTGAGAGGTGTCAGGGGTCTGCGGTGAACCCTCGGCGACCAGGAGATGTCGAAGCCTGAGGTCCGCCCGCGCCCGCGCGAGGGGCCAAAGACCCGGACCCGGGAAGAGCGAGCCTGGAAGACGGTTGTCACGGCAACGCGAGGGCGGGATTGTTCGCGAGAGGCGGGGCCGTAACACGTGGTCTTAGCCGGAGGCGGGGCTTCCTCCAGGGGCGTGGCCAGGGCTGGAGCCCGGCGAGGCGGTTGCCTGGCCACGCCCGGGCAAGGCGTCGCCACGGCCCGGCCCCTCCCCCAGGAGCTGGGCTCGCAGTCACGTGACTGGGCCCCTAGGGAAGGGGGCGCGGTCGGGGTCCGGCCGGGGCGTTCTCGTCGGTCCCAAGCACGGTGGGGGAAACTGAGGCTCGGGTTGGCGAGTGCGCGGTTGGGGCGCGCGATGGGCCACACGCCCCTTTGTCCTAACTGGAAGCCGAGACAGAGAGGTCAAGGGGCCAGTGGGTTCTGGGAGGGTTGGAACCCCTCATCCCCCTGCGTCCTTTCATCTCGCCACCTATCTAGCTGTCCACCCGCCGGCCGGTCCGTCCGTCCGTCAGTCCGTCCGTCCATCCATCCACCCGCAGGCCCCGCCTCCCCTTCGATGGGGAGCGTGGAGTCTCCCTGCTGACGGAGGAGGGCGCTCTCCGGAGGGTGCCCATACCTCAGAAAGGGGGTAAGGCCAGACGCGGGGTCCAGGGTCCAGGGACCTGATGCCCTGAGGAGAGAGAGGAGGGATGCAGGGCCCAAGGGGCCTGGATAAAGCGAGGCGAGAAGAGGGGGCGTGGCTAAATCTGGAGATTGGAGGAGACCCCAGCCCCACCGCCTCCGCCTGGGCCCTCTCCACCCTCTGGACTCGGGAAGCCCCCTCCCCTTGTCCTCTAAACCTCAAAGGACAGACACCCCAAGGCGTGAGGGAACCGTGTCCTTCCCTAGGGAGGCCTGGGGCTCCCCAGGACTTTCAGAACCGGACCTGTTTTTCTCTCTCCTCCTGGAGTAATAAAGTCGCATCTTAGCCGCCATGCCCCGGCACCCGTGTCCACCCATCCCCTCATGTCCCCAGACAGCTGTCTCTCTGGACCCCACCTAGCGCCCCGTGTCAACCTGTGTCTGCTGAGCACCTGCTGTGTGCCAAGCACACTATGGGCACCGAAGACCCGACAAAGACCCGGGGAGCAAATGCAGGCAGAGTTGTGTTTCCTCCTGCCCCCCACCTCCCCCAGCGGACAGCCAAGCGGGAGGGGCAGCGAACTTGCAAGGCTATCAGGTAACGCTTTCAGGTGCTGACAAGCTCTGGATGGAGAGGAAAGTTCTAGAAGTAGGGCAGAGGGATGGGGTAGGGAGAAATGACAGCCCCGGAGGATCACAGGTGCGCGGCCAGCCTCAGCTCCTTAGTGGGGCCCTCTGCAACTCAGCGGGACCCTGTTTCAAGGGAGGAAAGGGCTCTGCCGCTGGCGGAGGCTGCGGGGCTGAATGCGAGTTCACAGGCCCAGGCGGGCCGGTGGTGAGCGGGCGTGAGCAGGGCCCAGGCCCCGTCCCAAGCCTGCAGCTGGTGCGTGCGGCCGCGGGCAGGCCCCAGGGCAATGAAGGGTCTGCTCCTCTCAGGGCTGGGGCCCTGTTCTTTGCCTACTACTGGGATGACAGCTTCCACCCAGGTGAGTGCGAGTGGGTGGGGACGGAAGAATGGGCCAGCCCCTGGCCGTTCCTCAGCTGACCACCCTGCTCGCTGTAGCCAGCCTCCAGGGAGCCCGCGAGCCGCTGATGGGCCAGCGCGGGCGTGGGGAAGGAGCTGGCCTATCAGTGCTCAGGGCTGGGCTCCCACCTCCTGCAGGTGAGCACCTCGGGTCCAGGCCACGGGGCGGGAGGTGGGGGGAGGCCTGTGTGACCTGGGGCGAGTTACCAACCCTGTCCAAGCCTTGCAAAATGGAGGCCCGTATAATCCCAGGACTTGGGAGGCTGAGACAGGAGGATCACACAGGTTCGAAGCCAGCCTCAGCCACTTAGGCTCCCAGCAACTTCGTGAGACCTTGTTTCTAAATAAAGAATAAAAATCAGGGCTGGGGGTGTAGCTTCGAGGTAGAATACCCCTGGGTTCCATCCTCAGACCTGTCCCCCCCCAAAAAAGATGTAACAAAAATAAAATATAAAATAGATATGGGAGTGAAACCTGGAGGTAGAAACCGTGTGTTCCATCCCCAGTAACCAGAAAAAGATGATCAAAGCGCCCAAGGGCGCTGGACGAGGCGAGGCGGCGAGTCGCTCAGCACGGGAGGCTCCGCGCTCGCCCAGGCGCGCTGATGGGCGGCCCGGCCCAGAGGGGGGCTTGCCGGTACCAGGCCCGCCTGGACACGGATGCGAACCTCCCAAGATGTAGGTGCTGGCGAGGGCTCATCAACCGCGGGCGCGGACAGAGGAGAGCCCCCCGGGAGCGACGTGGGGGCCGCTGGGGAGGGGAGGCCACGCGGCGCTGGCCCCCAGGTGGTGGGAGCGGCCGGACGCTGGGCCCCAAGGTCTTCTACATCGCGGCGGACGTGGCCTCCCCGGGCGCCCGAGCAGGTGGTGCGGTTTGCGCTGGACAAGCTGGGTGAGGGCGGGCGGGAAGGGGCGCGGGGCGGTGGTGCCCGAGGCCGGCCGGGGCCTGGGGGGTGGCCAGCGGTGGAGCCTCGTGGCATCAGGGCCACGGACTGGGTGGGGATGGGACCCCAAAGGATGCAGAGAGAAGCACCGCACTTAGGGGCGGGGCACGGGGCTCCCTTGGCCCAGCCCGGGCCATGGCCCGGCCGGGCCGCACGCCGGCTCCAGCGCTGGGGGCCGGGCCGGAGCAGCGCCGTCCTCCGGGTCGCGGCCCTGCGGCCACTGCGGCCCGCTTCCCAGATACGAGTGAAAATAGGGCGGAGGGTGCAGCTCGGAGGAAGAATGCCCCGGGGTCCATCCCTGACCCCTCCCCAAAAAGAAAGAAAGAAGAGAGAAAGAAAAGAGAGAGAAAGAGAAAGCAAGCAATTGCACAAAGAAACTGCAGGGCTGCGTCGGGAGGCCGGGGGCGGCAGGTCTGCAGCCGGTCCGCAGCTGAGCGCGCCCCCTCCTCAAAATAGCCACCACCGCAGCTGAGCGCGGCGGTCCCCGAGGTGGAGGCGGAGGTTTTCTAGCTCCGGGCCACACTCCCAGACCTAGTTTATACTTTATTTGGAAACGGTCTCACTGAGTTGCTGAGAGCCTCGCTCAGTAGCTGAGGCTGGCCTCGAACCTGGGAGCCGCCCGTCTCGGCCTCCCCAGCGCGGGGATTAGTGGGCCCCCACCCCGCAGTACCACACGCACACATCCCCGAGGCCCAGCCCGGACGCTGCTCGTCCCCGCCACCCAGGTCAGAGCGAGCCTGCCTGCAAGCCTCCCTCGCCAGTGCCCCGCAGCGCGGCACCGGGCCCGCCGCCCTGCGCTCGGGGTGTCACTGCGCGCAGCTCTGCGCGGGAGACCGGCGCTCGGAGTGCGCAGTCGCCGTGGCCGGGGCCAGCCAGGCGGCGGCCGAGGGCGATTCCAACTCTGGACTCGTGGCGGCCCACGCGCATGCTCAGAGGCCGCCGCGGCGGCGCAGGGAGCCTCCCGGCCGCCAGGGGCGCGCGCACGCGCCGCTCGCGCCGCTCTACCCCGCCCGGGAGGGAGCCGATATCCCAGAGTTCCGCGCGGCACCGGCTCTTCCGCCCCAGCAGCCATTGACGAGCCGCAGGTGAGCGCTTTCGCGCGGCGCCTTCATCCGCCGCCATCCGAGCCCCGGGGCGCGCCGGACGGTCGGAGGGGCGGCGGGCGGGTCGGAGGGGCGGCGGGGCGCGGCGGGGCGCGGGTCGGAGGGGCGGCGGGGCGCGGCGGGCGGGTCGGAGGGGCGGCGGGGCGCGGCGGGCGGGCGCTCACCGCCGCTCCCCGGCCCGCAGCCATGGCTCTGCGCTACCCCATGGCCGTGGGCCTCAACAAGGGCCACAAGGTGACCAGGAACGTGAGCCAGCCGAGGCACAGCCGCCGCCGCGGGGTGAGTGCGGGCGGCGGGCGGGCGGCGGGCGGGGGCCGGGCCGAGGCGGCGCTGACCCCGCGCGTCCCCGCAGCGCCTCACCAAGCACACCAAGTTCGTGCGGGACATGATCCGCGAGGTGTGCGGCTTCGCGCCCTACGAGCGCCGCGCCATGGAGCTGCTCAAGGTCTCCAAGGACAAGCGGGCCCTCAAGTTCATCAAGAAGCGGGTAGGTGGGCGCCCGGCGGGCGGGCGGGCCCCCGCACACGCTGCCGCGCTCACGCCGCCTCTCACCCGCAGGTGGGCACGCACATCCGCGCCAAGAGGAAGCGGGAGGAGCTGAGCAGCGTCCTGGCCGCCATGAGGAAGGCGGCGGCCAAGAAGGACTGAGCCCCCCAATAAACGTCTTCCGGCAGCTCTGGCTCTGTGTGGGCGTCTGTGGGCGGTGGGCGTCTGTGGGCGGCGCGCACGACACAAGGGGGGGCTGCACACAGTCTTTATTCACATGATTGCTGGGCTCCATGATAGCCCCCAGCCCCTCTCGCAGTCCAGCCCGTCCTGGGCCACAGGCGGCCATGCCGCCATCACCGCTCCACGGCCAGGGCCTCTGCCTGGCGCCCGGGCAGGCCGAAGGCGATGTGGAAGACCTCGCGGTAGTGCTCCACGAAGTGCACCTCCAGGCCCTCGGTGATGAAGGCCGCCAGGTCGTAGAAGTCCTTCTTGTTCTCCGCCGGCAGGACCACACAAGTCACCCCGGCGCGCTTGGCCTAGGAGGGCGCCGGCCTCAGCCCGGGTGCGGCTCGCGCCGCCAGCCCCAGCCCTCCCCGGGGGCCGCGGGCAGCCACTTACCGCGATCGTCTTCTCCTTGATGCCCCCGACAGGCAGGATCTTGCCCGTGAGGGACACCTCGCCGGTCATGGCGAGGTTCTGCCGCACGGGCTGGTCCAGGGCCAGAGACAGCAGGGCTGTGACGATGGTGCAGCCTGCGCTGGGGCCGTCCTTGGGGGTGGCGCCCTGGGAGAGGACGGGCGTCAGGGCCAGGGTCACAGTGGTCCCAGCGGTGGAGGGCCCGGGCGGTGGCGCTCACCTCGGGCACGTGCAGGTGGAGGTGCGAGGTCACCAGGAAGTCGTTGGCCGGGTCCTGCTGCATCAGGAAGGCCCTGGCGAAGGTGTAGGCAATGCGCGCGCTCTCCTTCATCACCTCGCCCAGCTGGCCCGTCACCTCCAGGCTGCCGTCCCTGTCCTCGCCGCCCCTGAGAGGCGGCCGCCTCAGGGACGTCTCCACGAACAAGGTGGAGCCTCCTGGAGACGGGAGCCAGTGAAGCGCCCCTGCCGCCTGGGGCCGAGGCGGTGCCTGACCCCGGGCCTGGACACTGATCGTGTCCTGCTGCCCTGTGGCACCCAAGACGGCCCCGGTGGCTGTTGCACCTCCCGCCAGGGACTGCACTTCTCGCTCTGTCGAGACCTCGCTGAGGCTGGCTGTCAGCACAAGCGCCTCTGCCTCAGCCTCCCAAGGCCTGGCCCTCCCCTCCCAGCCCTGCTCACCCATGGCGGTCCAGGCCAGGCCCATGACCACGCCGGGCGGCGTCACGTCGTACATGCGCTCCACCGTGAACACCGGCTTCCCCACGAAGTCCTGCAGGTTCTCAGGCGTCACCTCCACGGACTCGGCCTCCCCGCTGACGATCTTGTAGGCTGACTTCCGCAGCACCTGCGGGCGGGCGGGCGGGCGCAGCTGGTGGGCCTGGGCGCGCCCAGGTGAGGGAGCCGGGGCGGGGCAGGCGAGCTCACCTTCTCCACCTGCTTCTGGAGGTTGCGGACGCCGCTCTCCCGGCAGTACTGCTTGATAAGCAGGGTCAGCACGTCCGACGACAGCCGGGCCTTACTCTCGTCCAGGCCGCACAGGGCGCGCGCCTGTGGCACCAGATAGCGCTGCGGGCGACGAGGAGTGAGGCCAGCCGAGGGTCTCGCTGCGGGCCTCCCTGCCTCCCTCCTGCGGGCCTCACCTCAGCAATGGCCAGCTTCTCCTGGGCCACGTAGCCTGACACGTTGATCATCTCCATGCGATCGCGCAGCGGCTCGGGGATGGTGTCCGTGACGTTGGCCGTGCAGATGAACAGCACCTGAGGGGCGGCCAGGGTGAGGGCCAGCCGGGCCCACCGTCCAGGCCCTGGGCGTGACGCGCACGCACCTTGGACAGGTCCACCGGCACGTCCAGGTAGTGGTCCAGGAAGTTGGCGTTCTGCTCCGGGTCCAGCAGCTCCAGCAGCGCCGACGAGGGGTCCCCCTGGTAACCGCGGCCGATCTTGTCCACCTGAGGGCAGACAGGCAGGTGGTGGGGGCCCGGGGCCGAGGACACGCTGAGCGGGGTCCTGGGGCGCCGGACGCACCTCGTCTATCAGCACCAGTGGGTTCTCTGTCTTGGTCTTCTTCAGACACTGGATGAGCTTGCCGGGCATGGCGCCCACGTAGGTCCGCCTGTGAAGGGGCAGGGCGGGTCACACGGGGCCCAGCAGGCTAAGGGACACACCAGGCAGTCATGGGCCCTGTGCCCAGGCCCAACGGGGCGAGGCCACAAGCTCAGGCAGCGCGGCCGTCCAGAGCACCCCGGAGCGAAGCTCTGGAGCCCCCCAGCGTGCGTGCGTGCGAAGCAGCGGGGCTCAAGGACGCCAGTGCATGCCGTCCTGTCTCCCAGCTGCCAGAGGCTGGAGCAGGAGGCCGGGTCAGAGGCCAGCCTGCCCGCTTAGTGAGGCCCCGGGCCGGCTGCGTGGCGACGCGCAGCTGTAATCCCAGTGCTAGGGAGGCTGAGACGGCTTTGAGGGTTCAAGCGCAGCTTCAGCAAGCAGTGAGACGCAGCAGCCTATTGAGTCTTAAGTGCTGAGGGTGCGCCCTTCAATCCCCAGTGTCACAGACACAAAAAACAAAAAGGGCGGCCGATGGATCTCACCGCTGGAGCCCTGGCTCCACCTCAGGACCCCCCAAATAAAACGGCTTAGCTTTTGAGCGAAGGCGGGTAGGGGCAGGCGCGCTGCCAGGCAGAGGGCACGGTACGCGTGAAGGCCTGGGCAGGACAGCCTGGCGTGGGGGCCGCGTGGCCGCAGCAGTGGGCTGAGGGGCCGTGGGCTTTGCAAAGGAGCTGGGAGCTCCTCGCAGCGGGAGCGGCTCTGACAGCCTCAGACCGAGCCAGAGGACAGCAGCTATGGGTGCCGCGGCCAGGCCCACCTGTGCCCCTTGATCTCGGCCACGTCGGTCATGCCCCCCACGCTGAAGCGGAAGTACTGACGGTTGAGGGCGCGGGCGATGGAGCGGGCGATGGAGGTCTTGCCCACGCCGGGGGGGCCGTAGAAGCAGAGGATCTTGCCCTGGGTGGAGCCACGGAGCTGGCTGACGGCAATGAACTCCTGTGGGCAGAAGCGGGTGCTCAGGAGGGCGCCCCCAGACACAGCCAGCCGGGGCTCCAGAGGAGGGGGCTCTGACAGGAGCCCACGGCCAAGCGTGCGCTGTCCACTGCCTCTACTCGACGTCTGGGGCTCCAGGGTCTAGGCTATCCCACAGGTGACCCACCTGGAGCTGCCGCTGGCCCTGGAAGGGCAGCCCGACATTCAACTGGACAACCAGGTGCCAGAAGATGGCGGGCACGCGCCACCCCCAGCCCACCACCCCACCACGACATTCTTGTGGTGCTGAGGACTGAATCCAGGGGCTTCTACCACCCAGCTGCACCCAGCCCTGTTCATGCACTTTTAAACAGGATCTCGGGGAGTTGCAGAGGCTGGCCGCGAACCTGCGATCCTCCTGCCTTAGCCTCCGCAGCAGCGGCTCACCAGGATGCGCTTCTTGACGTCCTCCATGCCGTAGTGGTCCTCCTCCAGCACCGCCTGGGCCCGTGCCAGGTCCAGGTTCTCCTCACTGCACTTGCCCCACGGGATGGATGTGAGCCAGTCCAGGTAGTTGCGGGTGACGCTGCCACGGGAGGGCCCGGTGAGCCGGGGGGCTGCCGGCCACACCCTGGGCTCCCCGTCACTGCGACAAGCAAGCCCTGTCTGCTCAACAACGTCCCAGACACCCAGATGCGGGCACAAGCCACCCCCGGCCCCCACTGCCCAGGGCACAGGCCCAGGAGGAGAGCAACCGCAGGCAGGCGAGGACGCCATGGTTGGTGGGGCCTCCTGGAAAGGGGCAGACACGCCAGCAGGCCAGAACGACGCGAGTCTCCGGGGCCGGCGGGCAGTGCCCATGGCCGCAGTCCTGCATGCCAGCGGCGGACTCCCCGTGAGCCGCGAGCCTTCCCAGTTCACAGGCCCCCGAAGCCGCAGCACTCGGGGCTCGCTGGGAGGCGGCCCCCTCCCGCCCGCGCGGGGCTCACTTGAACTCCGAGGAGTGGTTGTCCAGCAGGCCCAGCTTGCTCAGCTCCTCGTCCACCACGTCCATGACGTGCTTGGGCACCACCAGCTCCTTCAGCCGCTCGCGGAACTTCTCCTCGATGGCGTCCTTGTCCTCCTTCTCCAGCCCCAGCTCCTTCTTGATGATCTTCAGCTGCTCCTGCAGCAGGTACTTGCGGTGTGTCTGCTTGATCTTCTCCTCCACCTGCAGGGCACCGGCTCAGGGCGGGCGGGAGGGAGGCTGCCTCCCGGCACTGCCAGGCTCCTGGCGGGTCGCGGCGCCGAGGCCAGCGAGCCTCAGGAAATCAGCGAGACCTACTGTATGTGCGCGCGGTCCTGGGGCTCGAGCCCGGGAACACCCTGCCTGAGCTCCACTCCCGACCCACTTTTCATGTTTTTATTTGATTTTGTTTTTAGCAACCTCCCTAAGTTGCTTAAACTGCTGCTCAACTGCTGAGGCTGGTCTCGATCCTGAAAGCCTCCTGCTCCAGCCTCCCAAACACCAGGATTATAGGCAAGCATCACTATTTCTAGTTACAAAATTTAAAAAATGGGAAGGGAGTCCTGAGGTTGTAGCTTAGCAGTAGAACACCCCTGGATTTAATCTGCAGTGTAAATAAAATGGAAGAAAAAGGGGCTCAAAGCCTCCAGCTTCTTCCATCTCTTCCTATACTTGCAATGAGGGTGGGCGCAGGGCCGGCCCGTGCTGGGACCGGGTCTTCCCAAGAGCCCAGGCCGGCCTGGAACCTGGGCTGCGGGATGCCGGATGTGGCCACCGCGCGCCTCCCTGGGCCTGTTTTGATGGCGGCCCTCTATCGACAGCTATTTGTTCTGGCTTTCCTGGTTAGAAATGGATGTGAATTCTTCCGAGAATAAAACTAGGAAGAAGGGGTCCACACACAGGAGGTCCCACTGCTCGGCAGCGGACAGCCCCGTCCGCCACAGACCTCCTTAGGCCTGACACCCAGCTTGGGGCGGGCATGGGAAGCAGCCGGCACCTGCCCGGAGCCGGCCTCCTCCAGGGCCGCCTACCAGGAGGCTGAGTGGGCCCCGCATGGCCCCGGGCGTGTGGGCGCGGAGAGGAGGCCGAGTGGGCCCGCATGGCCCCGAGCGTGTGGGCGCGGAGAGGAGAGGAGGCCGAGTGGGCCCTGCATGGCCCCGGGCGTGTGGCGCAGAGAGGGGCCGGGCCCTTACCTCCCGCCCCAGCCGCTGCTGCAGCTTGCTCAGCTCGAACTCCTTCTTCAGGAGGGAGAGGGCCTTGTAGAGCCGCTTGGGAATCTGCCGAGGAAGCCGACCGTGAGCCGTGAGCGAGGCCAGCGGGGCAGGAAGCCGGCCCGCCCCCAGGGGACAGCCTCGCACGCCCGCCTCGCACACGCGTGGCTGGGGAGCGTGGAAGCGGTGGTGCCCGCCCGCCGGCCGGCCCAGCAGAAGTGGCCAGCCAGGCACGGGGCGGGCCAGGGCACTCACGCTGGTCTCTTCCAGCACGTCCTGCAGCTCGTGGGACTCGGCGCCGGTCAGCGCGGCGCCCATGTCACTCAGGTAGATGGGGTTGTCCACCACCCGCTGGCCCGCCTGCATCATCTGCAGCACCGACTCCCTGCAGGACGAGGCCGCCACTCAGGGCACAGAGCCAGGACCGTGTGGCCACCCGGCTGGCGGCAAGGGGGCTTCCGGCCAGACCCAACAGGGCAGCCATTCCGGGCCCGGGGCGAGGAGCGCCCCGTGTGGCTTCCTACAGGACAGTGGACGAGTGTGGGACCCTCTCCCCGGGGCAGGAAGCCCTTGGGCCAGCCGGGCGCTCACCAGTACAGAGGGACCGGGCCACCCACCGGTAGAGAGGGTTCAGGGCGATGATGTCCCGGATGGTCTTCACGATCTCGGCCGTCAGGGCCTGTGAGAGGGTGGCAGGTCACTTGTCTGGCCCGCACTCACGTGCTGAGCCAGGGCTCCTGCCTCCTGGCCCTGGAAAGCAGCACAGGGACGGGACGAGGGGCAGGAGAACCTGAGTCCGAGCCCCAGCCGCGGAGCTCCTCGGGCAGGAGGCCACTGCCTCCCTCTGCTGGGTCCCAAGCTCCTTGCGCCTCAGCCCAGCCCAGCCCCAGCCACGCCTGGGCCGAGCCAGGCCCTGTGCAGGGACCGAGGGACCTGCCACTGCAGGGCCTGTACACAGGAGGGGCCCGTGTTTCTTCTTGCCACCTTGTGTGTGCGTGCGTACGTTACCAGGGACCGAACCCGGAGCACTCTGCCTCTGAACTGCACCCCAGCCCTATATATATATATTTTTTCATTTCTGAATGGTCTTGCTAAGTTGCAGAGGGCCTAAGTTGCTGCGGCTGGCCGTGAACCTGCGAGCCTCCTGTCCTAGCCTCCCCAAGTCCTGGGATTACATGCTGTACCGCCACACCTGGCCTTTTTGTTGTTGTAATGGTGCCGAACAATTTAACAGCAGCGACACCAAGCTGCTCAAGTGCTCAAGAGCACAGGCAAAGGTGCCCAGTCACCATGGCGCCGCCACGGCACCGTGCAGGCATCACTAATCGATGCCAGCACGCCTTCCTCCAGGCGCAGAGGCCTTCTCAACACAGTGCCACGGCCGGCTGGCTGCTGGCTCCGCCGGGCTGCGTCAGGCGACCCATGCACGGCACCAGGCACACGGAGGAGCGCTGCCCAGCTTGCTCCCTCTGGCTCCCACCCCTCCAGCTGCGCCTCCCCCACCCGGCTCCAAGGGAAGGAGGAGCGGGAGAACAGCGCGGCCCTCCGGGGGCCCACACTTACTTTCACTTCCTCGGTGACCTGGAAGTCTTCATGGACGACGTTCTCTACCTCCACCATGAGCACCTCCCCAGGGGCATCTGCGGCGGGCTCTGGCGCCCCCTCCACCGGGGACCCGGCGCCCGGCTCCTCCTCCGCCTCCTTCCGGCCCCGCTTGGCCTTGCGCCTCGGCTTCTGCTTGTCCGGCTCCTCTGGCTCCACGTCCAGCTGTCTGCTGATGTGGATCCTGAGGACAAAGCGGGCGCGGTGGAGCCCAGGCCAGGGTGGGCCCGGGGCCATCACAGGGCCGGAGCCTTGTCCCCAGGCCCCAGCCACTCCCACAGCTCACCAACTCCGGGGGGCGCCCTGCCAAGGGCCCCGGGCCCCACAGGCTCCACCCACCCACCCCTTAGCCTCTTCACCCAGGGGCTCTTTCCTGTCATACCTATCCTTTGGGGGAGAAACCATATTGGGGGTTGAACCAGGGGCATTCCACCTCCAGCCATCATTATTATTATTATTTTGGTGGCACTGGGGTGGAACCCAGAGGCTTTCTACCTCCGGGCTATACTCCCAGACCTATTTATACTTTATTTGGAAACAGGGTCTCACTAAGTTGCTGAGAGCCTCACTAAGTAGTTGAGGCTGGCTTCAAACCTGTGCGATTCTCCTGTCTCAGCCTCCCAAGCGCTGGGATTACAAGTGCGCGCCACCACGCCCGGCCTCGCCTCCAGCCATTTTTATCTTGTAACAGGGCTTACTTAGGTTGCTAGGGCCTCCCTAAGTTGCCAAGGCTGGCCTCAAAACTGGTCCTCCTGACTCAGCCTCCCCAAGAACTGGATTACAGGGTGCACCCCTCATCTGGCTGTCGTCATTCCCTTCTGAGCTCAATTCCAAGGACACTTCTGCAAAGTGGCCCTTGCTGAACCTCCATGTTGAAGCCCAAGCCCCACCACTGTCCATCTGCCCGCCTGGCCAGCAAAGAGCTGGAACTGCCGGAGCGTGCGCAGGCGGGCACCTGGAGGGAGGCTCGGCCAAGACATCCTCCTCCTGTGTGCGGGTGGGGCTGGGGGCTAAACCCAGAGGCACTCTGCCTTCAAGCTTCGCCCCAGTCCGGTTCCCGGCCGGCGGGCGGGCGCGCACCTCCTGTGCCCCGTGACGATCATGCGCAGCCGGTCCCCGAGGTCCTGCAGCTCGTGGATCTGGGCAAACGTCCCCGTGTGGTAGATCTCGTCCAGGCTCTCCACCACGTCGGCCTCGTTGCTGGGGGAGGGACAAAGGCTTGGCACCCACCTGGCCGCAGGGGAGACAGGAGTAGTGCCCACCGGAACAGGGCGGCCGCCTGGGCTCCCAGAGGGGCCGTGGACGCCGGCGGGCTGCAGCCCAGCGCTGGCAGCCACGGGGACCTGACAGTCTTCCTTCCTTAGCGATGGGCCTTGAACTTGGAAGTGTTACTAATTTGGACCTGGAGTGAACGCGGCCCCAAATGCCACCTCTATCCACCTGCAGGTGCTTCCCGACCCGGACTGAGGGGCCTCGGCTCTACTCCCCATCTGGTCGTGCTGCTCCGGGGCGGGGTGCTGGGGTCAAGCCCAGGGGCTAGCCTGACTCTGTGACACTGAGGATGGAGCCCAGGGGCATTCAACCTCCTGACTAGATCCCCAGACCTATTTTTATTTATTTTGCCGTACTGGAGATTGAACCAAGAGCCATTCTACCTGTGAGCTTTTTGTGTGTGTGTGTGGTACTGGGGATGGAACCCAGGGCCATCGACCTCCGAGCTATACCCCCAGCCCAATTTTTATCCTTTATTTTGAAACAGGGACTCTCTGAGTTGCGGAGGGCCTCACTACGGAGCTGAAGCTGGCCGCGAACCCAGCTCCTCCCGTCTCAGCCTCCCTATGCTGGGATTCCAAGCGTGCCGCCATGGCCGGCTCCACACTGGGCCTTTTGTTTTTGTCTGTCTGCCCCGGCCTGGGACGGAGCCTGGGCTTTGCACCTGCCGACACTCTAGCCGAGCTGCTACCCAGCCCAGGTGCGAGCTCCATCCAGCCCAGGCTGAAAAGGCACGCTGCCATCCTCTGCTCTTGGGTTGTGTGTGGTGCTAGGAATTGAACCCAGGGGCACTCTACTGAGCTGCACCCCAGCCCTTTCCATTTCTTATTTTTATTTTTTTGCAGTACTGGGATCGAGTTGAGGGGCATTCTACCTCTGAGCTACACTCCAGCCCCATTTTATTTTTATCTTAAAGCAGGGTCTCACTAGGTGATGTGTCACCACTTGTGGAGGCTGTCCTCAAACCCGCAATCCTCCTGCTCAGCCTCCCAAGTGCGGGAACCACAGGCGTGCCCACCACGCCCAGTGGCCTAGGGCTCTTTCTGGTCAAGGGAAACTGCCCAGGCGCTTCAACAGGACCGGAGGAGAGCGGCACTTACTTGTCGTCTCTCTTTAGGAAGACGCCGACATAGGGCTGGGCAAGGCGGACTTTCCTTCTCAGCAGCTCAACCAACTTCTTATTTTTAACCTAGCATGACAACGACCCCAGTGAATGCAGAGCAGGCCTTCTAGCTGGCAGCCTATCTCGAGGGCTTTCTAGATTTTTCTCTGGGAGCAGGCTAATGTGATCCAGGAAGCTAATCAACATAGCCCAAGGACCTGAACACCACCACCAAAGGCCAGACAGGAGGGGCCGGGCGGGACAACAGCCATGGGCGGTCCGGGCAGGAGTCCGAGTGCACAGCCGCACAAGCAAGGCCCGGTACACACCAGCCAAGGCTGTCCAGTGGCAACAGTCCGAGTTCAAAACTCAAACCCGTTCTGTTTGAATGCCAGGGATTCTCATGCAGTCCAACGCGTCCCCAGCGCTCAGCACACACACTCACGAGGCGACGCTTTCTCAGTGGTCACTGCGGCTCGACCCCAGAAGGGGCTCTACCACCGAGCTACACGCCCAGGCCTTTTGACTTTGAGGCAGGGTCTTGGCTAAGTTCTCCCCGCTGGCTCAAACTTTTTTCTTTAAAGGTCTGGGGATGGAACCCAGGGGCATTCAACCTCCGAGCTATACCCCTGCCCTGTTTCTTATTCTTTATTTTGAAACAGGGCCTAAGTAGCTGAGGCTGTCCGGGAACTGCGGTCCTCCTGTCTCAGCCTCCCAAATGCTGGGATTACAACTGTGGCCACCACGCCCAGCTCGGCTCAAACTTTCCACCCTCCTGCCTCAGCAACCTGAGTCCCTGGAATGGCAGGTGAGTGCCACCAAGCCAGCCACATCACATCCTGTGTGTGTGCGTGTCTGTGTGTGTGCGCGTGCATACACACACATGCATGTGGTACTGGGGATTGAACACAGGGGCATTCTACCTCTGAGCTAAACCCCAAGCTTAATTTTTTATTCTTTTGGTGGTACAGGGGATTATGCCCCTTTACCTCCGGGCTACACTCCCAGACCTATTTCATATTTTATTTGGAAACAGGGTCTCTTAAGCCAAGGACTTCAAACCTGCGCAATCCTCCTGTCTCCACCTCCCAAGCGCGGATATTAGAAGTGTGTGCAATGACGCCCGGCTTATTCTTCATTTTAAAACGGGGTCTCACTGAGTTGCAGAGGGCCTCAGTAGCTAAGTGGCTGGCTGTGACCCTGTGACCCTCCCGTCTCAGCCTCCCAAGTCCTAGGACGACAGGCACATGCCACTGCTCTGGCTCACGTCACACGCTCCGTGTCCTGACGGCAGGTTCAGGGCTCTGTTCTCATCTAAGTAGCTGGGGGCCCAGAGCACGCACACCCTGAGGCTCAGCCGATTCGCGACCGTCCCAGCCCATCCTGGTTACCGTCCCTTACACTTGGACAGACACCAGAGCCACCCGGCCTGGATAAGCGGCCCAGGAGACGGGGATGACCCGGGAAACTGCACTGCAATGCGCTCCTCTGCTGCCGGTTCAGGAGCCGAACCCTGAGAAGCAGTGCTTTAACTCACTCCAAAACAGGGGCCTGGGGTGCTGGGGTTGAACCCAGGATCTCTGAGCGCCGCCTCACTAAGTAGCTGAGGCTGGCTGCGACCCTCAAGCCTCCTGCATCTGCCTCCCAAGTACTGGGATGACAGGCAGGGGCCACCACACCCGGCCACTGGTTTTTTCTGGGAAGAAAGTTCATAACATCTGACAGGAGGGAACAGGACCCACCAAACATTAAGAGCCGCTATTCTCCTCAGATCAAAAAGGAGAGGCAGGCAGGAGTGTGGCACCAGCACAGTGCACAGCAACTCGTCCACCCTCGACTCCTGGCTGGCCTGCGGGGCACGGAAACCCAGTATGGTCACCTCTGCTCAGCTCCAGGGGAAGGGCATGGCATGTGCAGGGCCGAGCGACAGTCCTGGCCCCAGCTGCCTGGGAGGGTCGAGGACTGCAGGGTCAGGGATGGGTCAAAGGCTTCCAGGACAGGGTTCTGAAACATCCTTCTCCCACGTGTGGCTGGCACAGCACCTTCCTCCCTGTCGTGCCAGGCACCGTTCCAAATCCCTCCACACAGGGCCTCATTTAACTGCTACTGCGATGTCTGGGTCACAGATGAGAAGGCAAAGGCCTTGAAAGGTAATGAAGTGTGCCAGGGCAGGACACCAACCCACAGGGTCTTTTTCGGGCGTGTGCGAGCGCTAAGGAGCCCTGCTCCGCGGGTTGGAAGGGCCCTGCAAGGAGCTCAGGCGGGGTGGGAGCGGAGGGGAGAGGGGCTCCCGCTGGGTCTCCCCACTCCCAAGCCGGGGCCCTTCTGTACGCCCTCCCTCTTCCCCGACCTCCCTGAGGTTCATCAGTCTGCGCTGTGAGGGGCACGTGGGGGCTGACTCGCTGCACGACCTTGCTTGCCCAGTTGACTGATAACCTTTCTCCCCCATCACAGTTTCCACCGGTTTCATAAAAACAGACCCGGGAGTGTGGGGGAGCTCTGAGTCCGGGCTCACACTGACAGCTCCTCCCCAGCACCGGCTTTCTTGGCCTTGCATCAGCCTGGCAACCCCCTCCCTCCTCATGGCTCCTACTGAAAGGTTACCAGGGTCCAGTCTTCTTTCAGAACATCCGACCGAGGCCACAGGCTGTGTGTGACTCATCACTACCCTACTCCCCCTGCCTGCTACGCGGCAGAAGGTCGAGAACACGCACCACTCTGCTCCGCTCCGCTCCTTAACCCTTCGGAACCCTTTCTGCTCTTATCATGCCAGCGGCACTGCTGCCTTTCCCGTCCTCCTGCAGCGCAAGCGCCCGAGGCAGGAATGTCCCCATCCTTAGCACCTGTAACTATGTAGCTGAGTAAGCTGTCGGGAAATGTATTTAACCAGGGGATGGAACTAGATGCCAAACACCTGGATTCCTACGCTGGCGCTTGAGGAAGTGTTAGAAAAGCTTTACCAAGAAGCTCAGGAGGACGAGCGGGCCGCTACACGGCCCGTGGTCCAGACCTGTCACCAGGACGCCAAGCCCACTCGACGGAGCCCGCGGCCCGGAGGGCGCAGGAGCGCGCTCTAGAGCACCGGGCGGTGCTGAGCCGCAGGACTCGACTCGGAGCAGAAACTGCGTGTCTGGGAAAGTTCCGAGGCGGGAGGGCGCAACCTGCTGCGGGCAGAGTGCGAGGGCGAGGCGGGGTTCGCTTTACCTCGACGATCTTGATAAACCGCGGGAACACCGGGTTGCGGGTAATGGCGATGAGCGGCAGGTGCGGGAACACGTCGGGGATCGTCATGGGCGTGAGCGCCGTTATGACCGGGCCTTCCCCGCCGCCGCCTGCGCCGCCACCCGCGCCCCCGGCCCCTTCCTCCGCGCCGCCCTCCGAGGCGTCTTCGCCGCCCGAGAAAGCCCCGCCGCCGCGGCTGTTCGCCTCCCAAAGCCCGCGCCACTGGCCCGCGGCCGACGGGCCTCGGCCCCAGAGCGCCCAGGGAGGCGAGGCGTCGCAGGAGCGCCGGCCTCGCGGCAGCCACGCGCCGGCCCCGGCCCCGGCCCGCCCCCCGGCGACGGCCAGAAGCGGCCGCCGCAGAGCCCAGCACCGCGCCGCGCCCCACAGCCGCACGTAGCCTCTGCCCGCCGCCATGGCCCGGCCATACTGGCGGCGCGCGAGAATCGCGTCACTTCCGCTCGCAGGACGGGCGCGCGCGTGACGCCCAGCGCGTGCCTGCCACCGGGAGGGGCGTGGCCCGGCCCCGCCTCCGAGGCGGGGCTTGGAGCGAGCCCGCCTAATAGGAGCTCGCTCACGTCCGTCTCCGTGGTTCTCCAATCCCCGCTCCAGCCCTTTCGAGTCCTGTGCGCACGTTGAGGGCATGCGCCAACGCCTCTAGGGAGCACTGCAACCCAGGCTTTCAGACCTTGTGGGGAACCTTGCGCGCGCACTTAGGCGCGCGGGTGACCTGCGCGTGACCAAACTCTGGCGCGCATAGTTGACTAGCGTTTCCCGGGAGGCAGCGCGCGCCCGCTTAGACGCTTAGACCACTCTGGGAGGGCTTTAGGGTGGGCGGGTCCTGGCTGCGAGGAATCCAGTTGCGCATGCTCAGAGTCCCCGGGCCGGGACTCTGTCCTGTTCGGGGTCCTCGGCCGGGGCTCTGCTCTGCGCATGCTCAGAGTCCTCGGGCCGGGGCTCTGCTCTGCGCGTGCTCCGAGCCCTCGGGTCAGGGCTCTGCTCTGCTCTACGCGTGCTCAGTCCTCGGGGCCGGACTCTGCTCTGCTCTGCGCATGCTCAGTCCTCGGGCCGGGCTCCGCTCTGCGCGTGCTCAGTCCTCGGGCCGCGGCTCTGCTCTGCTCTGCGCGTGCTCCGAGCCCTCGGGCCGGGCTCCGCTCTGCGCGTGCTCAGTCCTCGGGCCGCGGCTCTGCTCTGCTCTGCGCATGCTCAGTCCTCGGGCCGGGCTCCGCTCTGCGCGTGCCCAGACTGCGACGGTTGAGGGGCGGCGGCGGCGGCCGCGGTTTCTGAGGCGCGATGCTGATGGTGGTGCTGGTGGCGGCGGCCGCCCTGCGGCTCGGGCCGCTGTCCGGAGCTCAGCCGCTGTGCCGGTGCGGCCGCCCCCCGCGCCCGCGGCCGCTGCGGTGGGGATGGGGCCGCCCGCGCCCCGGAGGCTGGCGGGGCCGCCGTGGCCAGGCCCTGGGGCGCGGGCGCGACCCGGGCGGCCGGAGCCGCTGCCCGAGGCCCGGCGAGCCGACGCCGGCGCACTTGGCTTTCGGATTTATCGGGAGCGGCTCCTTTTTTTCCTTTTTGTGCTCCTGAGGCCGGAACGCAGGGGCTTTCTACCTCTGGGCCATACTTCCAGACCTGTTTCATACTTTAAGGGTCTCACTAAGTGGCTGAGAGCCTAAGTAGCTGAGGCTGGCTTCGAACCTGTGCCATCCTCCGGGCTCAGCCTCCCGAGTGCTGGGATTACTAGCTGCGCCACCGCGCCCGGCTGTTCCTTATTTTAAAACAGGGTTCACTGAGTTGCAAAGGGCCTCACCGTGTAGCCGAGGCTGGCTACTCACATCCTCCCGTCTCAGCCTCCCCAGAGCTGAGGTGACAAGCGTGCCCACCACGCCCGGCCCGGGAAATCCATTTCTGTCCAACTCCCCAGGTGCAGAACCCCCAGGTGCTGCTGCTACTGCGGGGCCAGAGGAGACTTAAGAACCAGTAGAGCCGGGCGTGGTGGCGCACGCTTGTAATCCCAGCCTTTGGGAGACAGACCGGAGGATCGCGATTCGTGGACAGCCTCAGCTACTTAGGCCCTCCATAACTTAGTGAGACCCTGTTTCAAAATAAAAAATAGGCAGGGGGCGTAGCTCGGAGGTCAAATGCCCCCTGAGTGCCATCCCCAGCCCTACAAAAACAAAAAAAACACCAGTATGGGGGAATGGGAATTTTGAATGGAACCCACCTGGGGTTTTTTGTTTGTTTGTTTTTGGTACTGGGGATTGAAGGCAGGGGCATTCTACCTCCGTGCTACACCCCAGCCCTATTTTTTATACTTTTTATTTTTTGGTGGTACTGGGGATGGAAAGAAATGTAGTTCCCTGCATCTCCTGAGTCCGACCGCAGAGGCAGGGCCCACGAGCTGTTATGTATCAGATCCCCCAAGGGGTGCAGGTGCACACCCTAGTCTGGAAGCCATGGGGCATGGTGGGCATACCATAATCCCAGTACTTGAGAGGCTAATACAGGAGGATCCCCAGCCTGAGCTACTTAGCCAGGCCCTGTTTCAAAATAAAAAGGGCAGGGGCCAGGTCAGGCTCCAAGATGAAAAATGCCCCTAAGTGCAATCCCCAGTATAAAAAAAGCACCCGGAGGGACGTGGTAGGAGGAGCCAGGCTGTGTCTTCAGTAACAGTGAACAGAAGGTCTCTTGTCCCTTGTCCAGTGTTCGTACGGTGAGGACCGGAAAGGTGTTCAGGAACCAGCGGCCACTTCTTGGGGTATGTGGCCACACTGGGCATTCTTGTACTTTTGACTAAGGGCTGCCCCAGAAGCCCCATAGCCCAAGTTCTTCAGGGCCAGTGCTTGGTCTTTTGAAATGTTGATTTATTCAAATGTTTATAGTTCATTTCTCCGGGGATTCTACCTTTGAGCTACACCCCCAGCCCTTTATTTTATTTTGAAACAGGGTCTCACTGAGTCCCATTAAGTAACTGAGGCTGGCCTCGAACTGTGATCCTCCTGTCTCAGCCTCCGTAGTGCTGGGATTACACATGTGCGCCACCATGCCTGGCTCCGTTTGATTCTTTGACATAGAGGTTACTTCCATTTCACTGAGAAATTGGTCAAGTAACTGGACAGCTCCAGGCTGGTTAGAAAGGGCTAGGACTCGTGGCCTCCCACACACAGCTTGGTCTAGCCCACATCTGACAGGGGCTTGGGCCATGCAGGACCACAAAGCAAAGCCCATGGCTTGATGTGATACAGCAGAGAGGGAAACATCCATCAGAGGCTCAAAGCGCAGAAGGGGCCAGGCGTGCCGACACAGGCTCGGAACCCAGTGCTTGGGAGGCTGAGACCAGAGGGTCGCAGGGTCGCGGCCGGCCTCAGCTACTGAGTGAGGCCCTCCACAACTTAAATTGTTCCAGAATAAAATAGGGCGAGGGGTGTAGGTCACAGGTAGAAGGTGCCTGGGTTCAATCCATAGTACTACACAAAAGTGCCTGAAGAAAAGAGCCAGATGCAACGACACATACCTGGAATCCAGTACTGGGAAGCTGAGACACGAGGCTCACAGGTCCTAGGCCAACCTCAGAAATACAGTGAAACCCTGCTGCTTTTATCTTTTTTTGGGGGGGAAGTGGGGATCGAAGCCAGGGGCATTCTACTTTCGAGCTCAACCCCCAGCTCTATTTCCTTTCTTTTTTCTTTGCGGGTCTGGGGATGGGACCCAGGGTAATTCGACCTCGAAGTTGCACCCCCTGCCCTGTTTTTTATTCTTTAATTTGAAACAGGCTCTCAGTAGCTGAGGCCGTCCACGGACCGTGATCCTCTGGTCTCAGCCTCCCAAATGCTGGGATTGCATGTGCCACCAAGCCTGGCCCAATTTTATTTCTTACTAGGAAACAGGGCCTTGCCAGGCTGGTGAAAGTCTATTTGCTGAGGCTGTCCTTGAACCTGGGATCCTCCTGTCTCAGCATCCCAACTACTGAAATGACAAGCATGCACCGCCACGCCCAGTTGAGACCCTGTTTCTTTTTTCTTTTTCTTTTTTTTTTTTCCCAGTACTGAGGATGGAACCCAGGGGCATTCTACCTCCTAGCTGTGCTCTCAGCCCTATTTTTTATTCTTTATTTTTATTTTATTTTTGTGGGTCTGGGGATGGAACCCAGAGGCATTTGACCTCTGAGCTACCCCCCCCTGCCCAATTTTTTTATTCTTTATTTTGAAACAGGGTCTCACTGAGTTGCGGAGGGCCTCACTAAGTAGCTGAGGCTGTCCGCAAACTGTGATCCTCCGGTCTTAGCCTCCCAAATGCTGGGATTACAAGTGTGTGCCACCATGCCTGGCTCTATTTTTTATTTATTATTATTTTTTTTTTTGGTAGTCTGGGGATGGAACCCAGGGGCATTCATCCTCTGAGCTACACCCCTTACACTATTTTTTTTCTTTTTTTTTTTTTATGGTACTGGGGATGGAACCCAGGAGCATTCACTCTGAGCTATACCCCCAGGCCTATTTTTTATTCTTCATTTTAAAACGGGGTTTTGCCTGGCGTGATGGCTCACACTTGTAATCCCCACGCTTGGGAGGCTGAGACAGGAGGATCGCACAGGTTTGAAGCCAGCCTCAGCTACTTAGTGAGGCTCTCAGCAACTTAGTGAGGCCCTGTTTCCAAATAAAATAGAAAATAGGTCTGGGCCTGGCGTGGTGGCACACACCTGTCATCCTAGCGCTTGGGAGGCTGAGACAGGAGGATCAAGGCCAGCGGGGACCTTCAGCAACTTAGCGAGACCCTTTAAAAAAAAAGAAAGTAGGTCTGGGAGTATAGCCCAGAGGTAGAAGGACCCTGGGTTCCACTACTAGTACCACCAAAAAATAATAATAATAGAATAGGGTCTCACTGAGTTGCAAAGGGCCTCACTAAGTAGTCAAGGCTGGCTGTGAACCGGGATCCTCCTGTCTCAGCCTCCTGAATGCTGGGATTACAAGCGTGCGCCACCACGCCCAGCTCCAAGACCTATTTTTTATTCTTTATTTTGAAACAGGGTCTCACTGAGTTGCAGAGGGCCTCACTAAGTAGCTGAGGCTGGCCGAGAACCGCGATCCTCCTGTCTCAGCCTCCCGAATGCTGGGATGACAAGTGCGCACCACCACGCCGGCTTTTCTTTCTCTCTCACTCACTCTCTCCCTCCCTTCCTCCCTTCCTCCTTCCCTCCTTTTCTTTCTTTGTTTCTTTGTTTCTGCAGTACTGGGGATGGAACCCAGGGACACACTATCTCTTAGCTATACCCCCAGTTCTATTTTTTAATTTATTTTTGAAACATGGCCTCACTGAGTTGCAGAGGGCCTCACTAAGCAGCTGAGGCTGTCCGCGAACCGCGATCCTCCTGTCTCAGCCTCCCGAGTGCTGGGATGACAAGTGCTGAAAAGCAAGTATCACACACCTTGCTGCACACTTGACAATTGGAAGGTCAGGAAGGAAGTCCGGTGTGGTAGCACAAGCGTGTAAGCGCAGCACTGGGGAGGCTGAGACAGGAGGATAGTGGGTTTGAGGCCAGCCTCAGCTACTTAGTGAGGCCCTCTGAAATTTAGACCTTATTTCAAAATAAAGAGTAAAAAATCAGGCTGGATGTGGTGGTATGCGCTTGTCATCCCAGCATTTGGGAGGCTGAGACAGGAGAATCTCAGTTTGTGGCCAACCTCACCTACTTAGTGAGGCCCTCTACAACTTAGTGAGACCCTGTTTCCAAATAAAGTATAAAATAGGTCTGGGAGTGTAGCTGGAGGTAGAAAGCCCCTGGGTTCCACCCCAGGACCACAAAAAATAAGTCACATATTAGGAAGTTTTGTGAACACAGAGGCTTTCTACCTCAGGCTACGCTCCCAGACCTCTTCTATATTTTATTTGGAAACGTTCTCACTAAGTTGCTGAGCGCCTCGCTCAGTCGCTGAGGCTGGCTTCGAACCTGTGCGATCCTCCTGTCTCAGCCTCCCAAGCGCAGGGAGTTCAAGTGTGCGCCAGCACGCCCGGCTGAGAAGTTGTTTTTAATCACTGTTTATTATTGATTGTATTAACATTGTGCGATTCTCTCTCTCTTTAGAGGGAGCTGTATTTTTCGTCTAACACAGCAATCCTGATTGACCATCCTTGTGAACACACAGTCCTGTATCTGGGGTGCGTAGCCTTCTCAGTATGGTTTTCGTCCTCTGCACTGAAAGTTTCAAATATGCCCGAATTAGTCATTCAACAAACATCCGCAGAGATGGTGCTGCCTCCTGTGCCCTGCCCAGGCCGCAGGCAGTCCATACTCAGGGAAAAGTGGCAGAAAGAGAAGTGTACCAGTATTGGGAATGGCCTAGGAAGAGTTGAGAAAGCTCTGATTATTATATTTCAAAAATTGGTGAAAGGACTTGGTTTTTGCCAAAAAAGCAGGTGACAGCCGGGCGTGCACGGTGGGCGCGCTCGTCACCCCAGCCTTCGGGAGGCCGAGACCGGAGGAGCGCCGTTCGCGGGCAGCCTCAGCTACTTAGCGAGGCCCTCTGCAACTCAGACCCGGTTTCAAAATAAAGAATAAAAAATAGGGCAGGGGGTGTAGCTCCGAGGTCAAATGCCCCTGGGTTCCATCCTAGACCTGTAAAAAAAAAAAAAAAAGGTGACTATTCCAATGTAAATTAACCTAGCTAAAGGTAATTAGCCAGTCTATAGGAGAGGGGAGCTAGGACTTCCCAGTCCCATTCTAATAATGGATATCTAGCTAGGGTAGGAGGAGGGGTCGACCTTCGACACCTAGGTGGGGAAAGCGCACCTTGGCGGAAAGTAAGGGGAGGTACCTGACAGGGACTTTTACTACGTCAGAATGAACGTGAACAAGATGGAGGGTGTCGTGTATAAAGAGTTTGTTCCGTGCTTTGTATTTCAGTGAATTTGTTTGACACCCCCCCCCTCGCCATGCCACTCCTGAATGGCACGGGGCTGGAACTGTCTTCTGTATTTCTATCTTTTAGTAAACTCTTTTAACTCCAGCAAGAGTCCGGGCTGTTGCATACTTATCTTTAGCTCAGGACAAGAACCCGCTCTTTTTATCTTTTTGCAGTATTTGGGGGGAATTATTCCCAGGGGGTCTAACAAAGATCCCTGGGGACGGCTCCCCCAGAAGGTAACCCTCAGTCCAAAACCGTAACAAGAAGGGTAACTGAAAAGTAACTGCATTGACCCGCGCACAGAGCATCTCCCTCCACACTGGTTACCTCGGCAGCAATTCAGTGAGGCTTTGTTTGAAAAAAAATAGCCCTCCCTGTAATTCCAGCATTCAGGAGGCTGAGACAGGAGGAGTGCAGTTCTGACAGCCTCAGCTACTTAGCGGGGCTCTCTGCAACTCAGTGAGACCCTGTTTCAAAATAAAGAATAAAAAACAGGGCTGGAGGTGTGGTTCAGAGGTAGGATGCCCCTGGGCTCAATATCTACAGTACCACAAAAATTAAAATGTTTTTAAAATTGCATCTCTAGCCAGGCATGATAATACATGCCTGTAATCCTAGTGAGTTGGGGATCTGGGGCTGGCAGATCACAAGTTCAAAACCAGCTTAGACAACTAGAGACATTCTGTCTCGAAATGAAATAAACCGGCTGGGTGTGGGGCGCACACTTGTAATCCCAGTACTTGGGAGGCTGAGATAGGAGGACCGCACAGGTTCGAAGCCAGCCTCAGCAACTTAGTGAGACCGTTTCCAAATAAAATATTTTTTAAAAAAAGGTCTGGGAGACCTTTTTTAAAAAAAGGTCTCAACTTAGTTGAGACCCTGTTTCCAAATAAAATATATAAAAGCCGGGCATGGTGGCACACGCTTATAATCCTCGCGCTTGGGAGGCTGAGACAGGAGGATCGCATGGGTTCAAAGCCAGCCTCAGCAACTTAGTGAGACCGTTTCCAAATAAAATATTTTTTTAAAAAAAGGTCTGGGAGTATAGCCCGGAGGTAGAAAACCTCTGGGTTCCACCCCCAGCACCACCAAATAAAATATATAAAATAGGTCTGGAGGTAGAAAGCCCCTGGGTTCCATCTCCAGTACCACCCAAAATAAATAAGTAGCAAGGCACTGGGGATGGAACCCAGGGGCATTGTACCCTCGAGCTACACCCCAGCCCTATTTTTTTTTTATTCTGTATTTTGAAACAGGGTCTCGCTAAGTCTTGAGGCTGGCTGTGAGCCTGCAATCCCCCTGTCTTAGCTTCCCAAGTACCTGGAATTACAATCGTGCACCACTAGGACCAGTTCTGATTTTGTATTTTGTGTGGTCACACCTTTGAGTGTGGAGGGAGCACTGGGATTAAACCCAGGGAAATGGCCAGGCCTGGTGGCACACACTAGTCATCCCCACACTTGGGAGGCGGAGACAGGAGGATCGCGCAGGCTTGAAGCCCCTCGCTGGCTTAAGAGACCCTGTTTCCAAATAAAAATATAAGAATAGGTCTGGGAGTGTAGCCCGGACATAGAAGGGTTCCATCCTCAGTACCACCAATAAATAAAATAAACCCAGGGAAACTGAGCCTTTGATCCACACGCCCAGACAATGTTTTAATTTTTTGTTTTGAAACAGGGTCTGGCTAAGATGCTGGTGTTGGCTATGAACCTGCTGCAGACTTCCTTTGGCAGCCTTCCAAGCACTGGGTGACTACTATCGCATACTCCTAGTTATTCATTATGGTACTGGGGGTGGGACCCAGGGGCCTTCTACCTCCACCCCAGAGGCATTTTATATTTTATTTGAAACAGGGTCTCACTAAGTTGCTGAGGCTGGCTTTGTTTTTTTTCTTTTTTCTTTCTTTTTTTTTTTTTTGGTTCCTGGAAGCCCTTCTATCTCCAGGCTATACTCCCAGGCCTATTTTTACATTTTTATTTGGAAACAGGATCTCCTGAGCCAGCGCGCGCGGCTGGCTTGGAACCTGCGCGATCCTCCTGTCTCTGCCTCCCAAGTGCGGGGATGACAAGCGTGCGCCACCACGCCCGGCTCTGAGGCTGGCTTGGAACCTGAGATCCTCTTGTCCCAGCCTCCCAAGTACTGGGATTACAAGCTTGCACCACCATCCCAGCTAAGCCATCACACTTTTTTTTTTTTTTTCTTTTTTTGCGGTACCTGGGATGGAACCCTTGGGCATCCTACCTCCAAGCTATACCCCCAGATAATTTTTTATTCTTTATTTTGAAACAGGGCCTCACTGAGTTGCAGAGGCCTCACTAAGTAGCTGAGGCTGTCCGCACCGCGATCCTCCTGTCTCAGCCTCCCGAGTGCTGGGGTTACCCAACAGGCAGTCACACTTTTAAAGTCATGTTATTTCATGAAGCCAAATACTATAAATATTGACGCGTGCAAAATGAGTGGATAATACCGACGCGATTCCTAGCTCTGCGGGCAGCTCACTCGGGACACTCCCAGAGCGCCTGTGTCCATCTGCCTCTCCTTCCTTTCTCTTTGTTTCTCGCTTTCTTCTTTCTTGTGAGAAATCACCCTAATCTAGTTCTGTCGTTTATTTCAGAAGACAGGTGTTTTTATCCACAGATGATTTTGAAAGCAGCCTTCAACCATTAAAAATTCCCTTGAGATACAAGGTAATTATTTCACTGGACAGGGGAGACAGGCTCTGAACTACCGGACTCATTTGCTTTTTTTTTTTTTTTTTTTTTTTTGGCGGTACTGGGGATGGAACCCAGGGACATTCTACCTCCGGGCTATACTCCCAGACCTATTTTATATTTTATTTGGAAACAGGGTCTCACTAAGTTGCTGAGAACCTCACTAAGTAGCTGAGGCTGGCTTCGAACCCGTGCGATCCTCCTGTCTCAGCCTCCCAAGCGCGGGGATTACAAGAATCCAGCAGCTTTTTACCTCCGGGCTACATTCCCAGACTATATATATATATTTTCCCCCCCCTCGGGTCTGGAGATGGAACCCAGGGGCATTTGACCTTCGAGCTACACCCCTGCCCTATTTTTTTTGGTGGTACTGGGGTTCCTGGAAGCCCTTCTGCCTCCGGGCTACACTCCCAGTCCTATTTTTATATTTTTTTTTAAATTTGGAAACAGGGTCTCTTCAGTCAGCGAGGCTGGCTTCAAACCAGCACGATCCTCCTGTCTCCGCCTCCCAAGCACGGGGATTACAAGCGTGCGCCACCATGCCCGGCTCACCCCTGCCCTATTTTTTATCTTTAATTTGAAACCAGGTCTCACTGAGTTGCAGAGGGCCTCACTAAGTAGCTGAGGCTGTCTGCGAACCGTGATCCTCCAGGTCTCAGCCTCCCCAATGCTGGGATTACAATGTGTGCCACCATGCCCGGCTCTATTTTATATTTTTTATCTGGAAACGGTCTCTTAAACCAGTGGAGGCTGGCTTCGAACCTGCGCAATCCTCCTGTCTCAGCTTCCCAAGCACAGGGATTACAAGCGTGAGCCACCACACCCAGCTTTAAAATATATTTTATTTGAAAATGGTCTTACTAGGTTGCGGAGGGCCTCACTAAGTAGCTGGGGCTTTTGTTTGGTTTGGTTTTGGTGGTACTGGGGTTTCTGGAAGCCCTTCTACCTCCGGGCTACACTCCCAGACCTATTTTTATATTTTTATTCGGAAACAGGGTCTCATAAGCCAGCACGATCCTCCTGTCTCCGCCTCCCAAGCACGGGGATTACAAGCGTGCGCCACCACGCCCGGCAGTAGCTGGGGCTTTGAACCTGTGCAATCCCCCTGTCTCAGCCTCCCGAATACTGGGATTCCAAGCATGTGCCACCATGCCTGGCAACTCTTTTGCTTTTGAAGGTTTCAGGGTTATAGAACATGCCCCCTTAAAGATGTGTAGAACAAGCCGGGCATGATGGCGCATCACTGTCATCCCAGCCTCTGCCACTCAGTGAGACCCTGTTGCAAAATAAAGAATGAAAACTGCGGCTGGGGTGGGGTTTAGAGGCAGAATGTCCCTGGGTTCCATTCCCAGACCGCAAAAAGTGTAGAACAGTTTCTAATCTAAAAGAAGGGTCAGTTTTATTCTCTCCTTAGTACCAAATGAGCTTTTTGTTTGAGAAAAAGTAAACAGAAAGCCGGTCATGGTGGCACCCCCTGTCACCCCATTACTTGGGGGGCGGAGACAGGAGGATCACAGGTTCCTGTCCAGCCTCAGTGAGTAGTGAGACTCAGCGTTCTAGTGAGTCCCTGTTTCAAAGGAAAAATAAGATAGGACTGGGGTGTAGCTTGGAAGTCAGTGCCCTTGGTTCCAATCCCCAGTTCCACAAAAAGTAAATAAAGGTAAAATTAAAAAATGACTGGAGCCGGGCGTGGTGGGCACGCTTGTCATCCCCACGCTTGGGAGGCGGACACAGGAGGATTGCGCAGGTTCGAAGCCAGCCGTGCACGCTGGCTTAGGAGACCCTGTTTCCAAATAAAAAGTATAAAATAGGTCTGGGAGTGTAGCCCGGAGGAGAAGGGCTTCCAGGAACCCCAGTACCACCAAAAAAAAAAAAAAAAAAAAGACTGAGCAGCCGGGCATGGGGGCGCACACTCGTCATCCCTGTGCTTGGGAGGCTGAGACGGGAGGATCGCGGTTCACAGCCAGCCTCAGTACTGAGGCCATCTGCAACTCAGTGAGACCGTGTTTCAAAATAAAGAATCAAAAAGTAAATAACTGGACATGATAGTACACACCTGTAATCTTGGTACTTGAGAGGCTGAGACAGGAAAATTGGATTTTTTATTTGGAAACAGGTCTCTCAGTAAGTTGCTAAGGGTCTCACTAAGTTGCTGAGGCTGGCCTGAGCCTGTGGTCCGCCTGTCGCAGCCTCCCAAGTACTGGGAGTGTTGGGATACCAGGTATGTAGCGCCACGCCCGGCAGTGTTGCAGTTGTGGGGGGTTTTTTTGTGTGTTGTTTTTTTTTTTTGCGGGGTGGGGGGCATTGGGGTTTGAACCCAGAGGAATTCTGTCTTCAAATTCCAAGCACAGCCTAGTATTTTATTATTCGGAAACAGGGTCTCATGGGTTGCTGAGAGCCTGTGTTGCTGAGGTTGGCTCCGAAGCTCCAGTCCTCCTGTCTTAGTCTCCCACATGTCAGGACGACAAGCGTGCACCGCCATGCGCGGCTTTCATGCTGCCGTTACTAACGTTGTATGTAACGCTGTTCTTAGGTCCGCAACCCAGTAGTGTCCTCGGCACATTTTTCTGGGCACGTTTTGTTCCTGATAGTGGATAGAAAGCTGTACGGTTACAAGTACCATTACAGATCCTGGAGTATTCCTCAAGGTGCGTAAATTTTGTATTTCTAAACTTATTTAGTCAAATTCAGAAAAGAGGTGACTAATTTCAGAAGTGTAATTGATACTTGTGTGTGTGGGGTGGCCCCGGATAGCACCTTCTCATTTAAGATACCCAATAGCCAGGCAGTGGTGGCCCTAATCCCAGTACCTGGGAGGCTGAGACAGAAATATCCGGATTCACAGCCAGCCTCAGCTACCTAGTGAGGCCCTCAGCAATTTAGTGAGACCCTGTTTCAAAATAAAAAAGAATTTAAAAAAGAAATGGCTGGGGGTATAGCTTAGAGCTAACATGTCCCTGGGTTCAATATCCAGTACTGAAAAAAAAAAAGAGCCAGGCATGATGGTGCATGCTTATAATCCCAGAATTTGGGAGGCTGAGACAGGAGGATCGCAGTTTGCAGCCTTCCTCGGCTACTTAGTGATGCTCTTTGCAACTCACTGAGACCCTTTTTTCAAAATCAAGATTAAAAAATAGGGCAGGGGCTGGGCGTGGTGGCACCCGCTTGTAATCCCAGCATTTGGGAGGCTGAGACAGGAGGATCGCATAGGTTCAAAATCAGCCTCAACTACTTAGTGAGGCTCTCAGCAACTTAGTGAGACCCTGTTTCCAAATAAAATATAAAATAGGTCTGGGAGTATAGCCCGGAGGTAGAAAGCCTCTGGGTTCCAACCCCAGTAGCACAAAAAAAAAAAAAAAAATTAGGGCAGGGAAAGCCAGGCAGTGGCTCACGCTTGTAATCCCAACATTTGGGAGGCTGAAACTGGAGGATCGCGGTTCGAAGACAGCCTCAGCTACTTAGTGAGGCCCTCTGCAACTCAGACCCAGTTTCAGAATAAAGAATAAAAAATAGGGCAGGGGGTGTAGCTCGGAGGTCGAATGCACCTGGGTTCAATCCCCAAACCCGCAAAAAAAATTGGGCAGAGGGTCTAGCTCGCAGGTCAAATGCCTCTGGGTTCCATCCCTGGAACTGGGGGTGGGGGGAATAGGGCAGGGAGCCCGGCATGGTGGCACACGCTTGTCATCCCAGCATTCGGGAGGCTGAGACCAGAGGATCGCGGTTTGCGGGCAGCCTCAGCTACTTAGTGAGGCCCTCTGCAACTCAGTGAGACCCGGTTCCAAAGTAAAGAATAAAAAATAGAGCTGGAGGCTGAGACAGGAGGATCGCACAGGTTCAAAGCCAGCCTCGGCTACTTAGGCTCTCAGAAAGTTAGTGAGACCCTGTTTCCAAATAAGATATAAAATAGGTCTGGGAGTGTAGCCCAAAGGTAGAAAAGCCCCTGGTTTCCACCCCCAGTACCTCCAAAAAAGAAAATTGGGCTGGAAGGGTGCAGCTTGGAGGTAGAATGCCCCTAGGTTCCATCCCAAGACCACAAAAATGAAGTGAGAGAGGAAGCAGCTCCAAGCAGTGAGATGGAATCGGAGACATTAGCTACAGAGAAGCCCAGGGAATTCCTCTTTGTCCTAAAGAGGGAGGAAGGATGAGAGGACGGCCTTGAGCACCGCTCCCCGCGGCGCCCCGCTCCCCCGGCCCCTAGGGCCCATTGACCGGGCCTGCGGGAGGACAGCGCCAGGTGTGCGTCCTTCCGTCCTTCCGCCTGGCTGCTGTTACTGACAGCTCGCTCCTTGAGGCCCGTCCACCTCGCCCGCTCTGCGCTCCGTTCCTTTGGCGGTGAATAATACTCCCGTGTGGATGGGCGGCGCCCTGCGGCAGAGGCGCAGGTGTACAAGACCTCCGTGGGCTTCTCTGGGCACAAAGACGGGAAGGGTGGCCAGCCATGTGGAAATCTGGTTTTATTTTGGAGGGCCTGTGGACCTTTTCTCCGCGGCCGACCTAGCCCTCCGCAAAGCCTGCTGCTTCTGTCTGCTTCTTTCTTTCCTACTGGGGATGGAACCCAGGGGCATTCTCCCTCGGAGCTGCACCCCAGCTTTTTTTTACTTCTCTGCTCTGAAGCTGGGGCACCCTAGATTGTAGAGGGCCTTTCTGAATTGCTGAGTCTGACCTCCAACCTGCGATCCACCTGTCTCAGCCTCCCTGGTCCTGGGATGGCAGGCAAGCGCTGGCACGCCCAGGTAGAAGTGCGGGTTCTTTTTGTTTGTCTTTGTTTTTGCAGTACTGGAGATGGAACCCAGGGGCGTCGTACCTCTGAGCGACACCCCCAGCCCAATTTTTTTTTATTCTTTTCATTTGTTTATTTATTTTGCAGGTCTGGGAATGAGACCCAGGGGCATTCGACCACCAAGCTACACCCCCTGCCCTATTTTTACTCTTTATTTTGAGACAGGGTCTCACTGAGTTGCAGAGGGCTCGCCACCCTCCGGTCTCAGCCTCACGAATGCTGGGATGACAAACTTGGACCACCATGCCTGGCTACATGCACTGTTTCTAAATTGTCTTTTTCAGGTATAAAGGAACCTGTTACACATATTTCTGGTGAAAATTGTTGTGTTATTGGAAATAGCATTTGCACTGTAAGTACAGTGTACAATCTTTCTTTCTCTTTACTCTACTTGGAACAGGATTATGAATGAGATGGCCCGCGCCTGTATTCTCAGCACTCGGGAGGCTGAGGCAGGAGGACCGCGGTTCGCAGACAGCCTCAGCTCCTTAGTGAGGCCTTGGCAACTCCGTTAGACCCTGCTTCAAAATAAAGAATAAAAAATATGGTTGGGGTGGAGCTCAGAGGGAGAATGCCCCTGGGTTGCATCCCCAGACTGCAAAATAAATAAGTAAATAAGTAAAATAGATAAAGAATAAATATAGGGCTGGGGGTGCACTTGGAGTTAGAACGCCCGGCCCCAGGGCTCCATCCCCAGCGCCACCGAAGAAAGAAAGAAAGAAAGAAAGAAAGAAAGAAAGAAAGAAAGAAAGAAAGAAGAATGATAGGCCAGCTTTAGTGGTGCGCATGCTTGTAATCACAGGATTAAGGAGGCTGAGACAGGAAGATCGTGGTCGCGGCCAGCCTCAGCCTCTTAGCGAGGCCCTCTGCAACTCAGTGAGACCCTGTTTCAAAATAAAGAACCAAAACTAGGGCTGGGGTGGAGCTCGGAGGTGGAGCGCCTGGGCTCCTCCCCAGAGAGTGTCAGTAAGTGGCTGGGCGGTCTCAGGTCTCTGCCTCTCCATCGCCAGCCTCCCAAGCTCTGGGTGACAGGTGCGCACTAGCACACCTGACACAAAGAGAGCATCTCTTTTTATTTTATTTTGTTTTATTTTTTGCAGCGCTGGGGATGGAGCCGGGGCACTAGACTCTGAGCTCCACCCCAGCCCTGTTGTTTATTTTGGAACAGGGTCTCATGGAGTTGTAACAGCCTCACTAAGTAGCTGAGGCTGGCCTCGAACCACAGTCCTCCTGTCTCAGCCTCCCGAGTGCTGGGATGACGAGCGTGCCCCCACGCCTGGCTGGGAACAAGTCAATAATATTTTGTAAGAAAAGTTTCGTTCTGTGTCGGGCGTGGTGGCGCACACTTGTCATCCCCGCGCTTGGGGGGCGGGGACAGGAGGATTGCGCAGGTTCAAAGCCAGCCGCGCTGGCTTAAGAGACCCTGTCTCCAAATTTAAAAAAAGTATAAGAAACAGGTCTGGGAGTGTAGCCCAGAGGTAGAAGGGTTTCCAGGAACTCCGGTACTACAAAGAGAGAGACAGACAGACAGACAGACAGACTGAGTTTTCCTCTGTGTTCTGTCCCCAGCAAGTGAACGGTAACATTTTTGTGTACCGGCCTGGAGATGAGCTGTCTCAGAGCGCTATATACTTTTCATATTCTGGAGGGTCATACTTTGAGCCGTTTAACCAAATAAAAAAGGTGTGTACAATTGGGTAAGAAATAAAAAACACATTGCCTACCAACGATGGTCCCGCGGCCTGGTGCGGGCTGAAGCAGGAGGGCCATGGGGCCGGGAGGGCGCCCTTCACACCAGCCAGTGACTGGTGACACGTACAGCGCACAGGCCCCGCCGTGCACACAGCATGCAGTCAGAGAGACCGTGGCAAAGAGTGGTACTGGGGATGGAAACCAGAGGCAAGCTACACTCCCAGTCCTATTTATTTTTTTAAATTTTTACATATATATATATATATATATATATATATATATATATATATATATGTTTTGGTTTTTTTTTTTTTTGGTAGTACTGGGGGTGGAACCCAAGGGGCTTTCTACCTCTGGGCTACACTCCCAGACCTTTTTTTAATATTTTTTATTTTAGGTGGCACTGGGGTTCCTGGAAGCCCTTCTACCTCCGGGCTACACTCCCAGACCTATTTTTACATTTTTATTTGGAAACAGGGTCTCCTAAGCCAGCGCGCGCGGCTGGCTTCGTACCTGCGCGATCCTCCTGCCTCCGCCTCCCAAGCGCGGGGATGACAAGCTCCCAAGCGTGGGGATTACAAGCGTGCGCCACCACGCCCGGCCCTCCCAGACTTTTTTTATATTTTATTTGGAAACAGGGTCTCACTAAGTGGCTGAGAGCCTCACTAAGTAGCTGAGGCTGGCTTTGAACCCGTGCGATCCTCCTATCTCAGCCTCCCAAGAGTGGGGATTACAAGCGTGCACCACCATGCCCGGCTTTTACTAATATTTTTGACACTGGGTATGGAACCCAGGGACTTTCTCTGAGCTACCCCCCAGCCCTATTTTGTATTCTTTTTTTTTTTTTTTTTTGTGGTACTGGGGATGGAAGCCTTCTACCTCTGGGCTACACTCCCAGACCTATTTTATATTTTATTTGGAAACAGGGTCTCTTAAGCCAGCAAGGCTGGCTTCCAACCTGTGCGATCCTTCTGTCTCCGCCTCCCAAGTGCGGGGATTACAAGCGTGTACCACCACACCTGGCTTATTCTTTATTTTGAAACACGGTCTCACTGAGTTGCAAAGGACCTCACTAAGTAGCTGAGGCTGTCCTCGAACCGTGATCCTCCTTTCTCAGCCTCCCAAGTGCTGGGATGACAAGTGTGCTCCACCACGCCCACTCCTATTTAATTTTATTATTTATTTATTTATTTTTGCGGGTTTGGGGATGGAACCCAGGGGCTTTCGACCTCCGAGCTACACTCCCTGCCCTAGATTTTATTCTTTATTTTGAAACACGGTCTCACTGAGTTGCGGAGGGCCTCACTAAGTAGCTGTGGACCGTGATCCTCTGGTGTCAGCCTCCCGAATGCTGGGGTTACAGTGCGGCACCACATCTGGCTCCTATTTTATTTTATTCTTTTTACATTTTTTTCTTTTTTTTGCGGGTCTGGGGATGGAACCCAGGGGCTTTCGACCTCCGAGCTACACTCCCTGCCCTAGATTTTATTCTTTAATTTGAAACTAATGTGTTGTTGTTGTTGTTGTTGTACTGGGGATGGAACCCAGGGTCCTTCTACCTCCAGGCTACAACCCCGCCCTATTTTATACTTTATTTGGAAACAGGGTCTCACTAAGTTGCTGAGAGCCTCACTAAGTAGCTGAGGCTGGCTTCAAACCTGCGCGATCCTCCTGTCTCAGCCTCCCAAGTACTAGGATTATAAGTGTGCACCACCACGCCCAGCTCATATTTTTATTTTAATTATTTGTTTTTGGTGGTACTGGGGGTGGAACCCAGGGACCTTCTACCTCCGGGCTATACTCCCAGACCTATTTTATATTTTTTATTTGGGAACAGGGTCTCTTAAGCCAGCAGAGGCTGGCTTTGAACCTGCAGGATCCTCTGTCTCAGCCTCCCATGTGTGGGGATTACAAGCTTGCGCCACCATGCCTGGCCCATCTAATTTTTTTTTTTTTTTTTTTTTTGGTGGTACTGGGGTTCCTGGAAACCCTTCTACCTCCGGGTTACACTCTCAGACCTATTTTATATTTTTATTTGGAAACAGGGTCTCTTAAGCCAGCATGGCTGGCTTCGAACCTGCGCGATCCTCCTGTCTCCTCCTCCCAAGTGCGGGGATGACAAGCGTGCGCCACCACGCCCGGCGCCCATGTCATATTTTAATTAAATTTTTTTTTTTTTTTTTGGTGGTTCTGGGGATGGAACTCAGGGGCCTTCTACCTCCAGACTACACCCCCCCAACCAGTTTTATATTTTATTTGGAAACAGGGTCTCACTAAGTTGCTGAAAGCCTCGCTCAGTACCTGAGGCTGGCTTCGAACCTGTGCGATCCTCTTGTCTCAGCCTCTTAAGTGCTGGAATTACAAGTGTGCGCCACCACGCCCGGCTCCTATTTTACTCTTTACTTTGAAACAAGGACAGGGTCTCACAGGTTGGTGAGAGTGTCACTCTTCTTGAGGCTGTCCCTGTGACTCTGCGCAGTGGCCCGCGTAGCGTGTCCTCGGGTCTCGCAGCCCCCGTGTGACGCCCGGGTCTCCTCTCCCCTAGATCGGCCTGACCGGGACTCTGGAGGGGATCTTCTACTTCCACGCCATGTCACAGGTCGGGACGCTTCTCGTCAAGAACGGGACGGTGAGTCGGCTTCTCACGAGGAACGACCGCAGCGAGCTTGGTGAAAAGCCGCATGGTCAGAGTTCCCGTACCTGAAATCGCCTGGCTTCTCAGTTGCTTATCCAGCCAGGCGTCCACCACCTGTTGTGCATTCAGCCTTCCCTCCGTCCACGCGTCCATCCGTCCACCCATCACTCATTGACACACACATCCAGTCATCGACTGCCAAAGGCCGCTCCCGCCAGGCCAGGGGCTCTCGGGGGTGCTGAGGAGTCGGCGCCTTGAGGGAATTGAGAGACAGCTGTTTTCAGAGGCATAACTCTGCCATTCAGAGTCAATGCTTTATTTTATTTTATTCTTTTATGGGTTTGGAGATGGAACCCAGTGGCATTCGACCTCCGAGGTCCACCTCCTGCCCTATTTGTGTGTGTGTGTGTGTGTGTGTGTGTGTGTGTGTGGTGCTGGGGGTGGAACCCAAGGACTTTTCTACCTCTGGGCTACACCAGATCTACTTTATATTTTACTTGGAAACAGAGTCTCACTAAGTTGCTGAGAGCCTCACTAAGTAGCTGAGGCTGGCTTCGAACCTGTGCGATCCTCCTGTCTCAGCCTCCCAAGCGCGGGGATTACAAACATGTGCTGTTTTTAATTTTTTGAAACAGGGCCTCACTGAGTTGCAGAGGGCCTCACTCAGTAGCTGCGGTGGCCGGGAACTTGTGGCCCTGGCCTCAGCCTCCCAGTGCTGGGAGGGCGCGCGCCCACCACACTCAGCTTACAAACAGCTTTTGGCAAAATACACTCTTGCACAAACATACACCTGCCCTGATGAGCTTGTATATAATAGTTGGAAAACATCCGAAACCATGCAAATAAATGTCATACAATTTATTCTGGTTGCCTAGCCGCAAAAATCAATTCTATGTAACATTAACCTAAATAACAGTGTAACTGTGCATAGCTGCAGAGGGAGTTCACACCCAAGGCTAAACTGAAAGTGCAGAAAACCAGGGGCTTCCCATTAAAAAGGACACAAAGATTACAAGAGCTTCAAATGGCACAAGACATTGTGCTTTTACATCTCATATTTATATTTATTTTTATTTTTTATTATTTATTTATTTATTTATTTTGGTGGTACTGGGGTTCCTGGAAGCCCTTCTACCTCCGGGCTACACTCCCAGACCTATTATATATATATATATATATTTTATGTGGAAACAGGGTCTCTTAAGCCAGCACCGCTGGCTTCGAACCTGCGCGATCCTCCTGTCTCCGCCTCCCAAGCGCGGGGATTACAAGCTTGCCCACCACGCCCGGCTATTTCATATATTTAAAATTCAAAGTACACAATTTATTTTCTTGAGTTATTAGGATCTTTGATCAAAAACACCAAAAAGAGGGCTCTGCCTGACCGATCTCCCTGTCACTCATAATAAACTTTAACTAAACTTATCCTTAATTACTAAATGCTAGACTTACTGTTTCTACTTACTGTTTCTGCTTCTAAAATTAACTGCTAATTTTATCTTCTATTTTTGACCACTAGGTATTCTATTACTTATTCTAACCCAACCACCAAACCCATACTGAACTTATTCTTTTTTTTTTTTTTAACCCAAGGACATTTGACCTCCAAGCTATACTTCCTATCCGGTTTCCTTCCTTCCTTCCTTCCTTCCTTCCTTCCTTCCTTCCTTCCTTTCTTTCTTCCATTTTTTTGTGGTACTGGGGATGGAACCCAGGGGCCTTCCAGGGGCCTTCTATCTGGGCTACACTCCCAGACCTATTTTATATTTTATTTGGAAACAGGGTCTCACTAAGTTGCTGAGAGCCTCACTCAGTAGCTGAGGCTGGCTTTGAACCTGTGTGATTCTCCTGTCTCAGCCTCCCAAGCGCGGGGATTACAAGTGTGTGCCACCATGCCCGGATTTATTCTTTATTTTGAAACAGGGTTTCACTGACTTGCAGAGGGCCTCACTAAGTAGCTGAGGCTGTTCTTGAACTGTGATCCTCCTGTCTCAGCCTCCCAAATGCTGGGATTACAAGCCTGTGCTGCCATGCCCAGCTTTTTTTTTTTTTTTTTTTTTTTTTTTTTTTGTGGTACTGGGGTTCCTGGAAACCCTTCTACCTCCAGGCTACACTCCCAGACCCATTTTATACTTTTTTGTTTGGAAACAGGGTCTATTAAGCCAGAGCGGCTGGCTGAGAACCTGTAAGATCCTCGTGTCTCTGCCTCCCTAGCGCGGGGATTACAAAGTGCGCCACCAGGCCAGGCAACTTACTCTATTTCTAACCTACAATCTCTATACCTATTTTACTATAACACCTATTAAATTGTTTACTAAGCAAATTCTTTTGTGCTTTAGTGAGCAGGCACTGAGGAGGTCCCTGCCTACCCAGCCTCACTATGAAAGCTATTTTTGTGCTAAAACCCATTTTTCCTAACTCCTCTCCATTCTCCATCTCGGGCCCTTCCGTAAGTGGGTGTGGGGCTGTATTGCTAAGCTCTGGCCCCATAGTGGCAGCCATGGCGCTCTTTGATCATATAAGCTAGCCCTCTTACGTCTGCAGGTATCACATCAGGCTTTTCCTCAAAAGATTCCGTGTCTCTAAACAACTGTAATTGTTTCAGTTTCTATTAGCCAGATTCTTACTCTTTGGGACTTTATAAATTTCTGAGCAATTCCCAGGTTTCTGAAAACCCTTTTTCCTGTGACATCTTTATATGTAAAAAACAGCATGTCTCACTGAGACCACCAAGATCATTGGCTTGATTCATGACCCAATTACAACCCAGAATACAGCCGGGCGTGGTGGGCACGCTGGTCATCCCAGGATTCAGGCGGAGAGAGGAGGACGGTGGTTTGCAGCCAGCCTCACCTACAGAGCGAGGCCCTTCGCAATTCAGTGAGACCGTTTCAAAAATGAAAAGGACTAAAAATTAGGGCTGGGGTGTAGCTCAGAGGTACAATGCCCCTGGGTTCTGTCCCCAGTATAGCAAAAAACAAAAAACAGAATACAAAATGGTCAATGTGAGCAGTCATCCTCCTGCCTGGCCAGGGTCCTCCTCTTGCTGGGACCTTGTCAAACAGCTCGAGGGGCCCGGGCCTCGCCAGTCTGTCCATCCATCCAGCGCCCACATGTGTACCCCGCACCGCCACGTGCATGCAAGCCCCTCCTCACATCCCCGCACCCTACACTGTTTCCGCTCTACGCGCTGCGTCGCGCAGTAGGAACAAAACACGGCCCTGCTCTGGAATCATGGGTGGTGGATGGATGTGCCGCTGCAGCTGGCTACTTTGTTGGTTAATTTGATGGTGCCGGGGATGGTACCCAGCGGCATTCTACCTCTGAGCTACATCCCTGGCCCTATTTTACTGTGAAACCGGGTGTCGCTAAGTGGCTGAGGTTGGCCTCGAACTTGCGATCCTCCCGTCTCAGGCTTTGCAGTGCTGGATTCCAGGCAGGTGCCACTCTTACAGAGTCCCCCATGTCGCAGTACCGTTCCCTGAGAGCCCAGGCCCCCAGGGACGTGCGCTTGTGGATGGCAAACCTTGCCCAAGCCACCGGTGGAGCTGAGCTCGCAGGACAAGGCCGCCTTGCTGTGCTGTGGGCGGGCGGCTGGCCGGGAGGGGGGTGAGCCCGGGCCCTGGAGCCCAGGGAGCGCGCCATGGGCCGGGTCTCCTCTCAGGGACGCTTCTACTACTTGAGCCATCCTCTCAACCTCACCCCGGGGCTGGAGTTCAACTACAGCGGCACCCTCAACATCCTCCTCACCCCGTACCAGAAGGGCTTCCTGATCCTTTGGAATGAGAACACCCTCCTGGTGTCCCCCAACTCGGGTGAGTGGCCCTCCTGCAGGCGGCCCTGCTGCCTTCAGGCCTCATTCTCGTTGGGGTGAGGGCTGGGCGTGGTGGCGGCACGAGGCACCCGCGTGGAGACCACCATTGTCTAGGAGCGGTTCGCCTCCCCGCAGAGCAGAGGGGCGCTCGGGCAGAGCGTGCAGCCCAGCGCCCGCGCCAGGCTTCTGCGGCACCCCATCTTGCCAGGGTATGCAGAGGAGCCGAGCCGGGGCTGGGGCCACACTCGGCACCCGGTGCTTGGGAGGACCGCAGGCTCGAGGACAGCCTTGGCAATGTAGCGAGACTCTCCATAACCCAGTGAGACCGTTTCAAAGCTAATTTTTCTGTGTGTGTGGTACTGGGGCTGGAACCCAGGGGCATTCCACCTCCGAGCTGCACCCCCAGCCCTATTTTTTTTTTTTTTTTTGGTGGTACTGGGGGTGGAACCCAGAGGCTTTCTACCTCCGGGCTATACTCCCAGACCTATTTTATATTTTATTTGGAAACAGGGTCTCACTAAGTTGCTGAGAGCCTCACTAAGTAGCTGAGGCTGGCTTTGAACCCGTGCGATCCTCCTGTCTCAGCTTCCCCAGCGCGGGGATTACAAGCATGCACCACCACACCCAGCTTCCCCAGCCCTATTTTTTATCCTTTATTTTGAAACAGGGTCTCACTGCATTGCAAAGGGCCTTACTAAGTAGTTGAAGCTGTCCGTGAACTGCGATCCTCCTGTCACTGGAATGCTGGGATTGCAAGCGTGCGCCACCACGCAGGACTCAAAGCTAAACTTTTTTTTTTTTTTTTTAAAGGCTGGTGAAGCTGGGTGTGGGGGCGCACGCTTGCAATCCCAGCGCTTGGAAGGCTGAGACAGGAGGATCGCACAGGTTCAAAGCCAGCCTCAGCTACTTAGTGACAACTTAGACCCTGTTTCCTAATAAAGTATAAAATAGGTCTGGGAGTATAGCCTGGAGGTAGAAAAGCCCCTGGGTTCCACCCCCAGCACCACCAAATAAATAAATAAAGGCTGATGTTGTAGCTCAAAAAAGAAAAAAAGAAAAGAGGAACAGAAAGCCAGGTACAGCAGTGGCCCACACCTGTCATTCCCAGAATTTGAGAGGCTCAGACAGGAGGATGGCAGGTTTGAGGCAAGCCTCAGCAACTAGTGAGAACTTGTTTCAAAAAAGTCAGGCATGGTGGCGCACGCTTGCAATCCCAGCATTAGAGAGGATGGGACTGGAGGATCACACAGGTTCAAAGCCAGCTCAGCTACTTAGTGAGGCTCTCAGCAACTTAGTGAGACCCTGTTTCCAAATAAAATATACAAAATAGGGCTGGGAGTGTAGCCCAGCGGTAGAAAGCTCCTGGGTTCTATCCCCAGCACACACAGTCACACTCAGTGGAGTCCTGGAGCCGTGGCAGGGTGGCCCCGGCCTTGCTGCGGGACCCTGTGTCGTCGGAGGCGCCCGGGCCCTCACGAAACTCCTCTGTCTCCTCCTAGGTCAGCTCATCAACCCGGTCCACGTGAGTCTTGGAAAACTGGCTGAGCACCATTCTATCTTGGAATCCAGGCTTACCATCCACACCATCTCTGCCAGTGCGTGACACACCTGCCAGGCACTTTCTAGGAACATCCATACCTGCTCGACAGCTGTTCAGCTGCCAGATGTAGCTGCGCCCCGCAAAAGCAAAGCCCTGATGAAGCAGTCGGCTCTGGGCCGGGTTCATGCTCCCACGCGGGGAGCTGGTTGCTTCACGGGGTCGCTGGGACGCAAGCCAAGCTGGGCGCGATCGCCTTTATCTACAGACCCTTTTTTTTTTTTTTTTTTTTTTTTGGGTGGGTCTGGGGATGGAACCCAGGGACATTTGACCTCTGAGCTACACCCGCCTTCTATTTTTTATTCTTTATTTTGAAACCGGGTCTCACTGAGTTGCAGAGGGCCTCACTAAGTAGCTGAGGCTGGCCTTGAACCTCGATCCTCCAGGTCTCAGCCTCCCAATGCTGGGATGACAAGCGTGCGCCACCACGCTCGGCTTATTCTTTATTTTGAAACAGGGTCTCACTGAGTTGCAGAGGGCCTCGCTAAGTAGCTGAGGCTGCCCGCGAACTGCTATCCTCATGACAAGCATGCGCCACCACGCCCAGGTACAGACCCTATTTTGCTGGGCATGATGGCGCAGGCTTGTAATCCTAGTACTTGGGAGGCTGAGACAGGAGGACAGGGCAGGTTCAAGGCTAGCCTCAGCAAGGAATGAGACTCTCCTCAACCTAGTGAAACCGAGATCCTGTTTCCAAATAAGAAATAAAACCAGTATGGGTGTGTAGCTTGGAGAGAGAATGCCTTTGGGTTCAATTCTCAGTACCATAAATACATAAATACTGTATTTTCAGCCAGGCACGGTGGCACACGCCTGTCATCCCAGTACATAGGAGGCAGAGATAGTAGGATTGCAAGTTTGGGGTCAGCCTCAGCAAATTAGCAAGACCTTGTTTCTTTTTTTTTTTTTTTTTTTTTTTTTTTTGGTGGTACTGGGGTTCCTGGAAGCCCTTCTACCTCCGGGCTACACTCCCAGACCTATTTTTTATTTTTTATTTATTTATTTGGAAACAGGGTGTCTTAAGCCAGCGCGGCTGACTACGAACCTCTGCGATCCTCCTGTCTCCGCCTCCAACGTGGGGATGACAAGCGTGGCCGCCATGCCCGGCCTGCAATACCTTGTTTCTAAATTTAAAATTAAGCTGGGCGTGGTGGCGCATGCTTGGAATACTCCATTCGGAGGCTGAGACAGGAGGATCTGGGTTTGAGACCAGCCTCAGCTACTACATAGCGAGGCCCATTGCGACTCACTGAGACCCTGTTTCAAAGAATAAAAATAGGGCTGGGGGTGTAACTCAGAGGTAGAATGCCGCTGGGTTCCATCCCCAGACCCGCAAAAATAAAGAATAAAAAATAGGGCTGGGGGTGTAGCTAGGAGGTAGAATGTCCCTGGGTTCCATCCCCCGCACCGCGCGCACGCACACACACTCACACACTCACTCTACCTGGGTGTGGTGGCACGCATTTGTAACCCCAGTACTTGGGAGACAGAGGATTGAGGACAGCCTGAGCAAGCAGACTCATCAACCGAAGGCGATTCTGTTTCCAAAGAAAACAATAAACCAGGGCTGGGACGTAGCTGGGAGGGAGATGGCCTCTGGGTTCCACTCCCAGCACCACAAAAAAAAAAAACAAACAGGGCTGCGCTTGTGTGTGTTGGGGAGGTAGCTCAGAAGCGGAACTTCCCTGGGTTTGACCCCCAGTACACAAAACAAGAAAAACATTTTTTTCTTGGTATATGGAGACAACCATCATTTCCAATTCTCGTCTGGTCTTTCTTAGATGCCAATGAGCTGGCAGTGTTAACACAGCAGGATATACTACTGTACGGAAGTCTGGAGATCCTGTCCAATATAGTGATCAAAGTAGGTACCAGTCGAGACGGCTGGCACCCACTTCCTAAACAATGAAGGCCGCGTTCCCCAGGGCCTGGGTGGCAGACGCCTGGCTCCATTTGGTTTATTGGTTTATTTTTATTTACTTTTTTGTGGTGTTGGAGATGGAACCCAGAGACATTCTACCTCCAAGCTATATCCCCAGACCGATTTGTTATTCTTTTCTTTTTTTTTTTACAGTACTGGACACAGAACCCAGGGACATTCTACCCCTGAGCTACACCCCCAACCCTATTTATTTATTTATTTTGAAGCAGGGTCTCACTGAGTTGCAGAGGGCCTCACTAAGTAGCTGAGGCTGGCCACGAACTGCGATCCGCCTGTCTCAGCCTCCCGAATGCTGGGATGACAAGCGTGCGTCACCACAACCGGATTTTCTATTTGTTTGTTTGTTTTTTCTTGGTACTGGGGTGGAACCCAGGGGCTTTCTACCTCCAGACTATACTCTCAGACCTATTTTATAGACCTATTTTATATAATATATATATATTTTTTTTGGGGGGGCAGGTCTGGGGATGGAACCCAGGGGCATTCTACCTCCGAGCTACACCCCCTGCCCTATTTTTTATTCTTTATTTTGAAACCGGATCTCACTGAGTTGCAGAGGGCCTCGCTAAGTAGCTGAGGCTGTCTGCAAACCGCGATCCTCCTGGGATGACAGGCAGGGACCACCACGCTGGGCTCCTGGGCGCCATTGCTCTCTGGCAGAGCCTGTGTCTGTCAGTGGGCGTCCTTCCTCCTCCTACTCTGAGGGCGAGGGCCAGGTTTCACACTTCAGTTAACCACCAAAGGATGAACAAAGCCAGAGGGTGGTGAACTCACCAAGTGAAATATAACTTTGCCTTTTTTTTTTCTTTTTTTTTTTTTTGGTGGTACTGGGGGTGGAACCCAGAGGCTTTCTACCTCCGGGCTAGACTTCCAGACCTTTTTTATATTATTTGGAAACAGGGTCTCACTAAGTTGCTGAGAGCCTCATTAAGCAGCCGAGGCTGGTTTCAAACCCGTGCGATCCTCCTGTCTCAGCCTCCCCAGCGCGGGGATGACAAGCGTGCGCCACCGCGCCCGGCTAACTTTGCCTTTTTCTTCCTGCTGGTGCGGAGGGGGCTACCTTACTTGTTCATTTAATTTAATTTTTGTGGTCCTGGGGATGGAAACCAGGGCCATTCCACCAAGCTACAAATCCAGGCCTATTTTCTATTCTTCATTTGGAAACAGGGCCTCACTAAGTAGCTGAGGCCGGCTGGAAACCAAGATCCTCCTGGCTCGGCCTCCCAAACGCTAGATGACAAGTATGCGCCACGCTGGGACTACCGTATTTAAATCTGAATCATACGCTAAGATGGAATCTCAGCCAGGCGTGGTGGCACATGCCTGTCATCCCAGGACGTGGGCGGCTGGAAAAGGAGGATCGCAGGTTCGAGGCCAGCCTCAGCAAATAGTGAGACTCACATCAACCTAGTGAGACCATGTTTCCAAATTAAATAGGTTGTGACACACACCTGCCATCTCAGTATTAGAGGCTAGCTGCAGCAACTCAGGCTCTCAACAACTTAGACCCTGTTTCTGAATAAAACATAAAACAGGCTGGGCATGTAGCCCAGAAGTAGAAGGCCCCTCGGTTCCAACCCCTAGTACCACAAAAATAAATAAATATAAATAAATAATAAAAACATAGAGCCAGGTGGAACTTGGGTGTGGAATGTCCCAAGTTCTATCCCCAGTACCACGAAAATAAAATAGGGCTGGGGGGCGTGGCTTGAAGTTAGAATGCCCCACCCAGCACCACACACACACACACACACACACACACACACACACACACACACGAACCTTAGAAAAAGAATGCTTGGATCTCAGAGCCTGTCTTCACTCTAGCTTCCAGAGCAGCCCTTCTGGTCCCCGAACGTGGCCATAATGTTCCTGCGGACAGGGATGGTCGAGGTCCTCAGCCCACTTCCAGATGCGAGCTTTCCCACTTTCGATTTTGAGAAGTGTCTCCTGAACATCCAGGCGATTCTCATGAACCCTAATCTTCATGTCGATAAGTGCAAAGTACATCCTTTTACCTGAAGGGGAGGGCTTCGCGGTCAATGTGCGTGCGCGTGTGGGTGTGCGGCGCTGGGGATGGACCTCAGGGGTCTTTTACCTTTGAGCTACATGTTTTATTATTATCTTTGCAGTACTGGGGATGGAGCCCAGGGACATTCTACCTCTGAGCTACGACCCCAAAGTTTTTTTTATGTTTTCTTTTTTTGAAACAGGGTCTCACTGAGTTACAGAGGGCCTCGCCAAGTAGCTGAGGCTGGCCTCAAACCGAGATCCTCCAGTCTCAGCCTCCCAAATGCTAGGATGACAAGCGCGCCCGCCACGCCTGGCTTCCCAGCCCTAGTTTATTTTGATTTTGAAGCAGAGTCCCGCCAGGTTGCTGAGCGTCCTGCTACATTGCTGCAGCTGGCCGCAAGCCTGCGACCTTCCTGGCTCAGCCTCCCAAGGCCTGGGATGATTGGTACGCGCTGCTGTTCCTGGCACACTTTTGTTTTGGGGAACAGGGGCTTGACTTCCCACTTGTCCGGGGTTGCCCACTTTTTTCCCCCCTGCGGTACTGCGGATGGAACCCAGGAGCACTGTACCTCCCAGCTACCCTCCCAGCCCTAGTTTTTATTCTTTTTTTTTTTTTTTATCTCGGTACAGGTGATGAAACCCAGGGGCATTCTACCTCTGAGCTATACCCTCTGCCCTATTTTTTAGTCCATTTTTTTTGTGTGTGTGCTTCTGGGGATGGAACCCAGAAGCATTCCACCTCTGAGTTATATCCCCTGCCCTATTTTTTATTCTTTATTTTGAAACAGGCTCTCACTGAGCTGCAGAGGGCCTCGCTAAGTAGCTAAGGCTGTCTGAGCCGCGATCCTGTCTCAGCCTCCCGAGTGCTGGGATCATGCGCGTGCGCCACCCGCCCAGGTTCTGGGTTGCCCACTTTTTATCTGTTTGTGCCTTCGATCCTTAGATAGAGTTTATGTACAGAGAATCAAGCAAGAACATATATACCATCGACATGAACAGCGAGCTTAACTTGTCAGCCATCCTGATTCCCCGGAAGGGCACGGCCCCCATTCCTCTGGTGAGTGTGCTCGTGCCTCGCCATCCTCCGCCTCCGGCCTTCCCCGCTTGTGGGTGTGCTCCATCTGGGTCTGACAGTCTATCCAGAAGTATGCCTCTTTTTCTCCACCCTTATGGCCCGGGAAACCTCATGATTTCCTGTAGCTAAGAGCCAAGCAGCACCCCCAGCCCAGGGGCAGGTGCCGAGTCACGGTGGTGAGTGTTCTGGACTAAAACCCGAACATCAGCCGGGCGTGGGGCGCACGCTCGTCATCCCAGCATCTGGGAGGCTGAGATGGGAGGATCGCGGTTCGTGGCCAGCCTCAGCTACTTAGGCCCTCCGCAACTCAGTGAGACCCTGCTTCAAAATAAAGAATAAAAAATTGGGCAGGGGTTGTAGCTCGGAGGTCGAATGCCCCTGGGTTCCATCCCCAGACCCACAAAAACAAAAAAAAAAAAAGGCGGGGTGGAGCAGGGCTGGGCTTGAGCCTGAGGCTGGTGCGCAGGGGCTGGCTTCCTGAAGGTGTGGGGGCTGAGCTGGCTGTCGGTCACCGCAGGTGATGGTGAGCAACCCGTACTCCCTGGGCATGCAGGCCTCCATGTACGAGTTGGAGCACACCTTGGATGGAAACACCAAGTTCAAACTGGTGAGCCCTGCCCCAGCCCCACCGCGCGTGCGCGGCCTCGCCAGTCCCCAGGTGCCTGGACGCACTGCCCGGTTTCAACAGGACCTGGCAAGGTGCAAGATGGCTGCCAGAGGTCCCAGGCTGGTCTGTGTCGTGCCAGTTCTAAATCCTGCGTGGCGGCATACACCTGTCATCCATTACTTAGGAGGCCGAGATGGGAGGATCGCGGGTTCAGGGCCAGCCTCTGCAACTTAGACCCTCAGCAAGTTAGTAAGGCCATTTCAAAATTAAAAAAAATTTAGGGCTGGGCATGGTGGTGCATACCTGTCATCCCAGTGCTTGGGAGGCTGAGACAGGAGGATCGCAGGTTTGAGGCCAGCCTCAACAAATTAGTGAGGCCCTCAGCAACTTAGCAAGACCCCTTTCAAAATGAAAATAAAAAAAAGGGGTAGGGTTGAAGTCAGGCATGGTGGCGCACGCTTGTCATCCCAGCATTGGGGAGGCTGAGACAGGATCGTGGCTCATGGCCAGCCTGAGCTACTTAGCGAGGCCCTTTGCAACTCAGTGAGACCCTGTTTCAAAATAAAGACTAAAAAATAGGGCTGCGGTGTAGCTGGGAGGTGGAGTGCCCTGGGTCCATCCCAGTACCAATAAGAAACAGAAATAAGAGGGGACAGGAAGCCCGCCTTGCTGGGCCCAGGACACGTGCGCCAGGGACCCCGCGAGCTTCCAGGAGCTCCGCGGAGTGAAGTGAGGCCGTGCCGGCCGGCCGGGAGGCCCCAGGCCCTCACCTGCGCCTGGCGGCGCCCTCTGCTCGCCAGGACATCCACCTCAAGCAGCAGCAGCACTGGGGCAGGACCAGCCCCAACTTCACCTCCCGGTGAGTGCGCGCCGCACGGGCACGGGCGGGCGGGACACAGAGACAGAGCTTCACGGGTTCAGCCAGCCTCACTCACTCAGACCCTGTCTCAGAATAAGGACTAAAAAAGTGCTCGTCACCCCAGCACTCGGGAGGCTGAGACCAGAGTATCCTGGTTCGAGGCCAGCCTCAGCTACTTAGTGAGGCCTCTGCAACTCAGTGAGACCCGGTTTCCAAATAAAGAGTAAAAAATAGGGCTGGGGTGCAGCATGGAAGTCCTGGGTTCCATCCCCAGACCCACAAAATAAATAAATAAATAAATAATAGGGCTGGGGTGTGGCGAGGAGGTAGAACACTGCTGGGTTCCACCACCAGTACCACAAATAAGTAAGTAAATAATAAGTTAAAAAATAAAAAGGGCAGGGGTGTAGCTTGCAGTTAGAATACTCCTGGGTTTGATCCTCAGTGCCAAAAATACTGAAACCAACTCTGGCGCGGTGGCGCACGCTCGTCATCCCAGCCTTCGGGAGGCTGAGACCGGAGGATCGCGGTTCACAGACAGCCTCAGCTACTTACTGAGGCCCTCCGCAACTCAGTGAGACCCAGGTTCAAAATAAAGAATAAGAAATAGGGCAGGGGGTGTAGCTTAGAGGTCAAATGCCCCTGGGTTCCATCCCCACATCTACACACACACACACACAAAATACTGAAACCAATTAAACAAGGAAACCCCCGTCTGTGTGGTAAGGAGGGTGCTCTGGATCCCCGCCCGGAGGGATCGCTTTGCTTCAGGCCCCGCCTGCTCGTGCCCATCACTGTCCCTGGGCCTCGGTCCACTGCGGCCGCTGTGTGCAGACCCACAAAGCTGGCGACGAGGGTGGGAGCCCCGGGGCAAGGGCGGCCGGCATCCAGGGCGGGCAGGCGGATGGAGGGGCGGACAACGGAGGGATGAATGGTTGGATGAATGGATCAGCGAAAGTCTGAGTAGTTCAGCCGGTGGGTGGATGGACAGACGGATGTACATGGACAAAGAGATGTCTGGCTGGTAGGATGATTCGTGACGTAGCAGGTGGGTGGACGAGTGCATGCATACGTGGGTGCATGCGCAGAAGGATGGCGGACGGATAGATGGCTGGCTGGCCAGCCGGGTGACGGAGCAGCCGGTGGGTGGATGGGTGGGGAGACGCGTGAAAGGACGGACGATGGCTGGACGGGTGAGCCGCGGAGAAGTAAGTGGTAGAGAGGTGCGTGGTGGGCGGGTGGGTGTATGGACGGAAGCTGGGTGAGCGGGTGGGCGGTGGGTGAGCAGAGGGTAGGTCACTGGCTGAGTGGCTGAGCGGGTGAGCAGTGAGTGGCCGAGCTGTGGAGTGGGTGGCTGGCTGGCTGGCTGGATGGTCCAGTGGACTCGCTGCGTGAGTGGTCAGACGTGGTTAGCTGGATGGGTGGGTGGTCGGGTGGAGAGAGGGCTGGATGAGCCCGTGGACAGGGTGTGTGTGTGTGTGTGTGTGTGGTGAGATGTCTGGCTGGCTGAATGGATGAGTGGATAAATGACGGGTGGGTGGGTGGGTGGGTGATAGGTGGGTAGTGAGATTGATGGAGGGACAGAGGGTCAGGTGGCCAGCTGGCTGGAGGCAAGGTGGATGACTGGCGGTTCTCGCTGACGGCGTGGGCTCCCTTGCCTTGCAGAATAGAGCGGCCCACCATGTCCACCCTGACTGTGGACATAGCCAACAAGGAGATCTCCTGCGTGGACATGGAGCCACTGGTAGGTTCCAAACCGTTGCTGAGCCACATTCTCCATGGCGAGTGTGAACCGCAGAAGCGAGCTTTCTTGCTTGCTGGCCGAGCTCTTGTCCAGGATCCAGAAATAGAGGCGGAGCCGGGCGTGGTGGCGCACGCTTGTCATCCCAGCATTGGGAGGCTGAGACCCTCGCAGACAGCCTCAGCTACTTAGTGAGGCCCTGTTTCAAAATACAGAATAATAAACAGGGCAGAGGGTGTAGCTTGGAGGTCAGATGGCCCTGGGTTCCATCCCCAGACCTGCAAAAAAAAAAAAAAAAAAAAGAGAGTTCCTAGAAGCCAGGGTCCTCGCCATCACCCAGGAAGCTTCTCGTCCCTTCCTGGACATGCCCAGAACCTGGCCAGCTCAGATCACACATGTCTGGACTTCCAGAAGACTGGAAAACAGCACGGCTCCACTCAGGAAAGGCGCGCACAGGTTGATAACCACATCTCCAGTGAACACAGGCGGAAGAACCCACGGCCAGAGCAGAGCTGGCTCCACACCACGTGGCACGCCCGTGCACTGGAATAGCACACAGCCATGAAGAGGAGTGGGGCTGTGGCGCCCCATACTTGGATGGACCCAGGCAACCTCAGGCCGAGGGAGAGGGGCAGGCACAGCGGGCCATATGTCATTCCACTCACAGGAAACGTCCAGCAAGAGCCGGGCCGCAGCCCACGCCTGTGGGCCAGGATCCAGGTTCATGGGCAGCTTCGGCAAGGATCCTCCTGTCTCGGCCTCCCAAGTACTGGGGTTACACAAACATGTGCCACACACATGCCATGCACATAGGTGGACGGATGGATCGATGGGCAGGTGGGTGGGGGGATGGCTGCCATGTTTACCTTTTGTGTGTGTGTGTGTGGTACTGGGAATGGAACCCAGGGACATTCTACCTCCAAGCTACACCCCCAGCCCTTTTTGTTTTATTTTTTCAGATCTGGGGATGGAACCCAGGGGCATTCTACCTCCGAGCTGCACCCCCAGCCTTGATTTTTATTCTTTTTTTTTTTTTTGGTGGTACTGGGGTTCCTGGAAGCCCTTCTACCTCCGGGCTACACTCCCAGACCTATTCTATATTTTTATTTGGAAACAGGGTCTCCTAAGCCAGCGCGCACAGCTGGCTTCGAACCTGCGCGATCCTCCCGTCTCCGCCCCCCAAGCGCGGGGATGACAAGCGTGCGCCATGCCCGGCGTCCTATGCCTTTTAGACTCCTCCTCCTCGAGTAGGTTTGAGGGTCCAGACACCCCCTTTGCGTTGAGCAAGCCTTCCAGGCATACCCCAGCTCTCTCTGTGTGTCGTCTCAGGCTTGGCTCCTGCCTGTGGGGACCGACTTGGGGATCAGCTGGGCGCCAGCGGCCAGGGCGGCTGCCTGCGGGGCACCTTGCCCGGCCCAGCCTCCAGCGGGGTGAGTGTGCGGAGCCCCGGCCGCGGACCCGTCCACGTCCTTCTGTGCTCTCCACAGACGGTGTTCATCTCAGTGGGCTGCGACCAGGAAAAGAGGATCCTTGTGGAGAAGTAAGCAGGCCGCCCCGAGGGCGAGGGCGGGCGTGGCTGCAGGCGGCAGGCATCCGAGTTGGGTGGCAGTGGGTAATTCTGTCTGCTTTTCACTATGTCTTTTTTTTTTTTTTTATGGTACTGGGGAATTGAAACCAGGGGCATTCTACCTCTGAGCTACACCCCCAGCCTGATTTTATTTCTAATTTGGAAACGGGGCCTCACTAAATTGCTGAGGGCCTTGCTAAGTTCTGGAGACTGGCTTCGAACCTGCGATCCTCCTGTCTCAGCTTCCCAAGTACTGAGATTACAAGCATGTGCTACCATTTCTGGCCTTTAAAGCAGTTTTTCCTGCTGGGCATGGTGGTGCACAACTGTAATCCCAATAGTTGGGGGGCTGAGACCCGAGGATCATGGTTTGTGGCCAGTCCCAGCTCTTAGTGAGGCCCTCCGCAACTTAGTGAGACCTTGTTTCAAAATAAAGAATAAAAACTAGGGCTGGGGGTACGGCTTGGAGGTAGAATGTCCCAGGGTTTGTTCCCCAATTCTGCAAAAAAAAATGTTTTTTACTAAAAAGATAAGGCAAGAGCCGGGCATGGTAGGCGCCCTCGTCATCCCAGCACTCGGGAGGCTGAGACAGGAGGATCGCGGTTCCCTGCCAGCCTCAGCTACTACTGAGGCCCTCGGCTACTCAGTGAGGCCCCGTTTCAAAATAAAGAATAAGAAATAGGGCTGGGGTGTAGCTGGAAGGTAGAATGCCCCTGGGTTCCATCCCTAGACCCGCAAAAATAAATAAATAGATAGATAGATAGATAGATAGATAGATGGATGGATAAAAAGATGAGGCGGCATGCGTCTGCCCGCAGCCCACCCGGGCCCCGCCGCTGCCCAGGCTGGGCTGGGGTCTCGGGCTGCCCTGCCCCCTTCCTCCATGTCTTCTCACCGTCCATCTCTTGCTCACAGAAAAACCACGGCCTGCTCCATGGGCATCCTGGACCCGGTGCTGCTCCAGAAGAACTATACCTACACCCTCCACAAGTGAGCCAAGCCCCCGGCCGCTCCAGCCTGCCCCGCCAGCGCGGGCCTGGCATGGGGCATCCACACGGGGTGCAGGCCAGGGACAGTGACGCGGCCGGCTCTGCCACGCATCAAAACAGGCCTCGCTGAGTTGCTGAGGCTGGCCTTGAACCTGGGCTCCTCCCGTCTCAGCCTCCCGAGTACTGGGATGAGGAGCCTGGGCCACCACATCCCACTTGCTGGAACCCGTTTTTAACTAAGAAACAGGAAGGGCTGGGGTGTGTAGCTGGCAGGGGAGAACGCCCCTGGGCCCATCGCCCCAGGCACAGGGCACCAGCATCCACGTGGAGCCCAGCCTTGGGGAGCTGAGACAGGGATGGCAGGTTGAGAGGCACAGGAGAACTCAGGCTTGAGTGCTCAGCCCAGTCCAGCCACGCCGGGCGTGGTGGGCACGCGTGTCATCTCCGCGCTTGGAGGCTGAGATGGGAGGATCGCACAGGTTCGAAGCCAGCCTCAGCTACTTAGTGAGGCTCTCAGCAACTCAGTGAGACCCTGTTTCCAAATAAAGTATAAAATGGGTCTGGGAGTATAGCCCTGAGGTAGAAAGCCCCTGGGTTCCACCCCAGTACCAAAACAAACAAACAAAAAAAAATGAATAAAAAATCAGTCTGTGGGGGGTAGCTCGGAGGTAGAATGGCCCTGGGTTCCATCTCCAGTACTGCAAAAATTTAAAAAATAAATAAAAATAACAAATAACAACACCTTCACAGAAGTGCCCAGAACCCTGTTTCACAAGTGCCTGGGACTGTGGTCCGGCCCCGTAGACCTGTAAAGTGAACCACCGTCGGGCCTGGCTGAGCCCCCTGAGGCCCCCCAACAGCCGCCGTGGGCTGGAAGCCATGCCTTTGGGAGAGGGTGCGGTGGCCGCCGCCGTCCCCACCGCACGCCTGCTCTCTCCCAGGGGCACCTACGACCCGACATTCCAGGGCATCCCGGCCACCAAGGAGCGGATAGTGTCTTACCCTTACAAGTACCTGGGCTGCCCGCTCCTGGTCTACTACGACACGCCCTGGAAGCCGGTGATTGAGCTGTGAGTCTGCGGCCCTGGCTGCCTCCCTCCCGCCCAGCCCCTGCCCGGCCCAGCGAGCCTTCCCCAAGGCCCACTTCTTCTCTGTGTTTTTCTTGTTTGGAGCCAGGCTCTCACTGGATCGCTGAGGCTGGCCTCCACCCCGCGAGCCTCCTGCCTCAGCCTCCCAGACACTGGGCTACAGGTGCGCACACCACACTGGCTCCTTTCATCTCCATTAGCCTTATTTATTTATTTATTTATTTTTTTTTTTTTTGGTGGTCCTGGGGTTCCTGGAAGCCCTTCTACCTCCGGGCTACACTCCCAGACCTATTTTATTTTTGGAAACAGGGTCTCTTAAGTCAGCGCGGCTGGCTTCGAACCTGCGCGATCCTCCTGTCTCTGCCTCCCAAGCGCGGGGATGACAAGCGTGCCCACCACGCCCGGCTAGCCTTATTTATTTATTTATTTTGCGGGTCTGGGGATGGAACCCAGGGGCATCTGACCTCTAAGCTACACCCCCTGCCCTATATTTTTATTCTTTGTTTTGAAACAGGGTCTCACTGAGTTGCAGAGGCCTCACTAAGTAGCTGAGGCTGGCCGCGAACCGCGATCCTCCTGCCTCAGCCTCCGGAGCGCTGGGGTGCTGATTGTGCCCACTGCGCCCGGGCCCACAGTGAATCTTGCAACTCTTTCTCTTCCTGTGGATTCTCCCATCATCCCAGTGGCCCCATTCACACTCCTACCAGGTGCAATGCTTGTGGTTTATGGGTTTTGAAGGATGAATAGGAGTTTGTCCAATAGCCATGATATTGAAGGCAAATCCAGACCAGAAGTATCCAGAGGACAGCAGCTGGCCCTCGCAGCCATGACTGTTTGGCAACGCACCCGTAGGCAGTGAGATCAGAGGCTTGTATTTCGACAAATAGTCATTCTTTTTTTTTTTTTTTTTTGGTGGTACTGGGGTTCCTGGAAGCCCTTCTTCCTCCGGGCTACACTCCCAGACCTATTTTATATTTTTATTTAGAAACACGCGGCTGGCTTCGAACCTGCGCGATCCTCCTGTCTCCGCCTCCCAAGCGCGGGGATGACAAGCGTGCGCCACTACGCCCGGTTCGACAAATAGTCATTCAAAAAATACTAAGTGCCTCCTGCCCGGCAGCAAGAGGCTAGACCCCGTGGGTGTCCAGGGGCTCCCTGTGGAGCCCGCGGCCCACGTCAAGTTGCAGAGAAAGCCCAGCAGGGCAGTGGTCCGCGTGCCGCAGAGGGCTGGGGTGTGGGAGGCCTCTGAGGTGAGCGCCAGGGCGGGCGCAGGACACAGGCACACTCACCTCACACACAGGCACACTCACCTCGCCGAGGGCACTAGAGCTTTCCAGCCAGACAGGAGCTCCGTGAGCCAGCGCTCCAGGGGGCCAGAGGCCAAGGCTGGAGGCTGGAGGGCCCAGGCCAGCCTCCGCAGCGCTTAACAGTATGAGACAAAAGGGAGGAGCGTGGCGGCGCAGCCTGTGACCCAGGACTTGAGCGGCTGAGACAGGAGGATCGCAGGTTTGTAGACAGCCTCAGCCATTCAGTGAGGCCTTGGCAACTCGGTGAGACCCTGCTTCAAAATAAAAAAATAGCCGGGCGTGGTGGCGCACACTTGTCATCCCCCTGCTTGGGTTGAAGCCAGTCATGCTGGCTTAAGAGAACCTGTTTTCAAATAAAAAAATATAAAATAGGTCTGGGAGTGTAGCCTGGAGGTAGAAGGGTTTCCAGGAACCCCAATTATCACCAAATAAATAAGTAAAATAAAGAATAAAAAATAGGGACGGCGGTGTAGCTCAGAGGTAGAATACCCCTGGGTTCCATCCCTAGTACTAAAAAAAAAAAAGAAAAATGGGACTAGGGCCATAGTTGGCTGGTGGCACGTGCCTGGAATCCCAGCGACTCCCGAGGCTGGGGCGGGGGGCCAGCGAGGGCGGCTCAGAGACCCCGGCTCTGTATCAAACAGTGCAGGGCGCTGGGGCCTGGCTCCGCGCAGCGGGGCGGGCTGGCTGGCGGGCAGCAGCGGGGCCGCGGCCAAGGGCCAGCAAGGCTCCAGGCCCGCCCCAGCCTGCCCGGCCGCTCCGCCCTTTCTCGTGCTGCCCTTTGAGAGGCGGCCCGAGCCCCGGCCGCCCCTGTCTTGGGGCGCCCTGCAGCCGAGCCCACGCCGTCTCAGGTGGCGAGGACAGGAGTTCCAGGAGTTGGTGGACGCAGAGTTCGTGCTCCAGGAGATGAACGGGCTCTTCACCTACTCCTATTCCATGACGGCCCGCGAGGCGGGGTGCATCCGGCAGCCGCAGAACTGGAGCACCATCATGCAGTTTGAGGACGCCGAAATCTTCAACTGGAACCGACAGGTAACCCTGACCCGCTGGCCTTCTCCAAAGGAGCTCAAGTGCAGCTGGCGGGCGGCAGGGCGGCACCCGGCACCCCGGCGCCAGGGAGGCGAGACAGGAGGACCACCTGTGCAGGCCACCCAGCCTCCTCAGTGGGGACACTCTCAGCAACCCAGTAAGACACTGTAAAAAAACAAGCCCGGCCGGCGTGGTGGGCGCGCTCCTCATCCCGGCACTGGGAGGCCGGGACAGGAGGAGCGCGGTTCACGGCCAGCCTCAGCTACTTAGGTCCTTCACAACTCAGTGAGACCCTGTTTCAAAATAAAGAATAAAAGCCGGGCGTGGTGGCGCATACTTGTCATCCCCGCGCTTGGGAGGCGGAGACAGGAGGACGGCGCAGGTTGGAAGCCAGCCGCGGGTGCTGGCTTAGGAGACCCTGTTTCCAAATAAAAATGGTCTGGGAGTGTAGCCCGGAGGTAGAAGGGTTCCATCCCCAGTACCACCAAAAAATACATACATACATACATCATAAATAAATAAATAAATAGGGCTGGGGGTGGAGGATCTGGGTGATGTTGTTCAGAGGTAGCTGCCCCTGGTGGGCTCAGTTCCCATTAAAAAGAGGAAGCCAAGTGTGGTGGTGCACGCTTATCCTGAGACCCCGTTTCAAAATAGATATAAAATAGGGCTGGGGCTAGCCGGGCGTGGTGGCGCATGTTTGTAATCCCAGCAGTCGAGAGGCTAAGACAGGAGGAGCGCGGTTCGCGGCCAGCCTCAGCTACTTAGTGAGGCCTCTGCAACTCAGTGAGACCCTGTTTCAAAATACAGAATGAAAAATTGGGCTGTTCATGTAGCTCGGAGGTCGAATGCCCCTGGGTTCAACCCCCAGAACACACACACACACACACACACACACACACACACACACACACTGAGCTGGGGCGGTGGGGCACACTTGTAACCCAGTACCTGAGAGGCTGAGACAGGAGGATGGCAGGTTTGAGGCCAGCCTCAGCAATTCAGTGAGACCCTGTTTCAAAATGAAGAATAAGAAATAGGGCCGGAGGTGGAGCACAGAGGTGAGCGCCCTCGGTTCCACCTCAGTAGTCTCTCCCCACAACTGTCCTATCCAAATAAGGTCGGTGGTGGTGCTGGTGCTGGTGCTGGACATTGAACCCAGGGGCATCCTACCTTCTGGCTATATCCCAGCCCTATTTATTTATTTATTTATTTTGGTGGTGGTACTGGGGTTCCTGGAAGCCCTTCTAACTCCGGGCTACACGCCCAGATGCCTATTTTTTATATTTTTATTTGGAAACAGGGTCTCTTAAGCCAACACGGCTGGCTTCAAACCAGCGCGATCCTCCTGTCTCCGCCCCCCAGGCCCGGGGATTACAAGCGTGCGCCACCATGCCCGACACCCCAGCCCTATTTTTATTCTTTATTTTGAAACAGGCTCTTGATGAGTTTTGAAGGGCTCACTAAGTAGCTGAGGCCGTGTACCAACCAGGATCCTCCTGTCTCAGCCTCCCAAGTACTGGGTTACAGGCGTGGGCCACACCCGGCTTTGTAGTGATTTTTTTTTTTTTTTTTTTTGGTACTGGGGGGATGGAACACAGGGGCATTCTATCTCCGAGCTACACCCCGAGCCCTATTTTTTAGTCTTTTTTACCTTTTGTGTGTGTGTGGTACCGGGGGTGGAACCCAGGGGCCCAGGGGCTTTTCTACCTCCGGGCTATACTCCCAGACCTATTTTATACTTTATTTGGAAACAGGGTCTCACTAAGTTGCTGAGAGCCTCACTAAGTAGCTGAGGCTGGCTTCAAACTTTTGCGATCCTCCTGTCTCAGCCTCCCAAGCGCGGGGATTACTAGTGTGCGCCACCACGCCCGGCATCTTTTTTACTTTTGAAACAGTCTCACTGAGTTGCGAAGGGCTTCACTAAGTAGCTGAGGCCGTCCTTGAACTGCGAACTGCGATCCTGTGGTCTCTGCCTCCCGAGTGCCGGGATGACAAGTGTGCGCCGCCGTATATAAGGCCATATTCTGAGGTCCTGGGTTCGGACTTAGCATACAGTTTGGAGGGCAGCCGCGGTGGCGACTCAGTCCGACCCGTGCTGTCCTGGCAGTGTCAGGATGAGGCCCACAGGCAGGTTGCTGGCCTCCAGCCTCCCAGGAAGGCCGAGTCCAAGGCCGCAGGGAAGGGGCAGGAGGGAGGGTGCAGGGGTCTGATGGGAGGCCGGCCAGGCCAGTGGTCACACCTCTGTTCCCACCCAGTACTACGTGAGCTGCCACGACCCCAACAACCCCAATCCTCTGGAGTGGCCAGACGTCGAGTACCAGATCCTAGGAGGTCCCACCAACAACGAGGTCATTTTTGACCAAAGGAACGGGATGTACATCTTCCTCCTCTCCATTGTGGACCCCAACTTCAGGTGAGCAGGCCGCCTCCCCTGCCACTGGCCACTGGCACAGCGCCACCCGCCCAGGACCCAGGCCAGCCTGGGCAGCTCACTGAGACCTCAGCAACTCAGTGCGACCCTGCTTCAAAATAAAGGTTAACAATAGGGCTAGAGGTAGAGCTCAAGAGGGAGAATGGCCCGGGCTCCATCCTCAGCACTGCAGGAGATGAGTAAATAAGTAGCGGGTGTGGTGGGCACGCTTGTCGTCCCCTCGGGAGGCCGAGGCAGGAGGGCCACAGGGTCGAGGCCAGCCTCAGCTACTTGGGTTCTCAGTAACTTAGTGAGACCCTGTTTCCAAATAAAGAAATAAAAATAGGGCTGGGGGGTACAGCCTGGAGGTAGAAGGCCCCTGGGCTCCACCCCCAGCACCACGAAGGAAGGAAGAGAAGGAGGGAGAGAGGGGCAGGAAGGCAGGTGGCCCCCGGGAAGAGAAGAGGGTTTTGCTTGCAGTGATTGTCTGAGCAATACAGTGTAGCAGCCATTGAGGGCCAGTGCCACTGAATGAGGTATTTTATTTTTTTTTGGGTGGGGGGAGAGTGGAACCCAGGGGCATTCGACCTCTGAGCTACACCCTCTGCCCTATATTTTATTCTTTATTTTTGAAACAGGGTCTCACTAAATTACGGAGGGCCTCACTAAGTAGCGGAGCCGTCCGCGAACCGCGATCCTCCCGTCTCAGCCTCCCGAGTGCTGAGGTGACGCGCGTGCGCCCGCGCCAGCTCGGTGTTGGGCAGACTGGAGCGGGGTGGCAGGTGCCCGGGTCAGGCCTCTGCCCTCCGAGAGCTGCTCCTGCCGCACCCCGGGCTGTGGCGAGGAGGCCCGTGCGCTCTGCCCAGGGCACTGGGCGCCGCTTGGCCTCCACCCACATCTTCCCGCGAGAGGGACAGCCCGCCCTCCCTGGAGAGACGGGCAGTGGGCGGCCCTGGGGACAGAGGCCGCGTGCCGGGGGCGCCCACCAGCCCTCCGCCTTGGCCAGCGCCTCTCCCGTGCCGCCCGCAGCTACTGCCAGCTGTACACGGTGTTCAGCGTGTACGTGCACGGCGCCTACCCGCTGCACGTCATCCCGGCGGAGCCCGCCATCCTGCTGCTGCTGCTCGCCATCCTGCTGACCGTGTGGCTTGCCTACGTCGTCCCCCGGAGGCTGTGCACCGAGGGCTGCTGCCAGCGCCTGCGCCAGAGGTGCCGGGCGCTGTGGCCCTGCTGCAAGGCCTAGCGCCTCAATAAAGCTGCTGCGCGTTCCGCCAGGCGCCATCCGGCACTTTTGGTTGCAAAACGGGCTTGCAACGCGGCTGGGGCTGGCCTCCAGCCAGTTGTCCTCCAGACTCAGCCTCCCAAGTACTAGGAACACAGGCGCACCACCCTGCTGGCTGACGCACGGTACTAGGCACGGAGCCCAGGGACATCTACCTCTGAGCTATACCCTAGCCCTAGCTTTTAGGTTTTTTTATTTTTATTTATATATTTATTTTTGCAGTACTGGGGCTTGAGCCCAGTGGAATTCTACCTCCGAGTGACACCCCAGCCCTCCCCCCTTTTTTTGTGGTACCAGGGGTGGAACCAGGGGCTTTCTACCTCCGGGCTACACTCCCAGACCTGTTTTATACTTTATTTGGAAACAGGGTCTCACTAAGTTGCTGAGAGGCCTTACTAAGTAGCTGAGGCTGGCTTCCAACCTGCGCGATCCTCCTGTCTCAGCCTCCCAAGCTCGGGATGACAAGCGTGCGCCACCATGCCTGGCTAGTCTTTTTATTTTTAGCTTATTTTTTTTAAGGGGTTCTGTCTTTTTTGGAACCGGGGATGGAACCCAGAGCACCACACCTACAAAGCAGGCGCTCTGCCACCGAGCTACATCCTGGCCCCGAGTCTTTTTATTTTTGAAACAGGGTCACACTGAGTTGCAACGGGCATTGCTAAGTAGCTGAGGCTGGCCACAAACTGCGATCCTCCTGCCTCAGCCTCCTGAATGCTGGGATTATAAGCGTGCCCGGCCAGGATCCCTGGCCTCAGCTTCTGCGTGGTACCATGCCTGGCTCCTCCAGTGGATCCTTTTTTTTTAAATTTTATTGTACGGTACTAGAGATGGAACCCAGGGGCACTCTACCTCTGAGCTCCACCCCCTGCCCTATTTTTTATTCTTTATTTTGAAACGGTCTCGCTGAGTTGCAGAGGGCCTCCCTAAGTAGCTGAAGCTGTCTGCAAACTGGGATCCTCCTGTCTCAGCCTCCCGAATGCTGGGATGACAAGCGTGCGTCCCCACTCCCGGCTTCTTTTTACTTTTTGAGATAGGGTCTTGCTGAGTTGCTGAGGCTGGCCTTGAACCTGCCGCCATCCTGCCTCAGCCTCCCCAGTATTGTTCTGGGTTTGCAGGCCAGCGTCCCCTGCATGACTCTGGAAGTTTCCAGCAAGTGCTGGGTCCTTCCTAGTCTCACCAAGCAGCTGGGTCAAGGGGACAGGCTCCACCCCCAGCCCACGGCGCAGCGGCCCCCAGGGCTCTCCAGGCTGAGATACAAAAGCAGCTTTAATGGGGGGCAGCGCCCAGGGCCTGCCGGGGCCCTGCGGGGGCGGCCTGCTTGCCCTTGCTCCCCGACTTCCCCTTCTTGGCCGAGCCGGCCTTCTTCTTCCCCGGGGGGTCGGGCCGGGGGTCTGGGGCCGGGGCCCCGGGGCGGGGCAGCGGCTCCTCGTCCAGCACCTTGAGGTGGAGGAAGTGCTCGGCGTGGGCCACGGTGTCCAGCAGCTCGGGCACGCTGTAGTCGAAGGACAGCAGGTCCTCGGGCAGGTGCAGCGAGCGGATGTCCCCGGAGCGGTCGTCGCCCCCGCCGCCGCTGTCGGGCAGGCCGGGCCCGGGCGCCCCACGGGTGCTGGCCTGGGGCTCTGCGGCCCCCGGCAGGCAGTCGAACAGCTTCATGGCGTCCTCCAGCAGCACCTTGTCCGGCAGCGCCAGGGTGCGGGCCGCCTGAGGCACCCTGGTCTCGCTGGCACCCTGCGGCTCCCCTGGGCACGGCGGGCACGGCGGCTGGGCGGCGGGGAAGGTGGGCGAGGCCACAGGGGGCCCGAGCTGGCGCAGCGTGCTCGGTGGGGCCTCCCTGGCGGGCGGCGAGGGGCCCCGGCTCCCTGGGGGCAGCGGCGGGGGCAGCTCCAGGAAGGCGGGGGGCGCCGTGTCCCCCACAAATCCCAGGGCCTCGGCGGCCTCGGGCGGGAAGTAGGGCACGAGGAACGGGGGCCCCGCAGGCGGCGGCGGGCAGGGCGGCGCGGGTGCGGGCAGGTACGGTGGGGGCTCCAGCAGGAAGCTGCCCGGTGCTGCGGGGCCCCCGGCCACCGCCAGCTTGTACAGTGGTGACTGGCCGAAGTCGGTGGCCGCCCACTCGATCCGGTAGATGCGGGGGTCAAAGAAGCAGCCGCAGGGCGCCATCTGAAAGCCTGGGGAGCAGGCGCGGGCTGCGGCGCCTGGCTCTCATTTGGGGGTCCCACCCAGGGGCGGAGGGGCACAGGCCTGCCGTCTGGGACCCTCCCGGGGATGGGGTCTGGACAGGCTGGGCCCTGCACACCCCTCCCCTGCTCCTGGCCCCTGGTGGCGGGAGTGTGGGTACCTGCTGGAGGGGCGGGAAACGCCTCTTTCTCCGGGTTCGGGGGTTGGTACAGGAGGTTGGAGGAGGCTGTGGACAAAGGTGGCCAGGTGGGTGGGGCCCCAAGCTGGCTGGCCCCTGCCCTTGGCCCCTGCCCTCGTCGTACCCACGGCAGGGAGAGGCCCTGGGCAGGCCGGGGCCAGCTGGCTGCCTGGTCCCTCAGCACCCTCCAGGCCCCGGGGGCCAAATCCTTCCTGCAGAGCTGGGGGTGTGTAGAAGGGCTTGGGGTGCTGCATGGGGCGCTCTTGGGGCGCTCTTGGGAGACAAGGGGCCGCCAGAGAGCAGGCTCGGAGCCCTGCGAGGTTCTGTTTGCCCGGTTGCTCGGGGCGGCAAGTTCCAGGCTGAGGCCTGCCCACTGCCAGGGGTTCCAGGGGGAGGCAGGGGCCAGGCGGGGGCAAGGGGGCAGCTGGTGGTCAGCTGCAGGGTCATGGGGAACGGGCAGGCCCTGGGCTTAGCTCACCACCCGGCCTGCCCTCAGCTGCAGCCTCCCGCCGCCCCGAGGCCGCCACCTCCAGGGGCACGGCTCCCCACCCCCACCCACCCCCACCTGGTGGTGGTCCGGCTCGGTGGTGGCAGCTGCAGCATCCAGGCCCCGCCCACGGGCTGGAAGGGCCGGTGCGAGAGAACCCAGGAGAGGGGCCGCGGCCAGGGGCGAGCAGGCGCTCCTGGAGGGCAGGGAAGGCGCCCACGTCACTTGAAGGAAGGCCCGGACTTCAAGAGAATGAAGAAACGGGTGTGTATTAACCAGGCGCGGTGGCACGCACGCTCATCCCAGCATTCAGGAGGCTGACACAGGATGGCAGTTCGCGGCCAGCCTCAGCTACTGTTTCAGAATAAAGGAGAAAAAGTAGGGCTGGGGTAGACCCCCTGGGTTCCACCCCAGTACCGCAAGTAAAAGAAATGGGGCGTGGTGGCACACACCTGTGCTTTCCGAGAGGCTGAAAGCAGATCAAAGATTTGAGGCCAGCCCCAGCAGTTTTCACGATTCCCAAGTACAGACCTAAGGGGCTGGGGGTGTCGCCGGGTTCAACCCCAAGTACCACAGGAAGACAAATTTAGAAGAATAAAGTTTATTGTTTCTCCAGGCGCTGGTCGCGCTTGGTTACTTGTAGGCGTTGGCCTTGTGCTTGGGCAGGAAGACGAAGTTGGGGGGCACGGGGCCCAGCAGCATCTCGCTGTGGGGAGAGGGCGCAGGGTCAGGCTGGCCTCGGTCCGCGGCCCCCGCCCGCCCGCCGGCCGGCCGCCACGCACCTGATGCGGATCCAGTCGGCGGCCCGCTGGCTGGCCATGAGCGTCTCCAGGTAGTCGCGGCCCAGGTAGTAGGGCGGCCGCTCGTTGACCCTCTGCGGGAGCCGCTCCAGCAGCCCCACGGGCACGTACCTGCGGGAGGAGCGCGTCAGGGCGGCCGGGCGCACGCCGGCCCTGCCCGCGGCCCTGCCCACCTGCACAGGAAGGACAGCCACTCCAGCAGGAAGCGCCGCGTCTTCTCCACGCCCTGCGTGTCGGAGCCCCAGTGCTCCAGGCCGTAGCTGGTGAAGTCCCGCAGGATGTCCAGGCGCTCGGAGGACGCGATGTCCCAGTGCCTCTGCTCCTTGATCTCCGTGAACAGCCAGGGCTTCAGCAGCGCGCCGCTGCGGGGGGCACCGTCAGCCCTGGGCCGGCCGGCGGGCGCCCACGGCGCCGGGGCCCTGGCTTCCAGGCTCCCTGCCTGTCCGAGCCGTGGCTCCCAATGGCTTTTTTTTTTTTTTTTTTTTTTTGGTCTGGGGATGGCACCCGGGGGTCATCCTACCTCCAAGCTCTACCCCAGACTTACAGGGTCTCACTGCGTTGCAAAGGGCCTACACAGCCGAGGCTGGCCGCGAACCACGATCCTCCCTTCTCAGCCTCCCAATGCTGGGACTAGAAGCCTGCGCCAGCACGCCTGAATTCCCAACGTCTTCCTGCCTGCCCTTGTCCCTCCCCAAAGCCACTGCCAGGGCCGAGCCGCACTGCAGGATGCAGCCCCGACTCTGGGCGCTGCCAGGCAGCTGCCGCCGCCTACAGGGACTCACCGGGCGATCATGATCCCGGCCACTCCTGTCCGCATGGCGCAGTTGGCGTCCTCATAGGACAAGATGTCCCCGTTTCCTGAGGGGACAGGGACGGGTCTTGGGGAGCGAAGGGCAGCGGGACTGCCTGCCAGCCGGTGATCTGCGGCCTGGGGTGGGCAGGGGCGGCTCCCGGCACCCACCGAACAGCGGCATGGGGCTGGCTGCCTTCGCGCACTGCTCGATGTAGTGCCAGTCCGCCAGCTTGGTGTAGCGCTGCTCCCGCGAGCGGCCATGGAGCTGGGGAGAAGGCACAGCGGTGAGGGACTCGCCTGACGGGCAAGGAAGGGCCGAGGGGCCGCGCGACGGGAGCTGGGCCCCGGACCCACCGTGGCCAGGGCCACGCCCCAGTCCCGCAGCTCGGGCAGCAGGCGGTGCGCCAGGCCCACGCGCTCCTGCACGCCCGTGCGGATCTTCACCGTCAGCGGCACGTCCAGCACCTGGTGACGGGAGCACGGGGCGGTCAGCGGGAGGCTGGCCAACGGGGGCGGGCGGCAGGGGCGCACGTGCCTGGCTCATGCCGCGGACGATCTGCTGGAACTTGGCCGGGCGGCTCATCAGGGCGCAGCCTCCACCCTGGGAGAAAGAAGCGAGCGAGGTGGGCAGCCAGCCAGGCCGCCCCTGCCCAGCCCCTCCCCCAGGTCCCCGGCTGTACCTTCCTGTACACGAGGTCGATGGGACAGCCCACGTTGATGTCCACGAAGTCCACCTCAACAGTGCGGGTCAGGAGCTCGGCGCACCTGGTCATGGTGTCGGGGAAGGCGCCCTCCAGCTGCGGGGCGGGGCCGGCTGCATCTGGCTGGTGGCTGCCCACTGCTGGCCAGAGGCTCCCCCTCCCTGACAGAGCCCATGCCTGCTTTTTATTTTTTTTGTGGTACTGGGGGTGGAACCCAGAGACTTTCTACCTCCGGGCTGTACTCCCAGAGCTTTTTTATACTTTATTTGGAAACAGGGTCTCAGAGCCTAAGTTGCTGAGGCTGGCTTCGAACCCGTGCGATCCTCCCGTCTCAGCCTCCCAAGTGCTGGGATTACAAGTGTGTGCCACCACACCCGGCCCAGCCCTTATTTTTAACTTAATTTTTTATTTATTTGCAGTACTGGGGATGGAACTCAGGAACTTTCTACCTCTGAGCTACACTCCCAGCCCTATTTTTATTTTATTTTTATTTTTTGGTGGTACTGGGGGTAGAACCCAGAGGCTTTCTACCTCCGGGCTATACTCCCAGACCTTTTTTATATTTTATTTGGAAACAGGGTCTCACTAAGTTGCTGAGAGCCTCATTTAGTAGCTGAGGCTGGCTTCGAACCTGTGCGATCCTCCTGTCTCAGCCTCCCAAGCACAGGTATTACAAGCATGCGCCACCATGCCCGGCTAATTTTTTTTTTTTAAGTCTATGTAATACTGGGGACGGGCCCCAGGGACGTTCTACCTCTGAGCTTCTGAGATGAACCCCAGCCCGATTTTTTTTTTTTTTTTTTTTTTTTTGCAGTACTGAGAATGGAACCCAGGGCCATTCTACCTCCGAGCTACACCCCAGCCTGGTTTTTCATTTTTTATTTGGAAATAGGGTCTCACTGAGCTGCAGAGGGCCTCACTAAGTCGCCGAGGCTGTTCTGGAACCAGGATCCTCCTGTCTCAGCCTCCCGAATGCTGGGATTACAGGTGTGTGCCCCCACGCCCGGCTCTCATTTTCTCTTTTGAAACAGGGTCTCACTAGGGCCTGCGATCCCGTCTCAGCCTCCCTGGCCACTGGGACTTAGCTGTCAGGCCCCAGGCTGAGGAGGTGACGGGGCCGGCTGCACAGCTGACACCGCAACGCGGGCCTTCCTGCCCTCCCTCGGCAGGCACTGACCTGGACACCGAAGATGTCCTCGCACGGGTGGCGCTTGAGCAGTGCCCACTCGGACGTCTGGCCCTGCAGCAGATTGGTGCAGACAGCCATCTCCCCACAGGTCACATCGGCCCCGAAGCGCTTGCAGATCCTCCGGAAGGGGAGGTTCCCGCACTGGGCACAGGACACACCGTGGTGAGGGCGCAGGGGCAGGGCCTGACGTCCCGCCTGGCCGGGCCTCCCCCAGCCCTTGCCGGGCCTACCGTGGTAAGAGGAGCCAGGTACAGCTTGCCGCTGATGTCCAGCTGGGGGGAAGGAGACTCGGTGAAGACGGGCCCTCCAGCCGGCCCTTGGGGACCGTCCTCCTGCTGGCCAGGATGCGCTCTGCCCAGCCCGCCTGCCGCTTCAGCTCTGGGCCTCTGTCGAGACCGGCGACCTCCTGACAAAGGACGCTCTTGACCCACAACCTCCTACGTGGCTACTCAAGGGGCCAAACCCCAGTCCCAGCCGGGCGCATGGCGCACGCTTGTCATCCCAGTACTTGGGAGGCTGAGACAGGAGGATCGCGGTTCGCAACTCAGTGAGACCCTGTTTCAAGATAAAAGGTTGCGAAGAGAGCTGGGCGTGCAGCTCAGCAGCAGAGGGCCCGAGTTCCGTCCCCAGTGACGCGCGCACATCCCAGCCCCAGTGCCCCCTCTCAGAAGCTGCCCGCAGCCCGGCCCCCTGGGACTCAGCGTGTCCGGAGCTCTTCCTGCCCCTGCAGACTGGGACTCCGCGAGGGTGGGCCGAGGGCACAGAGAGGGGGCCTCCCCTGGGCTCTCCGGGCCACCGCCCACCCCAGGGCCGCGCCTTGGTGGCCTCGCCCGATGGCGGCTGAGCACGTACCCGCTTCTTCTCACTGGGCCGCAGCCTGACCACGTCCTCGTCTGTCAGGGGCCCACACGTCCGCACCGGGCTGCAGGACGGGGAGCGGGCCTGCTCTGAAGAATCCAGCTGGCCGTCCTGGCCCTTGGCCGCGGCGCTCGCGGGGCCTGGCTGGGCCTGGCTCAGCTGGCGCAGGGCCTGCTCCGCCCGCTCGAAGCGCACCTGGCGCTTCCGCAGCTGCTGCTGCAGGGCCTTGTCCAGGCCGTTGCAGATGGGCAGGGGGCAGCCCCGGGACGCCGCCGGCCCACCCTGCTCCCCGTGAGCGCCGGCGAATCGACAGGTCACGCCATAGGGGCACCGGCCGAAGGTCTCGAAGAGCACGCAGCGGGGGCCCAGGTCGGCCGGCTTGGTCTCCAGGTAGCGGTCCACGTCATGCAGGAAGCGGCAGCGATCGCCGAAGAGGCAGGCGGCGCCTGACCCCTGTGGGGACGGCGAGGGGCCGCGTGTGAGCCCCGCCCCACCGAAGGCCGTGGCCGCACCGGGGACAAAAGCGACAGGTGCTGCTCCACTGGGGGGCCGTGCCAGAGAAGCCCGTGCCAGACACCCTACGTCCAAAGAGCCCGGCGTGGTGGGCGCCCTTGTCATCCCAGGACTTGGGAGGCTGAGCTAGGAGGATCGCAGGTTTGCGGCCAGCCTCACCAGTGAGTGAGGCCCTCGCAACATCATGAGACTGTTTCAAATTAAGAAGTAAAATAGGGCCGGGCTGCTAGGCGTGGTGGCGCACGCTTGTCATCCCCATGCTTGGGAGGCAGAGACAGGAGGGTCGCGCTGGTTCGAAGCCAGCCGCGCTGGCTTAAGAGACCCTGTTTCCACATTAAAAAAAAAAAAAAAAAAAAAGTATAAAATAGGTCTAGGAGTGTAGCCCGGAGGTAGAAGGGCTTCCAGGAACCCCAGTGCCACCAAAAAAAAAAAAAAAAAAAAAAAAGTAAAATAGGGCCAAGCTGTAGCTCAGAGGTAGAATGCTCTGGGGTTTAATCCCTAGTAACACACACACACACACACACACACACACAACAGAGCCAGGTGTGGTGGCACACACCTGCAATCTCAATACTTGGGAGGCTGAGACAGGAGGATCGCAGGTTCAAGACCAGCCTCAGTTACTCACTGAGCCTCTCAGCAAGCTAGGGAGACTCTGCTTCAAAACAAAAATTCAAGCTGGGTGGGGGGTGCACGGTACTGGGGAGACTGAGATGGGAGATTGCAGGTTCGCGGCCAGCCTCAGCTACTTAGTGAGGCCCTACACGACTTAGTGAGACCTGGTTTCAAAATAAAGAACAAAAAATAGGGCTGCGGGTGTAGCTTGGAGGTCGAATGCCCCTGGGTCCAATCTCCAGTTCCACGGGGAAAAAGTTAAAAGGGCTATGGTGTAGGTGAGAGACAGAATATCCCTGGCTTCAGTCTCTACTATCACAAAAGAAAAAAAGGGCCAGGACGCAAAAGGCTTATGAACCGAGCCGCGACCCACGGAGAACAGCCTGGGCCTAGATCGCCGCGGGCTCAGGAGGCCGGGATGGGCACAGGCTCCGAACAGAGCCCAGAGCGTCCTCAGAGCTGCGCTCACCTGGATGAGGGACGGGCAGAGCCTGTTCTGGTCATAGTGTGTGGGCTTCACGTGGGGCCGGCCCCGGTTCTGGCCACGGGCTTTCTTCCGAGCTTGGGGCTGCTCTGGGGTCTCAGCTGCCTCCGGCTGCCCATCCTGCAGCCGGATCCTCTTGGCCTCAGGCTCCTCCGCCAGGTCACTGCCAACAGGGTCTCCTGCCTCCGTCTCCTGGCATGGCTTTTCCTCCCCATTGGCTTCCAGAAATCCGTGGAACTGTTCCTTGGTGGTGAGGTATCTGCCAGCAGAAAGGGAAAGGAGCTCCTCCCTCTCTCTCTCTCTCTCTGCCGTACTAGGGATGGAATCCAGGGCCATTCGACCTCCGACCTACACCTCCTGCCCTATTTTTTATTCTTTATTTTGAAACAGGGTCTCACTGAATTGCAAAGGGCCTCGCTAAGTAGCTGAGGCTGGCCGCGAACCGCGATCCTCCTGTCTCAGCCTCCCGAGTGCTGGGATGACAGGCGTGCGCCCCATGCCCGGCCAAAAGGAGTTTCCTAGCTCTGACTCGCTGAACACTGGACAGAGGGGACTGAAAACAGTTGCTCCTGCTCCAGTGCTTCTGCACACAGGGAGCTCAGTACTCAGAACCAGCTAGCTCCCGGCTGGGTAGAAACTGAAAGCCAGAGACGGCGCTTACTTTGTGACTAGACGTCCTATTTTAGTCCCTGGATCTCCACACGGAGGCGCGAACACCCCGGTCCATCCACGCCGAGCTTGGGAGACTACAACTCCCGGGGTGCCTTGCGCCTTCCCCCCACCGCGCGCGGGGACCACAGTTCCCAGCATGCACCGCACCTCGCCCCCAGCTCCGCACGCCCCGAGCGCGCGGCCGTCGTGGGCGAGAGTGACAGCCTCGAGCGGGCACGTCCTGAGGCGCCGCCGCTGGCCGCCCCGCCGGGGCAGGGGCAGCCAGCGCCGAGGAGCCGGCGGGCTTCCCGCGCGGCCCGCGGCCCCCGCCTCCCGGCATGCTCCGCTCCGGCCGGCTACGGGTACCGCGAAGGCCACGCGAGGCGCCCCCACTGCCCTGCGACTCACTGAGGTTTAATGGGCGCCACTCCCCGCTCCCGCGCACTGCCTCCCGAGTCGCCATGGGCGCCACTCTCTGCCGGGGGCTCCGCCGCTCCCTCCGCCATCGACAGCCACTCACGCTCGCCTGCTCGCCTGGAGTGTGGCAGGAAGGCCTTCCGGGTTGCGCGCGGGTCTCCGGCGGGAGTGCGCATGCTCCGGCGCTCCAAAGACGCGCTCGGGCCGGTGCGTGGCTCTGCGCAGGCGCGTACCAGGGCACCGGAAATGACGTCAGGGCGCCTCTGCGCTCCTCCTGGCTCCGCCGGCCACATACTGGGATTGAAAGCGTGTGCCGCCGCGCCTGGCTTCCTGCTAGGGTTTTATTTGTTTGCTTATTTGCTTTTGCAGTAAGGAGGATGGAACCCAGGGCATTCCGCCTCCGAGCTATACCCCCCATGCCTATTTTTTACATCTATTTTATTTGGAAACAGGGTCTCACGAAGTCGCTGGGGCTGGCTTCGAACCTGCGCGATCCTCCTGTCTCTGCCTCCCCAGCGCGGGCCGAGTTTTGTTGTTACCTGTCTCTTTTTTGCGCACTCGAGATGGAGCCCAGAGGCAGCCTACCTTCAAGCTCCTCCGCCAGCCGGGTTTTGGTTCTTCTTTGGAGCCAGGATCTCCCAGATGGATGAGTCCCACTACTTGCGGAGGCCGCCCTTCAGCCAGCGACCCTCCCGGCTCGGCCTCCCGAGTGCTCCCAGTCTTGGGAGGGCGGGGCGGTGTGCTGTCGGCCAGTAAGGAGGAGGACTGAAGTTCGAGGACAGCCCCAGCTACTTACTTACTTACTTTGCAGCTCAGTGAGGGCTGGGGAGGCCGGGCAGCGGAGCATGGTGGCGCACGCTTGTAATCTCAGCATATGGGAGGCTGAAACAGGAAGATGGTGGTTAGCGGCCAGCCCCAGCTACTTAGTGAGGCCCTTTGCTACTTAGTAAGACTCTGTTTCAAAATAAAGAATAGCCGGGTGTGGTGGCTCAAGCTTGTAATCCCCGCGTTTGGGTATTAAAGAAGGACCGCGCAGGTTCGAAGCCAGCTGGCTTAAGAAACCCTGTTTCCAAATAAAAATATATATTAAGAAATAGGTGTCTGGGAGTGTAGCCCGGAGGTAGAAGGGTTTCCAGGAACCCCAGTATCACCAAAATATAAAAATAAATAAAGAATAAAAATAGGGTTGTGGGTGTAGCTCAGAGGTAGAATGCCCCTGGGTTCAATCCCCAGTACCAAAAAATAAATAAATAAAATAAAAAATAAATAGGGTTGGGGTGTAACTCAGAAGTAGACTGCATCTGGGTCAATCCCCACTACCAAAACAAAACAAAACCCTAGCCTCAGCAAGTTAGAACTTGTTTCTAAATAAATATAAATGTTAGGATCCAGGCACAGTGGCGCATCCGGTAGTTGGGAGGCTGAGACGGGAGGATCACAGGTTCAAGGACAGCTTAAGCAAGTAGTGATACTCTTATCAACCTAGCAAGACCCTGTTTCAAAATAAGAATAATAAAAAATAGTAAGCCGGGCGTGGTGGCTCACACTTGTCATCCCAGCATTTGGGAGGCTGGTTCGCGGACAGCTTCAGCTACTTAGTGAGGCCCTCCGCAACTCAGTGAGACCCGGTTTCAAAATAAAGAATAAAAAAATAGGGCAGAGGGTGTGGCTCAGTGGTAGAATGACCCTGGTTTCCATCCCCAGACCCGAAAAAAAAAAAAAAAAAAGTAGCTGGGCATGTGGCATACACTTGTACTCACAGCATTCGGGAGGCTGACACAGGAGGATCGCGGTTCCCAGACAGCCTCAGCTACTTAGTGAGGCCCTTTGTAACTCAGTGAGACCCTGTTTTAAAAAAAAAATAAAGAATACCAGGCCTGGTGGCGCACGCTTGTAATTCCTGCGCTTGGGAGGCCGAGACAGGAGGATCGCGCAGGTTCGAAGCCAGCCTCAACTGGCTTAAAAGACCCTGTTTCCAAATAAAATATAAAATAGGTCTGGGAGTATAGCCCGGAGGTAGAAGGCCCCTGGGCTCCATCCCCAGTACCATCAAGAGAGAAAGAAAGAAAGAAAGAAAGAAAGAAAGAAAGAAAGAAAGAAGAGAGAGAGAGAGAGAAGGCAGGCAGGCAGGCGTGTTTTCAGAGGTAGAATACCCCTGGGTTCCATCCTCAGTAACACACACACACACACACACACACACACACACACACACACGCGCCAGACGTTGTGGCTTGACTGTAAACCCAATACTTGAGAGACTAAGACAGGAGAATTTCAGATTTAAAGCCAGTTCAGCAATTTAGTGAGATCCTGGTTTTTTTTTGTTTTGTTTTGTTTTTGGTTTGTTTGTTAGTTTTGTTTTTGCGGTACTGGGGATGGAACCCAGGGGCTCCTCCAAGCTACACCCCCAGCCCTATTTTTTAGTTGTTTTAATGTTTGAAGCAGGGTCTCACTGAGTTGCGACGGGCCTCACTAAGTAGCTGAGGCTGTCTGTGAACCACTGTCCTCCTGTCTCAGCCTCCAATCCTGGAATGGCAGGTGTGTCACCACGCTTGGCTGCCCGCCTCTTTTTTTTTTTTTTTTTTTTTTTTTTTTGGTGGCACTGGGGTTCCTGGAAGCCCTTCTATGTCCGGGCTACACTCCCAGACCTATTTTTATATTTTTATTTGGAAACAGGGTCTCTTAAGCCAGCGCGGCTGGCTCCGAACCAGCGCGATCCTCCTGTCTCTGCCTCCCAAGTGCGGGGATGACAAGCGTGCGCCACCACGCCCGGCTGCCCGCCTCTTTTTTAATTTTTAATTTTTTGTGGTACTGAGGGTGGAACCCAGAGGCTTTCTACCTCCGGGCTAAACCCCTTGCCCTATTTTATAATTTATTTGGAAACAGGGTCTCACTAAGTTGCTGAGAGCCTCACCAAGTAGCTGAGGCTGGCTTCGAACCTGCGCGATCCTCTTGTGTCAGCCTCCCGAGCGCGGGGAATACAAGCGTGCGCCACCACGCCCGGCCGGATTTTATTTTCATATTCATATTTATTTTTATTTTGGAACAGGGTCTCACCGAATTGCAGAGGCTGACTGCAAATCTGCGCTCCTCCTGTCTCGGCCTCCCAGCGCCCTGCTCCACTCAGAACTCGCCCAAACTTTTCCTGGAGAGGGAAGAGAGGCCGATGCTCTGCGCCTAGTCTAACAGATGGGGAAACTGAGGCCGGGCGGCCTCTGCGCCAGCTTTTCCAGGACGGCTGAAAAGACGGAGGCCTGGCAGTCTGGCCCCCGCCCGGGCCTCCTGCGCCCTCTGCAGGACGGTGCGGGAATAAATTGGCGGCGTCTGTGCAGACAGGAAGAAAGGGGCGCTGGCCCCTCCCGGCCCGGCGGCCCCTGCCCCTCCGTCACTTGTCCCCCCACATTTTGGGTTTCATGACTACTGGGGATGGAGCCAGGGGTGTTCCACCTACGAAGTACACCCCTGACACTTTCTTTTATTTTTTGCATAACTGGGGATGGAACCCAGGGCCATCGACCTCCGAGCTGCACCCCCAGCCCTATTTTTTATTCTTTATTTTGAAACCGGGTCTCACTGAGTTGCAGAGGGCCTCACCAAGCAGCCGAGGCTGTCCGCGAACCGCGATCCCCCGGCCTCAGCCTCCCGAGTGGGATGACGAGCGCCCACCAGCCCAGCTAACCCTTCAGACTCTTCTCTGTTTTTGGCCCTGGGATGGAACCCAGGGGCCTTCGACCTCTGAGCTGCACCCCCAGCCCTCTTTATTTTTATTTTAAAACGGGGTCTCGTTAGGTTTCAGAGTCTCACTACATCGCTGAGGCTGTTCTTAAGCCTGCGATCCTCCTGTCTCAGGCCCCCAAATCCTGGATGACTGGCGTGTGCCGCCACGCTGGCCTTGTCTCTCATTTTGATTCTTTCTAATTCTGCCTTAAGAACTTGTCTTGAAGCCCGGCATGGTGAGGCCCTCCGCAACTTAGTGAGACCCTGTTTCAAAACAAATAATTAAAAAAATAGGGCTGAGGGTGTACATCAGAGGTCGAATGTCCCTGGATTCCATCCCCAGACCCGCAAAAAAAAAAAAAAAGAAAAGAATTTGCCTTGACAGTATTCAGGAGGCTAAAGCAGGAGGATCGCAGTTTGCGGCCAGCCTCAGCTCCTTAGTGAGGCCCTCTGCAACTCAGTGAGACACTGTTCCAAAATAAAGAATAAAAAAATAGGGCAGGCGGTGTAGCTCAGAAGTCGAATGCCCCTGGGTGCCATTCCCAGTACCGCAGGGGAAATCAAAGGCTAGGGAATGTTCTTGGAGGCAGAAAGCCCTGGGTTTAATCCCTAGTACCACAAAATAATAAAAATAAAAGCTGACAAGCCGTGTGTGGTGGTGCACGCTTGTCATCCCAGTGCTTGGGAAGGTGAGACAGGAGGATGGTGGTTTTACAGCCAGCCTCAGTAACTTAGTGAGGCTCTCTGCGACTTAGTGAGACCCTGGTTAGAAATAAAGAGTTAAAAATAGGGCTGTGAGCCGGGCGCGGTGGGCACGCTCGTCATCCCAGCATTCGGGAGGCCGAGACCCGGAGGATCGCGGTTCGCGGCCAGCCTCAGCTACTTAGTGAGGCCCTCTGCAACTCAGTGAGACCCGGTTTCAAAATAAAGAATAAAAAGTAGGGCAGGGGTGTAGCTCGGAGGTCAAATGCCCCTGGGTTCCATCCCTAGACCCGCAAAAAAAAAAAAAAAAAAAAATAGGGCTGTGAAGCCAGGCGTGGGGGAGCACGCTTATAATCCCAGCATTCGGGAGGCTGAGACAGGAGGATCGCGGTTTGCAGACAGCCTCAGCTACTAGTGAGGGTCTCTGCAACTCAGTGAGACCCTGTTTCAAAATAAAGAATAAAAATTAGGGCAGGGGGTGGAGCTCAGAGGTAGAATGACCCTGGGTTCCATCCCCAGTGCCCCCCCAAAATAGGGCTGTGGGTGTAGCTTGGAGTAGAATGCCCCTGGGTTCAATAAGTACTGCAGCCGGGCGTGGTGGCGCACGCTTGTAATCCCCGCGCTTGGGAGGCAGAGACAGGAGGATCGCGCAGGTTCGAAGCCAGCCGCACGCGCTGGCTTAGGAGACCCTGTTTCAAATAAAAATGTAAAAATAGATCTGGGAGTGTAGCCCGGAGGTAGCAGGGCTTCCAGGAACCCCAGTACCACCAAAAAAACCCAAAAAAACCCAATAAGTACTGCAAAATTAATTAATTAATTAAAATCTGGCCTTGGTGGCACAAACTTGTCACCCCAGTACTTGAGAGGCTGAGGAGGAGGTTTACACGTTTGAGGCCAGCCTCTGCAACTTAGGGGGAGCCTCAGCGTCTCAGCAGAACCTCGTTTCAGAAACAAAAGAGCTGAGCCGGGCGTGGTGGGCACGCTTGTCATCCCCGCGCTGGGGAGGCTGAGACAGGAGGATCGCACGGGTTCGAAGCCAGCCTCAGCTACTGAGTGAGGCTCTCAGCAACCTAGTCAGACCCTGTTTCCAAATAAAATATAAAAAAGGTCTGGGAGTATAGCCCGGAGGTAGAAAGCCCCTGGGTTCCACCCCAGTACCACCAAAAATAGAAAAAAAGAAAAAAAAAAGAGCTGGTAGTGGGTATCGCTCAGCGGTATAGGGTTTTGGGGTTCGATCCCCAGTACCAGAGAAAGAAAAGAATACGCATGGCTGGGGTGTGGGTGGGCGTGGGGGCACCTGGGCTCGACCCCCAGCGGCACACGCGGCCGCTGTGTTTCTCTGCAGCCCTCCCTCTGGCCCCGCGGCTTCCGTCCGTCCATCCGTCCCTCTGGCCGGCAGGTGCACCGGGCTCTGTGCCCGCGGCGGCCGCCGTCCAGGCTTTGTGGCTGCCGATTCCTTATCAGCGCCTGCAGCTGCCCCTTATCTCCTGGCTTGGGGACAGGCGACCCGGATTAGGGCAGCCGGGGCCAAGGACACGAATTGGCTGCGCTGGCCGGGAGAGCGGAGGGGCGGCAGGGGCGGCGCGCACACGAGAGCGCGTGCGCCTGGTGGGAGAGGGCAACCCATAACTGCTGCCTGGCAAGTGTGGGAGCGTGTGTGTGCTGTGCAATGGCTGCACAGTGGCGCCGAGGTTGGGCCCGTCCCGCCAGCCCCGCCCAGGCCGGCCTAACGGAGATGGACCCCGTAACCTCTGACCCGAGGCTGCAAACGGCCCTACAGGGACGGCCCTGGTCCTGTTTTTACCATCCTGGCTGGGAACAGCCGGCTCCTTCCGGCCTCCTGCAGGCCTCAGGGGTCCCATCCGGGCCGGGGGCTGCTCCTTCTCGGGCTCCGGGCCCCTCGATTTGGCCAGCCTGCGTGCGTCCGGCTGGGCCGCCCCTCCCTGAGCCTGGCTGAGTGACTGTGGGGTCCACAGCCCGGAGGCCCAGCGCTGGGGGCAGCCAGGCCCCGCACAGCAGCCTTGAGCCGGTCTAGGGACCCAGGCGTCTCCCGGACAGGGACATTGCCCACCGCCCAGGAGCCCTTCGGACACCAACCCGTGCGGGCCGGGACTGCGGGGGACAAACCAAGGCCCCGCGGCCAGCTCTGATGCAGCGTGAGGCCCGGCACCATGGTGCACGCCTGTAATCCCAGTACTTGGGAGGCCCAGAGGGCGACCACAGGTTGAAAGGCAGCCTCAGCAACTTAGGAGACCCTGTTTCCAAAGAAAGAAAATTAAAGTAGTGCTAGGGGTGTCGCTCAGTGGTAGAGTGCCCCCGGGTTCAATCCCCAGCACCACAAAAAGACAGACAGACAGAGCCGGGAGTGGGGTGCACTCTTGTCATCCCAGCATCCGGGAGGCTGGCACGGGAGGATCGCGGTGAGGACAGCCTCAGCTACTGAGTGAGGCCCTCCACGACTCAGTGAGACCCTGTTTCAAAATAAAGAATAAAAAAAGGGCTGGGGGTGTAGCTCGGAGGTAGAATGCCCCTGGGTTCCATCCCTAGTAACACACACACACACACACACACACACACACACACACACACAAGGAAGGAAGAAAGAAGGAAAAAATCCCACAAGGGCCCAGGCACCTCCCCTGCCAGTGCTGGCCCCCGGGGGTCCCAAGAGTGCAGCCCCAGCCCCAGCCCCGCTGGACGGGAACCAGCTCCTAATGCTAAGATGGAAATTTCTCCACCGGCCAAGTCCACGTCTTGGCCAGCGGCCCTGGTCTCCCGGAACCTCTGCCTGGGTCCCCACCCACAAACAGAACACTGCCCTGGGGAGCCGCGGTCATCCAGGGAGGGCGGGGGCCAGCCTGGGGGCAGAGGTGGGGAGGACAGGACAGGACAGCCTCAGGTCACAGGCCAGGTCGCAGCTGCCCTTGCTGTGTGACCTGGGGCCGGTGGCTTGCCTCTCTGAGCCCCCCCGTCCCACAATGGGGTGGGAGGGAGCAGGCTGAGGGGGGGGGCTGCCAGGACCTGCCAGGGGAGACATCTGAGCAGGCAGAGAAACAGAGCGGAACGAGTTCCCAGGCAAACACCAGGCGGCCGGCCGGGTCACGGCCCTGGGTGCCTGGGGCCCTCGAGCCTCAGTCCCCGTCTGCTCGGGGAAGACCACAGCCCTGGAGCGGGCACTGGGACAGTGGGAGGTGGGCCCGAGCTACCGCCGCCTTCACGGCAGAAGTCCCCGACGGGAAAGTTCAAAAATAAAGCAGTGAAAATACCCGTGTTTCCGGCCAACAGTGGCGCCCCAGTCCCCCGCCTCCCTCCCGGCCGCGCTCAGCCGCTTTCTGGGAAGGGGTGGGCGCCAAGGCTGGTGGTCTTCATGGAGGGTCCCGGCCCAGCTGGAGGGGATCCTCGAAGGGGAGGTGCTTCTGCGAGCCAGCCTGTGCACGGGGCGTCGCCCACCACGCCTGTCTAGGGGTGCGGTGTGTGGGGACGCCTGGAACCTGTGCTTCTCGTGTCCCCGTGACAGGGCGCCATCTCTCCTTTTATTTTCCTCGGTACTGGGGCGGAACCCAGGGGCCCTCTACCTCAGGGCTACACTCCCAGACCTATTTTATACTTTTTTTTTTTTGGTACTGGGGCAGAACCCAGGGGCCCTCTACCTCTGAGCTACACTCCCAGACCTATTTTATATTTTATTTGGAAACAGGGTCTCTTAAATCAGCCGGGGCTGGCTTCGAACCTGCACGATCCTCCTGTCTCGGCCTCCCAAGCGCAGGGATTACAAGTGTGCGCCACCACGCCCGGCTACTTTTTTTGTTTTTTTTTAGCGGGTCTGGAGATGGAACCCAGAGGCATTTGACCTCTGAGCTATACCCCCTGCCCTATTTTTTATTCTTTATTTTGAACCGGATCTCACTAAGCTGCCAAGGGCCTCACTAAGTAGCTGAGGCTGGCCGCGAACCGCCATCCTCAGCCTCCCAGGCGCAGGGATGACAAGCGTGCCCCCACGCCCGGCTGCAATCTCTCCACCCTTTGACCCCCGAGGGTGACAGCGTCTCCCCCACGGGTCTGCGCCGTCCAGGACGGAGGCGGCCGGGGGTCCCGCTCCCCACCTTCTGCTTAAGCCCCGCCCCGGGCTGACCCTCACCGCCAGGCCCCGCCCACACCCCAAGGCCCCACCCACGGAACACCCCCATTCGACAAACCCCGCCCCACCCGGGCCCACCCTGCGCCCCGCCACTGACAGCCCCGCCCACTCCGGCCCCGCCCCACCGGCTCCACCCTTCACGTGGCCTCCCCTGGGCCCCACCCCGGGGCCGCCCCGCCCACTCAGGCCCCGCCCACCTCCAGGCTTTGGCCCCGCCCCGGGGCTGAGCGCGGTCTTTCACGGCCGTCGCCCGGCAACTGCTCCCGGAGCGTCCACATGGCGGGCACATGTGCGTGCCCCGCCGGGTGTCCCCGCCCCGCCCCGCGCCCGGGTCACGGGGGGCGGGCTGCGGAGGGCGCGGGCGGCGCCGCCCGGGGGGGCGTGCGCGTGCGCGTGCGCGTGCGCCGGGTGCCTCGAGGACGGGCGCCGTGTGCGCCGCGTGCACGGAAGCATCGTGTGTGTGCCCGTGCGCTACCCAGCGCCAGGGGAGTGTGCAAGGGCCCGCCGGGCGCGCGTGCGTGCGTGTGCAAAGCAACCTACACTGAGCTGATGTGTCGGGGGCATGTGGGGCTCAGGACTGCGCGCGTGTGTGTGCGTGTGCGTGTGCGTGTGCGCACGCGTGCGCCGCCGTCCGGCTGTGAGCGCGGGTGCGACGGCGCGGCCCCGCGGGGGCGGGTTTGGGGTCCCGCCCGAGCGGCCCGGCCCGCCCGTGTCCGGCGCGCCCGTGGTCAGCCTTCGGCCACCGACACCGCACGGTCACGCACGCGCCTGACAGCTAGCCGCGCGCACCCTGGGGAAACTGAGGCGCGCGGAGGGGAAGAGGCCGCCCAGCGCGCACAGCCGAGCCCCGCGGTCCCCCGGGCCGGAGGGGCCGCCGCCGCCCTCCCGCCTGCGCTGACCCCGGCCCGGGCGGCCCGGGAGCCCCGACCCGGCGGAGCCCTGGGCGGGGGGCGTCGGGGTCAGCCGCAGTCCCCAGAGATCCCGCCGCCGCCGGGAGCCCGCGCGCGGGCCGGGCCGGGGGCGGGGCCGGGCCGGGGCGGGGCTTGGGCGGGGCCGGGCCGGGGCGGGGCTTGGGCGGGGCCGGCAGGGAGGGGATTGGGCGGGGCCGGCGGCGGGGATAGGGCCGGGGCGGTGTAGGGGCGGGGCCGGCGGGGGGATAGGGCGGTGCCGGGGCGGGGCTTGGGCGGGGCCGGCGGCGGGGATAGGGCCGAGGGCGGGGCGGGGGCGGGGCCTGGTGTCGGGGCGGGGATTGGGCGGGGGCGGGGCCTGGTGTCGGGGCGGGGCCGAGCCGCCCAGGCCCCGCCCCGGGGCGCGCGCCGCGCCGCCCGCAGGGGGCGCTGTGGGAGCGCGGGCCGCAGGGCGGGGGTCGGGCCGCGGCCGCGGGGATGACAGCGGGCTCGGGGGGTCCCGGAGCCCAGAGGGGGCGCCGGCGGGCCGGCGGGCTGCGCGGCCAGACCGAGGGAGACGCGCGGGGCGGCCCGACGCCAGCGCAGGTCAGCGCCCCGGGGCGGGCGGCGGGTCCCGGGCCACCTGCGCCGCGGCGGGGCGGAGCGGCCGCGGATCCGAGCCCCGCCCGCGCCCGCCGGAGCCGCCGCCATGGCCCCGCCGGCCCGGCCCCGGCCCCGGGCGGAGGGCGGGCGGGCCCCGGCGGGCGCACAGGTAAGGGCGCGGCCCGACGGCGGGCGGGCGGCCGCGGGTCCGGACACGCTTTGTCCCCCCGCCGGCGGCCCGGGGCGGGCAGCCGAGCGCGGGGCCGGGCACGTCCAGAGCCGGCGGGAGGACGGGCTCGCCGCTGGCCGCCCCGCTCGCGGAGGAGGACGGGCCGGGCGCCCTCGGAGGCAGATGCCCGGCGCCGTCCCCAGCCGCGCCCGCCGCGTCCGCGTCCCAGGGCGGCCTCTGCAGCCTGGAAGCACCCCGTCTCCAACCCCGGGACTTAGAGGGCCGGAGGTGTGGCTTGGACATATGTTTGACAGCTGCTGATGTGCAGCCGGCTGCTGGGGGTCAGGGCACGTGGGCTCTGACCCCCAGGGCGACAGACTTGGGGGCCCCAGGGCGCCCAGCTGTGGAGCACAGGGGGAGCCCCACTTGCGGTTGGAAGGTCAGGGGAGACTTCCTGGAGCAGGGGCTGTGAAGGAGGAGTAGGGACTTTCTTTCTTTCTTCTTTCTTTCTTTCTTTTTTTGTGGTACTGGGGATGCAACCCAGAGCCCTTCTACCTCCAGGCCACATTCCCAGGCCTATTTTATATTTTATTTGGAAACAGGATCTCTTAAGACAGCTGGGGCTGGCTTCGAACCCGCGCGATCCTCCCGTCTCAGCCTCCCAAGCGCGGGGATGACAAGCGTGCGCCCCCACGCCCGGCTGAGTAGGAGTTTTCTAAGTGGAAAAAGCGAGGGCATTCCAGGTGGCAGGCGCTGCGGGACGAGCCAGGGGCAGGGAATAGTGTGGCTGGTTTTGGACCGTCCAGGGCACCCTGGTGGGCAGAGTGGGGGCAGGACTACTTAAGGCCAGGCCCTGGAGGCGCTCGGCAGGCCCGGGAGGAACCCGCGCCCACCCGTTCTCTTTCAGAGAAGACCACCGGCCCAAGACATCTGTCTAATGTAGACAAGCCGCCCTCATTCCAGCACGGGGAGGCTGAGGCCGGAGGACCAAGGTCCCAGGCCAGCCTCAGCATCCAGGGAGGCCGCCACAACTTTTGAGACCTCTTCTCCCCTCCCTCCCTCCCTCCTTCCGTTTTCCTTATTTTATATTTATTTATTTCTGCAGTCCTGGGGATGTGACCCAGGGGCGTTCTACATCCAAGCTCCACCCCCAGCCCGATTTCTCATTCTTTATTTTGAAGCAGGGTCTCACTGAGTTGCAGAGGGCCTCACTAAGTAGTTGAGGCTGGCCTCGAACCAACCTGCACGGTCCTCCTGCCTCAGCCTCCCGAATGCTGGGATTGCAAGCGTGCGCCGCCAGCTGGCTGGGTTTTTTTCTGTGTGTCCGTCTGTCTTGTAGCGAACCCAGGGGCGTTCTACCTCCAAGCCACACCTCCAGTCCTATTTTGTTTTTATTTTGAAACAGGGCCTTGCTAGGTAGTCCAGTCTTCCTAAGTTGCCGAGGCTAGCCTCGAACCTGTGATCCTCTTGGTGAGCCCTTGTTTCAAAAAATAGAATAGGGCTGGGAGTGTAGCTGAGAGGCAGAGTGTCCCTGAGTTCAAGGGTTTCATCTCCGGTCTCTCTCTCTCATACAAGCAGGCAGAACCAGCTTTTGGGGGAGTCCTGGAAGAAATCAGTCTAGGGCTGGGCAACTCAGACACTGTGTCAGTGTAAAAAATGGGATAGCCGGGTGTGATGGCGCAGTGGTCATCCTGGGAGGCTGAGGCAGGAGGGTCACAGGTGCGCGGCCAGCCTCAGCAATTTAGTGAGACCCTGTTTCCAAATAAAGAATAAAAAGTAGGGCTGGGGAGGGGTCTCTTGGAGGTAGAATGCCCCTGGGTTCCATCCCCAGTAGCACAAAAAGAAAAAGAGAGAGAGAGAAGTCAGCCGACCTGGCTCTCATTAGCTCCTATCACAGAGAAACGGGGGCCAGAGAGAGAGGACGCCAGTCAGGTGTAGACACCGAGTCCAGATTGGAGTTGGGGGGACACGGGAGAGGCGGCTCTGGCCCCCGGGTTTCCAGGAAACGGGGTGGATGGGCGTTCCCAGTCTTCCTCAGTACTGGGGTTCCAGCCCCACCTGGGCTCCTGCCTCGGTTTCCCCAGCGGGTCCGCAGCCAGCTTCCTGTGGCATGGTTCAGGCCAGCCGCTCAGCCGGCCTCATTAGGCTGACCCCTCCCCGCGGCCGCCCGCAGGGGCCCGCCAGGCAGCCGGTGTGGTCAAGGTGGGAATTTTATGGACCAGCCGCCGAGGGCTGCGGGCCTGGAGGTCTGAGAGGCTGGGGGCGCCTCTTAAACTCCAACGGTGGCGGTGGCGAGCAGGCAGGGCGGGCTCCAGGTGCTGGCGGGGGATGGGGGCTCAGCGTGGGCCAGCGCTCTCCCTGCCGGCCTCCTTCCTGCCCCTGGGGCCACCCACCTGGAAGCGCTTCTGGGTTTTCCTCCTGGTTGTGGCTGGGCTCTTTGTGTGTGTGTGTGTGTGCTGAGGATGGAACCCAGGGGCCGTCTACCTCCGAGCGACACCCCCAGCTCTATTTTTTATTCTTTATTTTGAAACAGTATGTCACTAAGTTGGAGGGCCTCACTAAGTAGCTGAGGCAGCCCAGTCCTCCTGTCTCAGCCTCCCAAGTGCTGGGATTAGGAGCGTGCGCCGCCACGCCAGGCTTCTGGCCAACATTTAAAATGCAATAGCAATTTCATTTTTATTACCTTGTCCCTACCACTGGATGGCGGCCAGGCCATCCAGGGTGATCTTTTTTTTAAATTTTTATTTTTGAATTTTATTTTGGGTGCTGTGGGTTGGACCCAGGGACTTTCCACCTCTGGGATATACCTTCAGCCCTATTTTATTTTTATTTTGAGACAGGGTCTCGCTAGGTTGCTGAGGCTGTCCTCGGATCTGGGAACCTTCTGCTTCAGCCTCCCAAGTACTGGGAGGCCAGGCCTGGTCTCAGCGTGATCTGATTACCACCGAGTCCCCCGGCCCCAGCCCAGGCCCTGACATACAGATGGCGCTCGTTAAGTGCTTGTGGGGCCAATGTGTTGGGAGCAGAACCGCGCTGTGTATCTGGTTTTTGTTGTTGTTGCTTGTTTTTGGCTTTTTTTTCCCTGTTGGGTCTGGGAATTAAACCTGGGCGTACTCTACCTCCAAGCTAGCCCCCGGTCTTTGTGTGTGTGTGTGTGTGGCGGGTACTGGGGACGGAGCCCAGGGGCGTTCAACCTCCAAGCTCCACCCCCAGCCCTATTTTTATCCTTAGTTTTGAAGCAGGGTCCTCCGCTAAGTAGCTAAGTAGCCGAGGCTGGCCGCGAACCGCGACCCTCCTGTCTCAGCCTCCTGTCCGAGTGCTGGGACCGCAAGGGTGGGACGCCGCGCCGGCCGCGTTGTTACTGTCAGGATTGTCCCACGGCCGCCGGCCAGGCCTGCCCGGGAGCCACTGTCCCCCACCGTCACCCGGCGGGCCGCCTGGCACAGCCGCCCGGAGCCCTGGCTCAGCTGGGGAGAGGACGGGCCGCAGCGCCGCCCGCTGGCCAGGCCGGGAAGGGTGGGTGGGTGGGTTGGGGTGTGTGCCCCGCGCTCGGCCCCCGGCCCGCAGATGCTACATCCGAACCAGCTGTGCTGCTCAGCTGTTCCTGGTTTACCCCCAGATGTGCGTGGCGGGCTGGCGGCTGCCCGGCCTCCCTGTCCGCTCCTGGGGCGGGGCCTCCGAGGGAGGGGCACATTCTTCTGGGCCAGGGAATTTGTTCCTTGTCTGCACCACCCCTCAGTCCTGCCTCCAGAGGGGCCCAGACCCGCGGCCAACCCCCGCCCCTCTGAGGTCTCAGTTTCCCCACCCCACCCCGGCCATCTGAGGAAGGCCGGTCAGCAGGGCTGCCCCAGGAGTTGGCCCCCCGCCACCCGCCCCGCAACTGTGAGTGCTGCTGGGGAAACAGAGGCAGGACCCAGGGCGCCGGCCTGCGGGAACTGACACCGTGAAACCTACAGACTACGTCAGGAGGCCGGTTTGAGGCCAGCCTCAGCTACGAAGTAAGGAATTAAAAATAGGGCTGGAGGTGTAACTCGGAGGTAGAACGCCCCTGGTCTCAATCCCCAGAACTGAAAGAAATAACACAAATTGGTAAAGGGCCGGGCGCGGTGGCGCACGCTGGTCATGCCGGCATTTGGAGGCTGAGGCTGGCAGATCCCGGTTCAAAGACGGCTGCAGCCGCTTAGTGAGACCCTGTTTCCAAGTAAAGAATTAAAAAAAAAAATAAGGCCGAGGGTGTAGCTCGGAGGCAGACTGCCCCGGGTCCACCCCAAGTGTCTGAAACATAAGAGAGGGCCCCGTGCAGACTGCACAGGTGGGGAGACTGAGGCCGGGGGAGGCCCCACACGAGCCCCGCCGCCTCCGCCCGTCGTGCTGGACGGGCCGATGGGCTCTTAGTGAAGTTGGGGAAACTGAGTCGCCGAGGGGAGAGGAAGGCGTGCATCAAGGGGGCATCCCCCGGACCAAAGCGTGGGGGCCAGGGGGCCTCTGCACGAAGACCCCTCGAAGTCTGCCCCTCCCCTCCAGAGGACCCGCCCCAAGATGTGCTCCCCCCCGTGAAACTCCCATCTGGGGAAGACGGGCAGGGACGCAGGCGCCACGCTGGGGACCTGGAAGACTCCGAAGGTCCGGGGCGGCCAGTCGGGAACAGGGAAGGTGTGCTGGTGGAGGGCTGTAGGGTTTTGAAGGATGCGTAGGAGTTTGTCGGATCGGTACGTGCCCGATTCCAGGCCTCCCAGATTAGAAGAGCCGACCAGGGAGGGAAAGAGGTCTCTCCTGCCTCCTCCTTCCTGGCAGCAGCCTCGCAACGGAGCTTCCCGGGGGCCAGGAGTTCGGACACTTTCCCCGGGTTAGGAAGGGCCCAGACTACACAGTACAGGGGGCTCTGGAGAGGGGGAGACGGGTCTAAGTTGCCGAGGCTGGCCTCCAAGCCGCGGTCCTCCTGTCTCAGTCTCCCAAGTCCGGGGATGACGGGTGTGTGCGCCCGGGCCAGGCTGCCCGCCTCCCTTCAGAGGGCGCTGTGCGGGGCAGGCGCTCCCAGGCAGGGTTGGGGGAGTGCTGGACGCGTGTGCACAGTGGTGTCCCCGTCTCTGGGTCTGCGTGCAAGGGTGATGTGCGTCCGGGGAGGTTAACGTGACGGCGATGGCGCGTGTGTGCGCGTGCGTGTAAAAACACCCATGTGGCCGAGTGCGTGGGCATGCCCGGGTCCGCGGGACCCCACCCAGGCCCGTGCACGCCCGGCCCCTCCTGGTGCCCCTGCCACGCCTGAACCCCGCCCCCCGCGGGTCCCTGCCAGAGACAAACCAGTCGGGTGACCCCGACAGAAGGGCCATTGTTAGGGTGCTTATCAAGTGCGCCTGCGCCCCGGGCTGGGGTGAGGGTCTGCAGCTCCCAGGCCAGCTGGGGCCTCCGTCCCGGGGGGCCGCTGACTCCCTCTCCGCTCCCATCAGCCCCTGCAAAAACCAGGGGCTCAGAGCCTGAGACTGAGGCTCCGCCCTCTGAGTCAGAGGGCAGGAGGGTGCAGGGGGCCCCCTCCCCAGTTGCCTCTGCCCCCCGTGGGGGGGGGCATCCCCGTCTGTCTCTCTCTCTCCTGCTGACCAGACCACCAGCGTTCAAACCCTAGCACACACCTATCATCCCCTACTTGGGAGGCCGAGGCCGGAGGATTGTGGGTTGGAGGCTAGTCTCCGCAAGGCCCTGAGCAATTTAGTGAGAAACTGTTTTTGTTTTTTTGTTGGTTTTTGTTTTTGTAGTGCTGGAGACTGGGCCCAGGGGCGTTCTGCCTTACCTCTGAGTGCACCCCCAGCCCTGTTTTTTATTCATTATTTTGAAGCAGGGCCTCGCTGAGTAGCCGAGGCTGGCCTGGAACCAGGGTCCTCCATCTCGGCCTCCCGAGTGCTGGAATTACCCGCGTGCGCCACCACGCCCGCTGTGAGAACCTATTTCGCAATAAAAATAAATACGTAAATAAAAGCCAGGCGTGGCGGGGCAGGCCTGCGGTCCCGCACCTGGGCGGCCGAGACAGGAAGGTCACGGCGTTGAGGCTGGTCTGCGTGTAGAAGTGAAGCGAGCCCCTGCCCGGCCTGGCCGTCCCGCGTCCCCAGGCGGGCACGGCGGTGGTGGGTGCCCTGGCTGCCTACCGAGGCCCTCTGCAGCGAGGGGGCCATGCTTCCCAACAGGGAATAGGAAATAGCGCTGGGGTGGCGCTGGGGGGTGGGATGGCCCAGTCACCGCACACAGGCCTCTCCTCTGGACCGGGCCAGCGCCGCCTCGGTTCCCCTCCGGACGAGGGCCGAGGATGGGGCCTGGTTCCGGCTCTGGCGGCCGCGGTGCCGGCGGGTCGCTGGTGTCCAGCATGCTGGTGTCCAGCACGGAGGCCTGGCGCCCTGCAGGGTCCTCGGCAGCCAGACAGCCCTCGGGGCCCAGGAGAGCCACGGGGTGCCCGCGCTGCAGGCCGGGCACACAGGGAAGCACGGCGGGCGGCCGGGCGGGGCCAGGCTGCTGGGCGCCGGCTGCCCTGGGGGGCCGCCACCCCATGCCCAGCCCGCCCCCCGAGTCATTCCTTCACGACATGGCGCGTGTGCATGTGTGTGGTGCTGGGGGTGAACCCGGGGCCTTCTACCTCTGAGCTGCTGCACCCCCGGCCCTTTTTATTTGGAAACAGGGCTCTCCCCGGGGGCGGGGCGGGCGCGCTCCTCCTCCCAGCAACCGGGAGGCTGAGACCTGGAGGATCGCGGTTCGCGGACAGCCTCAGCTACTTAGTGAGGCCCTCGGCAGCTCAGTGAGACCCAGTTTCAAAATAGAGCATAAAAAATAGGGCTGGGGGTGCAGCGCAGAAGTAGAACGCCCCTGGGTGGTTCCATGCCCAGTACTGGAAAAAAAGAAAGGAAGAACAGAGAGAAGGAGCCAGGGCTCTGTCCCGGCGCCGAGGGCTCCCCGAGCTGCCGAGGTCCGTCCCAGCCCCCAGCCCGCGAAGACCGGCTCCGGCCCGCCGCGCGCCCCGCCCGCGGGGGCCTCGGGGGCGGGCCTATGCAGATCGCATGCAAACGAGGCGCGCATAAAGGCTCCCGGCAGCCCGCGGGGCGCCCGCCGGGGGCGCCCGGGCCGGGTGCTCGCGTCTCCCCGGGGCGGCCCGCCTGGCCCCTGGACGCCCGCCGGCCGCGAGGTGGGCGCGGGGCGGCCATGACCGCGCGGCGCCGGGCCGGCTCCCCGGAGGAGGCGCCCGGCCGGAGCCCGGGGGGACGGGGGCGCGGGGGCCCGCGAGGGTCAGCGCCCGCCGCGGCCGCGCATGGCCGCCCCCGGCGCCCGGGCCCGACGGGGCGGGCGCTGACCCTCCGTGGCCCGCCCACAGGCCGAGGATGCGGCGCTGGACGGCGGCGGCCCTGGCCTCGGTGCTCTGCAGCTCCGTGCTGTCCGTCTGGATGTGTCGGGAGAGCCTGCTGCCCGGCCCCCGCCGCGGACCCGCGCTCGCCCCGCTGCGCCGCCCGCCGCGCGCCCCGGACGCCCGGACCCGGATCCCGGCGCAGTGTAAGCCGGCCGGGCGGGCGGTGTGGACGCGGGCGGCGGGGACGCGGGCGGCGGGGACGCGGGCGGCGGGGACGCGGGCGGGCTGCACGTCGGCGGCCTGCGGAGCCGGGCCCGGGACCCCCACCGGGCGGCACCCCGGACCCTGGGAGGGGGCGGGGCGGGGCCGCGGGAGCCAGCCCCCCCCCGCGGGGCGCACGCCTGCAGCCCGGCCCCGAGCCCCGCGAGACCTCCAGCCACGCGCCGGGCCGTCTCAGAACCAGAACCAGAACCAGAAAGGCGCGGTGGCCGGGCGTGTTGGCGCACGCGTGTCACCCCAGCCCGTACTTGGGAGGCTGAGGCCAGAGGATCACGGGTGGGAGACCAAACTGTCTTAAAAGTACATATATATTTTTTCCCTGTGGTGCCTCTGAGCAACATGCCTAGCCTTTTTTTTGCGGTGCTGTGGATTGGACCCAGGGGCATTCCACCTCCGAACTACAAACCCTATTTTTTATTATCTTTTTAATTAAAAATTTTTCTTTGCGGTACTGGGGATGGAACCCATCCAGGGCTTTCTGCCTCCGAGCAGCACCCCCAGCCCTATTTTTTATTCTTCATTTTGAAACAGGGTCTCCCTGAGCCGCACAGGGCCTCGCCGGGCAGCTGAGGCCGGCTGGAACCCGGATCCTCCTGTCCCAGCCTCCCAGTGCTGGGATGACGGGCGTGCCCACCACGCCCGCTACCTTTCCAACCTGTTAGCCTCTTCCCAAACAAACATGATGCAAGGTTCTTTGAGCTGAGAGGGAAACTGAGTCACGGGTCAGGGCCATCACCTGACCAAGACGGCTGGCACGAAAGTCAGGGCCAGACTCAGCGTGGGGACAGGCAGGGACTCGGACTGCCTGTGCAACCCGAGGGTGACCCCACCTGCCCGGCCCCCTGCCTGCGGTCCCAGCCGCTCCGCTCCCCTGGGGTGCAGAGTTGGGGCCCAGCCAGCCGCGTGGGTAATAAATTTAGGCTTCGGGGTCCTGGGAATCTGTGAGTTGGGACAGCCTCCTGGTGACTGGGAGAAGGGAGCTGGGATGGGGCCAAGTTTGGCCCGACGGCCCGGCTCCCTCGGCCACCTGCTTAGTGTGTGACCTTGGGCACACCTCCACGCTCTCAGGCGCTCTTTCCCCGGGGCCAGCGGCCGGGCACGGGGGCGGGGCGTCCCGGTGCCCCGGGCCTGGGGCGTCCCGGTCTGCACCCGCCCGCTGCTGCCCAGAGACGGGTGGGACCTGGGAGGGAGACGGGAGGAGGGGCGGCCGGCCCTCTGACGCCTCGTCCTCTCTCCTCTCCCCTCCAGACCGAGCGCTGCTGCAGGGCGCCCCGGACGCGGAGGAGCTGCGGGAGCTGACGCCCGGGGCCGGCCGGGCCCCGGGGCCGCGCCGTCGGACAGGCCCCCGGCGGCGGCGTGCGCGTGCGCGGCCCAGCGCGCGGCCGTGCGGGCTGCGCGAGCTCGAGGTGCGCGTGAGCGAGCTGGGCCTGGGCTACGCGTCGGACGAGACGGTGCTGTTCCGCTACTGCGCAGGCGCGTGCGACGCGGCCGCGCGCATCTACGACCTGGGGCTGCGGCGCCTGCGCCAGCGGCGGCGCGTGCGGCGGGAGCGGGTGCGCGCGCAGCCCTGCTGCCGCCCGACGGCCTACGAGGACGAGGTGTCCTTCCTGGACGAGCACAGCCGCTACCACACGGTGCGCCAACTCTCGGCGCGCGAGTGCGCCTGCGTGTGACGCCGCCCCGCCCGCCCCGACGGCCGGCGCCCGCGACGGACTGCGCGTGCGCGGGAGGCGCCGTCGAGCCCACGGACTCTCGCGATAACTGCGTCGAGATAAAGCGTGGGAAGCGGAGCCCGGCTGGTGATTCGCGCGCCGCGGGACGCGCGCACGTCCATGGGCGCCGTTCGCCCGCGCCGCGCGGGGTGTTGGGGAAGAAGAAAGGACGATAGCTCCAAATAGAGCCCTGCCGGGGGCCGCGGGGAGGAAAGTGGGGTGCGTCGGGGGGCTGCGGCCTGCCCGGCCTGTTCCCATCCCATCGCCCGCCATCAGTGCTTCTGCGGGGACAGACGGGGCCCCCGGGGCTGGTGGACGGAGATGGAGCCCAGGGCCGACGAAGGGACGAGGTCTGGCGGCGCCTCCCCAGCCGGCCGCCCCGCGGCCTGACCTCGAGCCGCTATCTCCTTCCACGGCTAAAAATACCGCGCGGCCACCTCCCGGCGAGGCCTGGGGCGGGCGCCCCGTGCCCACTGGCGCCTGCCGGGCAGAGCCGCGTCCCGGGGGCCGGCCCGGACTGCGGGGCGCGGGGTGACCCCGAGCACACGGGGTGGCGGCCGGCTGAGAGGTCTCCCAAGGACACGTCCCCTGTCTGCCCAGACTTCTGAATGGACAGCCTTTCCTCTAACTGGTCTCCCCTCTTTTTTACATTTAATTTATTGGGTGTGTGTGTGTGTGTGTGTGTGTGTGTGTGTGTTGAATCCAGGGGCATTCTACCCCCGTGCTACACCCCCAGCCTTTTCGTTTTTCTTTCTTTTGGTACTGGGGATTGAACCCAGGGGAATTCTAGCTCCGAGCCTCGCCCCCAGCCCTATTTATTTATTTATTTATTTATTTTGCAGTTCTGGGGATGGAACCCAGGGCCTTTCTACCTCCGGAGTGCACTCCCAGACCTATTTCATATTTTATTTGGAAACAGGGGTCTCACTCAGTAGCTGAGGCTGGCTTCGAACTTGCGTGACCCTCTTGTTTCAGCCTCCCAAGTACTGGCGTCACAAGCGTGCGCCATCACGCCCAGCTCTTATTCTTTATTTGGAAGCAGGGTCTCACTGAGTTACAGAGGGCCTAAGTAGCTGAGGCTGTTTTGTGAACCACAGTCCTCCAGTCTCTGCCTTCCCAGTGCTGGGGTGACAGGTGTGCGCCACCACACCCGGCTCCAGCCTTTTCTTATTTGCAAACAGGGTCTCACCAAATGCTGAAGGCCTCTCTTAAGTTGCTGAGGCTGGTCTCGAACCTGTGACCCTCAGCTCTCAGCCTCCCAGGTACTGAGATGAGAGGCCTGGGCCTCTGTGCCCAGCTGCCTCCTCCCTTCTCCCACACCTCTGAGCACAGGCCCTTCTCCAGGGCAGCATCCTTCCCAGACACTTGTCTTACCGCTGGAGGGCACAAGGGGTCCCGAGCTCCCAGCCGCAGCTGGAGACACGGCCGGCCCTGAAGCAGGACTTTCAGGCGCTCCTGGAGAAGGCTGGGCTGCCAGACCCCAGCCTGTGGGTGGTCTTCCTGGAAGGCTCCAGGGCAGTGGCTGGCCGGGTCCGCCCGCCCGCCCGCCCGCCGCGGGTTCCTGCTCTGTTTGGCTGACTCAGCCAGAGAGGCCCTGGTCCCAGACCCTGTGGAATCCTGAGTGACGTTTACTTAGAGCCTCAGTTTCCCTATCCTGCCTGGCCTGAGGCCCGAGCTTCAGAGAGGAGAGTCCCTCAGCCGGAGCACGGCAGGGAAGGTCCGCCTTGGAGCCGGTCTGTGGACCCTGAGGCGCCCGTCCTGGTGTGTGTGTGTGTGTGTGTGTGTGCGCGCGCACGCGCGTGCATGCGCCATGTGCGCCCCCTCCCCAGGCCTCCCGGGACCTGGCTTCCCTGTCTTTGACCCAGATCCAGTGTGCAACCACAGGGTGCTGGCGGAAGCGCCTGAGGGCTGAGAATGTAAACAGCCGCAGGCCCCCGGGCTGGGGTCACAGCTCCTTCTCCTCCTCCCCGTGCACGGGGTCACGGAGAGACCACCCCCGCATGGGGACACACAGACGGGACCAGGCACAGAGCGCCGGCCTGTGCAGGGCACACGCGGAGGGAGCCGGGTGCCATAGCACGGCACGCGTGACCGTGGCCGCCTTCCCGGGCCCCCGCCTCCTCACACACCTCGGCCCAAAGCCCGGCTTCCCCGGCTCAGTGCCCTGCAGGGCAGGTCCCCTGTCCTGGCCGTCCCACTTTGACCCCAGCCGCCTGGCCCACCCTACCCATTCCCTCTGAGCCTGACTCCCCACGCCCAGGGAGCACCCACCCAGGGCCAGAGAAAGCCCCAGTCCTTTTATTGTTTATTTTACAAGAGGGTCTGGCCAAGTTGTGGACGTTGGCTTCGGTCCTCCTGGGGTTTCAGGTCCGCCCCACGGCGCCCAGCTTTTTTCTCACGTCTTGACAGCTTGGCATGTGTCCTGTCCAGCGCAAGGTGATAAGGGGAACCCTGGTCTCCGCCCACTCTCCCCCCTGGTGTGACGACCAAAAATATCTCTGAGCATCGCCGAGTGTCACCTGCGGGAACAGAGGTGCCCTAGACGGAGAAGGGCTGTTCTAGAAAATAGGCCGCACTGTCAGCGTGCACACTCCCGGGCCCTAAAGGGCGCCCACAGGCCCGCCGGGAGCCCTGCCCAGTGCCTCGGTGGGCAAGGTGCCGGCAGCCCAGGTACCCCCGGCAGGGCGGCTCCAACAGGTAGCACCTGGCAGGGCAAGGTCTCTGGTCGCCGGTGGGGCCCCAGCCAAGGTTCCCGCGGGTGAAATTCCAGCTGAGTGAGCGCCAGCGTCCTCGGAATGGTGGGTCCTCTGGCAGGGGAGACATGTTTAGATGTCACACCTGGGGTCAGGCCCCCAGAGGGCGGGGCCCAGCTAGGTGAGACCCCAGGAGGTGAAAGTCCGGCAGGTGCATCCTCTGCAGGCGGACGCGGCCCCCGGGGGAGGGCCCGGGCCGGCCGTCTAGGTAAACCAAGAGGCGATGCTGGGCACTGTCTGGTACCGGGGATCCTGCTGCAGCCGCCAGCAGGCCTTGCAGAAGGCCAGTGCCCAGCTGCCGGGGCGGGCCCGCAGCGTCCCCCGCCAGCGGAAGTAGCTGAGGTAGCGGGCGTGGTCCCTGTCGAGCGCCTGCAGGTGCCGCGCCAGGTCCCGGGCCCTGGGGAAGTCGTCCACGTGGATGAAGGCGTCGGACGGCAGGAAGCGCTCGTAGCTGCGGCGGCTGGGGCCCAGCACCACGGGCACGGCGCCGGCCTGTAGCGCGTTCCTGCACACTTCTTCGTGATGTAGTCGGGGTGCACGGAGTTCTCGAAGGCCAGGTAGAATTTGTGCCGGGCCAGCCGTTCCGGCGTGGAGTCGGGGGCAGCGGCCGGTGCGCCGCCCGTACACGCGCACCTGCAAACGCGCCTGCAGCTGCTGGAAATACCGCAGCCGGCCAAGTCGGGCCGCCAGGTGGACACCACCCAGGCCACCAGGCCGGTCTTGGCCAAGAGGTTGAGCCCGGGCTCCGCGGGCGCGCCGGGCCACGGCTCCGGCCAGCCGTACGGCGTGAACACGTCCGAGTCGCTGCGGTAGGACATGGTAAGGTTGAAGTAGCCGTCCACGGCCTGCAGCTGCGGGCAGTAACTGGGCGACTCCAGGCTGAACCACACCCGGCGCTGCCCAGGCGGCCGCGGGGACGGTGGCAGCTGCGCCCGGGGCCGCTGGCTCACCTCCCGGTGGTGCACGATGGCCGCGCCCGCCTGGGCGTAGGCGCTGCGGTTGGTGGTCGGCTGGCAGTCGGCCATGTCCGGCTGCATCTCGGAGCAGCTGGCCAGAGCCACAGGCTTGTAGAACGGCCATGTCCACAGGAGGATCAGAAGGGGCTGGCGGGCGGGGGGCGACCCGGCAGGACAGTCTCCTGACATTCGGAAGTAGAAGAGGAGCAGGGCCAGAAGCCGCTGGAGGAGCAGCGCCCGGAAGCACTGGAGCCGGAGCGCGGAGACCAGGCCTGGCTCAGGGGCCTGCGCGGCGGCTGGCCTGCGAGGAGAGGGGCGGTGGCCGGCATCTGGGGCGGACACAGAACACCAGACTTAGTTGCCGGGCGTGGTGGCGCACGCTTGTAACCCCAGCGCTTGGGAGGCTGAGACAGGAGGATCGCACAGGTTCGAAGCCAGCCCTGTTTCCAAGTAAAAATATAAAAATAGGTCTGGGAGTGTAGCCCGGAGGTAGAAGGGCTTCCGGGAACCCCAGGACCACCAAAAAAATAAAAAATAAGCCAGGTGTGATGGTGCACCCTTGTAATCCCAGTACTTGGGAGGCTGAGACAGGAGGGTCGCACCAGCCTCAGCTATTTAGTGAGACTCTCCACAACTTAGTGAAATTCTGTTTCAAAATAAAGAATAAAGCCGGGCGCAGTGGCGCACGCGTGTAATCCCCGCGCTTGGGAGGCGGAGACAGGAGGATCGCGCTGGTTCCGAGCCAGCCTCGCTGGCTTAAGAGACTCTGTTTCCACATAAAAAAATGTTAAAAAAAAATAGGTCTGGGAGTGTAGCCCATGGGAGTGCATCCTGGAGGTAAAAGGGCTTCCAGGAACCCCAGTACCACCACCAAAAAAAAAAAAAAAAAAAAGAATAAAGCCTGGCGTGGTGGCACACGCTTGTCATCCCAGCACTCGGGAGGCTGAGACCAGAGGATCGCGGTGCGCGGACAGCCTCAGCTACTTAGCGAGGCCCTCTGCAACTCGGTGAGACCCTGTTTCAAAATAAAGAATAAAAAAAAAAAAATAGGGCAGGGGGTGGAGCTCAGAGGTAGAATGACCCCGGGCTCCATCCCCGGACATGCACCTGAGGCTGTTCTCGAACCAAGATCCTCCTGTCTCAGCCTCCCAAATGCTGGGATTACAAGCGTGCGCCATCATGCCCAGCTAGAAGGGTTTTTTTTTTTAATTTAAATTTTTGCAGTACTGGGGATGGAACCCAGGGGCATTCTATCTCCGAGCTACACCCCCAGCCCTGTTTATTTCTTTACTTTGAAACAGGGTCTCACTGAGTTGCTGAGAGTCTCAGGACCCTGCTGAGGCTGGCCTTGAACCTGTGACCCCCCTGCCTCAGCCTCCTGAGTGCTGGGGATGACAGGCACGCGCCCCGGAGACGGCGCCAGATTGGGCTTTATGTTCACTTTGTGTTTCGTTCAACAAACACTCCGAGTCTGCCCCTCTGGCCTGCTCTGGGGGACCTGGGTGCTGCCTCTCCTGCTGAGGGAGGGACAGAAGCTGGAAATGACCGGGCCGAGGCGGGGCTGGCCAGGCGGGCGGGGCGGCCACCCCAAGACACGGGCACTGGGGCTGGGGCTTGATCACCCCGGCGTTGCTGTGGCGATGGGCCGGGCACTGGAGAAACCAGGATGGGGGCCTTCCAGAAGGAGGGGACCCCCAAGCCTGGGCCGAGGACACGTCCACCCAGCCAGGACCTGGGTGTTGGGCACCTCGGGGTCGGGCCGATTTTGCCCCCTTTGCAGGCCCTTCCTGTGCCTGCAGCAAGCCCGCGCCACGTTCTCCAACCTCTCGGCGCCATTTACAGACGGGTAAACTGAGGCAAAGCGAGACTCAGCGTCGGCCAAGTCCACCCGGGTGCGGGGCTGTGATTAGACCCACGCTCCCCACCTAGTGCGACCCCAGCTCTCCCCCACCCCGGAGGTGGCGCCACGGAGACCGCCCGGGAGGGGCTCCTGTCCAGCCGCGCCCGCCGGTCTCAGCCAGGTCCACTGCAAAGCACACCCTCTCTTCTGTACATCAGAGACCAGCTTCCTTCCTTCCCCCCTTCCTTCCTTTCTTCTTTTCTTTTTGTTTTGTTTTTGCAGTACTGGGGCTAGAACCTGGGGCGTTCTGTCTCCGAGCTGCATCCCAGCCCTATTTTTTATTCTTTATTTTGAAACAGGGCCTCACTGAGTTGCAGAGGGCCTCACCAAAGCTGAGGCTGGCCGCGCCCCGCGATCCTCCGGTCTCAGCCTCCCGGATGCTGGGATGACGAGCGTGCGCCCCCACGCCCGGCTTTATTTTTATTCTTTTATTTTGAAGCAGGGGCCTCGTGAGGACAGAGGGGCTAAGGCGGTCCTCGAACCCGCAGTCCTGTCTTGGCCTTGCGAGGACCAGGATGACCAAGCCCGTTCTCAGACTAAAGCCACAGCGCAAAGCGGCTCGTTGCTCAGTGCCCAGAGCGCTCCCGAGGCCTCCGGATCCTCCTGGATGTGCGAGACGGCTGCTCTGGCGGCGCTGCCTTTTATGGAATCCAAATTCAGGCCGACTCTTTCGGATGGAGGTCTAAGCCTCTGAAATGTAGCTGCAGACTGCACAGGACTGCCAAGACTCCGTACAATAAACAGAATCAAGAATCTCCCAGCGGCCGGGCGTGGGGCGCACGCCTGTCATCCCAGCATCCGGGAGGCTGAGACTGGAGGATCACGGTTTGCGGCCAGCCTCAGCTCCTTAGTGAGGCCCTCGGCAACTCAGTGAGGCCCTGTTTCAAAAATAAAGAGTAAAAAGTAGGGCTTGGGGTGCAGCTCGGAGGTAGAATGCCCCTGGGTTACAGCCCCACTAACACACACACACACACACACACACACACACACACACACAATCTCCCAGCTGGGTGAGGTGGCACACACCCGTCTTCCCAGTGCTTGGGAGGCAGAGACAGGAGGATCGCGCAGGTTCATAGCCAGCCTCAGCTGGCTTAAGAGACCCTGTTTCCAAATAAAAAATAGGTTTGGTAGTGTAGCCCAGAGATAGGAGGGTTCCATCCCCAGTACCACCAAATAAATAAAATAAAATAAAGAATAAAAATAGGGCTGGTTGTGTAGCCCACACAACCCGGGGTTCCATCCCCAGTACCGCAAAAAATAAAAAAGAAAGAAAGAAAAAAAAAGAATAAAAGAAAAGAAAAAAAGAAAAGAAAAAGGAAAGTGCTCCTCGTGCTCCTCCGCCGACCTGCCGCCTTGGCTTCTGGGCATCTGCCGGGCATCTGGCGCCCTAAAGACCTCAGTTCTCCTGGGGTTTTAGGTTTCAAGGTTGTGAGCTTTGGCTCGGCTCCCAGTGAGAGCATACCTGCGCACCCAGCTGGACGGCCGTGCGTCCTTCCTCCCTGCTCCAATAAGCCTCGCTCTGGACACAGCTGGGTATGCAAAGGTCGTGAACATCTAGAGAACTTGGGAGCCGGGCGTGGTGCGCACACTTGTCATCCCCGCGCTTGGGAGGCGGAGACAGGAGGATCGCGCAGGTTCGGAGCCAGCTGCGCTGGTTTAAGAGATGCTGTTTCCAAATAAAAATATAAAATAGGTCTGGGAGTGTAGCCCGGAGGTAGAAGGACTTCCAGGAACCCCAGTGCCACCAAAAAAAAAAAAAAAAAAAAAAAAAGAACTTGGGAGCCAGGTGTGCCTGGAAGGCTGACAGGAGAATTGCAGGTTGGAGCGGAGCCTTAGCAATTTAGTGAGACCCTGTTTTAAAATAAAATGGCTCAAGCTGGGCGTGGTGGTGCAGGCCTGTAATCCCAGCATTTGGGAGGCTGAGACAGGAGGATCTGGGTTCACAGACAGCCTCAGCTACTTAGGCCCTTTGCAACTCAGTGAGACCCTGTTTCAAAATAAAAATAAAATAGGGCTGGGGGTTTCGCTCCGAGGAAGAATGCCCCTGGGTTCCATCGCCACTATCACAAAACAAAAAACAATAGGGCTCAGAGATAAAATGCCTGTGGGTTCAACCTCCAGGACCAAAAAAGAAACAGAAGAAAGACCGTGGCTCTCTGTGGCATCCTGCTATCTGCAGGCACTGCCTCCAGCCAGTGTGTGAGCTGCTGGGCGGTGTTCTCTGTTCCCTCCATCCCAGTCTCTACCAGTGTGCGGATCAGCTTTCTGAGACTGTAACACAACACCTGGGGGAATCCGTCTGAAGAGATGGAAGGCTTCCTTTGCCTCAGGATTTTGGAGGCGTCCTTCCCTGGCAGCTGCGCATTGTGGCCAGGGGGCCAAAGCACAGCACACTGCTGACCTCATGGCTGAGGGGAGAGGAGAGGAGACTGGGGTCCCACAATCCCCTGCAGCGCATGCCCTCAATGACCTTTCTCCCCTAGGCTCCGCCTCTGCAAGGCTCCACCACCTCCCAGAGCTGTGCTCTGGGGCTCAAGCCTGCAGCAGACATCAGATCCCAGATCCCAGATCCCAGCCAGCAGCCCACTCCTGCTGGGAGCCGCCCTGCGTGCTTCCTCTACGGCCAGCCCAGACCGCGTCTCTTTGACACCTCTTGTCCCGTGTCAGCTCCAGACTCCTCTTTTCTTTCCTCTCTCTCTCTCTCTCTCTCTCTCTCTCTCTCTCTCTCTCTCTCTCTCTTTCTTTCTTTTTTTCAGTACTAGGGATGGAACCCAGGGGCATTTTACCACTGAGCTACACCCCCTGACCCATTTTTTTATTCTTTATTTTGAAACCGGGTCTCACTGAGTTGCAGAGGGCCTCACTAAGTAGCCGAGGCTGTCCGCGAGCCGCGATCCTCCCGTCTCAGCCTCCCGAGTGCTGGGATGACAGGCGTGCCCACCTGAATTGTACACTTTAAATAGGCCAATGGAAGCTGAATGTGGTGGCGCACCCCGGGGAGGCAGGAGAGGAGAAATAGAAGCTATGGGTGTAAGAGACTGCAGAGGGCCAGGTGGCGCAGCCTGTCTTCTCAGTACTAGGAGGCCACGACAGGAGGATCGCAGGTTCAACGCCAGCCTTAGCAATTTAGCTAGACCCTGTTTCAAAATAAAAAAATAAAACCAGGCCAGGGGTGTAGCTTAGAGGTAGAACACCCCTGAGTTCAATCCCCAGCACCACAAAAAATAAAGCAAAATAAAAAAGAAAAGGAGACATTGAAGCTTCAAAATAAAAAACTTCCCTGAGCCGGGCGTGGGGCGCACGCCCGTCATCCCAGCATTCGGGAGGCTGAGACAGGAGGGTCCAGGTTTGCGGCCAGCCTCAGGTACTAAGTGAGGCCCTTTGCAGCTCAGTGAGACCCTCTTTCAAAATAAAGAATGAGCTGGGCGTGGTGGCACACGCTTGTCATCCCCACACTCGAGAGGCGGAGGCAGGAGGATCGCGCAGGTTCGAAGCCAGCCGCGCTGGCGTAAGAGACCCTGTTTCCAAATAAAATATAAAATAGGTCTGGGAGTGTAGCCCAGAGGTAGAAGGGCTTCCAGGAACCCCAGTACCACCAAAAAAAGAAAGAAGAAAAGAAAAATCGGGCTTGGGGTGCAGCTCAGAGGTGGAAAGCCCCCAGGCTCCATCCCCAGCACCACAGAAACAAAAAAAAGTGTCCATGATGTGTCTCTCCTCTACCCGCCCTGTTTGTCCTTAAGCAAACATCCCCCAAAGGCCCGCGCCTCTCACCCTGGACCTACCCGGGCCAACAGTTTCTAAGCTGTCCAGTAAACGAAGGCTCAGAAGGACCCAGAAGGAAGTGGGTGGCGTTTGAGCTTGGGGTGGGCATCCATCCCTGCCCTGGGCCCCTGCCCGCCCCGCATGGCGTGGGGGTCTCCTAGGGAAGAGCACTGAAGTCGGGCGTGGGGCGCACGCTCGTCATCCCAGCATTTGGGAGGCTGAGACCGGAGGATCGCGGTTCGCGGCCAGCCTCAGCTACTTAGTGAGGCCCTCTGCAACTCAGTGAGACCCGGTTTCAAAATGAAGAATAAAAAATAGGGCTGGGGGTGTAGCGCGGAGGTCAAATGCCCCTGGGTTCCATCCCCAGTACCAAACCAAACCACCCCTAGTGCTGTCCTCCCGGGGCGGGATGCTGGCGGGTGTGCTGGTTCAAGCCCAGCTGAGACTCATCGGCCAGGCACCCGGTGGCCAGGCACCCGGTGGCAGGGCCCCAGAACCTTCCCAGCCCTGCCCCGCAGCCCCTGGCGCCTGCTGCGGCCGGTCCCCGCGGCGCAGTGTTGTCGGGTAGAGACGAGGGCGGCCAGGGATGCTGGTCCCAGGCGGCCGAGGCCCGGGTCCTTACCTGGCGGAGGGAGTCGGGGAGCAGGGGAGCTGCAGCCGGTGTCTCAGCACCTGGGAGGGACAAGGAGGTAGACGGAAGGAGGAAGTGTCTATATGTCCGGGCCACCGGCCAGAAGTCATGGGGCTTCGCTCCCTGCTCTCTGTGGAGAATAGAGGTGAGGAAGGCCCCAGGCCGCCCTTGGGTGAGGCTATGGCACTTGGGGCGTGCAGTTAACTCGGCCATGAATTGGAACGGTGGACTGGAAGGACTGGTTCTCAAAAAGGGTTCCGCGGTGGGGACAGGGGTTCCTTGGGAAGGTGAGTCGGAAGCGCCAGGTGGCCGGGGTTCCCAACCTCCACCAGATGCCATCTTGGGGTTCTCTGCGTCGCGAGGAGACAGAGGAGCGTCCCTGGGTGGCCTTGGAGCCCCCGGCAACAGGCAGAGGGCTGCGGATTTGAGGTTGAGAGGTCGGGCCCGGGAGAGAGGTGTCCGGAAGATGGAGGACCGGGTCCAGGGACTGAATGTCACCAGTTCCTGCTCTGGGAACCATTCCTGCTTTGCTCTGGCCGGAGCCCCATCCCGTTTCCAGCCGGCGGCCGATGGACAGAGGCACGGGGCTGAGTCCTGGACGCCTGGGAAGGGCAGCGCCAGGGTTCACCTCGGCTCCCAGCCCGCCCACCGCAAGGCACCTCACTAAACGTCGTCCGTGGCCGTGGGTCTCCGATCCTCGCGTCCTGGGGCCCTGACCAGCTGTGTGGGACACCACCCTGGTGTGGAGCCCAGAGCTCTGCTAGAGATAGAGACAGAGACAGAGAGACAGAGACAGAGACGAGACAGAGAGAGAGGCAGAGAGGGGCAGGCCGGACATGGTGGCGCACACGTGTGATCCCAGCATTTGGGAGGCTGAGACAGGAGGATCGCGGTTCGCCGACAGCCTCAGCTCCTTAGAATGCCCCTGGGTTTCATCCTCAGTTAAAGAAAAATTAGGTATAAACCAACCCCCCCATCCGCAGGTAGGTCTGCAGTGCAAGCCGCGCGCTCGCCCGCGCCCCGTGAGGAAGCCACTCGTGTTTCCAGCCCGTCCGCTGCTGCGGTGGGCTGGGACCTGGCGCTGGCTTTCGCGCTGAGATGACGGGTGGGGTCTGCTCGCGGGGACTCGTCTTCCCGCTCGGGGACACTAGCAGGCGGCCGCTGGCCTTCCTGCAGGAGAGGAGCCTCCCGCCGGGGGAGCATCTGAGCCAGGTGGCTCTGCTGCGGACAGAGTAGGTGCTCAGCCCCACCTCCGCACACCCCGAGGCCAAGAGGCGCCCTGCCCGGGCCTGGCCAGGAAGGAGTCCTCGGGCTCCACCTGGCCCCTGCTTCAGACCCGCCTCTGGTCCCGCGGCCAGGTGGACTGTGGGTAGCGTCGTCCTTGGGCGGCAGTTCCGATACCTACACTCACGACCAGGACCCCTGGGGTCCCCAAGAGCAAAATCCCCCCCCCTGTCCCCAGCCACCCGGGGGTGCGGGCCAGGGAGCGGCACCCAGGCTGGGGGCTCACAGCTAGTTTCCACACCCCACCCCAACCCACAGAGCCTCCCTGGCCTCCGGCACCACAGCTGAGCCTGGGTCCTGGGCTGAGCCCCGCCCTGGGCTGAATCCCCGACCCCCAAGCTGAGCCCCCGCCCCGCTGAGCCCTGATTCCAGGCTGGGTCTCTGGCCCAAAGTTGAACATAGACCTTGGGTTGAGCCCTGCCCCTAGAAGAAGCCCCCATGCTAGGCTGAGCCCAACCCCAGCTGCGCCCTGTGCTGCAGGGTTCAGTCCTGACCTGGGCTAAGACCAGATCCTGGGCTGAGTCCCTGATCCCAGGCTTGGCCCTGTCCTGGCTAAACTACAGTCCCGGCTGAGCCCTGGTCCCAGCTGAGCCCTGGTCCCGGCTACACTCCATCTCAGCTGAGCCCTGGTCCTGGCTGAGCCCTGGTCCCGGCTGAGCCCCGGTCCTTGGCTGAGCCCTGGTCCCGGCTGAGCTTGAGCCCTGGTCCCGGCTACACTCCATCTCAGCTCAGCCCCGGTCCTGGCTGAGCCCCAACTGCAGAGAAGGGGGGCTGGTGACTGGGCTCCTGGTGTCTTGGGGACCCCTGTTTAGTTCTGTCCACACCCCAGCCATCCTTGTCACTCCACTGGACGAGAATAGAAACTCGCACTCTTCTGACTGGGCAGGAAATGGGGGGGCCAGGTCTCCTCCCCACCCAAACCACTCGGACTGGCTCCTCTGTGGCCCGGCCTCCACTGCTGGCACGCCTGCGACCCCACCCTGCGACACTCCCTGGGACAGTCTTGACCTTGTTTGTTTGTGGTCCTGGGGACGGGACCCAGGGGCAGTCCACCTCCGAGCTGCACCCCAGCCCGGTTTTTTCTCTTTTGATTCAGGGTCTCTCTACGTGCTGAGGCTATCATCGACAAACCATAATCCTCCTGCCTCCTGCGTGCTGGGATGACGGGCGTGTGCCCCGTGCCCAGCTGCCTCGTTAATATCTCCTGGTCTAGCTGGGCGTGGTGGGCACACTTGTAATCCAGCATTTGGGAGGCTGAGACCAGAAGATCGCAGTTTGCGGTCAGCCTCAGCTACTTAGTGAGGCCTTTGCAACTCAGTGAGACCCTGTTTCAAAGTAAAAAATAAAAAATAGGGCCGGGGGTGCCGCTCAGAGGTCGAACGCCCCTGGGTTCCATCCCCAGTACTGCAAGACAAGCAGAAACACCTCATGGTCGGCCTTTGCTGCACTGGCGCGGTTCACGTGGTGGGGTGCGGGCAGCTGGGTGAGGTGCCATTCGAGCCCAGGGTGCCCTGCCAGCCTGCGGGGTCAGAGGACCCTAACCCCGAGCATCCCGAGTGAGCCGTGAGTCCAGAGAAGGCTGCCCGCCCTCTCTGGACGAGGCTCACTGGCGAGATTCCCCGCCAGGGAGGGGCCCAGAGCCTGGGAGGGGTACCTGAGGCTCAGGAGGGGGCAGCTTTGTGGTGCGCCGTGCAGGGCCCCTCCCTGGCGGGTGGCAGGGGGGCTGAGCTCTGGAAATTCCATCCCCTGGGGCCTCGGGCTGGCACTGGGGGGGTCCCGCAGCCATGGGGGTCAGGGGCCTACGGGGTTGGTGGGAGGGGTTGGGGGCGGGGCCTGGCTGTGCGAGGCAGCACCTGGGGCCCCCTTCAGTGGCCCAGGGCAGGGGGGTCCCCAAGCCCCTCTGAGCCTGGGGGAGGTGGACAGGCCCAGGTGGTAACCACAGAGTGCCCTCTCCTTCCTCCCGGCCCAGCCTGCGACCAGCCCTGCCCCGGCCTGCGAGGGGCCGCCCGCCCACCTGCCTGCCTGCCCGCCAGGGGGTGGGAGGGGGCCCAGGTGTGCGGCGTGGGCGGGCGGGGGGGGGGGGCGGGAGGCTGGCCAGGCCGGCCCAGCCCCCAGCCCGCGCCTGTGCGTGTGTGTGTGTGTGCCGCGCGTGTGTGTGTCGTGTGTGTGTGTGTGTGTGTGTGTGTGCGCGCGTGTGTGAAGGGGGATTGAAGCCAGGAGCATGCTATCTCTGAGCTACACCCCAGCAGTGTTTTTATTATTTTATTTTTGCGGTACTAGGGATTGAGTTTTTATTATTTTATTTTTGCGGTACCAGGGGCATTCTACCTCGGAGCCACATCGCCAGCCTGGACTGACTGGCTGACTGACTTCCTTCTTTCCTCTTTCTTTCTTTTTTTCTCTTTCTTCTCCCTCCCTCCTTTCTTTCTTCTTTTTCTTTTTGCAGTACTGGGGGTGGAACCCAGGGGCATTCTACCTCCAAGCTACACCCCCAGCCCTATTTTTTTGTTCTTTATTTTGGTGGTCCTGGGGTTCCTGGAAGCCCTTCTACCTCCGGGCTACACTCCCAGACCTATTTTTACATTTTTATTTGGAAACAGGGTCTCCTAAGCCAGCGCGCGGCTGGCTTCGAAGCTGCGCGGTCCTCCTGTCTCCGCCTCCCAAGCGCGGGGATCACAGGCGTGCGCCACCACGCCCGGCTTGTTGTTTATTTTGAAACACGGTCTCACTGAGTTGCAGGGGGCACTGAGTAGCTGAGGCTGGCTGTGGACCGCGATCCTCCTGTCTCAGCCTCCAAGCCCCGGGGTGATGGGCGCTGGCTCTCTGGGCCGTCTCAGGCAGGGCCAGCCTCCTGAGTACTCAGGAGGAGACAGGGAAACTGCAGTCCCCGGGCCCGGTCTCCCTTGCCATTCTCCAGGGGAGCAGCAATTTCCCTAGCCTGCAATGTTCCAGAATGTCCTGGAAGCCGCTGGAGGTGGAGGCGGGCTGGCTCTGTACCCGCCCGGCGTCGGGGCTCTGGATCGCAAGAGCTTTGGTGAGCATGACCCCGACGCCGTGTGGCCTTGGTGAGGCCCTGCTTCTCTGGGCCTCGACCGCGGGGTCCTCAGGAGGCCGCGGTGACCTGAGCCCTCTGAGCCCCTCCAGGGCCTCTGCAGGACGGAGCTGTGGGCGGGGCAGACACCCAGTGCCCGGCCCCGGTCCTCCCGTTTCTTTGCCTGTGACATCAGGATAAATCCCAGCCGGGCGTGGACTCATGCCTGCCATCCGGTATTCGAGGAGGCCGAGACCAGAGGACCACAGGGTCAAAGGCAGCCTCAGCAACATAGTGAGACCCTGTTTCAAAATGAAAAATAACACAGGGCTGGGGTGTAGCTCGGAGGTAGTGTCCCTGGGCTCAACCCTTCCCCCGCCTCTCCTGCTCCGCCGGAGGGCCGGTGACAGACGCCTGGCGCCCGCCCCGCCCCTGGCCCCCAGCACGTCGGGGACTGCCCAGGCCTGGCCGCCCGGCCGCCCTCCTGCGGCTTAAATGTCAGCGGGTGGTGGGCGACCGGGCGGGGGCCGGACACGCTTCATTTTCCAATTTCTGGAAATAAAAGCTGTGGACCATCTTTTGTCGACTGGGAAAAAAAAAAGCCCATTGCAAAACGGTGTGTGCAGAGCACAATAGCGTGTAGGTGCCCGGAGAACATTCCAGGGGTGCCGAACAAAGAGGCCTTTCTCTCCTGGAAAGGTGTGGGGCGCGCGCCCCGCCTGGCCCTCCGCCCCACACGCCGCGGGGCTTGGTTTCGGGGATGCTTTCCGGTTTCCTAAGTCACCTGCTGCTCCTCCAGCCCCAGCGGGAACAAATTAACGATGCCAGTCCTGGGGCTTGCCCTGAGCTTGTACCGCACCCGCCGGGAGGCCAAGACCGGGAGGCTGGAGGCCGGCCTTAGCGGCCTAGCAAGACCCAGTCTCAAAATAAGATGACCTGCCGGGCGGGGGCGCACGCTCGTCACCCCAGCACTCGGGAGGCTGAGACCGGAGGATCGCAGCTCACGGACAGCCTCAGCTGCTCAGTGAGACCCTGTTTCAAAATATAGAATAAAATACAGGGCAAGGGGTGCAGCTCGGAGGTCAAATGCCCCTGGGTTCCGTCCCCAGACCCGCAAAAAAAAAAAAAAAAAAAAAAAAAAAAAAAAAAGGAGAGAGAAAGAAAGAAAAGATGGAGGGAGACGTGCGCTGGACTCCGGCCTCGCTCCCCCGTTTCTGCCCCGCGGAGCTGGGTGTGGCGGTGTGGCAACGCGGGCAGCCTTGTGAGATCCTGTTTCCAAATGAAGAATAAAACTGGGCTGGGGGTGCAGCTTAGATACAGGATGCTTCTCCTGGGTTCCATCCCCAGAATAAGTAAATACATCATAAATAATAGATGCTCTAAGTACAGCTAGGTGTGCGGCTTGGACCTGCTCAACCTGGCACAGCTGGACACTCAGCCGCTCAGCTGGCGCACCTGGAGAGAGACTGGCCGAGCCAGCGAGCCGCGGCCGGTGGGCGGAGCCCCGGCGGGAGGCTGGGCGCCCCGGGGTGGGTCGGGGTCCCCAGGTCCGGCTGGGCAGGCGCCAGGTGAGCGGGTGCTCAGCCCGAGGGGGTGGCGCCGGTGGAGGCCGGGGGCAGGTGGGGCGGCCCGCCTGGGCGGGCGGGGCAGCTTTGAACCTCCAGCTTGGCGGGGTGTTTGCTGGGGCCACGGCCAGGGGTGTCATCGGGATAAAATTAGCCTGGGCTTCCCGCTCGGCCCCTCCTCCCGCCTCCCTCCCTCCCTCCCTCCCGCACTGTGTGCAGAACTCGCCGCGGTCCCTCGGTGACCCCCACCCGACAGCAGAGGAAACCAGAAGCCCACCGGCTACAGGAGGGGCCTGGGAATAGGGCTTGGGGGGCTGAGACAGGAGGCCCGCCGGCCTCGGCCACTTAGCGAGACCCTGTTCCAAAGTAAAAAAATAACCCGCATTCGGGAGGCCGCGACAGGAGGATCCGGGTTTGCAGACAACCTCGGCTACTTAGTGAGGCCCCAGCAACTTAGTGAGACGCTGTTTCAAAATAAAGAACAAAAAAGGATGCTGGGCGTGGTGGGCATGCGTGTCATCCCCGCGCTGGGGAGGCTGACAGGAGGATCGCGCAGGTTGGAAGCCAGCCTCGGCTACTGAGTGAGACCCTGTTTCCAAATAAAGTAGAAAATTGGGCTGGGGTGTAGCTCAGAGGTAGAATGACCCTGGGCTCCACCCTCAATACTGCACCCCCCCCAAAACCCATCAAAGCCAGGCCCTCTGGTCAGCTCGGGGCGGCCACTGCTGGGCTGATGGGCTTCCCAGGCGCGCCTGCCTCCCCGCGGGCTCTCAACACCTGTGGCTGCCGCGGCGGAGGCCTCGCTAATGAGACCAGGACAGGAAGCCAGCGTGACGGGAGGCGCCGGCGGGCGGGGGGGACCCCTGAGGGACCCCGCCGCCTTGGGCCGCCTTCTCAGCACCCCACCCGGAGGGGGACGGGGTGTAGGGTGGCCGCCAGGCCCCGGCAGGCAGGAGGGGTGGGGGCCTCCCCTTCCTCCTGTCCGCCCCCCACCTTGGGCAGCGCGGCCGACTCCACCCGCGGTGACCCCGAGCCCCCTGGCCCTCGGCTGCAGCGCCCCGACAAGGCCTGGAGTTGGCAGAGGGCTCGGCGGCCTCGCGGTCGTGCCTGGTGTCTGGGAGGTGCCTCAGCAAAGATTTAAGAATTTTGGGAAATCGGAGGCAGACATCATGGCACACCTGTTAGGTGGCCCCGGACCCAGCAGCAACCAGACCCTGCCAAGGTGGTGCCAAGGCCGAGCCCTGGGCAGAGGGGCCGGTCGCTGGCCGCTTCCCAAAGCAGACTCCAGGCTCCCGCGACGCCCTGCAGAGCGCGTGCGGCCGCAGAGGCAGCCAGCCACTTTATTTATGAATGCCGGGACGGCAGCGGGACAGCCTCCAGGAGGCCCGCAGGGAAACGGCAGGCGGTGGACGAGTATGCAGCAAGAAAGGAGGGGCAAGAGCAAGCCACCGAGAGCCCGAGGCGGGCGCGCCCGTCATCCCAGCACTGGGAGGCCGAGGCCGGAGGTTCGCGGCCAGCCTCAGCTGCTTAGTGAGGCCGGTTCAAAATAAAGGAAGGAGGGTCTCAGTTGGACCAGGAGACCCGAGAGGGAGCGGATGGAGGTCTGGGAACCGGTGCACAAGGCCGGCACCGCTTCTTTGGAAAGAAAATAAGACTCAGAGTTGCCGGGAGAGGCCGCTGCGGCCGCTGGCGACGGTGTGCGTGTGTGTCTGTTTGCGCGCGCGAGGGGGGGGGGTGTTGGTGTTTTTCCAGAACTCTGTGGAATCTCCTGAATTCTGTGGCCTGAATCTTTTACCTCCTGGAAAAACACTCTCAAATGTATGCTGGAGACACACGGGGGGGGGGGGGGCAAATGCACAGTCTTCGGGACACGGGGTGGGGGGGGGCGCCCTCCCGAGCCCCGCCCCTGGCTCACGGTCCCCTGAGGGGCGGCTTGGGCTCCTAAGGGCGGCTCCGTGCCCAGCTCCCCATGGGAAGGCGGCTCTCAGCAGGCGGGGAGGGCCCCCTCAGGTGTGGACGAGGAGCTGCCCCTCTGCCGGTGAGCAGGCAGGTCCGATCCCCACGGCCTACATGGTCGTCACCCCCGGGGCAGACCCCAGTTTGGTGTTGCCGCTACCCCAACCCATCTCCTGGCCCTGGGGCGTGCCCGGCTCTCCTGCCACAGGACCTTTGTACCTGCTGTCCCGTGGCAGGGCCCGCCAGTCCCACCCCCTGCCTTCAGAGCTGGAGCTTATTTGTGGCGCCAAGGACCGAACCGGGGGCCCTCTGCCTCCAGATACACGGCCTCCTTTCACTTTTTGAGACAGGGTCCTGCTGAGTGCGTCCCCCTCAGTTGCCGCGGCCTCCTGCCTGCAGTCCTCCGGCCTCAGGTGCACGCAGGGCCCAGCTGGGCCGTCTTGCAGAGGACGGTCTGCTTACGGACCTCAAGAAGCTTCTAGTAGTGAAGCCCCCCCACTGCCTGGCACCTCTTGGGGGCCCGGGCGGCCTTCCTGGCCCTGGGGTTGAGGCCATGTGGGGCCAGGCCCGCCGCCTCCTGGTCTCCTGCTCCAGGTGCCAGGCCCTCCCTGCGTGGGCCGGTGATGTCAGCCCTCCCCACCTAGTAAATGTTTATGGGGAAGGGGCCCCTGGCCGCCCACTCCTGCCCCACCTGGGGGGCCTGGCGGTGGGCCCGGGAAGGACAGGTGGCAAGAGGTGGGGAGGGTGGATTCAGCTGGGGCCTGGCGGCCAGCCCTGCCCCCTGCTGGCCGCACCAGGCGGAGCACTGGGGGCCTGGTGCCCACTCAGCTGGGCCCGGCCCGACCCAGCTTCCAGGGCCGTGATGGCGACCGCGTGACGGGGCCCCGTGCACAGGAGGTGGCTTCCGGGGCCTGCGCCCAAGGAGGGCCGCGCGCTGATCTATGGCGAGGTGCGTGCTGGGGCCTGGCTTCCTCCCTGCTGCCAGTTCTGGGGAAAGCGCCGGGGGCCGGGGCACGCTGCCCGTGAGCCTCCATCCTGGCCCGAGACCCCGGACGCACACACCCAGGCCCGGGGCCCGCGGGCACTGGTGGCTGCCAGGTGGGCCGGCCGGGCTCTCCGCTCCAACGCCCAGGAATTTGGAGCCGACCCGCGAGTTTTTCCACTTGCGCTGGCTCCAGGGCGGCCGGGTGGTGTCTAGGGCGGGCGGAGGGCCGGGCCTCCCCGGGCGGGCACCCCATCTGCTCCCCGGCACCAAGCCCTCCAGGACACGCTCACACAGACACAGGGGCTTTATTCTGGGCGCACTGGGCCTTGCCGTCGGCCAGGGCGCTCACACCCTGGGCTTTGGGAACACCTGCCACCCCTCCAGCCGGCCAATCTTCCACAGGGCGGCCGCGATGCCCATGTACACGCAGCCCGTGGCGGCGACACCGTAGCTGTGAGCTGGAAGGGAGGGAGGGGTCAGGGTGAGCGAGCAGCCTGGACCCCCAGGGGTCCCCACCCTGCGGCCTGTGTGGCGCCGAGGCATCTGGGTGAAGGGGACACGTCCAGCCAGGGGGAGCAGTGGGGGACTGCACTGCTGAGGATAGGGCCTGCTGGGCACACTGCAGGCAGTGGCCGCAGCCGTGCAAAGGCCCTGGGGCTGACGGGGCGGGCACTCACTGCGGGCTCCCAGCGTCAGGCCTCCCGCACAGCCTCCTATGAAGTAGTTCATGGGGTCGTCCGGCTTCTGGCGGACCTGGGCACTGATGCAGGAGGCCAGGCCGAACATGGCCCCGATGGCAGCTGCAGGGTACATGGAGGGGCAGGCGCTGAGCTGAGCCCGGCTGGGGGTGGTGGTGCCTCCTGGGCCCCCGCGCTGCCCACCCCGCAGCGGGAGCACGGCCGGCCGGAGCCGCTCACCTGCGGTAAACGTGTGCCGTCCGACCCGCGCCACGCCTTCCAGGACGGAGTCTGAGGGCCTGAGCGTGACGCTGTAGGCAGAGACGACCAGGCCTGGGCAAAGGGGAGAGGCGCCAGCTCAGCCCTGGGCAGCAGCGCCCACAGCCGGGCCTGGCCGCTGCCCACCCCACCCAGGCGTGCCCGGCACCTGGCGGCCGCCCCCATGCACCTCTGCTCCTGCTGCCCTGGCACTTACACACGTGGGGCGGGTGGCAGGGGGAGCCCAGGCTGGCAGCTTCACCCCTCAGGGCCTGGCCCTGGACCGTGCGAGGGCCCCGGGCAGGCGGCCTGTTAACCCCTTCAGGGAGCGGGCGGCCCCCACCGCGGCCCCCTCGGGTGCCTCAGGGCCCGCGCCCCTGGCACACGGGACAGGACTTTCTCCTCTGGCGCTGGGATGGAGCCAGGGTGCTCTGCCCCTGCACTACAAGCCCAGCCCCGTTCTCTATTTTACTCTGAAGCAGGGTCTCACTTGGTCACCAGGCTCGGGCGGCGGCTAATTTTGGAGGGGCCCGAGGAGGCCCAGACGGCTCCCACTGAGGACGGGGAAACCGAGGCCTGGGGACGGGGGAGGGCCACACGGCGCCGCGCAGGTCCTGTTTTCCCGCATCCCATGGCTGGCCTGGAGTGGAGCTGCCAGCCCCCCAGCGCCCACCCTCACCCACCACGAGCTTCACAGCACCCAGCTGGTGGTCTTATCAGCAGGCCGGATGAGTCCCCTCGGAGGGTCTCCTGTGTTCAGGGGCCTAAGCCCCGGTCAGGGCACTGACTGACACCCACAGCTTTTTTTTTTTTTGTGGTACTGGGGGTGGAACCCAGAGGCCTTCTACCTCCGGGTCACACCCCCAGACCTGTTTATTTTATTTGGAAACGGGTCTCACTAAGCTGCTGAGAGCCTGAGCAGCTGAGGCTGGCTTCAAACCTGCGACCCTCCAGTTTCAGCCTCCCAAATGCTAGGATTTCAAGTGTGCGCCACCACGTCCAGCCCTGTTTTACACTTTATTTTGAGACAGGGCCTGAGTTGCAGAGGCCTCACTAAGTAGCTGGGGCTGCTGCGAACCCAGATCCTCCTGGCTCAGCCTCCCAAGCGCTGGGATTCCAAGCGCACCCACGCCGGTTGCGGGAACCCTTACCCGCCTCAGCCTCTGGAGTGGGCCCACCCAGCTGCCCCTCCCCCGAGGGAGACTCAGTGATCGCTGAAGATGGCGGCCCAGGTGAGCCTGGCAGACCCACCATGCCAGCCAGGGGTGCTGGCCAGGTGCCTCCGCCTGGCAGGGCAGCCCCTTCTTGCTCTCCCAGGTCCCCCAAGTCCCGCCTGGGAGCTGCGGCCCAGGATGCTGTGCTCTCTTTCCAAGGCGCAGGGCGCCCCGACCCTCCCAGCGACCACCCAGCCGGAGACGGCCACCCTGGCCCGCCACACCAGGCTCTCCCAGCCCGCGGTGCCAGCGTGCCCTCCTCGGTCCCTCGGCATTTCTTAAGTTAAACACCCACTGTGGGCCCACGAGGCCCGTCATTCATTCAAGCTTACTGTGCCCAAAGCAGCCGGTTCCCACCCAGTCCTGCGTACCCACGAGGCACCTCGCTGCTCACAGGTGCTGCTGGCCACGGAGCCACGGCCTGCAGCCGCATGGGCTCCCTGCCGCCAGGACCCCACCCGAGAAGCCCAGCAGGCGCGCTGCTCCCTGGTGCCCAGCCCATCAGGGCGCCCCAGCCAGCGTGGGGGAACACCACGGCCACGCCGGCCCCCCCAGGCCTCCCCGAGGAGGCTGGGGTGTGGCCGTGAGGACCGTGGTCCTGGTCCTACTTCCCCAGCCCCCCCAAAAACGGTGTGGTGACGCCCGTCGACCATCCTGGAACTCAGGAGGCTGAGGCAGGGGGGTCGCAGGTTTCCGTCAGCCTTGGCAACAGGGAGACCCTGTTTCAAAATAAAAATAGCGGCGCGGTGGCGCTCGCTCGTCATCCCCACGCAGGAGGGGGGACGGAGGACGGCAGTAGCAACTCGGGGAGGCCCTGTTTCAAAACTAAAGGACAGCCGGGCGGTGGCGCGCGGTCATCCCGGTGGGAGGCTGCGAGGAGCGCGCGGCCTCGACGGCTTTGCTGCTTAGCGAGGCCTCGCAGCCCGGTGAGGCTGCTTCAAAGGCTAAAAAACCCCGGGCGGGGGCAGCCGGGAGGCAGAGCGCCCGAGCCCACCCCAGTGTTGCAATATAGTAAATAAGTAAATAAAATAAAACCCCGGGCGGGGGCAGCCGGGAGGCAGAGCGCCCGAGCCCACCCCAGTGTTGCAATATAGTAAATAAGTAAATAAAATAAAACCCCGGGCGGGGGTAGCCGGGAGGCAGAGCGCCCGAGCCCACCCCAGTATTGCAATATAATAAATAAATAAAATATAACCCCGGGCGGGGGCAGCCGGGAGGCAGAGCGCCCGAGCCCACCCCAGTGTTGCAATATAATAAATAAATAAAATATAACCCCGGGCGGGGGCAGCCGGGAGGCAGAGCGCCCGAGCCCACCCCAGTGTTGCAATATAGTAAATAAATAAAATATAACCCCGGGCGGGGGCAGCCGGGAGGCAGAGCGCCCGAGCCCACCCCAGTGTTGCAATATAATAAATAAATAAAATATAACCCCGGGCGGGGGCAGCCGGGAGGCAGAGCGCCCGAGCCCACCCCAGTGTTGCAATATAATAAATAAATAAAATATAACACCGGGCGGGGGCAGCCGGGAGGCAGAGCGCCCGAGCCCACCCCAGTGTTGCAATATAGTAAATAAATAAAATATAACCCCGGGCGGGGGCAGCCGGGAGGCAGAGCGCCCGAGCCCACCCCAGTGTTGCAATATAATAAATAAATAAAATATAACACCGGGCGGGGGTAGCCGGGAGGCAGAGCGCCCGAGCCCACCCCAGTGTTGCAATATAATAAATAAATAAAATATAACCCCGGGCGGGGGCAGCCGGGAGGCAGAGCGCCCGAGCCCACCCCAGTGTTGCAATATAGTAAATAAATAAAATATAACACCGGGCGGGGGCAGCCGGGGCGGCGCGCGCTCGCAGTCCAGCGCTCGCGAGGCCGAGGCGGGAGGCGCAGGTTCGCGGCCGCCCGCCCTCTCCGCCCGGCCCGGCCCTCTCCTCCGCCCGGCCCTCACCGGCCGCGCCGCCGATCGCCGTGCTGGCGTAGGCCTTGCGGTGGCAGTCGGTGCCGTCGGGGATGTCGGTGTACAGCTGGCCGAGCCTGCGCGCCATGGCCCGCAGCCGGGTCTCCGCGGGCGCCGCGCTCCAAGGGCAGCCGCCGCCGACTCTCGCGAGACTTCCGGGGCGGCGCGCGCAGCCTCCGCGACGACGCGGCAACAAGCGCGCAACTTTATTGAGCCCCGCGGACACGGACACGGCGCGCCGGGCCGACGCGCAGCGGGGAAACTGAGCGCGCTGCGGTCCGCGAGGGTGCAGGGCCCTGGTCAGTGTGGCTGCACTGCCGGAGGCGGGGTCTGACCGGAGCCAGGTCTGTCCCCAGACACGGGCAGGGACGCGACCCCCGAAGGGCGAGGACCTCTGCGGGACGGGCCTCCGACACCGGCCTGAACCGCGTGCCACTATTTGGGGGCGGCACCACGCTCGGGGGCGGGACTTGTCGGGAGTATGACCAATCCCGGTGCTAGGACGTGAGAGGGGCGGGGCCTCTGCGTAACCTGAGGCTGGTCCAAGTCCGGGCCTGGCCAATCGTGTGGGTCCGAGAAGCGCAGCAAGTTCCGGTGGGCGTGGCCAGGCTTGTTACTGGTGTTGGCTTCGCGGTAAGGCGGGGCGAGTCTGAAACGCTGACCAATCCGTTGCCAGGGCCCGAGCGGAGCGAGTCGCCAGAGGACGGCGACGTGGTCTGTCAAGATCTTAACCAATCTCAGTGTTAGGCTCGGAGGGGGGCGGAGCTTCGAGAGGCGGAACCGCTGAGGGCGTTCTGATTTGAGGAGGGCGAACCCCAGAGCGGGGGCGGGGCCGGGTGGAGGGCTGCGGCCAATCGAACTGCGGCGCCGAGGGGCGGGGCACCCGGGGCGGGGCCTCCGCTCCGGGCCGGGGCGGGGCGGGCCGGAGCGCCGAGGGGCCATGTCGGCGCCTCCCGCGCTGCAGATCCGAGAGGCGAACGCGCACCTGGCGGCCGTGCACCGGCGCGCGGCGGAGCTGGAGGCGCGGCTGGACGCGGCGGAGCGCACGGTGCGCGCGCAGGCGGAGCGCCTGGCCCGCCACGACCAGCAGCTGCGCGCCGCCCTGGACGAGCTGGGCCGAGCCAAGGACCGGTGAGGCCCGGGGCGGCCGCGACTGCCCCAGGAGGTGGGCGGAGGCAGCCCGGCCGCGAAGCCGGGCAGGGCCGCCGGGCGGGCCGGAGAGAACTCGGATTGCCCTTCGGTATGCAGTTGAGAGCCACGCCGCTTCCTCCTTTCTTTCTGGGCATTGAGCCGGGCGTTCTGCCTCACATACACCCAGCCCTGTTTCTTGTTCTTTATTTTGAAACGGTCTCGGACCTGCGACCTTCCTGTGCGGCCTCCCAAGTGCGGGTTATAGGTCTGCGCCACCGTGCCCGGCCTCCTGATTTTGGTGGCACTGGGACTGAACGCAGGCTTTGTGCCTCCAGCCACACGCCAGCCCTGTTTTAATTTTGAAGCAGGGTCTCCTTGGGTTGGTGCCTCACCACCTGCTGAGGCCGGACTCGAACCTGTGACTTGACGTCTCGGCCTCCCAAGAGCCCGCGCCGCCACGCCCAGCCTTTTTATTGATAGAAACCTTGCTTCCTGTGTTTCTGGGATGACAGTTGTGTGCATGGCGCTGCTGCTTTTTCTTTCTTTTTTTTTTTTTGTGGTACTTGGGATTGACCACAGGGGCATTCTACCTCGGAGATACACCCCAGACCTATTTTTTTTTTTAATTCTTTACTTTGAAACAGGGTCTCACTGAGTTGCCGAGGGCCTCACTAAGTAGCTGAGGCTGGCCGCGAACCGCGATCCTCCGGTCTCAGCCTTCTAATTGCTGGGATGACAAGCGGGTGCCACCACACCCAGATAGACCTATTTATATATTTTCTGTGGTACTGAAGATTGAACCCAGGAACATATTACCTCTGAGCTGCACCCCCGGCCTGACCTTACTCTGTGGAAAGCCTCACCAAGTAGCAGGGGCTGGCCGTGAACTGGTCCTCCTCTGTCTCCCAAGTACTGGGATTACAAGTGTGGGCCCCCGCGCCCGGCTAGACCTTTTTATTTTGAGACGGTCTCACTAGGTTTCTGAGTCTCGCTGAGTTGCTGAGGGTGTCGTCGAACGTGTGCCCCGTCCTCAGCTTCCCCGGTACTGGGCGGCAGGTGCGGGCTGCCGTCCGTGCCAGGCTCTTGCGTCTCTCCTTGTGAGGACACTGACCCCACCCCCGTCCCTCCCTCATGACCTGTCTAACCCTGACTGTCTTCTCAAGGCTCAGTCTGCACACACCCTCCCCCGGGGTGGGGGGGTGGGTCTTCCTTCGGGGTGAGCTGGGGGTCGTGGGCCCCTGACAGGGGCCTTGCTCTGACGAGCTGCCCAGCCCCTGACCGCCCGCCCTGCCTCCCGCCAGCGAGATCGCGGCTCTCCAGGAGCGGCTGCTGACCTCCGAGGCCGCCGCCCGCAGCCTGCAGGACACTGTGCACCAGCGGGACGAGCTCATCCGGCAGCTGCAGCCCCGCGCCGCGCTGCTGCGGGATCTGTGTCGCCAGCGGCCGCCCCTGGCCGCACTGCTGGCTGCCCTGACCGAGGCGGAGCGCCTGGGGCCCCTGCCGGCCAGCGGGCCTGGCCTACCGCCCGTGAACAGCGCCGGCGAGGAGGGGGGCCAGGGCCGGCTCCAGCCTGCCGTGTTTGGGACCACAGTGTGAGCGCCGTGCAGATCCAGAGCGGACACGGAGGCCCGCGGGGGACCCCCACCAGCGGGTCCTGGGGTTATTGGACCCTGGCCGGAGCCGCATCCCTGCCCCAGGCCAGGCTTGTGAACCACCACAGCCCACACGCAGATGTGGAGCCCAGACACGTTCAAACGAAGCCAGCAAAGCTTCCGGTCGGCCGCCCAGGCTGGGGATCCGGCCGTCCAGCGGCGCCTGCACCTGGGGGAGCTCCAGGTGGCCCTGGGAGCCTGGAGCTCCTGCCGCCCTCTGCCTGCGCCCCTTGGAGGTCCTGCTCTTCTCCCATCCTGATTTTCCTCCTGAAATGCCCGTCCCTTTTCTAGTCCTTTTTTTTTTTTTTGTACTGGGGTTGAAGCCAGGGACTTCCTACCTCTGAGGTACACCCCTGGCTGTTTTTATTTGAAAACAAGGTCTCAATTGCTGAGGCTGGCCTTAAGCCTGTGGTCCTCCCGTTTCAGCCTCCCAAGTACTGGGGTGACAGGGCTGCACCCCTGTGCCCTGTCTCTTAACCTTTGGACCCAGAGCCCCAAGCCTGCACTGGCTCTGAGGACAGACTTAGTCCTGAAGGGGCGGCAGCAGGCCAGCCAAGGGACAGGAGGACACTTGTGTAGCCTCCCCTGCCTGGAGGCCCCCGAGGCTCAGATGGCCTCCAGGGGCCTCCCCTGGCCACTCACCTCACCACCCCCGCTGCCCTGCCCAGGCCAGCTCCCCGCTGCCCTGTAGGCCCCGCTGCAGCAGGGCTGCTGCGCCCGAGGCCCGGGACAGGATGGGCCTGGGAGCTCCGAGGGCCCCAGACCCCAGAGCGCCTGTGCTGTCCTCTATCCCCTGGAAGACCTCGGAGTGTGTGGTGCTGGGGCTTGAACCCAGGGGCATTCTGCCTTCAAGACACGCCCCCAGCCCCATGAAACCGCCAAGGGCCTTACTATGCAGCTGAGGCCGGCTGCGAACTGCAATCCTCCAGTGTCAGCCTCCGAAATCCTGGGATGACAAGCACGCGCCCCCACGCCTGGCGGTGAATGGTTTTTAACTCTTCTACGCTGTCCCGTTTGGCCCAAGACGTTGAAGACGCTTTGCTTTTTATGGAACCAGGGGGCAGACATGCTTTGTGGCTTCCAGGCCCAGCCTGGCCGGCCGCTGTTTCCTGTCCCACGCTCAAGGAAGCTCAAGGAAGCCTCAGAGCAGGAACGGTCTGGGGCAGGGTCTGTTTCCACTGGCAAGCTTGGTGGCCATCCCAGCCCTCAGGCTGGCGCTGCCTCCCGGCCTGGCATCTGGCAGTGGCCTCAGTGCAGTGACAATAGCCTCATTTTTCTCCTCTGGGGGAGCGAGGGAGCTGTTTGCTCAAAGGGCCGGCAGGCCGGGGCCTGTCTGTGCTCAAGAATAAACCCATCGTTTCCCTGCTGGGTCCTCCATTCTTTGTCCCTGGTGTGGGGCCTGTGGCCCCGAGCTGGCTGTGGTTCCGGGAGGGGCTTTGGGGACACGAGCTACGTCCAGGGACTGCCCACTAGACGGTGCGAGTGGTCACCCGCTCCCCACAGCGGCTGTGCACACAGGCGTTAGCCCATTTGAAGCTGGGAGAGCCCAGGCCCGAGCCAGGTACGGTGGTGCACACTAGTCCTCCCAGCGACTTGGAGGCTTGAGGTTGGGGTCCAGCCTGGGTAACTTAGCGAGACTCCCACCTCAAAATGGTAATACAAGGGCTGGGTCGTCACTCTGGTAGAGCAGCCCTGGGTTCTGTCCCCAGGACCACAGGAGAGGCATGGACAGGCCTCTAGGTCTGGAAGGGCCAGGAGTCTCCCAACTTGGCGGGAGTGGTTAACACTCAGTGGGCTTTTTGTGGTGCTGGGGATAGGACCCAGGGCCCCACCCATGCAAGCCAAGCACTGAGCTACACCTCAGCTCCAGAAGTCTTCCTCTTCAAAACCAGATGCTAAAAAAACAGGCGCGGTGGGAACGCTTGTAATCCCAGCATTCCGGAGCCTGAAACCAGAGGATTGCGGTTTGTGGCCAGCTCCAGCTACTTAGCGAGGCCTTCTGCAACTCAGCGAGACCCGGTTTCAAAATAAAGAATAAAAAATAGGGCTGGGGGTGTAGCTCGGAGGTCGAATGCCCCTGGGTTCTATCCTGCCTACTCAAGACGTGGAGCGCAGCGGCCTTGAGTTTCTGCAGTGGAGCCGGCATGGTGACACATCCTTGTAATCTCAGTACCTGGGCCAAGGCAGGAGGCCACAAACTCACGGGCAGCCGCAGCTACTGAGGCCCGCCGCAACTTAGTGTGGTGGTCAGGCCCCCGCATCAGATGCCCGTCCTGAGCAAGCCTTGGCAGGTCTGAGGCCAGAGCAAGCAGCTGGAGGCCCAGCCGCTCAGGCCTGGGGGCAGGGCCTCCCTGAACCCGACCTCTCAGCGGAGTGCGCCAGTCACAGCCGGCTCCTCCCAGTCCCCAGAGGCAGTTCCCTTAGCAACAGCCTCACCAGGCAGGACGCACAAGCAAGGGCCCCAGTGCACACGGTGCGGGCTGGCCAGCTGAACACAGGCCCCCGAGCTGCCCAGAGCCCTCAGGCAGCATGGATGCTGTGGATGCCACCGTGGAGCAGCTGCGGGCACAGTGTCTGGCCCGAGGAGCCTCGGGCATCCAGGCCCTGGCCAGGTGAGGGCCTTCGTCCACCTCCGGCCTCAGTCCCACGGGCACCGGCAAACCGCACCTTCTGCCCCAGGTTCTTCCGCCGCTTGGACCGGGACAGGAGCCGGAGCCTGGACGCGGGGGAGCTCCGGCGGGGCCTGGCTGAGCTGGGGATGGCACTGGGGGAGGCGGAGGCTGAAGGCGTGTGCCGGCGCTGGGACCGGGACGGCAGCGGGACACTGGACCTGGAGGAGTTCTTGCGGGCACTGAGGGTGAGGTCCCCAGGGTGGCTATCGGGAGGCAGCGGTGGGGAGTGCCCTGGGCCCCGCTCACCGCCCCCCAGCCCCCCATGTCCCCAGCCCGGGAGGCAGTCATCGCCGCCGCCTTTGCCAAGCTCGACCGCAGCGGGGACGGCGTGGTGACGGTGGATGACCTCCGCGGGGTGTACAGTGGCCGCGCCCACCCCAAGGTGCGCAGTGGGCAGTGGACCGAGGAGGAGGTGCTCCGCCGCTTCCTGGATAGCTTCGACTCCCCCGAGAAAGACGGCCAGGTGAGTAGCTGCGCGCACCCGCCAGGGGTGCCTGGGCCCCCCTCATGGCTCCTCCGTCCACAGGTCACCCTGGCAGAGTTCCAGGACTACTACAGCGGCCTGAGCGCCTCCGTGGACACAGACGAGGAGTTTGTGGCCATGATGACCAGTGCCTGGCAGCTGTGAGCAGCAGCGCTGCGGTGCCTTCCCTGGCAGGGAGGCGGAGGAACCAGCTGGACAGGCCTCCTGCTGACTGACGTGGTGGACGGTGCGGGTCGCTGGCTCAGGACCCCAGGGAGAGGGGCCTCCCTCAGGAAGCCAGGTGGCCCGGGTGGGGAGGCCAGCCTCGGGGGCAGAGCCTGGCCAGCGGCCCAGCTGTGGACTGGGCGCCGAGCAGAGGCTGCTCCTGGCCGGGCCACCCGGCTTCCTGAGGCCCCTGGGGCATGCAGGAGGCCAGGGCTTTAGTTAAAAGTTTTAATGTAGTTCCCAAATACACTTTATAGGACAGCCTTACATAAATGTTCCAAAACACGTGGCGTGGTGTGGTCTTCTTGTCACTAGCTGGCTAAGGCGTAAAGCGGAGTCGGCCTGCTGTCTCCCTGGCTCAGGTTGCCGGCCGCGGGGCCCGGGTGGGCTGGGGCCTCCTCTTCGCCCCGGGGGGCTGGGAGCGCTCGTGGGCCGTGGAGCGGCGTGGCTTCCGCTCCCGTGCCGTGCCGGGGGTGCCTGTCGTTTGGCCGGCGCTGCGGCTGTCCAGAGCCCCCGTGACCCTCAGAGGACCCGGCCCGGTCTGCCGTAGCAGCACAGGGCATCTGGAGGCTGGTGGGCTGGCAATGAGCACTGGGAGGCGTGCGGTCCTGGAGTGCCTCCCAGTGCCCACGACCTTGCAGATGGCGATTCTCCAGGTGGAGGCCAGACCCTCATGGGTCATGACTGTCTGCAGGGGCCCAGGGGCGGGCACCCGTGGGCGCCAGGCCCCTGGGGAGACAGGCCCTAGGAGCTGCACCTGCCAGCGCACGAGAGCCTCCTAATCCAAGAAACCAAAAACAAAGCCTTTGAAAATTAAAAAAAAAATAAGATCTGTAAAGTATAAACCCCAGTCAGAATATGGGAACAAAGATAGTAAACAGAACACCCAGGCCCGCATTTAGCCTCCTGGGGAGCCCAGGCCTCGGCCTGCGCCGGGCAGCAGGGCCCAGAGGCGGAGACAGCGCACGCGCAGGCCCCAGTCCTGTGGGAGCCCAGGCCGAGCCCCAAGGTGCCGGTTCAGTTCCGAGGAGGCGGCGGGCTCTCGCTGCTCATCAATGTGATGAGCCGTGGCGGGCACGCCAGTGCTCCGGGTCTGCCTCTCCACGGGCTGTGCGAGCCGGGCCACCGTCCGGGCAGGGCGGGCGGCAGAAGACGGGACGCAGCAGCCTCCGTCGGGCGGGTGGACCGTGGCGCTATGTGCTCCCGGGAGCTGGCGTCGGCCCTGCAGCCTCCTCGCCTGCGCCTGCAGGAAAATGGGGTCACGGGGGGCAGCCGCGGAGGGCGCCTATGCCCACCAGCCCGTGGCCCGCCTGCCCGCTCACCGGCGCCCGCGGCCCCCGATGGGGCCAGCACGTCGTCATCACTGTCCTCCTCCTCGTTGGACGGGGCGGCCGCGGGCTCGGGGGCCGGCGTCCGGGCCTCCTGCTCCTGCTCGGCGCGGCTGCGGAGGGCCAGGATGCGGTGGTGCAGCGCGGCATACAGCTGGCCCGTGTCCTTGGAGCTGGCCTGCGGGAAGTGGGGCCGTGAGTGGGGCGGGGCTCCCGCCGGCCACGCCTCCCGCTGCCTCCCCGCGGAGCTCACCGAGATGAGGAAGACCTTGACGCCCTGGTCCTCGGCGTCCATGGCGGTGATGCGGACGCTCTTCTCGCTGGCCTTGTCGATTTGCATCTGGGCCCACAGCTTGGTGTTCAGGATCAGCCGCAGGCTGCCCTGGGTCCGCATCACTGCAACAGCGGCCACCCGGAGCCAAGGTCAGGACCCTGCGGCCGGACACCGCCGCGCACGCGGCCCAGCCCTGGTCCTCCCTCTGGCCTTCTCAGGAGAGGACGGCGTTTAATGGCTGCAGCCCCCACCAAGAGGGAGCAGGGCGGCTCGGCTCCCCGGCCGCCTCCCAAGCGTTGGACTGGGCTTCCGGTGGGCCTCACTTTACCCAGCTCTGTTGCTGCTTTCTGCTGGTACTGGGGACAGAACGCTGGAAGCAGTTACCTCCAAGCTGCACCCCAGCCCTTCTCAGATTTCATTTTAGGCTGCCCAGGCTGCCTCAGCCATGTCTGGAGCAGCTCCTGGCCACAGTGCGTCTGGCCTGGCCCCAGGCTCCCGTACCACCCCGGGCAGCTCACCAAGCCGGGACTGCAGCGTTCCGTCGTCGGCTGAAGCCATGTCATTGAGTCTGAGCAGCCCCCGGCCTCGCTCCACCCACGACTGGGAGGTCTTGTCGAAGACGAACAGCTTGCTCTGGATCTAGGTCACAGGCGGCGCGCAGTGAGCAGGCCACGGCGCGGCCACGCCCGCGGTCTGCCTCGCTCTCTGCGCACCGCCTGGGCAGCTCCCGGGCCGTAGCTCTGGGGGACCGTGGCCAGCTTTTATCCTGTCCTCAAGCTAAAACAAGCCAAGCCTGCAGTTCTCCCGTCTGCGCCGCCCAGCACCGTGAGGACAGGTGTGCACCACCACGCCTGGCAAGAGGCACGTAAACAGTCGTGTTGGGAACAAACGGAAACCAGTGAGGTGCCGCCTCCGGCCGGCCCCCCGCCAGCTGCACCAGAGCCGGGCGCCTCACAGGCTGGGGAGAGACGGAGGGAGGGACGCGCGTCTCAGCTCTGAGGCGGCCCGGCCGTCCCTCCTGAGGTGAAGCGTGCAGTTTCCCTGCGGCGTGCACCCCAGAGCTCACGGCGCACCACGCACAGCGGTCAGTCAGGAGAGCAGCAGGCCCAGCCGCCAGTGCCCACTGACGGATGGGCGCCGCGAAAGCGCGGCTCTCAGCAGCCCCACAGTGTGGATGCAGCCTGGGGCACCCCGCGGCGCGAGGACCCAGGCCCAAGGGCAGTGTGGCTCCACTGCCGGGGACGTCCTGGACGGGGACCCAGGGCAGCACTGGGCGGGATGACTGCCCAGGGGGATGGGACTCCATTTGTCTGTGACACTGGGCTTGAACCAGGGGCATTCTCCTCTGAGCTATACCCCCAGCCCTATTTCATCTTTTTACTTTAAAACAGGGCCTTGCTTCTGTGCTCCTCCCGTCTCGGCTCCTCGAGTACTGGGATTACAATGGTGCGCCACAGTACCTGGCTGGGGCTTCTTTGGGAACAAACATGGTTGCGTTAGGCAGCTGTGGAGTGGGAAGCAGGGCACCGCGAGGGCACGTGGCCAAAAAGGAGAGCTTGGAGCCCGTGGAGGAGTAGGCCACGGACTGCACCCCCCCAATGCGCCCGCCCCCTGCCCCTCCCCTGCCCACCTGCAGCACGTTGCTCTCGGCCTCCTCCCCGGTGACGACTTCCACCTTCTCCAGCAGACACCTGCGCGCGGTGGCCTTGGTGTAGGCAGCCGCCGACTCGGCCAGGGACTCTGAAATGTCACCGGCTAAACAAGATGCACTACTGACTTAGGAGGGCGGCGCGAGCTTCCTGGGCCCCGCGACGCCAGCCACCCCAGCAGACCAGACTCGGGGTCTGGAGGGTACCCGGGAAACAAGACGCCTGGGCTGGCTCCACGCGGCCAGCCCTCTGGGAGGCCCGCCCCTCCCTCCAGGGCCGTAGCACTCCACCAGGCTGCAGGCCCGGCACCTGCCTTTCTCGGGGGTGGCCTCCTGGGACGACGACTCGGACCCAGACTCGGCAGCCGTGGCTTCCCTGCTGGCTTCTGAGCTGGCCTCGTTTAGTTTGGGGGGGCTCTGTGGGGGAACAGAGGCACAGGAGCGAAGGTGACTGTGTGTCGCTGGTGGATGGACCCGGCTGGGAGAGCAGCCCTGCCCCAGCACGCCAAGGGGCCGACCCTGTGGAGCCAGAGCCTCTGCCCAGGTCACCATGACAGCAGAGCAGGCCGCGGCCGGGAGGTGAGGGCGGCAGACCCAGACCCCTCCACCCTGGCCGGCTCTGCCTGCGCGGAGTGCCTGGCCAGGCGGGGCCAAGGCAGGGAGGCCATGCTGAGGCCCACAGTGCCCGGGGCCACGCCCAGGACGGGCTCTCACTCGCGCACCACGTGTTCCTGAACGCGCTCCCCTCTGCCCAGAGGCCAGGCCACCAGGGCCACTCACCAAGACGCGCTCACTCATGTTCTGGCCAAAGATGAACTTGTTGCTGGAGGCGTCGGCACTGCTGGCTGAGTTCTCTAAACTGGAGAGGAGACTCGTGGGCGCGGGCCCAGCCTGCACCCGGGCTCTGCGGGCCCTCGGCACCCCGCCCCGCAGCGCCGGCGCACTGCGGGACAGATCCTGCGGCTGGGTCAGATCAGGGTGCTCTGGTCTAGGCCCGTGAAAGAGTACGCGGGGCGCAGGCCGTGTCCCCACCACACCCACAGTCACACTAGCATGGGGACACGGAGAGCCGGGTGCACCCAATGGCCCAGGCCTGGCTGGGTGCAAGCGCCGTGGCCGTGGGGAGGCACCCTGGCCGCCTGCCCTCCACGCACCTGGAGCTGATGTACTGCAGAAAGTAGTTGGTGGCGGATGAGGCCTCGGGGCTGGGCTGTGCTGCGCTCTCCATGCCAGCCGCGTCGGCGTTTTCATTCATCAGCTGGGGACAGGGGACACGCTGCTCAGGGAAGGCAGCGTGTGAAGCCGGGCGGGAGCCGTCTGCCATCGGCCTGACTACGTTTTGCTCTCAGCAAAGACACAAAAGCAGGGCAGAGAGCACTGAGCCTGCCACAGACCATCCCGCCACGCCGCATCTGGGGGCGGCTCACACCTGCCCCTTGGGCCTGCTGACAGGCGTGAGCGGCAGCATGGAGACCCGTGCTTGTCATCCCAGGACGTGGGAGGCCAAGACAGGAGGCTCGCCCCGCAACTTAGTGAGACCCTGTTTCAAAATAAAGAATACAAACATAGGGCTGGGGTGCTTATAGCTCAGAGGTGACATACCCCTGGGTTCAGGCCCCAGGACCACTGAGAGCCCCTCAAACAAACCCACAGCACGAGCAGCATCTGGCGGGCTCCTCCAGAGCCTGGGCCGCCCCTGGGCCCAGGAGCCCTAGGAGCGGGAGTGGCCAGTGACGGGGCAGCAAGGAAAGGAAGCTGGCCTGGGCCCGCCTGCGGGAAGGCACCCGCTGGTCCCGGCCCGCAGGCAGACCTGGCCTCCCCACACAGGCCTCGTTACCTGGCCCAAGTCACTCCCACGGCTCGCGTGCCCCCGGGCCGCAGACACGGGCAGCTGCTCCCTGGAGCGGCACCCTGGGCCCCCACTGACTCCGTGCCCAGCATGTATTAGCCCCAGGAGTGACGACCGCAGGGCGTCAGGTCTGGCCACTGAGGCAAGACCGCTCTCGGGCTCCGAGGAGCCCCGCTAGACGAAGTGCTGGGAACCACAGGGGCCGTGCAGGCCGGCAGAGCTGCCACAGGCTCCCACGCCGCACCACCAGGCCCCTGCCACGCTGCAGCCCCTTGGCACAGGTGCCCTGCCTTTTGGAGGAGAAAGCCAGCAGCCCCATCGCCCCGCCTCTGGGCCTTGTGGTGCTGGGGATGGAACCCAGGGGCAGTCTACCTCGGAGCTACATCCCCAGCTTTTTTTTAATGTTTTTATTTTGAAACAGGGTCTCACTAGGCTGCTGAGACTGTCTTCAAATCTGGGGCCCTCCTGTCTCAGTCTAAGTACTGGAACTACAGATATGTACTGCCATACCTGGCTCCCACTGAACTTTAGAAACCGAGGGGGCAGCTGGGCTGGTGGCACTGTAATCCTAGTCCATGGGAGGCTGAGACAGGAGGATTACAGGTTCAAGGCCAGCCTCAGCAACTTTGATCTGTTTCAAAATAAGCATTTGGCCAGGTGTGGTAGCACACACTTGCAATCCCAGCATTTGGAAGGCTGAGACCAGAGGATTGCGGTTCTCAACAGCCTTAGCTACTTAGTGAAGCCCTCTGCAACTCAGTGAGACCGGCTTCAAAATAAAAAATACGCCGGGCGTGGTGGCGCACGCTTGTAATCCCCGCGCTTGGGAGGCAGAGACAGGAGGATCGCGAAGGTTCGAAGCCAGCCGCGCGCACTGGCTTAGGAGACCCTGTTTCCAAATTAAAAAAAATATGTAAAAATAGGTCTGGGAGTGTAGCCCAGAGAAAGAAGGGCTTCCAGGAACCCCAGTACCACCAAAAAAATAGGGCAGGGGGTGTAGCTTGGAGGCAGAATGCTCCTGGGTTCCATCCCCACACCCGTTAAAATAAAATAAAATAAGGATTTAAAAGAGCTGGAAGTTATGGCTCACAGGCAGAACGCCCTTGGGTTCAGTCCCCAGCACCAAATACACGAAACAGACAAAAGTGAAAACCAACTTGAGGTTGCTGGGCAGAGCCCACAGCTGCCTGCAGGCTGGTGTCCGGGCTGCCCAGGCCACCGCAGCCACACAGGGAGGCGCCCGTGTCCCAGCTGAGTGGGGGCCGGGAGGTGGAGACAGTGGCTGGGTCTCAGTGGAGAGCGCCCATGCCCAGGGAGGGTGTTTCTGCCCAGCCCGTCCTCTCCCTGCTCTCCAGCTGCCAGGGGCTGAGCAGCTCTCCTGCCCCACCTCAGGGTCCAAAGCAACGGAGCCGCCGGCCATGGACTGACCCCTAAACCAGAGCCCTAACAAGGCCTTCCTCCTCAAAGTTACACCAACCATTGAGATCACAGCGTGGAAAGCCACTGACACTCTCCCAGGGCAGGGCAACCCTGGCCCTGACAATGGCCGGTGACACACAAGCTCCCAGGGACATGTGCTCGGGGCCTCCCTGCCAGCCTGCCCAGGAGCAGGTGGGAGCCACGCTCACAACAGGGCACCTCAGGGAGGGCCCAAGGCCACCGCAGGGAGGCCGCTACCCATGGTGCCGCCACGGCCATAGCACCTTCCCCAGGGTACGCTCTCCTTCAACCCTTTTTTATTTTTGCAGGACTGGGGATGGAGCCCGGGGGCATCCTATCTCTGAGCTGCACCCCCTGCCCTAGTTTTTATTCTTTCTTCTTGAGATAGGGTCTCACTAAGTTACAGAGGACCTAAGTAGCTGGGCCTGGCCAAGAACCCAGATCCTCCTGTCTCTGCCTCCCAAGTACTGGATTACAAGCGTATGCCGCCATGCCTGGCTGACCCTGCTTTCTAAAAGGAAGTGACTTCTCTCTGGTTGAGCCCGAGGCTCAGAGCTCAGCTCGCCTGCCGCCCGCCCCGTACCACACACCTTCACCCTGTCCCTCAGGTTCTGCCCGAAGACAAAGGCCCGCGCCACCGCGCAGTCCTCTCGTTCCTGCGCTGCCGCGCGGTCCTCTCGCTCGCAGCTCTGCTCCCTGGGGGCTCCACTGCGCTCCGTCGGGGATTCGCGCTCCTGCTGGAAGCAAGCCAGACACCCCTGCTGCAAGATGACACAGCGGCCGACAAAGTCTCGGCGAGGCTTTAGACGGCGCTCGCATCACAGCCCACACCTCGGCCAGCGTGGCTCCCGGGTCAGAGACTGGGCGGCCGCAGCAGGCCTTCTGCACCTTCCTGGAGCCAGACTGGGTCCAGGGACGGGTGGCGGCCTTTCTGTGCAGGTGAGGGCCGTACAGAATGGAGCGCAGCCTGGCCGCAGCGCCCTCGGTGCCCAGGACGAGGGACTGGGTTGCACCAGGTCTAAGCACTGCGGCGACGCAGTGGCACGCCTGTCGTCCCAGTCCGAGGGAGGCCGAGGCAGGACCGTCGCAGGTTTGAAGCCAGGCTTGGCCACTCAGCGACCCTCAGCACCTAGAGACTACTCCAAACCCAGAAAGAAAACAGGCTGGGGTGTAGCTCGGAGGAGAGCACCCCTGGGTTCAAGCCCCAGGACCAAAATAAACAAAATAAAACATATCAGGGGCAACTTGGGAGGCCAGCACAGGAGGACTGCAGGTTCAAAGCCAGCCTGGGTAACTCAGCAAGACCGTGTCAATATTTAAAGTTAGCCAGGCATGGTGGGGTATACCTGTAATCCCAGCAACTTGGGAGGCTCAGACGAGGATGGCAGGTTTCCAGCCTCAAAAGCTTAGTGAGGCCCTCTACAATTAGTGAGACCTTGTTACAAGAATAAAAAATAAGCCGGGCGTGCTGGCGCACCCTTGTAACCCCAGCATTCAGAAGGCTGAGACCAGAGGATCGCGGTTCGCGGCCAGCCTCGGCTACTTAGTGAGGCCCTGTGCAATTCAGTGAGACCCGGTTTCAAAATAAAGAATAAATAAATAGAGCTGGGGGTGTAGCTTAGAGGTTGAATGCCCCTGGGTTCCATCCCCAGACCTGAAAAAAAAAAAAAAAAAGAATAAAAAATAGGGCTTGGAATATAGCTTGGAAGTAGAATGCCCCTGGGTTCCAACCTCAGTACAGCAAAATAATAAATAAATAAATAAATAAATAGCTGGGTCAGGTTGGGCATGTGCCATCATCCCAATACTAGGGAGGCCGAGCCAGGAGGAGCACAGGTCTGAGGCCAAACTTAGCAATCCAGCGAGCCCCTATCTGAAAACAATAAACACCAAGGGCTGGATGCAGGCAGAGGCCGAACGCCCGGGCCCGTCCCCTAGCACCACAAACGCAACAGGCACCAAAATTCAAAATAAGAAGGGCTGGGGGAACTCAGTGTGCAGAGCGCCCGCCCCACGCAAGACAGGAAAACAAAACAGGACAGCTGCTGACGAGACGGGAGGGAGGGCCGGCGTCCCTGCGAGGTGCCGCGCACAGGCTCGGAGCCAGCTGCAGCTCACGCGGGGCCCAGCACCGGGGAAGGCAGGTGCGGTGGCCAGCGCGCGGCAGAGCTGTCCGTGCCGGCGCCCGGGGCCTCGGCTGGGCCTCTACTGCTTACTTCAGATTTCCATGTTGCTGGAGTATTTCCACCTTGCAGGCAGACTTTTTAAGTAAAGGGCTTGGGCACGCTCCTCCCTTTGGCACAGTGGCGCGCGGACTTGCTAGAACCCATGTGGTTTCCTTGTCCCACAATAAAAGCAGTTCAAGGGGAGCTTTGGGGGACTGCGTGGCAGGCAGGGGCGCGGGTCAGGCTGGGAGGCGGCGTGGAGGGCCGGAGCGGACTCCGCGGGGAAGACGGCCAACGCGCCAGCACATCGCTCCAGACGCCGCCTGCTCACTGTGCCGCTTCACCGCGTCCCTGCCACAATCCCAGAGACCACAATCAGCGAGCCGCTGAGCTCATTGCAGTCACATGCCCGCCCACATGGCGTTGGCTGGGGCCTGCAGGGCGAGGGACGCGGCAGCGAGGCTGCCTGGGCCCTGGAGGCCACGCAGAGAGGCCCCACTCGCAGAGAGCAAGAGCAGAGGACTGACTCAGCCAGGCAGGCGGCGCACGCTGCAATCCCAGCACCCAGGGGACAGGAGGATCGAGGCAGCCCAGAGGCAAAACGCCTGCGGAGCACGCCCCGGCCCGCACGGGAAGGGCACAGCCTGGGTACCTCGGGGCCTGCACTAGCCGTGGGCCCTGCAGAGGTGGCCCACGGAGCCCGGGCTCAGGGCTGGCTCTCCGGCACACTCAGCTACTGGTCACTCAGCAGCAGCAGCGGCGTGCTATGGAAGCGACTCCTGTTTCTGTGGCTTGAAGGCAGGCTGGGGTGTTTCAGACTAGCCGGGCAGACAGTGGCTTTCTGGGCTAGAGCCCAAGCACCCGGCGGGCAGGTGGCGGGCGGAGGGAGGAAGCCACAGAGCAGCTCAGCTCCAGGCAAGGACGCCCAGTGGAAAGCCTGAGTGCCCGCCCGGCTTCGCTTGCCGTGGCGGCACTGTGGTTGGTTCCTGACCCTCTCGTTTCAAAGCCACCTCTGCCAGGCTTGAACGCAGCTCTTGTTAAACTCCCCTTGTTTTAAAGCAGCTACCAAAAACACTGCCCTTGGCCTGTAAAATCCAGAATCCCCAAGGTCTGGGCTCTTTTTTTGGTACTGGGGATTGAACCCAGGGGCACTCTACCTCCCAGCCCATTTGCTTATTTTTTTCTTGCTACGTTGCTGAGGCTGCTCTCCAATCTGCGATTCTAAATCTGAGCCTCCCGAGTGCTGGGGTCGTGCAGTGAGCTGCCGAGCCTGCCTTTCTCCTTTAGGTGAAGTGTTTCTGAGCCAGTTTTCCAGGTATGGTTCCCAGTGACTGCCTGAGGGGTCGCTGCAGTGTGCAAACAGGGACAGACATTTCTTCACGTGGAATGTTCCAAGACATTATCCGGCGAGGCCAGGCCCCGAGCCAGCGGCCTCTGGACTCAAGCTGGGTGTGGCTGAGGGCCCGAGCACCTCGGCGTCCTGCAGGCGGGCTTGGCTTGAGTGCTGTTCTGGGGTCAGAGAGGGCCACGCGTGGCTGTCTGGTGATCTGGTGCTGGGGTTCAGATGTCGCCTGTGCCAGGGCTGGGGGAGGTGCGGGACCCGCGCAAGAGCCGGCCTGCCAAGGCAGAGGCTTCTCACACCCGAGGAGGCTGCCCACTGTGGCCGCAGCCTCGAGTCTCCCAGAGCTGTGCCCGTCCGATGTGAGCCTCTGAGCCGTGAGCTAAATCAACCCGTCTTCCCTACACACCCCCTGAGCGAGGTGCTCTGCTCAACGGCAGAGTGGGCCTCGGGCCCGCCCCACGGCACCAACCTCAAGCACGCGGGCCTCGTCAGCAGGTGCAGAGGGACTCCTCCGGGCAGGGTTTTCTGGTGACGGAGGTGCGGCTGGCCCCGCGCAGTCTGCTGGGATGCTGACGCCATTGGTGCTGCTGCTGGGGACTAGAGGGAGGAGGGGGAGATTGGGTGCCAGCCGGGCCCCGTGCCACTCCACAGCTCCCGCTCCCGCTGTGCCCTGGCCGGGCACCCACCAGGCAGCTGGGCGGAGGAGAGGGTGTGGCATGGCCAGCAAAGCTCATATGTTCTGAGTTCTTAGATTAAGAAACAAGAAGCCAAAGGCGAACCATCACAGAAGTGAGGGTGTCTCAGCTGCATTCCAAAAGGGGGGGTGGCAATCTTTTTTTTCTGGGCGTGTGGTACTGGGGATTGAACCGAGGGGCGCTCTACCTCTACCTCTGAGCTACACTTCCAGCCCTATTTTATTTTTTATCTTCAAGCAGGGCCTGGTTAAGCTGCCGTCAGCCGAAGCGGCTGAGGCTGGCCTTAAATCTACGACCCTCCCATCTTAGCCCGAGAATGGAAGCACAGGTGTAAAGCACCGCGCCCGCTGCCCCGAGTCCATCACATTCTTGAGACGGGGTCTCACTCAGCTGCGGAGTCTGGCCTTGCGCCTCCTGTCCGTCCTCTCCAGCACTAGGGTTCCAGGTGTGGCCAGTGTACCTGGGCTGGGGAACCTTTTCTTTTTTTGTTTGTGGGATCGAATCCAGGGCATTCTAGCTCCGAGTGTGCCGTCCCTTTTCAATTTTATGCTCTGCAACAGGGTCTTACTAAGTGACCGAGGCTGGCCTTCAGGCTGTGGTCCTCCTGGCCCGGCCTCCCGAGAGCTGGCTGGGGTACGATTCTTAATGAGTTCCACGAAACTTTAATTTTATGATTAAATACGTATTTTCCCCCTTATAATAGTAGAAGGTGATCTGGGGCATAGCTCGTGGCAGAGCATTTGCTTAGAAAGCTTGAGGCTTAGAGTTTAATCCCCAGCGACACGCAGCGCACACGCACACGCAGCGCACACACAGTCCCATGTAATCAAAAACTCTTCAGAAGTCCCAGCGAGTCCCCGCGTTTGAGACGAGCCGCCTGGTGGAGGGCTCGGGTCACAGGGACCAAGAGGGAAGCCAAGGGCTAAGGGCGAGGTGGCGAGCTGCAGGAGCAGGCGGAGGTCCCGGAGCCGACTCATCTCGCCGGGGTGGCCTCCAGTCCCCTGGAGACCCGTGAGGACACGTGGAGACCGAGAGTGGGGAGTCCCGGCCGGGCGGGCGGCAGCTCTTACCGTGGTGCGGCAGCGCCTTCGGCTGCGGGGCCTGCAGCACTGCTGGGCGGAGCACGCTGCGCTGCTGCTCCTTGGGCTTCTGGCTGGGCAGCCCTGCAAGGCAAGCCAGCTCCGCTCGGCCCGACCCCGGTGCGGGCACCAGCGCCCGCCCCAGGCGCTTCAGGGAAACCTCCCCAGCCTCCGTGGAACAGGCGGGCAGGCACACGGTTTACAAGCCCGCGCTCTTTTCCAACAGCGGGATGCACATTCTAGCTGCGTGTTTCCATGAGGTGCCGTCACAGCCCTCCCTGCCATCAATGCAGTGTGCTTCTGGAGGGGCAGCGGTCCTCTGGCACAGGGCCAGGGGCAGGGGGCGAGGGGAGGCACGAATACACACTGACTCCCAGAGAGGTGGGCCTCTGCTTGGGGGTCACACAAAGGCACCCTCTGCCCGCTCCCCAACGCCAGGTGGGAAGACCCTCCCCTGCACCAGGAGGCGCCTTGCCCGTGGCCTCCCTCCGGTCCCCTTGGCGGGCCCGCCCAGGCGCAGGAGCAGCGTGCCACAGCCGGCTGCACGGTGGCTGGTCACGTCCTGTGGCGGGCCACCTACCTGCACTGGGCGCCTGGCCGTGGATCAGTGTCGGCGGCTTCAAGCGGAACCCGCTGCTCTTCTCCTCTGCAAGCACAGGGAACGGATGAAAGCAGGCCTGCCCGCAGCCCCCAGGATCCCACGCAGAAGCCTGAGGCCGGCTGACTGGTCAGCGGGGTCGGCAGGCCTGGGGCTGCGGGGTGGGGGCTGGGCAGGGCCCACGTGGCGGAGGCGGGGTGAGACACAGTGCGGGGGGACAGCAGCCTGGGCTCCCGTGACGGCTGTGAGGCCGGCTGGGCCGAGCCTCTTGTCCAGACACCTGACGTGCGAGTCTGGGGGCCGTGACTGTGGGTGGGGCGCCTAACTGATCCCTTCCCGGGGAACGCACACAGGTCAGGGCACAGCAGGCCAGAGGCCTGGCGCAGGGCACTGGATCAATACACACACCACTTGTGTTCTACGGTGAGCACTCCAAAAAACCAGAAAACAAACCCATTTCTAAGGCCACAAACATGGGAATAAACAACAGAAGAAACCTTGTTGGAAGAAATGAAACACTTAATGGGAAGGTATACAAAGAGGCCACACAAGGAGCTGGGCATGGCGGTGCACTCTGGGAGTCCCAGTGACGCAGGCCCAGGCAGGAGAACCGCAAGTGTGAGACCAGCCTGGAAAACTAGTGTGAGCTTGTTTTAAAATAAAAACTCAGCTAGGTGGTGGGCACGCTCATCGTCCCACCATCGTCCCAGTGTCCAGAAGGCAGAGACCAGAGGACTGCGGTTCGCAGGCAGCCTCAGCTACCTTTTAGCGAGGCCCTTTGCAGTTCAGTGAGAAGGGCTGGGGTGTGGCTCGAAGGTACAATGCCCCCGGGTTCCATCCCCAGTACAAAAAAAATAATAATAAAATAAAATGAAGTCAAAAGGGTGTCGGGCGCAGTGGCACGGGCTGTCACCCCGGCACTTGGGAGGCCGAGACAGAAGGACCGCAGGTTCAAGGCCAGCCTCAGCAGGTAGTGAGGCTCTCATCAACGTGCTGAGATCCCGTTTAAAATAAAATAAGGCTGGGGTGTTCTCAGTGGTAGAACACCCCTGGGTTCAATCCATGTACAAAAAGAAAAAGAGCCCACACAGCGTGGCGCCGATAGAAGTGTCCAGAACAGGCAAAGCAGAGACAGGAGGCCAATCCGGGTCTCCAGCAGTGGGGGCTACTCATGACACAGGGCTGCTTCCTGGGATGATGAAAAATTCTAGAATCCATAGTGGCGATGGGCACACAGTAACTCCAGGGACGTGCTACGAGCCACTCAACTATACCCAAAATCGGTGCCACGAGGACCCTTTCCACCAAGATGGCTCTCCTGCTCTGCCGAGGCCAGGGCCAAAGTGAGGGGCTCCGGGGCCACGAAGGCGGGCCGGGAGGCAGCCATGGCCCCGGCCCCGGCCGCACAGGAGGCGCCCCTCAGCGGAGCCTGGCCGCCGTGGAGACAGATGCCGGCACGGCGCAGGCCCCCTCCGGGCTGTGAGGAAGCCCGTGGCACCTAGCCAGGCCTGACAGCGGAGAGCAGGCCTGTGTGCGCTGGCTCCGACCTCCAGGGTGCTCACTGTTGCCAACAGAGCTCCATGGCCTAAATTGGCCCAGCGGGCCGATTCTAAATGTGTGTCCTTTCACTCTGACAACCGAAAAACGACGCATGGCGACGGCACGGTGAGCTGCATGAACCTCCGCCCAAGAGGCTGGGCGTGGCGAGCCCCGCGCAGGGAGTGGACTGGGAGGACCTGTGCCACGAGGGGCAGCGGCTGGGGGGCGGAGGGCGTGGGCCTCGAGGGTTACCCCAGCGGCCTTCTCAGGAGGCCAATGCGGACGCGCCCTTCCCGACGGCTCAGGCAGTCTCATGGTAGAGGTAAGACCCACGGTTCTGGTCATTCCCCACACGCCCTGGGACGTGGCTGCTGAACGCTCCTGGTGCTGTGCTCTGGATGCAGCTGACAGCGGGGCCAACGGGCCGGGCCTTCATGGCCACTGCCAGCCTGGTGCTGAGCCCAGAACCTGGTGCAGTCTGAAGACGCACAGGACACCTGCCAAGTACCACGGCGAAGGGACAGACGGATCTGCCGTGAGACTACTGACAGCTGGGCTGCGGGCCCATGTGGAGGTCCGCCTATGGGGTGCCCCGCTCTGGAGGCTATCCACGGAAACACGCATGGTTTCTTATCACCCCTTCCAGAAGCACTGTGCCCAGCAGTCGGCGTGCAACGTGGAGGGGCCCCTCACGCCCGGCTGAGGCCCGCCACACACCCAGAGCTGCGGGCACGGGCCCTGGCTGCAGGGAGGCACAGGCTACTTGCTGTCTGGGGCCTTTTTGCTCGCCTCCGCAGGCCCTGAGTGAGGTCTGTGGGAAGCACTGCTCCCTGGGGGAAGTGCTCTAAGGAGGAGCACACCCTGGAATCCAACCTGCCTGCACCAGATGTGGAAAGAGTCCTGGAGCGTACTACGCTTGCACATGGCGAAGATGGAGCAGCCCCGCACATGGAGGTGTGTGCCCCAGCGCTGTCCACAGGACACCACGCAGCCAGATCCTGTCCAAGAGCCCACCCTTCACACAAAGAAGCAGGGCTGAGACGGGGAACCAAGGGTGAGCCTGGAGCCTCTCCTTGGACGGAGAGTGAAGCGGGGTAACTGAAGACCAGCCGGCGTGGCGGCCACACTCATCATCCCTGTACTCGGGAAGTGGAGACAGGAGGATCGCGCAGGTTTGAAGCCAGCCTTGCTGGTTTAAGAGATCCTGTTTCCAAATAAAAATATAAAATAGGTCTGGGAGTGTAGCCCGGAGGTAGAAGGGTTTCCAGGAACCCCAGTACCACAAAAAAAAAAAAAAAAAAAAAAAAAGAACAAAGAGACCCAGGTGGGTGCGAGCTGAGCACTGAAGTAAAGACGAGGATGACAGACTGCGCCTGCCACCCGCTGACAAGGGAGCCCGGGAGCCACGGCATCGTGGCCCGCCAACGGGGGTGGGTGGGGGCGGGGGAGGAGGCTCCCCTTCCAGACGCAGGGAGGGGAGGAGACAGTGCCCACTGTGCCCTGAGGCCTGTGCCCGGTGCACACGGGGCGCGGAGCATGGGCGAGTGAGAGAGGACACTTGACAAACCCACACGGCCACGGCTGGCAGGCGGCCTACAAGGCCACCCAGGACCTGGGCGGTGCCCCTCCTCGTCAAGCAAGAGGCCCCGCGGGCAGGAGGACAAGCACACATGGCACACACCAAGGACAGCGTCGCTCCTATGGCTTCCAGTCCAAGGAGCCTTCCCTGGGTCTGACCACCAGGAATCGCTGCCGTGGCCTGCAGCAACGTCGAAGGGCACAGAGGAGCTGCACAGGCAGGCTGCAAGGACTGAGCGAGCCGGGCCGGAGGCCCTTGCTGTCAGGACACTGGCGGGCTGGGGACTGGGAGGGGTCTCCAGGGAAGAGGCTATGAAGCCTTCGTGAGCCTCCCATAGTTACTCAAGCGCTGCAGAATTAAAGCTAAGACAGAGGAAGGAACAGACCTCACTGCGGGCGGCTCGCATGTGGCCCATGGTCGCTGGGGACGGCAAACCAAGGCGTGTCCAGGCTGTGAAGCAGGCACGGGCCACGTCGGTCTCCCAGAGCCACCCTTTTCTCAAATGCCAAGGACCAAGGACTGGAGGGGGGTCGAGGCGTGCGGCAGCTCCACGGCACATGGGACTGAGACCCAGGACTCCAGGGCCCGGCCACCTAGGCAGAACCAGAGCCTGTGGGTGCTGCCCCACGGCCCAGGACCCTGCCAGGTGACCGTGGTCTGGCAAGGGTGGAGTGCACTGCCAGACGGTGCGCCAAGGCAGGTCACGGCCCGGCGCCTCCCCACTTGGTCCCGCCCCGCCAGCGCGAGCCCGTCACGCGACGCTCCTCAAGTTGGCAGTGGGTTTACATAAGGGCGGTTGGGTTACAGAATTGGGGTTGTTAAACGTGCTCGTTAAATCTTTTATGGGGAATTTCAGCCTCGTGAGAGAAATTTTCAGGAAATCTTGGAGTTGGTTTTCTAGCGAAAGACCAAAAAAGGCGGGCTCGGGCCCTTCAGGAGGGACCAAGCTATTTTCTGTAAGTTTTTTTTTTTCCATACTGGGGATAGAACCCAGGGCCATTCTACCTCTGAGATACACCCCCAGCCCTATTTTCTATTCTTTAATTTCGAGACAGGGTCTCACTAAGTAGTTGAGGCTGTCCGCAAACTTTGATCCTCTGGTCTCAGCCTCTGAAATGCTGGGATGACGAGCGCGGCCACCGCGCCCGGCCCGTGAGTTTCCAAGCGGCGCTTCAGCTGCTCCTCTGAACAGACCTGGGCGATACTCGTTAACGTCAAGTCTCCTACAGAGCAGAGGAAGGGCTCTGGCCCGATGGCGCAGTGTCGCACAAGGGGTGGGGAAGCCCGTGCGAGGTGCAGAGGGGCCTCATCCGTCAGCCTCCACGCTGCACTCACACCAGCCTGTCCCACCGGGTTGCTGAGGTGGCCTGCATCCGCCGTCCTCCATCTCAGTCTCTCAAGTAGAGATTACAGGTCGCATCGCCATGCTCAGTTTTTTTATTTTTTTGCGGTACTAGTGATGGAGCCCAGGGGCACTGTACCTCCGAGCTACATCCCCAGCCCTATTTTTTAGTCTTTTTTTTTTTTTTTAAATCTTTGAAACACAGTCTGAGTTGCAAAGGGCCTCGCTAAGTATCTGAGGTTGTCCACAAATTGTAATCTTCAGGTCTCAGCCTCCCAAGCGCAGGGATTACAAGTGTGCGCCACCATACCCAGCTCCAAGACCTATTTTTTATTCTTTATTTTGGTGGTCCTGGGGTTCCTGGAAGCCCTTCTACCTCCGGGCTACACTCCCAGACCTATTTTTATAATTTTTATTTGGAAACAGGGTCTCTTAAGCCAGTGAGGCTGGCTCCGAACCTGCGCGATCCTCCTGTCTCCGCCTCCCAAGTGCGGGGATTACAAGCATGTGCCACCACGCCAGGCTTTTATTCTTTATTTTGAAATAGGGTCTTACTGAGCTGTTGATGCCTCACTTCCAGTGCCCATTTCTGCTGAAGATCTTATCTGACGATATCTGCCATGAGCCTCCCAGAAGAGCCCCCAGGGACCGGAGGATGGCCAGGGATGAGGGGCCTCAAGGGTGAGTAGAGTCACCCCTGAGAACCACAGAGCCTGAGGCATGAGAACACTGCACGCTGTGGGCAGGGAAGGCGGCCAGAAGGCAGGGGTGTGCGGAGTCGCCCTCCCAGCCCCAGCAGGAGCTCAGACAGGCACTGGGACCCCTTGAGGAAATCACTAGAGACGCCATGTACATGGGGCTTGCGGCCCAGTGGTCTCAGCCAGGCTGCCAGCCGGCTGCCCATCTTGCCTTGGGTCCCCAGCCCTACCTTGGCACCCTGGACCCTTTGGGGCAGGCGACAGGGCAGAAGACCACACAGAGACCCATGCCTCAGCCCCAGCTCCTCAACAGCCCACAGCCCCGCCCCCCGCCCAAGTTAACTTAATTAGAAACAGCCTCTCAAGGTTGCTGAGAGCCTAAGTGCCCAGGCCGGCTTTGAGCCTGCGCTCCTCCTGTCGCAGCCTCCGGAGTCTGGGCTCACATGCCTGCTGGCTCACATGCAGGACCCGAAGCGTCACGGGCGCAGCCTCCCAATGCGCCTGCGCCAGCTCCACGCCCGCGGCCCCGCCCTCAGGAGGCTACAGCAGAGCCCCTCTGTGCCGCCTGCCTGCGGCGCCTCTGGTGCTGGAGGGGCCGGCTGGAGGTCGAGGAAGCAGAAGCGCCCCCATCACAGAACACCGTGCAGGGATCCAGGGGCAGACATCTTCACAGGGAAGAGATGTCTAGGGCCTGGGCTGCAAAGCCTCAGGATCTGGTGACAAGGGCCACGCGCCTCCTGGGCCGCACACAGGAGTGACGGCACCTCACTGTCCGCGATGGACACGAAGGCCGGAGGGACAACCGTGGAGGGCGGCGAGTCCCCTGTGCGTCCGTGCCACCGCGCACCCGAGTGGAAAGCGGCTTCCTGAGCGACTGTCATAAGGGGCGTGACTGCAAAGTATTTTCTGGGAAACTCCCAGATGAATTTCGTGTTGGTAGCGGAGGGCGCTCCCTACCTCCAAGTTGGCACCACAGAAGCTGAGTCAGACCAGGGAACGCAACGCTGAGGACCAGATGCGAAGGCCCTGCAGGCCGCCCCACTGGAGACGGCCAGGTGTTCTGAGCTCCCACGAGTGGCCCACTGACCGCCCTCGGCCGCCCCGGCCACCTCCAGCCCATCAGAGCCACGCTGGCCCTGCACGTGGCCCTGTCCACAGCCAGGCCAGGCCCCTCCTCCTGCTGGGCCTGGCAGGCACTCTATCCCTCCACCTCCACCCACAAGCCAAGCGACAGGCTTGGAAAGAGCAGCCCCAGTTAAGGGGTGACCCCCATGCTCTCAAGAGCTCACCTTCTGTGACCTCATGGCGACGGCAACCCAGAGGCCTCAGCAGCTCCAAGAGCCGCAGACCCCCGATGGGGCCATCCGGCCTGCGCTGGGCAAGCGCTAACACACTGCAGGAGACCACACCTCCACGCTCCACCCAGGGCAGGACCACAGCGCCGGCGCGAGCTCACCTGACTGTGCGGGTGGGAGCTGGGTCAAAGACGACGTTCTTTCTCGCTTGACGGGAGGGCAGTAATTCCCATCTTCTCTGTCAGAATCTACAGCACAGCGGAGGACAGGGAGGAGCGTCAGGCTGCTTCTGTCTCCTGGGGATGGAGCCCAGGGTGCTCTGCAACACAGCCCGCCCCTCTTTACTTTTTTGTAGGTCTGGGGATGGTGCCCAGGGGCATTTGACCTCTGTGCCACACCCCCTGCCCTATTTTTTTATTCTTTATTTGGAAACAGGGTCTCACTAAGTTGCTGGGAGCCTCACTGAGTAGCTGAGGCTGGCCTTGACCTGTGCGATCCTCTTGTGTCAGCCCCCCAAGCGCAGGGATGACAAACGTGTGCCTCCATGCCCGGCTGCACTTTGGCCTGGGGCTTGCGGCCCTCCTGCTCCAGGGCCTGGCCAGCTGGTGACAGGTGCGGGCGGCCCTGCGCCCGACGATGGCCAGTGTGCTTGCTCCTGCCTTACCTTCTCCCGCCTCAGGGCTGGAGCCTCCGGCTGACCTCTGAAAGAGAGCACACAGCAGGGAGGTGAGGGGCGGGCTCCCCAGGACCGAGCACCCCTCACCCTGGAAGGGCAGAGCCCGCAGCATGCCTCCAGGCAACTCCACTCTCGGAACCGCCTCTGACCATCCTGCCACAGCCGCGGCCCATCCCATGCCAGGAACCGCTGAGGGCTGAGCGCGTCCCCACACGGCCTCCGCCGCTTCTCCACAGCTGAGAGGCTGCGTGCCACTGGGCTCCAGCCAGGCCACGATCCATTCTGCCAAGAGCCCAAGCCTTCTGCACAGCGAAGCGGCAGGGTGGCCTGGTGGCCACAGGACGCAGCCCCGGAGCGGCGCCGGCTCCCGGCCCTGTGGCTTTCAAGGTGCCGACTCCTACTCTGAGCTGACCCGTTATCTCCAGAGCAAGTGGAGCTGTGAGACCCGGGGCCAAAGTCTGCTGCCAAGTGTTCAGAAGTGTCAGACCCTGTCCAGCAACCCTACAGATCACGGGACAATCCGAGCCAGAGACCAGGCGGCCCCTTACAGCCCAGTTCTGGAGGTGCGTGAGCGGCAAGGCGCAGAACGCCCATGGCCTCCACGGAGGCTGGAGTTTCCTCTCCAGGGTCAAGTGCAGCAGGACGCCTGCCTGCCTGCCTCCGCTGGTACTGGGAGGACCTCCAGGCACCGGTGCGGGCAGTGGCCTACAAACTGCAGAGTGGCGAGACCCGGGCTGGGGGTGGGAGGCCGCCCGCCCTGTGGGGCTGCGCGCTCCCTGTATAGGCCAGTCCTTCAGAGAAAAACACTGCCTGGCGAAAGCCCAAGAAGGCAGCTGACTTAGCCACACCCCTATCCAGGACAACCCAGAAAGGACTGCCCGGGCGTTCCCGGTGGGGGCTGGCAGCTCGGGCGTGTTGGGAAAGGCGAGGTCTTGCTGGAGGTCGGGTCCATGCACTCTCCGGAGGCAGTTCTTCAGAGGTCATCGCCGCCCAGGTGCTGGGACACACAGTTCTCTGCACACACGGGGCGCTCGGCAGGCCACCATGAACACACTCGTGTCCTCAAGCCCAGGAGGCAGGCTGGGGCGGCCCGGCTCAGCTGGTGCCTACAGAGTCCTCCCTCTCCTCGGCCCTCACTGGGGACATGGGTGCCCGCCTTCCCTGGCAAGGAGGCCTGTGCAGGCCGTGCAGTGTGCTCAGGGTGGGTAGTCCAGGGGTCGAAGGACCCCCAAAGGCCGCGGGGGTGCCCAGCCCAGGACGTCTTGAGGGGCTGGAGACGCCTCGCAGCACTGAGGCCAGAGGTGTGAGCAGCTTGTCTCAGACCGCATCTCTTGGTCACCGGGAACGGGTCCTGATACCACTCACCCTGTCCTCAGTGTGAGAGGAAGGGAGCCTGCGGCGGCTCTGGCGCTCACAAGGGGGCACGGGACCGCGCCTCATCCCCTGAGCCTGTGCCTGCCAGAGCGTCACAGCTCGACGGCGGCGCTGCCTCCGGCCCAGGCTCGGGTCCCCAAGAGCAGGCCCGGCGCATCCCCACCCCACGCCCTCTGCAAGGCCGACTGAAGCTCCAGGGTCCTCTCTCAAACTCAAGCATTTCGGCCAAACCCCCCAAGGTCGCTGCCGGTCCTGGAGAATGTCCCCTCCCAGTGCCTTTGAGCTGGAGACGGCTGCTTCTCTTGGCCTTGGTGGACGGCCTGCCTCCTCACCGCCTTGTCCTCCTCTCCTGCCCACAGAACGAGCCCCTCTGTGGCTTTGATCCGGGTGTGACTTGCGCTGGGTCTCGCTAGGCTCTGGCTCCAGCAGGGAGGTGGTCCTCAGCACAGAGCCCACATGGCGGGGAGTGTGCCCTGGCCCTGACCTTCCCCCGTCCAGGCCGTGGCCCTGACCTTCCTCCACGGCTCCAGGCCTTCCCACCTGCTCTTGCTGCCAGGTCTGTCCCCACGTGTGACCTCCAGGTTCCCATCCGCAGGGACCTCTGACCTCCTCCGCGAGACTGGGCGTCGTCGTCCTGCAGCGCCTGGCTGGTTCCGCTGCTGCTTGTGCCCTCCACCCCTCCGGGTGCCCCTCTAGGAGTTCCATGATGGCCCAAAGCGGGCACCGAGCAGCACTCCATGCCGCACGCCTCTCGCGTCTGGGCTCCGTAAGAAGCCCTCGGAGCATAAGCCAGGGTACAAGGCCTCTTCCGGCCTGCACTTGGCCTCCCGCCCACCTGCTGGTCTGTCCTCCATCCACCTGCACGTCCAAGTCCAGCTGGCCGTGGTCCTGAGAACCGCCGGCCGCCGTGACTCCAGCTCCTCTGTGTCTTCCCACAGCACCCCTGCCAGGCAGGCCTCCGTCCTATCTTCTGCATGGGATCCTGCCCGGCCCATGGTGAGGTACTCTCCCTCTGCGCCCCACAGGCCCAGACGCTGTCCCTCGGGCCCACCATGAGCACCTCTCCCCGCCTCCTGCCACAACACACTTGACTCTCACCGAGCCCTGGGCCGAGATGCACGCCCAAGTCCAGGTCCTCCGCTGCTCTGCTCCCATGACCCCAAGAAGGGCGCCCAGCCAGGAAAGACCAGGCTGCTCCTCCAGATGGCCATGGGAGATCGCAGATCCACTCCCCTGGTTCTAAGAACCCCCACAGAAAGGCAGCTGCCACAGTCCTCCCTGTGAAGGCGCAGGAGGGGCAGGGCCCCTGGGACGGTGGCCGCATGCCGCCTCAGACAAGCTGGCCTTGGACGGAGCGCAGAGCAGGGGAAGCGCACTTCCTCCCCGCTCCCACCAACACCTCGGGACCTGGTTCTAGCCGCTCGACCGCTTGGGCAGGCGCAGCGCGAGCGCAGGGAGCCCCGGCTTGCTCTGGACTAGGATTTAGTCTGCATGTGCTTTGGTCTTCTTCGAGCTGCCTTCTGGGAGCCAGAAAGCCTGAGACAGCAGGTCCCTCTCCCTGCTCCCAGTCCTGGAGGAGGCTGAGAGTCGGCAGGCCTTCCCTAAGCCAGCCACTATTTGTCAGAGACAACCTGGCTTCGGGGGCCCCAGGACTCGCGGGATAGACCAGGACAGAACACACCAGGCGTGCTGGGTGAGACTAGCCAGGCGTCGGGAGGCTTCCTGAGCTCCAGTGTGGGCCACAGGGAGATCCAACTTTGTCGGGACATAAAAGAAGTTGGAGTTGACCAGAGGAAAAAGCTCAGCCCAGTTGCTCCACTCGACCTTGAACCAAGTTCAGCTTGCCTTGGACCTGCTGGGCCGCCTGGGGGCGTGATGGGCTGGCTGCCCCTGGACTTGAGGCTGGGCCGCCGTGTGGCTGTCAGAGCCGGGTAGTGTGCCCAGCGCCGCGCCCAGTGGCCCTGTGTGGCTGAGCGTGTCCTGAGGCCCCGACGCGCCACCTTTCCTGGCCACTCTGGGACTGCTGCGTTTCTCAGGACGGTTGCCTCTGACCTCAAGTCCACAGGACCAAGAAGCCAGGTTTCATGGAGAGGCCACCACTAGGTGGTCAGGCCTCCAAGGCCGCAGGAAGGCGAAGCCCACGCGGACACGTCCCCTCTTGTGGAGTCCTCGGTCAGCAGTGCTGGGGCCCATGGTGTGCTTTCTTTTCCTGGTCAGAGCTGAGGTCTACACTCCAGGGGTGCTCTCCACCACTACAACTACATGTGCAGCCCCTTTTTAAAAATTGGAGACAGGGTCCCACTATGTCGCCCAGGCTATGTTGAACTTGCGAGCCTCCGGCCTCAGGCTCCCTACAGGCTGGGTCACAGGTGTGCACTCTTAAAAGAGCAGCTGCCCTTGCAAAAGGCTGGAGGGGCCTGCTAACCGTCGCCGATCCCCGCCACCCTGCAGCCACCCAGCCTGCACAGTGCGCTTCCCGGCCCCACGGCGGCCCAGAGGCAGCTCAAAGTTCAGAGGAGGTGCAGCGCAGACCAGCCCCAAGCAAGTCAGCTCACAGAACCGACCTGGGAACTTCTGAGAGCCGCTCTGACCGAGAGCGAGAGCGAGAGAGGGAGGGAGGCGCACGCGGCGGCGGGCAGTGCACGCCGGCCCCTGCACCCCTGCAGCCCTTCTCATGGCTTCTGGAGGTAAGCCAAGCTTGCTCCCACGACGGGCCCGCCTGGCCCATGGAGTCAAAGGCCGCTCTTCCTCCACCACACAGGATTCCTCCAGAATGTTAAAACAGGGCCCCGCCTCACTGAGGCCGCCAGGGCTCCTCCCCGCGTGCCCCAGGGCTAGGTGGCTGCCACCGAGAGTCCTGGCTTCCTGAAGCCTGGGGCCTGCGCTCAGCAGGACACCCTCTCCCTGCTGCGAGCAGGTGCTCCTCCCCACACCTCAGCAGCCTCAGTACAAAGAGGCAGGGACTGAAGGGCGGCTGGAGAACAGCCGTCCCCACCTGCCATCCAGGCGCGGCCAGCCCTGGCCACGGGTGGACTCCCTGACCCCAAGCCTCAACAGAAAAGGGCCTCCTCATCAGCCCCTGACTTTCCAGCGCGTGGGTTAGAGGGAGCGAGGACACCTGTGCTGGCCCTTATCCTCAGCTGCCGTGCTCAGCTGGCCCTGGCTGGGACCCGGGCGAAGGGGCCAGTGTGGGGTGGGCCGGGCACAGGAGCGCGGGGACGTGACTTACCCCTGCCAGGTCTCGTGGAAAAGGAAGCTGGGCTTCAGGAGCGGGAAGCGGAGGAGTGCTGGCTGAAGTGCTAGCGGGGGCAGGAGGATCTAGGGCATGCTCACCAGCTGACGCGGGGTGACCCGTGCCATGGTGGGGGGCCTCAGCCTCCCCCCGAGGCGCCTCTCCCGAATCCGACAAGTCTTTTTGCTCTGCAGAGGACTGGGAGCAGAAAAGACAGTTTCCTTCAATGTGAGCAAAGGCTACAGCACAGGGCAGGCAGGGCCCTGCGAAGGCCAAGGAGAGCGGGCCTCGCCTGCTGACCTAGAGACCACAGCAGCTGCCTGGGCCGTCACGGGTGGATGTCCCAGGGCCTCATCCACCTGCTGACCCGGCACGGGCTTGTCTCGCTACTGCTCCCTGGGGGCTTTTGTTCAGGTGACAGGGGCCGGTGCAGCCAGAGCCCCTTGGCTAAGACTCTCCCAGGCTCCCCAAGCACCCAGAGGAGGGCTCATTGAGAAAACAGCCACAGTTATAGAGAGCTGGCTCTGAAGTCTCCTCTCCAGGGTGCAGCACCCTGCCTGCTGGGGGCCCCCGTGCTGAGCGTCAGGCCAAGACTCCACAGCTCTTTTTGGGTGCAGGGCTAGCCCCGCCTCCCTGGGCTCTGGGCAGCAGTGAGTGCTCCCTCACCGGCGCCCAGGGGACCACGCTGTCCTGCCCTCCCAGAGGACACTGTGTGCTTCTGGGTGTGACCGACCGGCTTCCCTGGAGACAGCCCGAGCTGCTGGGAGGGCAGGCCAGCCTGGTGCTCCTTTTAGACTCGTAAGCCCACAGGAGGAAATGAACGGCACAAAGAGGATTGAAGCCTTCCCAAGCTTCTTAGGAAAGCGGAGGCAATATGTCAGTGCGTACTGAGCCAAGGTCTCTGTCTCAGGAGCCACCAACGGGGCACCATGCGACTCTCCTGCCGCAGGACACGCGGAGACAGAGGCCGCCAGGGCCAGTGGTCAGGCCAGCCCCCGAGCTCTGCGGCTTCACAAGACTCGACACCCTGCCAGGGCCACCCCTGGACGCGCACGGGGCTCTGGCGGCGGGAACCACACGAGGGCCTCCCCTCCCCTCACTCGCACCCAAAGATTCCTGCCGGTGCCGAGAAGCGGCACGTGGCTCCCCCGGCAGAGGAGAAACTTCTTGGGAAGTGCCATAAACACGCACCACCCCAGCCTCTCCTGCCGGTGTGCAGGAGGCCTCGGGGTGGGGCAGGGACTCCAGGAGCCAGCCGGGGAGGCCGGAGGCCTCCACTGTTCGCCAACATTGACCACCAAGCCTTTCCCAGTCATTCTAAACTGTGCCCGGTGACAAGAAACCTGAGTGTGAGCTTGGGGCCCGGCAGGAAGCATGGCGAGTTCTGGGTTGCGGCCGCGTGCCTGCTGCGTCTTAGAACAGGCACCGGCCCCCTGGGTTCACAGATGCTGCGGGAGGGGGCTGGAAGCATCCAGTCACTTTGAAAGAAGCCCCTCTCATCAAAAACAAGAGGCCGGCCACGGTGCCCACGCTCTTAGTCCGTGTTGGGAGGCTGGCACAAGAGGATCGCAGGTTCGAGGCCAGTCTCAGCAAAGAGTGAGACTCAGCAACTTTGTGAGACCCTTTTTCAAAATAAAAATTTAAGCCGGGCGTGGTGGCGCACGCTTGTAATCCCAGCATTCAGGACGCTGAGACAGTAGGATCTTGGTTTGCAGACAACCTCAGCTACTTAGTGAGGCCCTCTGCAACTCAGTGAGACACTGTTTCAAAATAAAGAATAAAAAATAGAGAAGAGGTGTAGTTCGGAGGTCAAATGTCCTGGGTCCCATCCCCAGACTCCCAAAATAAAAATTTACCAGGCGTGATGGCACATGCTTGTAATCCCTGTACTTGGGAGGCTGAGACAGGAAAATCACAGGTTTGTGGACAGCCTCAGCTGCTTAGGCCCTCTGCAGTTTACTGACACCCTGTTTCAAAATAAAGAATTAAAAAAAAGGGCTGGGGGTGTAGGTTGAATCACCAGGACTGTAAAAAAATAAAAATAAACAAAACTTAAAAAGGGCTGGGTGTATCCTGGAGGTGGGATGTCCCTGGGCTCAATCACAGCACCACAAAACAATCACAAAGCCACACCAGCGGGAGAAGGCCCCACTGATGAGGCCTGGCCGCACAGCCGGGGTGGAGCCCTCTGATTGGCAGACTGGGTGAAACCGAGTTGCCCTGGGTCCAGCACAGCACACGGGCCTGGCCACCACCCCCCCCCCCCGGCCCCTGGCCGGCTGCAGGCGTGCGAGTGGCTTTGCTCCCCTCTCCATCACGGCCGGCGAGCCTCCCAGACACGAGGAGCCCTTCTTCGAGAGCCCGCACCTGCGCCCTAGGGGCTTGGGACCATGTGCTCCGAGGCAGGCTCTGCACTCCGTGGGCCTGTACCTCAGAGACCAAGGGCTGTGACGTGCTGGCGCTGCAGGCTGCCTGAAGGGCCCCTGAGTTCCTCTCACTTCCCCGGGAGCGGGCGTGGGTCCTAGAGACACCTGCCTCCAGGAGGGCAGCAGTGCCGGCAACTAGGGCTGCTCGGGGAAGCAGACAGGTACTATGCTCACAGGCCACTTGCTTCTCTCAAGGGCTTCCAAAAGAACATTCAAAAATAAAACACAAAAGCCAAAAGGGGAAAAATGGCCTGCTCGGGAAACCCCTCCGGCCCACGCGCTCTCAGGCCGGGCTTTGCCGTTTTCAGTCCTGTGGCGGCTCCCCACCGCACCCTGGGAGGAAGGGACAGAGCCGCCCAGCGTGGGTCCTCCCTGCTCCCTGGCTCCTGCGTCGGGCACAGGCGTCTTCCTCCTGCCCTCCAGTGAGATGGGGCATTGCTCCCAAGAGCTGGAAGGCAGATATTTTTAGAAGCCCATTAGGAACTGGCTCCAAGTCAGAGTTTTGATAAAAAGCTTGTGTATTTCTTAAACGACTCATTTCAAGGTCAATCCTTTCAGGCAATTGCCAGACCTCCAGAAGGTGGCCTGTATATTCAGCCTTGCCTTCCACAGCGCGAAGCCCCTGAGCTATGAGAACAGAACTGACCCAGGAACCAGGGACTGCAGAGGCACTCTCGGGCACAGGGACAAACATGACGCTCTGGGTTTCATCATGCTGGCTCCCCGAAGTCTTGGGGCTGAAGGAACTATTAATTCTGAGTGCACACCTCTTATCTCAGGGAGGCTGAGACAGAAGACTGCAGGTTCAAGAGCAGCCTCAGCAATTTAGCAGGACCTTGTTTCAAAATAAAAAATAAGAGCCGGGAGTGATGGCACATGCCTGCCAACCCAGTACTTGGGAGGCTGAGACAGGAGGATCACAGGTTCGAGGGTGGCCTCAGCAAGTAGTGAGACCTGCACCAACCTAGCAAGACCCTGTTTCCAAATAAGAAATAAAATTGGGGTTTTTGTACTGGGATTACAAGCATGCCCTACCAAATTGGCTGACCCTGTTTCAAAAACATACCCAGCTGGGTGTGGTGGCACACCCTTTCAATCCTAGTACTTGAGGCTGAGACGGAAGGATCACAAGTTCAAGCCCAGCCTCAGCAGCATAGTGAGACCCTCCGCAACTTAGTGAGACCCTGTTTCAAAATAAAAAATAGAGTTGGGGGTGTCGCTTAGAGAAAGAAAGCCCCTGAGTTCAATCCCCAGTACCACACACACACAAAACCTGGGAGCGGTGGCACATGCCTGTAAACTTGGAAGGCTGAGATTAGGGAATTGTGTGTTTGAGGACAGCTTCACCAAGTAGTGAGACTTTATCAACCTAATGAGATCGGTTCAAAATAAAAATAAGCTGGGTATGATGGTACACAAATAAATAAAAAACAAGGAAAAAAATAAATAGAATAGGGCTGGGGATTTTGGCTTAAGGTAGAACTCCCCTAGGCTCAATCCTCAGGACTGAAAAAATAAACAAAAATAATTATTTTTAATTTAAAATTTTTCCCCCGCGGGTCTGGGGATGGAACCCAAGGGCATTCAATCCCCGAGCTACAACCCCTTCCTTATTTTTTATTATTTTGAAACAGGGTCTCACTGAGTTGCAAAGGGCCTAAGTAACGGAGGCTGTCCACGATCCTCTGGTCTCAGCTTTCCGAATGCTAGAATTACAAGCGTGCGCCACCACGCCCGGCTCTTTATTCTTTATTTTGGAATGCTTTTTTTTGTGTGTGTGGTACTGGGGTTCCTGGAAGCCCTTCTACCTCCGGGCTACACTCCCAGACCTATTTTTACATTTTTATTTGGAAACAGGGTCTCCTAAGCCAGCGCGCCCGGCTGGCTTCGAACCCGCGCGATCCTCCTGTCTCTGCCTCCCAAGCGCGGGGATTACAAGCGTGCGCCACCACGCCCGGCTTTTATTCTTTATTTTGAAACCGGGACTCACTAAGTAGCTGAGGCTGTCCGCGAACCGCAATCCTCCTGTCTCAGCCTCCCGAGTGCTGGGGTGACAAGTGTGCCCAGTACGCCTGGCCAAAAATAATGACTTACTCCTAGCATTTGTTGGCAAGTTTTCTTCTTCAAGGGTCAGAGAGACACCCCAGCCTCTCCTTTTCTTCTGGTGCTGGAGATAGAAGCCAGGGCAGGGCCCCTGCTAGCACACACCCGAGCACTCAGCAGCCCCGCTATCCACACCTCGGGCTCCACGGGCTGCGTCACCTCGCGTCCCAGAGAAGCCCTGACTCCACAGGACACTGCACTCAGACCCCGCACGCCCAGCCCCTGCGGCCTCAGTGTGGTGTCTGCGCCTAGGCCCTCCACGTGGACTGGCCCCACAAAGGACAAGGGAAGACTGCACGATGGAGTCTGCGCAGTCAGGGCCCCAGAGGAGAGCGCGAGGTCGGGGCACATTCCCGACAGCAGCCACGGGGAAGCGACGCGGAGCTTGGCAGGCACTAGCCCTGCACAGGCAGACGTGCATGCGGTGGCGGCTGCACGCACGCACTCCCCCGTCCCCTTTCTGGCAGAGTTCTTGAATGTAGCCCAGAAAGGCCAGCCCAGGCACCAGGCAGCTCTGGCTTCTCTTCTCAGACCGAGGAAATGAATCTAAGGGTAGCAGCTCACACAAGCCGCAGCAGCAGCAGCAGCAGCGCCCAGCCGGGGAGCCGGGGAGCCGGGAGCCGGGCACCCTGCACAGCCTGGGCTCCCCGGGGCGCATCTCCACGATACGCGGCGTCCGCATCACTGTAAGATGCCGCCGCCGCAGCAGGTCGGGTGGGCCGGGCCCTAGAGATCTGAGACAAATAGGAGGCGGCCTCACACAAACTGGGGGGCCACCATCACGCACCACCAACACCTCCCTTCTCTCCTTCTGGTACTGGAGGCTGGGCTCAGGGGACCCTGCCTCAGAGCTGCACCCGCAGCCCTTTTCTTTTAAATTTGAAAGTGTCAGCCAGAAAGGGTGGTGCATGCCTGTAATCCCAGTACTTGGGAAGCTGAGAAAAGAGGATCTCAGGTTCAAGACCAGCCCCAGCAATTTAGAGACCGTCTCAAAATAATAATAATTAAAAAAAGGAAAGCGGCTAGGGGTGTAGTCAGAGGTAGAATGCCCTAATTCCAGTGCCCAGTACAAAATAAAAACAAAAGGAAACGGGGTCTTGCCAAGTTGATAAGGGATCCTGGGCATGTGCTGCGTGCCTGGCACGACTGAGTCTGACACCACTCTGACCTCCAGTGCGGGTGCCAGGGAAGGTCTTCGCGGAAATAGCCAAACCTCTGAAGGGCCGCTGCTCACCACTGCCCACTGCCACAGCGCACCCCAGACTCATGCAGCCCCAGGGGCAGCTGGCAGGACAGACGCTAGGCAGGTGTCGGAAGCAAACCACGCGGCTCCTAAGCACACACAGCACGCACCCACGCACGCTCGCCAGGCTGGCCTCGGCCACCTGGTTGTCCCCCGGCCAAGCTCAGGAGGGGACCCAGGGCCGCAGGGCTTGCTCCAAGGTGTCACCCTCCCTGCCCTCCTCCCTCCTTCCGGAGCAGCCCAGCCCCCCCCCTGCCCTCCGGCCTGGCCCCCCCTGCCCTCTGCCTGGCCCCGGCCGGCGGGTGGCACTCCTGAAGCAAAGCCTCAGGCGTGAGGAGGGAGCTGCCCGCACGCATCCAGCCCATGAGCCCCTCCAGAGCGGCCTGGCTGGGCACACACTCTGTGACGGAGAGCAAATCAGAGAAATGGGGTCAAGAGAGAACAGACCGGCCCTTACCTTTTGTCCTTTATCCTTCTGAAACACAAAGACGGGCGGAGCAATGGCAGGCTTTTCTGCAAAAAGAAAAATTGGTTTTTTTCCCCCAACACTATATTCATACAGCAAACAAAGCTACATTAACTTGTAATAAGTTTAATATACACATTTAACACGAGTGACTGCACAGATCACCAAATTGCTGGGGAACAGCTTTCTTCAGGGGACACCTGGATTAGAGGGTGTCCAGGTGGTGGAAACCCAGCACCTGCTGTGATCCACGCCCGTCCCCACGGGCGTTATATGACCAACAGGTGCTTGCGGGCCTCCCTGAGGACGGGCGTGGCGTCCGCCAGCTGCTATGTGCACGTCCTGGACCACAAAGGTTGGCAACCACAGGAGTACCCATCCAGCCTCTTCCACTTGCGGGCCAGAGGGTGACCAGACTGCAGCTTCGGCCCCGTGCCCTCCAGGGAGCCTGCCCGCCCAGGAACCCCGACCCCCAACCTGCACCTCCACTGGAACACTGATGAGGAAGGGTCTGCGGAGGAACGGCCAGGCCCGAGGCCTGTCCAGCACTGGCTGTGGCCCAAGCACACTGGGATGTTCTCTGCTCGATGGGACAGGAGCGACGCAGGCCAGCACCCCACACCCATCTCCCACCTGGGTCTGCAGCCCTCTGCCACGTGGCCCTGCTGCCTGGCTGGGATGCGTGGACAAGGCCAGCTTGGAGCCCCATCGGGGCCCAGAAGCGCTGCCTCCCGGCCTGGGGCCTAGCGCGCCCCACACCCCAGGGTGCACATCCAGGAGGGCACTGAGGCCTCAAGGGCTGCCAGGCCCGGAGACGGCGCCTCTGAGCGCAGCCTGAGTGACAGGGCAGGCCTTGGGGAACCCTGTCCAGGCTGCGACGTCGGGGAGGGGAGTGGGGACACGCGGAGGCCAGGTGGGCAGTGAGAGCCGCAGCCCTGGGGAAAGACGGGCTGGTGCAGGTGTGGGAGAGCGGGTCAGCATCATTCCCGAGAAGCAGCAAAGGCTCGGTCGGGCCCACTGGTGGTGACTGGGTATCCTGCAGGTGGGAGTCCATGGTGCACTGCGCCTAAAGTGCCACCAGGGAGCAGCGGAGGGTCAGGCAGGGCCCCACCCTCCAAGCCAGCAAACCGCCCTCTTCTGCATTGGACCCCTCACTCCAAGACACTCCGGAAGGAGCCAGGGTTTTGCCAGCACCGCCGCCCCTCAGCCCCCCACTTTCTTTGGGAAGCACCCTGCCCCACCCCAACTTCAGCCAGGGCTCCAGGGGATACGGGCACGTGACCACGGACAGGCCTGCCTGCTGAGCTACCTAGGAAGAGGCAGTCTTGCTTCTGGGCTGCCCAGAGGGAAGGCAGGCAGGGGATGGGCCCTGCCCAGACCTCCACCTGCCTGGGGCTGGCTGTTCTGAGCTTTATGCTGGGTGGCCTACAGCCCGAGGACTGGTCCCGCCACAGGCTACTCCAGCGCCCGTGCTTCTCACCCCAACTCACACACTTGCAGGGTTGGGTCTGCTTGCCAGCTAAGGTAAGGGTGTGAGAGCAGAGCCTACCCTGTCCCCTGGGCACCCCTCGGTCCAAGCACGGGGCACCCTGCGGGAGGGGCAGAGCTGAGCTGAGGGGAGGCAGTGGTGCTAGGCTGCCAAGGCTGGAAGGGCCAGGCGCCCTCAGGTGGGAGCGGAGCGTCCCGCAGGCCAGCGATGCAGGTGGCACAGACAGGAGGATCTGGGCAGAGGCGCGAGGGCCGGAGCCCCGGGAGCAGCGCCAGGCGAGGCCCCACCAGCCGCTCCTGCCCCAGCCCCCTTCTCTCATTTCCACCTTCCTGCCCTACAGCTGGCCGGGAGCAGCCAGGACACCGACCGCTGCGGCGCCTTCCACCCTGGCGGAGCCTTGGCCCCACACAGGCCTCCTGCTGGCCTCGCCCTCCACCAGGACACACCGTCACTCCTTTCCCATGGACGCTGAGGCCCGGCCCATCTGAGCTGCACCCCTGCCCCGCGGGGCGCCTGGCCGCTCTCCACCCAGGCTACGTGCTGGCTGAGTGACCAGAGGCCTCCGCACAGCTCCGTCCCTACCACGCCACGTGCCCCTTCATGGAAGCCATCCCTCTACTTCAAGGCCACAGCTGCTCTGTAACTGCATAAATATTTATTAAGCAGCACAGAAAAAACTGAGAACGGCAAGCTGCGGGCCGACTCCAGGGCAAAGCGTGATTGAACAGGAGGGGAGCGCCTGTGCCTGAGGCCTCTACCAGCTGACAGCACCTGCCTGGAGACTGCTCCCCTCATACAAAGCACTCCCAGCCCCTCGGCGAGCTCGGCGGGCAGCCTCTGAGCCAAGGGAACGCTGCACCCAGAGACCAGACCCAGCGATGCACGGCGTAGCTTCCAGAGGGACAGAGAAGCTGGATGCACCGAGAGCAGACGGCGAGCCCGGTGCCGTGGACATGCCTGCGGTCCAGGATAAGGAGGTGAGATGGGAGGGTCACAGGATCAAGGTCAGCTCAGCAACCCAGCAAGATCCTGCTTCAAAACCAAAAAACAGCCAGGCGTGGTGGTGCACGCTTGTGATCCCAGTACTTGGGGGGCTGAGACGGGAGGAACACTGGTTGGTGGCCAGCCTCAGCTACTTAGTGAGACCCTGTTTCAAAATAAAGAATAAAAAATAGGCCTGGGGGCATAGCTCAGCAACAGAATTTCCCCCCCTCCACCCCCAGCACTGCTTACTAGATAAACAGAGAGGATGGCTGCCTGCCCCGCCTAGGACCCTGCTTGGAGGCAGACCGGCCCTTTGCAGCTAGCCGAGCCTTGGCGCCAAGATGCAGGTGAGCCCTGGCTGTGTCCCCGCTCCGCCTGGGAGAGCCAAAGCCTGTCCAGCGCGGTCCTGGTGCTGACGTCAGAACAAGCAGATGGCAGGAGGCACCCATCACCACAGGAGCCGGCTGGGACCACATCTAGGGACCGGCTGGACGGGGACTAGAAGCAGCAGGCTTCCATCACCTGAGACCCCAGCAGGTGGAGAAGCATTGGCCACATGCAGACTGTCCCACCCACATCCTGGCAACCAAGTACCTTTTTTTTCTATTTTTTTTTCAGCACTGGAGAGAACCCAGGGGCATTCTACCTCCAAGCTATACCTCCAACCCTATTTTTATTCTTGTGTGTGTGTGTGTGTGTGTGTGTGTGTGTGTGTGTGTGTGTAGCACCGGTGATGAAACCCAGGGGCATTCTACCTCGAAGTAGAATTTTTTACCTCCCAGCCCTATTTTTTATTCTTTATTTGGAAACAGGGCCTCCTTGAGTTGGAAAGGGCCTCACTAATTAGCTGAGGCTGTCTGTGAACCAGGATCCTCCCGTCTCAGCCTCCCGAATGCTGGGATGACAAGTGTGCCTACCACGCCCAGCTTAGTCTTTACTTTTGGAAACAAGGTCTAAGGTGCGGAGAGCCTCGTTAAGGCTGAGGCTGGCTGTGAACCTGCAATCCTCCTGTCCGAGCCTCTCAAGCCCCTGAACTACAAGCCTGCCCAGCACGCCCAGCTTGCTGGCTTATTCTTTTGGGATCCTATTAAACGCTCACTCCCTGATCAAACTCGTCTGTGAGAGAGCAACAGGCGTGCACTGGCACGAGGCGGCAGCACTCCACAAGGCTGAGGGCAAGAAGCAGCTTGGGACCCAGAGGTGCCCGGGCACTGGCCGCCCCGTCCTCAACCACCCACGACCAGCCTCAGCACAGCCCTCTCAGAGCCCAGCCAATGCACGCAGTGTGACCGCTGTGCGCGGAGGGCCTTTCCTCAAACAACAGCCTGGCAGTGCGTGGGGCGGCTCTGCGGCCGGCTCCCAAGGCCTCACCCAGGCCTCCGGCACCTCCCAGCCTGCGCTCACCCCAGGCCTCGGAGCCGTAAAGCCCTGTTCTGAGAAGTGTCACTGACGGCAAAGCGGCTGTCAGCCAACACCCTGGACACCTATGGGGGACAGACCCACCTCGGGGCTGGTGAGGATCCTGGGCCGGCGGGGGCGCCTCCACAGGCACACGGTGCAGCCCTGCCAGCCACAGAAACCCTTCACGGCTGTCAAGAGCCAGACACACGTCCCCAGGGGCTCGCTCACAGGAGACAAGCCGCCTGCTGTGTTCCTCTGTGGAGTGAACACTGCCTCACACACCCAGAATCTACACTGACAACACACGCTCTCTCCCTCCTCCCACAGAAACACCTCTCTTTTCTGCTCTGGGGAGCAACGCACACACGCGAGGCCCAGGACGCCTCCGGCACCCGCAGCTCGACGGCTCTGCGGGCACAGGACGGACACAGTAGAGAGGCGCCTCGTGCCCTTCCTTCCGATCAGTCACCTAGCTGATGTCTCCTGTCCCTGCCAGGAAATGCCCCCTGGACTGCCACTTGGAATTCTGGACTAAGACGTGGAATCAGCTTCAATCCTGGCCAAGGTCCCCAGCTTATGTGTGAGGTATGGGAGCGTCTCTGACCGCAGCAGTCTCAGCCTGCAGCCGCTGACTCGCAGGAACCACGAGGGCCAGCCTGCCCCTGCGTCAGCCCACTCTGCCACTGCTTGGCTGAGGGGGACTGAGCCCGCGCAGTGCTGCGAGGGGAGGTGGCGGGCCTGCTCCTCCTGGCCCTCCGGGGAGCCCCCAGCTCATGGTGGCACGGGCCTCCAGGCGCAAGGCCTTCTGGGCTGCTCTCTGCCCGCCACCGCCTCCCCTCCTGGAGCCCCGCTGACCCCACATCCTCCGGCCATGGCAGGCCGGCCAGCTGCTGTGCGTCTGTGGCCTACGAGGCGCGGGGAGGTGCTTCACCTTCGGAGCTCACTGAGGGTCCGCACGCCGCGTGAGGGAGGTGGTCAGCCACCCCGACCTGTGGGTCATGAGGCGGGCCAGGCCCTGCCCAGCCGCTCCCCCACCGCACGAGACAGGCCGGCCAGCTGCCTTCGCCGGCACTTCCTGGCCCTGCGGCCGAGCCTCCCGCCCCCACCCCGCTCACCCGAGGGAGACCAGTAAATCACACAGCTCTGCCTGGGACACCAGGCTCAGGCCGCAGCGCTGGCGGCCCTGCTCCGTCCTGCGCTACGTGGCGGGAGCCGGCCGTGGCCAGTCAAAGTGGCGAAGGTTTGGGGGAAAGTTCGGAAGGAAACCCAGAACTAAGGCACTTGTGCTGAAGCAGCTGACCAAAGATGGCGCCATCCGAGCGTGCGTCCAAGCCGCCTCTACCCTGGGCAATCTAACCGACCTTCCCGCACCCCGTCCACCTTGGAGAGACGGGATGGGTTCACCCTGGGGGAAGGTTAAATGAAACGCTGTTTAACCTTAGAGGAAGTGGCTGGCGCACAGAGAGGAACCCATGCTGCCAACAGTGTGATCGCAATTACACGCGAAGGCTGCAGAGTCAACACACCCAGGCCACCGGGGCTTGGGCTCGAGGCCAGCACTGGTGCCCAGTAGCGACAGCTCTTGGGGTTTGGCCCCCTGTAAGGGACAGAGGGCTGGGCCCCGGAGCCCCTGGACACCCAGTGCGCCCCGCACAAATGCTCAGGCCACCCGAGGCTAAGGGCGTGAGGAGCCTCAGCAGGGCTTCCTGCTCTGCCCTGGGCCCTGGGGCAGGAGGAAAGGGAGCAAGGCCTCACATCAGCAGGAAACCGAAAACCAACCCGTGCCCAGAGCAGCCACTGCCCGACTGGACTGCTAGCGAGGCAGCGGGCAGAAGTGGCCAGGGAGGCTCGGTGTGGCCGAGGCCCACGCCTGGCTCTGGGGAGGGGCGTGGCAGCTGCGGGAGCCCGGCCGGCACGGCGGGCCCTGGGCTTGCCAGTCACAAGCCCCGGCGGCTCCCGTGTGGCCCTCAGGACCCCTTTCTGGAGTGTTGTGGACTTGAGGTTTTCGGGGATGTTACAATACTCCATACACATAACGAGACATTTTGGGAATGGGACCCAAGTCCAAGTACAGAATTTATTTATGTCCCAGTTACTCCCTGCGACACACACCCTGAAGGCATTTCCCGAGTGAGCTTGAAACGCACAAAACCAAGTTTTGCGCTGTGGGTGGAATCTGCTTGGCACTCGTGAGGCCTTGGCTTCAGAGTGCTCTGATGTGGGGTTTTCGGACAGAGGGCTCGCCTGCGGTTCACAGGCCACCCTGGAGAGCAATGCCCGCCACAGGCCGGTTTCCCAGAGAACAAGCGCTCACCTGGCAGGGGGACCTGACCCACCCGGAAGGATGGGCGCTCAGGCTCACTGGCTGGGGCGGCACCCGACATTCTGCGGGGGCCTCGTCTTGGACTGAGGTGGTGCGGAAGGTCAGGGAAACCCTACTCCTCCCACAGGGACAGGCAGGCGGAGGCGGCGTGGCTGTGGAAAGCCTGGGGGGGGGGGGCAGCCCCTCACTCCCGGGCCGCCGCCCGCGTCGGGAGACCTCTCTGGCCCCTGCGCTGGGCTGGGTGGCTGTTGATGCAGCTCCCAGATGTGGCAGGTGCCCAGGACAGGCCCATGGCAAGGAACGAGTCGGCCCCAAGGCAACTGCGCAGGCGTCCAGACACCTTGCACTAATTATTATTCTTTTTTCTGGTACCAGGGATGGAACCCAGGGACGTTCTACCTCCGAGCCACACTTCCAGCCCAATTTTCTATTCTTTATTTTGAAGCAGGGTCTCACTGAGTTACAAAGGGCCTAAGTAGCTGAGGCTGGACGCGAACCGCGATCCTTCTGTCTCAGCCTCCCAGAAGCTGGGATGACAAGCGTGTGCCACCACGCCTGACTTGCACTAATTATTTAGAGAAAAATCTGGGTTAGATCTATCTGTCAACACTGGACGCCAGAATACACTGTCAATGAGGCACATGGCATGGATGGGCCCGGCTTCTGCGATGGCGCCCTCACCCTCCTTCCTGGTGTGTGGCGTCCTAGGCTCGGGAGGGCAGAGACCGGGGGCGCAGCCCTCGGGTGTCCGCGGTTCTCAGTGGAGAGACACCTCGCAACGTCTGGAGACCGCGTCAAGATCAGGGTGAGCAGAGGCAGCGTGCGGAGGCTACGCAGCCTACAGCGCAGACGGCCCGCTGCCCGGCCTCAACAGCGCCAGGGTAGAGAAAACCTACCACAACTCAAGCCCTTCCCCTCAGTCCAGGCACCTGCTAGAGGAGTGGGCCCACTGTCCAGCGCGGTCACCCTCAACAGCCCTCAGAATTACGGCCACACCCCCTTCTGGGTGCAGGAAGTGAGTCCGACTACTTGCCCGAGGCCCCGGAGCCAGCGGAGGCAGAGCCCGAGGCCGGGCGCACCCAGGACGCGTTTCAGGCACCCCAGTGTGCACAGGGAGCCACGCTCCTGCCTGCTCCCGGCTCTGCTGCCACACACCAGCCTTCCGGCACTTTTTGGGCCCAGGAACCTTTTCCCTGCGTGTTACCGACTTAGGGTCCCCGCGTGCTTCTCCAACTGAGGGACAGAGCCACCACAATACCAACGTTAGGAAATGAGCTAAAAAACATCTTTCTACCTCTGAGAGACACCCCAGCCTTATTCTTCATTTGGAACAGGGTCTCACTGAGTTGCAAGGGGCCCACTAAGTAGCTGAGGCTGTCTGCAAACCACGATCCTCCTGTCTCGGCCTCCCGAGTGCTGGGATGACAAGGTGCGCCACCACATCCAGCAAAACAAAACACAAAAAACAAAACTATTTTTAAAAACAAAATAAGGCAGGGCGTGGTGGGCACGCTTGTGATCCCAGCACTTGGGAGGCTGAGACAGGAGGATCGCACGGGTTCGAAGCCAGCCTCAGTTACTTAGTGAGGCTCTCAGCAACTTAGTGAGACCCTGTTTCTAAATAAAGCATAAAACAGGTCTGGGAGTGTAGCCCGGAGGTAGAAAGCCCTTGGATTCCACCCCCAGTATCACCAAAAAAAAAAAAGAATAAAACAAAAACTAAAATAAAAAAATAAAAACAAAAATAGTAGTGAGAAAGGTAGCATTGTTTTAAACTTTGCCGAATCTCCGATGTGTGGCTCAGAACAGCAGATATTTGCTTCTGGACAGACATGTTGCACATCACATAACTTCTGGACAAAACTCCACCATCCATCCATGCAAGAAAAAAAGTTTTAAAAAGCAGATGAGCCAGGCCTGGTGGCGCACACTTGTAATCCCAGTACTTGAGAGGCTGAGATAGGAGGATCACAGGTTCCAGGCCAGCCTCAGCTACTTAGTGAGGCTCTCCCCAACTTAGTGAGACCTATTTCAAAATAAAGAATAAAAATATGGCTGGGGGTGTAGCTGGGCGGTAGAATGCCCCTGGGCTCAATCTCCAGTTCTGCCAAAAAAGAAAAAAAGAGCCGATGATCTCTGTGTTGTTCCTCTGAAGGTCGTTTTGAGCCTTCGACCCCCAGCAGGTCTTGGGGGCTCTGGGCCTGGCCCATGTGGAGAGCTGCTGCCCTGTGCTACGCTCAGGCACCAGCATTCCAAGGACGCTGAATCCTGATCACTACCGCTGCCAGGGGCTTACGCTCCAGGGCACTCTGGGGGCAAAGAATACCAAGGGGGAGGGGCTGCAGGACAGGCCTGGAGAGCAGCCCCCGACCAGGGCAGGCAGTAGTCGGGAGGAAGCGGGCTCTGGGCACAGGAGACCAGGAGGGCGCCTGCTCCCAAGGGCGGCAGCCGCCCCTCCGCCAGGCGAAGCATCCCCACGCGAGAAGCTGGCCACGGGTTGCTCCTGTTCTTCGTGAAAATTCAGCAATCTGGATATTTTAAAGTTTTAAAGTGTTGGCTCCTAATTAAAACAAACAGAACCCTATCTGGTCAAAATAAGCATCTCTGCTTGCCGGGTGGGCGAGTTTGCAAGCTCTGCTGGAGTTCCCAGCTCTGCCCTCCTGCCGTAAAGCATAGGTGAGCTTTTCCAACTCCTGGCGCCCTGGATCTCCGGCAACCATTTCAGATGGTGCAGCCCAGGCAGCAGTTTTTATTCCCAGTAAGCTTCTTAGAGGAGAGTGCAGCCAGGGCCCAGGCTAACGAGGGCTGCGAGCCTGGGTGCCGAAGGCCCCCGCGGACCCTGCCACGAGTCCTCTGTGTGCAGTGCAGCGGACACCCTCACAGGACCACGCGAAGATCTGTGCAGAGGGCTGGAAACAAAGCGCAGAAAGTGCTGCCGCCCCAAGAGCCAGGGCGGACCCGCTGCCTCCGACTGCTTCACAGTACCATGGAGAGCTGCCGAGGCCAGCGAGGCCACGCCAGCGCTACTGCCCTGCCACTTCCTGGGCCGTCCTCCTCACCACACCCCCAGCGCCCGCGCGCGCGGGGCGCCCACACCGAGGGCGCGTCCCGCCCCACCCAAACGCTGTCTTGCTCTAAAGTTTGCTCTGACTCCCGCAGGGTGGCCCTGAGCACCGCGGCTGCCCACCCAGCCGACCTCGTTCCCAGGGCGGCCGAGGCTCACAGGACTGGGCTGCTTCCAGTTCCCACGGGGGGCCACAGACAGGCTTGACACCAGCTGCAAGTTTTACAGAACTACACGCTTCTCCGACTACACACAGGCTCCCTGGGCAAAGTCTGTTCACGGTGTACACAAGTGCCGTGGCCTCGAGAGGTCCCGACACCCTCAGCCGCTGCCAGGCTGCCGTGGCTGCAGAGAAGAGCCGCACGGTGGGCCTCACGTCGGCTCTTAGGACAAGTCCAAGCACGCTTCCCTCACACGTCTCCCCGACCCCCAAAAATAAGTTTAGGGCAGGAAAAGGGGGCGACGAGGACTGAAGAGTCCAACTATTTTGAGTTCTAATCAATAAAAATCCAGGGCCGTTAACATCCTCTAAGTCAACAAGAGATGCGAACTGAGAAAAGCCAACCACAGCCGCCGGCCCACGCCAGCCCACGCTCCGTGCACAAGGCCCGGGCCATGCGGCACCTCCCAGCTGGCAGGACTGACAGGGGCCTGCACCAGCATCCGGCAGGCAGGCAGGGATGTGGATCAAAAGTCCTCCGTGGGCTCGGCATGGTGGCACACGCCTGTAATCCTGGCGCTCGGGAGGCTGAGACGGGATGGAGGACAGTGAAGGCCTGCGGCAGCTTAGCGAAACCCCAAAGACCCTCAGCGTACGGGGCAGCCCCGGCGCAGCAAGGATCTGCTCCCGGGTGTCAACTGGGCCCAGGCTGAGAAACAGCAGGCTGATCCCACGCGAGAGGCAGCCCACCCCTCCAGAATCCTGCCAGGGCTGGCCCAGGGCCCCCCGGGCAGACTGGCCACCCCTTTGGATGCACTCCCCCGCTCTACCTCTGCCCAGCCGCGTCACGCAGGTCACGACAGCCCCATCATGACAGCACGTGCTGGCGACTGAGGCGTGCGTTGGTAAGCAGGCGCTCCATTGCGAGCCTAAGTCACCGCTGCTCCCAGCAACAAGCGGGCACGATGGCACACCTCCCATCTTACTGGTGAGAAAGGAGGCCCCAATCCTGCAGACTACACGCAGAGTCAGTGCCCAAGCCCCGACCTGCACAGCAGAGCCGGTGCCCACCACCTCTCTACCCCAGCGAGTCTTCCTGGGCCCCCTGGGCCCCCACCATTGCAACCGTGCGCAGCCCGCGTGGCTGTCATGACGTCTGGGGTGGGAGGACGGTGTCACCGGCTCGAGGAGGCCACGCTGCTAAACGCCCAATAACGCACAGGCCAGCCCTCCCCAGCAGAGACGCATCCAGCCCAGATGGCAGCAGCGGCAAGCTGAGGTACCCACCGTGCGCCCACAGGCCACCAAGACCTCTGCTGCTTTATTTTTTTCTTTTGGCAGTACTGGGGGTTGACCCAGGGGCATTCTACCTCCGAGCCACACCTCCAGCCCTATTTTTTTTTTTTTAAACAGAGAGTCTCACTAAGTTGCGGAAGGCCTCACTAAATTTCTGAGGCTGGCCATGAACCTGCGATCCTCCTGTCTCAGCCCCCCAGGCACTGAGGTTACAAGCGAGGATGACCAAGAAAGGGCCATGAGAGCTGCTGCCATCCATGACATCGCCGCAGCAACAAGGGCCGACAGAACGCAGCACTGGACACACAGCTCAAGGCGTTCCCCCACCCGCACAGCACGCCGAACGGATCCACTCACGCCAGCTCCTCGGCCCTGGCTGCCATCCAGCTACCCAGGTGTCCAGAGCCCCCAGCTCCTCACAGGACCAGAGTCTGCGGGCGTGGGCACTGAGCACCTGTGGCTTTAAGGGCACTCCCCAGGCACTTCTGATGCCCAGCCAGGGGGACAGCTGTTTCAGACTGCCAGAGACAGAGAACACGAAGGACCATGTAGGACCCTCCTGGAAGGGCAGAAGCGGAGGGCGCTAGAGCCCCAGGACAAGAGGGAGGGCAAGGTGGGTCCCTGCAGCTTCCACACAGCGGCGAGGACTCCAGCGTTGAGACGCTCAACAGCCCGGTAGGCCGTACATATCCCACGCAGAAACAGTCTTCCAAAGGCACACGGCAGAGATGAACGACTGGAGGGGCCTCAGAGGCACAGAAACCCACTCACTCTGCAGCGCCAGGGGCCACTCCCACACGACTCGCGTCAAAGGTTAAGTACTATGAGTGGGCATTTTTCAGAAAAACGCTTTTAGTACCCAGCACTCGTCCTCCATCGTACACGCACCTATTCTACGTGCGATTTACACGGACAGCTCGTGCGCACTGTGCACTGTGCGACCCCCAGGAAACAGCGAGCCGGCAGGCGCCCAGAGCTCGAAGGTGTCCTCGCGGCAAGGATCTGACCAGACGCACGAGCTCGCTAGTTCACAAGCACTGCCTGGATGCCAACTGCCAGGCACTGTGCTGGAGGCAGGCCGCCACCACCACGCCAACAGCCTGCCCTCATGGAGTGGTCTGGCGCGGGGGCAGGCAAACAACCCAGGAAAACCTAGCACGCTGGGGAGCGACATGCGCTGCATAGTTGGGGCCTCAGGCCGAGGAAGCAGCAAGGCGGACGGCGGACGGCGGGAGCAGGCGTGCACTCGGGGCAGCAGAGCAGAGTGACTCAGAGAGGGAGGAGGACGGAGCGTGAGGAGCGGAGGGCAACTGAGGCTTCGGGGTTCAGAGCGTGTCCCCTGGAGGTACTTTTCAGCTAACAGGATCTGCTGTGGAGTATGAGAGGAGCCAGGTGATGGCAAAGTTTTGGATCTGAACAATTCAAAGAATGAACTCGCCGCTTCTCACCATGGGAGCGGGACTGTGAGACGGGAAAGTCTGTGCAAAGGGAAGACAGAGCCTCTGCTGTGGCCGTGATGTCAGGTGTGCCTAGTAGACACCTACACAGAGACGGCAAAAATGATGCTGAACACAACGTGGACAGCATGCAGCTCTCTGGTACCGAGAGATGAACCAGGGGTGTCTGCCTCTGAGGCACACCCCGGCCCTTCTTATTGTTTTACTTTGAAACAGGATCTTGCTAAGGTTTTTTGTTTTGTGGTACTGGGGATGGAGCCCAGAGGCATTCTACCTCCCAGCTATAACCCCAGTCCTATTTTTTATTCTTTATTTTGGAACAGGGTCTGAGTTGCAGAGGGCCTCACTAAGTAGCTGAGGCTGGCTGCGAACCGCGATCCTCCTGTCTCAGCCTCCAAGATGCTGGGTTAACAAATGTGCGCCACCGCGCCCTGCTTTCTTGCTAAGTTTTTTTTTTTTTTTTTTTTTTTTTTTCTGGTGGTACTGGGGGTGGAACCCAGAGGCTTTCTACCTTCGGGCTATACTCCCAGACCTTTTTTATATATTTTTAAATTTGGAATCAGGGTCTCACTAAGTTGCTGAGAGCCTCACTAAGTAGCCGAGGCTGACTTTGAACCTGTGCGATCCTCCTGTCTCAGCCTCCCCAGCGCGGGGATGACAAGCGTGCGCCGCCACGCCCGGCTCTTGCTGAGTTTTTGAGGGTGGCCCTGAGCCTGCATCCCTCCTGTCTCAGCCTCCCAAGAACTAGGATTACAGGTGTGCACCCAGCTCTAGAGAGCTCTTGAGCTTCAGAGACGCTACCGGCTCACGATGCACACAATATGTCACATTAGCTCCTGCCTTTAACTGGACAGCAAGAGGTGGACAGACTCCACCCTCCATGGGGGCCCTGAAGCCAGACCACCCTCCTTGACTCACATCCCACTCCTTCCCGTGTGGCCGGCCTTGTTTAGGTCACTTAACTGTCCTCAGATTCCTCAAGAGAATGGGACTAACAAGCACCTACCTCGCTGAGCTCTTGGAGGAGTGCGAGGGGAGGTAACAGTACCTGGTACCCTCCCAGCGCTCCCCACGGCTGAGCGCGGGTTGGCATGGAAACCTCAGGACACCCTCCGACAGCCAGCCAGGTAGAGCGCTCGCCCGCAGCTGTGCACCAGAGAGGGAGGCGGCGAAAGGCAGACCTCGGGAGTTCTCCAGCCGGGGCCGGCACCGCCGAGGCGCGCAGACAGCCGGCCGGCGCTTCCCCCGGGTCTGGAAGCGTGCAGCCTGGTCAAGACGCCGGGGAGCGGGAGGCGCTGCGCTGGCCAAGCCGGCCTCCCGCCCTCTCTGGAAGCGCGGCCGACACACAGAGCTTGCTCTCGGGCCGAGCGCCGCGGCCGCGGGCGCACAGGCCGGCTGCGGGGCCTGGCGGGCGGGCGGGCCGGCCGGCTCGGCGGGAGGCGGCGGCCGAGGCGGGAGCGCGCCCGCGTCTGTGCACGCGAGGCCGGGCCGGCCGCGCTCCCGCCTCCCTCGCCCCGACCCGCCTGCGAGGCGGAGGCGCCCCAGGGCGGCGGCGGGCCCGGGGCGGTCGCGAGCGGCGGCGGGCGGGTGCGGGGCGGCGGGGGCGCGCGGGGCCGCGGGGTCCCGGGGTCCCGGCCTCCGGGGTGCCCAGCCCTGGGGCCCGGGCGCCGCCGCCGCCCGCCCCCCGGCCGCCAGCTGGCCCCCGGCGGCGCCTCCCCTACCTTCGTTCGCCAGGTCCGCCATTTTACTTCCTTAAGCCCTCCCACAAGGCCCCGCGCCGCCCCGGTCGCCAGTTTTCGGCCCGAGGCACCTGCGCCTGCGCACTGGGCGCGCGAGGCGGGCGGCCCGCGCATGCGTACCAGGCGCGCGAGACGGACATCTCGCGCGTGCGCACTCGCCCGGCGCCGAGTCCCGCTCCCCCGCGCGCTCCGAGCTCGCGCGTGCGCACGAACCGCCCGCGCCCCTCCGCCCGCCTCCTTTTCCCGCCGACCGAGGGGGCGTGGCCTGCGGGCTGTGCACACCTACCGGCCGGGTGCCTGCTACTTCCGGCCTCAGTCTCCCCAATAGGAGCCAGGGCCTTGAGCCAGCGCTTTCCCGAGGCCGCGCAGGGAGGCTGGGGGTGGGGGTGGTGCTGGGGGAGGGGCTGGAACAACCTGACCTCTGACCTCGGCCGGGAGACCCCAGCCCAGGTCCACCTCGCTGCCCTGAGGTTCCTGAGAGCGGGCTGGGAGCCAGGGTCTCGCCTGTGGAAGGGGAGGTCCGCCCGCAGCCGGCCTCCAGCCTCCCACCGCCGGAGGGCTGGGCCCCGCCTTTGGGGTCTGCAGGCCGCGCCAGGGTTCCGCGTTCGGGTTGGGGGGTCCCGGGTAGCCGGCCTTGGGCAGGGCTGGGGCTCCGCCAGGCCTCCCTCTTGCCGCGCCCACTCCGATGGAGGCCACCCCAAGGCTGCTGTGGCACCCAGGGGCGATTCCCAGCCGCTGCCCCCACGGGCAGCAAGCCCAGCCCCTCCCGCCCTGCTCCCTCCCGCAGACCCACAGCCTCGCCGCCGCCTTCCTTCCAATCGGAGCAAGCCAGGTCCACCAGACACCTCAGCCTAGTAGGGCGGCAGGGTGGGGGCCCTGGAAGAAACGTCCACTAGAAACAAAGTCCACCGAGGCACATACCTTCTAAGGGCATCGCTTAGCTAAGCTTGGAAAAAATTGCAAGCCTCATTCTAGCGCGCCCCCAACCCTTGAACTTGCTGGTCCCTCGGCTCGGGCTTTTTTTGCAGTGCTGAGGCTGGAGCCAGGCGCATTCCACCTCCGAGCTGCACCTCCAGTCCTACTTTACTTTGAAACAGGGCCTCGCCGAGTTGCTAGGGCCTCAGGATCCCCAGGTCTCAGCCTCCCGAATGCTGGGATGACAAGGGTGCGCCACCAGCCACTCTCGGCTTGGGGCTTTCTGATCCAGCTCTTCTCTGGGTTTAGCCCAGCTTCGCCCTTCTTTTCAGTATGACCTGGGAGACACGCGGCTCCGTGTGCCCAGTCAGTGAGCCCGGGCTGGCTTTCAAGCTCAGAACATATTCACACACATAGGTGTGTATAACCATTATTTTGCGGCACTGGGGATGGAACCCAGGGGCATTCTACCTCCGAGCTGCACCCCCAGCCCGATATTTTAGCCTTTATTTTGAAACAGGGTCTCACTGAGTTGCGGAGGGCCTCAGTAAGTGGCTGAGGCTGTCCGCGAACCGCGATCCTCCCGTCTCAGCCTCCCGGATGCTGGGATGACGAGCGTGCGCCACCGCACCGGCTATGTATCTCCGGAGTCACTGAGAGGCCAGACGCGCCCCTTCGCTCATCTTGGGCGGGATGGCATCTACCTGGCGGGCCTGTGTGTGTCCTAAGGCCTGTGACCCCGCCTCCTCCCAGCTTCTCAGAGGAGTCCCTGGCATGTCAGCTGGTCCGTCCCGGGCACGCAGGGATGGGGGAGAGTGCCTGTCCGTGTGTGTTTGTGGTTCGTTGTGAGTTTTACCAGCAGTGTACATCACTTTTTTCTTTTTTCTTTGCGGGTCTGGGGATGGAACCCAGGGGCATCTGACCTCCGAGCTGCACCCCCACCCTGTTTTTTATTCTTTATTCTGAAACAGGGCCTCACTGGGTTGCACAGGGCCTCACTAAGTAGCTGAGGCTGGCCGCGAACCGCGATCCTTCGGTCTCAGCCTCCCGAATGCTGGGATGACAGGCGTGCACCACCACACCCAGCTTACATCACTGTTTCTCTTTTTTGTGGTACTGAGGGTGGAACCCAGAGGCTTTTCTACCCCGGGCTATACTATACTCCCAGGCCTATTTTTTTTTTAATATACTTTATTTGAAACCAGGGTCTCACTAAGTTGCTGAAAGCCTCACTCAGTAGCTGGCTAGCTTCGAACCTGTACAATCCTCTTGTCTCAGCCTCCCAAGCGCGGGGATTACAAGTGTGCGCCACCACGCCCGGCTCATCAGTTTTAGTCTAGACAACCATTAATAAAATAAACCAAGCCAGGTGTGGTGGTGCACACTTGTCATCCCAGCATTTGGGAGGCTGAGACTGGAGGATCGCCTCAGCTACTTAGGCCCTTTGCAACTCAGTGAGACCTTATTCAAAATAAGAATAAAAATCAGGGCTGAGGGTGGAGCTCAGAGGTAGAATGCCCTGGGTTCCATCCCAGTACTGCAAAAAATATAAAATACAAATAAAGACCAGGGGTGTCGCTGGAAGGCTCCTAGGCTCAAATGTCAGACAGGAGAGGCCCCGGCCCCGACCTGACTCAGAACCTGCCTCTTGACAAGCCGCTCAGGAGTTTCCTGTGCATATTAGATCTTTATTCTTGTGGAGGGGGACGGGGTAAAAAATCCCCTTAACCACATTTTCCAAGACACTTTGATTCTGCTACTCTCGGTTTTGTCAGCAGGCACGAACCCCAGGCCCTGAGTCGGCACTCCCCGGGGAAGCCGGAGCGCCGGGGCTGGGGAGGGCTGGCGCGGCAGCCATGTGGCCTTTGGAGAACACCCGTCTCCTTGTCTATTTAGTAGCCAGCTTTCCCCAGACTCCCTGGGAGACTCTTATCAGCCTTGGAGTATCTCAGAGCCCTCTGCCCTTGAATGAGCTTAATATTTTTATTATAAATATTATTAGTATATTTATTATAATTTTATTCTGGTTTAAATACACATTACATATGTGTATTTTTTTAATTACAGAAAAAAATTATGGTGGCATGGGCCTGTCTATCCCAGTAGTTGGGAGGCTGAGACAGGAGGATGGCAGGTTTGAGGCCAGCCTCAGCAACTTCGTGAGCTCCTGTTTCAAAGTAAAAATTAAGCCGGGCGTGGTGGCACACGCTTGTAATCCCAGCATTCGGGAGGCTGAGACCTGGAGGATCGCGGTTTGCGGACAGCCTCAGCTACTCAGTGAGGCCCTCTGCAACTCAGTGAGACCCAGTTTCAAAATAAAGAATAAAAACTAGGGAAGGGGGTGTAGCTCGGAGGTGGAATGCCCCTGGGTTCCATCCCCAGACCCGCAAAAAAAAAAAAAAAAAAAAAAAATCAAAGTAAAAATTAAAAAGGGCTGGGGGTGTAGCTTACAGGTGGGATACCTCGGGGTAGTCCAATTCCCACCATTAAAAAAAAAAAAAAAAAAATTACAAGCCGGGCAAATAGCTTGTCGTCCCAGTACTTGGGAGGCTGAGACAGAAGGATTGCAGGTTCAAAGTCAGCCTCAGCTACTTAGTGAGACCCTCTGCAACCTAGTGAGACCCTGTTTCCAAATAGAGAATAAAAAATAGGGCAGAGGGTGGAGCTCAGAGGTAGAATGACCCTGGGTTCAACTCCCAGTACTGGAAAAAAAGAAAAAAGAAAAAAAAACTAGAAAACCATTAGCCCCTGAATAGATTATTATAATAGTAGTCAAGAGGATGGGACTTTGTTACTGAATTCTAGGTAGACCCTTGCCTGCCGAGTGCCAAGCCCCAAGCCTTTGTTTGACGTCGGATAGTTTAGCAGGGTATTGAAGGCTTGCTGAAGCGTGCCGTCTCCAGGCAGCGCGAGCAGCAGCGAGGAAGGCTGCAGCGGGTGCCATCGCGGTGATGATGTGTTCAGGTCCCGGGTCGCGGCAGACCCGCACTCGTGCGCACTCTGGAAACTCCCTACCACGTGTCACCACTGCTAAGAATCACCCAGTGACAGCTCCTTGATGGACTCGGGAGATGTGGGCCCGGCTGCGCGGCAAGCCCGCTCTGCTCCACGGGGCCAGGGCCCGGCCCCCCACTTCCCTGGGATGCAGTTGCCTGTTGTCTGCTGTGGTGGTTTTCAAAGATGGCCCAAGTTCTCTGCCCGGCTCCCATGCAGAAGTGGGATCTCAGTTGTCTCTCTTGAATGTGGGAGGGTTTATCAGGCCACAGAGGGAGAGGACCCGGCCGTGGGGGCGCACGCCTGTCAGCCCAGTACTGGGGAGGCTGATGCAGGAGGATCGCAGGTTCGAGGCCAGCCTCAGCAACTTAGCCAGACCCTGTTTCCAGATTTAAAAAAATAAAAAGGACTGGCTGTGGTGGCGCACGCTTGTCATCCCAGCCTTCGGGAGGCTGAGACAGGAGGATCGCGGTTCACAGCCAGCCTCAGCTAGTGAGGCCCTCCGCAACTCAGTGAGGCCCTGCTTCAAAGTAAAGAATAAGCCGGGCGTGGTGGCACACGCTTGTCATCCCCGCGCTTGGGAGGCTGAGACAGGAGGATCGCGCAGGTTCGAAGCTAGCCGCGCGCGCTGGCTTAGGAGACCCTGTTTCCAAATAAAAATGTAAAAATAGGTCTGGGAGTGTAGCCCGGAGGTAGAAGGGCTTCCAGGAACCCCAGTACCACCAGAAAAAAAAAAAAAAAGTAAATAAAAACTAGGGCTGGGGCCAGGCGTGGTGGCGCACGCTTGTAATCCCCGTGTGTGGAGGCAGAGACAGGAGGATCGTGCAGGTTTGAAGCCAGCCGTGCTGGCTTAAGAGACCCTGTTTCCAAATAAAAAAGTATAAAATAAAGCCAGGCGTGGTGGCGCACGCTTGTCATCCCTGCGCTTGGGAGGCTGAGACAGGAGGATCGCACAGGTTCGAAGCCAACCTCAGCTACTTAGTGAGGCTCTCAGCAACTCAGTGAGACCCTGTTTCCAAAAATAGGTCTGGGAGTACAGCCCGGAGGTAGAAAGCCTCTGGGTTCCACCCCCAGTACCAAAAAAAAAAAAAGTATAGAACAGGTCTGGGAGTGTAGTCCAGAGGTAGAAGGGTTTCTAAGAACCCCAGACCACAAAAAAGGGGGGTTGGGGGTGTAGCTCGGAGGTAGAATGCCCCTGGTTCCATCCCCAATACCACAAATAAAAATTTTAAAAAAGGGCTGGAGGCGTAGCATAGACGTAAAACACCCATGGGCTCCATCTCCGGCACCAATACAATGTTTTATTCTTTTTTCTGTACTTACAGCTATCTCGAGTGATTTTTGTGTGTATGTGTGGGGGTACTGAGCTCCACCCCCAGCCCTATTTTTTATTCTTTATTTGGAAACCGGGCCTCGCTAAGCAGCCGAGTCTGGCTGTGAATCGCGGCCCTCTGGTCTCAGCCTCCCGAGTGCTGGGGTGACAGGCGCCCCCACGCCTGGGCTTGCTCTTTCCTTCCCGGGCGCCCGTGCAGTGCGTCCGCCCCTCAGCTCTCCAGAGCCGGCCTTGAGGAATCTGTCGGCTTCAGTTTCAAAAACCGCTGCCCTAGCAAAGCAGGGGAGGGGGCTGGAGCACCCCTGGCCCTGTTTTAACCTAGCAGCTGAAGTTACATAGGTCACTTATTTTATTTTGTGGTGCTGGGGATTTAACCCAGGGACATTCTACCTCTAGGCTAGACCCCCGTCCGTTTTTAAGTCTTTATTTTGAAACAGGCTGGCCGTGGACCACGCGCCTCCGGTCTCAGCCTCCCAAGTACTGGAATTGCAAGGGTGCACCACCACACCAGCTACTGTCTTGTTCTTTCAAAACCTGGAAACAGGGTCTTGCTCGGGGGATGAGAGCCTCACTGTCACCAGAGCGGTCCTCAGGCCCAGGAGGTCTCGGCCTCGGTGTCGGGAGACGGGCGTCCACCACACCGTCATACTCTTTGATTTTTTGAGGGTCTGGGGATGGAGCCCAGGGGCATTTGACCTCCGACCTATACCCCCTGCCCTATTTTTTATTCTTTACTTTGAAACCGGGTCTGAGTTGCGGAGGGCTTCACTAAATAGCTGAGGCTGGCCACGAACCGCGATCCTCCAGTCTCAGCCTCCCAGATGCTGGGGTTACAAGCGTGCGCCACCACGCCCCGCTATTTCCTTTTTATTTATAAAACTGGTCTGAGTTGCCGACTGTCCAGACACCTGTGTTCCTCCTGCCTCGGACTCCCAAGGACTGGGGATCACCAGCCGCACCGCAGCTCTTTGTAATGATTAAATATTCCTGGGCAGATACTTTGAATCTCTATGAAGGGTCCTCAAAGGCGGGAAGGCGGCCAGCGCTTCACTGTGTCCCTTCTGGTCTTTTCTGTTGCGAATTGTTGAGATACGTGGAGGAGATGGCCCGATCCAAGACACTTCAGAAAGGGAGCTGCTGTCACAGTGACCACTGGGGGCAGCAGAGGAGCGCGGTACACCGGACTCTGCTGCGGGGCAGGCGCAGCCGCTTCCCTCGAGGTCCTGCCGAGGTCCTGCCGGGTCACACCAGGAGGCAGGCGGCCTCCTGACGGAGGACACTTCCAGCCTGACCTCGCCACTGCCAGGTGCTCCGAACAAGCCGCTCTCACCACGCAGGTTCGGTCTCCAGATGGCTGCAAACCCCGCAGGTTCAGCCCCGTGGGTGTGGAGGCGCCCCTGGCATCCCAGGATGTGGGGCTGAGATGGGAGGCCCTCAGGTTTGAGGACAGCTCCAGCAGCTTAGAGAGGCCCTCGGCAACTTAGTGAGACCCCGTTTCAGTAAAAAGTGAAGCTGGGCGGGTTGGCGCACGCTTGTAATCCCAGCGCATGGCTCGACTCAGGACAGTGCCCACCACGGCGGTGACAGACGCCACCCACAGGGCTGTGTGAAGATGGCCGCGCAGGCGCGTGGGGTCTGGGGGAGGCCGCACACAGCCCCAAAGAGGACGGCGTGGTGCACACTTGTCATCCCAGCGCTCAGGAGGCTGAGACCTGAGGATCCCAGTTTGCAGACAGCCTCAGCTACGTAGTGAGGCCCTTCACAACTCAGTGAGACCCTGTTTCAAAATAAAGTCTAAAAAATAGGGCAGGGGGTGCAGCTCAGAGATAGAATGCCCCTGGGTTCCATCCCCAGTAACACACAACACACACACACACTCAACACACACGATCTCTTTAAGTTGCTGAGGCTGCCCTTGAACCTACGATCCTTCTGGTCTCAGCCTCCCAAGTGTTGGGGTTACAGGCGTACCCCTTATGTCTGGCTAGTGATATCCTCTTTCAAAATAAAATAGGATTGGTGGTGTAGCTCCGGGGACCTCCCCCGGGTTCAACCCCTACTACCCCCCCAAAAAAAAAGGAGGCTGCCCTGGGGCGCTGGGTTGTCACCGCGGGGTGGAGGCCAGGACACACTCAGCGCCTGCAATACCCAGGAGGGTGGGCGGGTGGGAACGGCGGCTGTGGCTCTGGGGGCAGGAGGAGCTCCTGCAGCCTCTGCGCCAGGCGGTGGGCACTTCCGTGGTGGAGCGAGGCCTGAGGCCAGCGGGCAGAGGCAGGCCTTCTGCCCATCCTCCCTCTCCGCCCCGCCCCTCGCCCCACAGTGGGCTGTGATGGCCGTCCCCTCAGCAAGCCCCAGGCCCAGGTCAGCAATCCTTGTCATGGGACTCCCACCGAGAGGTGCAAAGTAGCGGTTGTCCTTCCAGCCGCCGTGACCGCATTCCCAAAACAGGGGACAGGAGCTGGGTGCGGAGCCCTGTGGATGGTGTGCCTGCCCCGCCTCAGCACGCCCCCTACGAGTGGCCAGCCGGGGCCCCTGGGCAGGCATCTGCAGACCCTCCCCTCCCTCAGGGCCCCTGGGCGGCTGCCTGGGCGCAGGCGGGCCTGAGGCTGTGGACCTGGGGTGGGGCGGGGGCGTGTGTGGACTCCTGCCCAAGCTGGCCTGCGTGAGAAGGTGGAGTCTGGGACTTCCCTGGGACTGGCTGTACATTTGTAAGGCCCAGACCAATGAGAACTGAGGGCCCGCCCTGCTCAAAACTTAGGCTTCAAGTCAGGCAGGGTTCACATGCCTGCCTGCCATCGCAGTACCTGAGAGGCTGAGACAGGAGGATCACAGGCTTGAGGCCCGCCTCAGCAACTGAATTTCAAAATAAACAAACAAAAATGGGCTGGGGGTGTGGCTCAGAGGAGGAACACCCGGGCTTTGATCTCTAGTACCACATAGTACCACATGGAAGAAAGAGAAAAAGGAAGGGAGGGAGGGAGAGAAAGAAAAGGAAAAACTGAATTTCAAGGTGCTGGCTAAGCAGCAAACCCAGCATGGCCTGGGCGTCCCTGCACTGGTGCGTGCTCGTGTCTGAGTGGTACTGGGGGTGTTCATCCGAGCGACACCTCCAGCCCCACGTTTTATTCTTTATTTGGAAGCGGGGTCTCACTGAGTTGCGGAGGGCCAAGTAGCTGAGGCTGGCCTCCCATCTCAGCCTCCCTCCTGTGGGGCTGCCCCGGGGCGAGGGAGGTGAAGGGGCCCTGGGGCCGCTGTGCGCACACTCAGCTGTGTGGTCCCCAGGACCCCGCCAAGGCCCAAGAGCGCGCAGGCCAGAGCTCCGCGTGCCCTGGCTTCTTGGAGGGAAGGGCGGGGCCGTCCAAGCGCGCGGAGACGTCCCTCCCAGCCCTGCATCTCCACCAGGACACCAAGACCACAGGCTGCGGCGGTTGCTGACTTGTTTCTAAGGTTAAGGTGAGCAGGGCCCTCCTGCCCGGGAGCCCCACCGGCTGGGCAGAGGGGTGTTAAGGCCACGTGGTTTACATTCTACCTTTGCGTGAAGGAAAACACGTATGTGGGATGAACTGCGATACACACGGCCACGAGAAACCTTCTAGGAACAATTAATTACAGCAAAACTATTGGTTCAAACATTCGTCCAAAAGGAGGAGCTATTGCATCTTGCGGGCGGGCGGCGCGTCCTTGGCTGGGCGCTGCCTGTCTGCACGGTGGAGCCTGGAGGGTCTCCGTCCAGGCCGAGAGGCCCCCAGCGCTTGTGGAGAGGGGCCTCTGACCCAGAGGCAGCAAGCGCCGGCTCCCGGGCCTGCCGAAGCTGGAGCTCCCGGCTGCCCGGCAGCAGGACCAGGACCAGGAGGACAGAGGCCGGGCCTCCCCTCCAGGCCTCTGTGGATATTCCCTGTCTTTCTTCTTAACCGTGGGGACCCTCTAGCACAGCCCCTTCGGCTCTTCAAGGGATCACACTTGTGCAGAGAATGGCGTTGGGCGGGGCGCAGAGGGAGGCGCCTCTGGCAGGCGCCCCAGGCTCCACGTCAGGGTCTAAGAGGCACTGAGAGGTGGCGCCCAGCAGGGGCTGGGGCGGAGGCACTAGATGCCCTGCAGGGGCTGGCTGGGGTCGCTGCGCTCCCGCTTCACCAGGGGCTCGCCTGGGGCCTGGGCATCCCCGCTGGCCTCGTCACCCAGGTCATCTGTGGGCAGAGTGCACGGTCAGGGTGCGCCGCCTGGACAGGGCCCGGGGACATGTCGCCCACAGGCCCACGAGCGTCCCGGGAGCCTGCCAGGGACCCCTCACCTGGGCCAGGTCCCAGGGGAACAAAGCGGGTGGCCCTGGGGTGCCAGGCGGGCCACAGCCTGGCTCCTAAGGCCCCGGGTGGGACAGGGACTCTGGGGCCCCCATCCCGAGGCTGCCCGCCTCCCAGCGGCACCAGAGATGGCCCCAGAGACAACTACCTTTGTCCAGCAGCGTCAGGGACAGCGAGGCGAGGTCGTTGAACTGCAAGAGAAGCCCAGGGCCAGGGCCGCGAGGAGACGGTCACTGGGGGCCGGGGAAGGCCTGCCCGAGCACCCAGGCAGGGCCTCCCTCTGCGGGCGGTGGCTGCGGGCTCCCAGAAGCGAGCTGGGCCCTGGGCAGGCGGCTCGGCTGCGGGCAGCCACCTTTTGGACTCCGCATGTGTCTCAGCCCCCGCCTAAGCCTGCACGGGCAGAGCGGCAGAGCGCACGGGGGCCTCCCCGTGGCGGCGCGGGCGTGGGCCCTGGCCGAGGCTTCCGCTTCTCCCATGGCAGCCTCAGTGGAGGAGCAGCCGCGGGCCAGAGGCTCCCCCCCTCCAGAGCTTTTGATTTTTTTTTTTTTTTTTTTTTTTTGCGGTACAGAAGATGGAACCCAGGGGCATTCTACCTCTGAGCTACACCCCCTGCCCTATTTTTTACTATTTTGAAACAAGGTCTCACTGAGTCGTGGAGGGCCTACGTGGCTGAGGCTGTCTGCGTACAGCGAGCCTCCTGCCTCGGCCTCCGGATGCAGGGGTACGGCCCCACGCCCACTGTTCTGGCCGGCCGGCGCTCACCTCGCCCATGACCGCGATGGGCGTCTCCCCGGTGGCCTCGGCGACGCGGTGCTCCACCAGGTAGAACATGTACTCGTCGTACAGCAGGCGGATGAGGTGGAAGGAGCCGAAGCTGGCGGCGCTGCGCAGCGTCAGGTCGCGGATCACCATGGAGCTGGGGACAGACGGGCGGCTCAGCCGGGCGGGCAGGGAGCCGGAGCTCCTGGGCACCGGGCAAGCTGGCCCTCGGGGGCAGGGGAGGGCAAGTGCCAAGGCCCCGAGACACCAAGATGGGGGAGCCCAGGAGGCTGAGGACGGAGGGCTGCAGCTGGCTCGGACAGCCAGGGTGTGCGTGTGTGTGTGTGTGTGTGTGTGTGTGTGTGTGTGCGCGCGCGCGCGCGCGCTACTAGAGATGGAACCTGAGGACCTCCTACCTCTGAACTATACCCGCAGCCCTATTCTTTTGATTCTTCTTTTTTTTCTTTTTTTGGTGGTACTGGGGTTCCCGAAAGCCCTTCTATCTCTGGGCTACACTCCCAGATACACTCTCAGACCTTACACTCCCAGACCTATTTTTATATTTTATTTGGAAACAGGTTCTCTTAAGCCAGTGTGCGCGGCTGGCTTCGAACCTGCGCGATCCTCCTGTCTCCACCCCCCCAAGCGCGGGGATGACAAGCGTGCCCACCATGCCCGGCGCTATTTTTTTTTAATTCTGAAACAAAATCTTGCTAAGTTACTGAGGTTACTGACACCGGCCTTGAACCTGAGACCCTCCTCTGGGATCACTGGCATTTGCCACCATGCTCAGCACTACTGACAGCGATGACTACCACTAGTACTTTACTACTTCTCATTATTACTATTATTATCATCGTGTGTGTGTGTGTGTGTGTGTGTGTGTGTGTGTGTGTGTGTGTGGTACTGGGGATGAAACCCAGGGGCATTCTACCTCCGAGCTACACCCCCAGGCCTATTTTTTAAAAACATGTTCTCCCTAAGTGACAGAGGACCTAAGTTGCTGAGGCTGCTGCAAACCTGCCATCCTCCCGTCTCAGCCTCCCAAATACCGGGACTACAGGCAGGGCCACTGCACCTGGCTATTTATGTATTTATTTTTGTGGTGCTGGGGATTGAGCCCAGGTGCATTTATGTCTGAGCAACACGCCCAGACCTATTTTTTTTTAAACAGGGTCTAAGTTGCAGAGGGCCTCCTATCTTAGCCTTTCAGTACTAGGGCTAGCATTATTCTTCTGATTTATGTTTTTATTATTTTCTTGTCTTCCATTTTTCTCTCTTCTAAAAGAGAAAAATGGTGGCGCACACTTGTCATCCCAGCATTCAGGAGGCTGAGATAGGAGGCTCGCGGTTCGCAGCCAGCCTCAGCTGCTTAGCAAGGCCCTTGGCAACTCAGTGAGACCCTGCTTCAAAATAAAGAGTAAAAAAATAGGGCTGAAGGTGTAGCTCGGAGATAGAATGCCCCTGGGCTCCATCCCCAGGACCACAAAAATAAATCAATTATCCCTACTAAGCCGGTGTGGTGCACACCCGCAGTCCCGGGATTTGGGAGGCTGAGTCTCAGGAGCCAGCTGGGTGGGAGCGGCCAATCACCCGGCTGAGCACCAGTCCCCGTGCGCTGTGGCTGCCTAACACGAGTAGGCGCTGTATCTATTTGTGTGTGTGTGCGGGCCTGGGGATGGAACCCAGAGGCATTCTACCTCTGAGCGACACCCCCAGTCCTATTTTTTAGTCTTTATATTTTTTGAAACAGGGTCTCGCTGATTTGTGAACGGCCCCGCTAAGTAGCTGAGGCTGTCCACGAACTGCGATCCTCCGGCCACTGCCTCCTGAATGCTAGGATGATGAGCGTGCGCCCCGCGCCCGGCCCTAACAGGAGCAGGCGTTAAGTAAAGGAGCTGCGCCTTGGTGACGCGGGTGGGCCTTGGCCAGCCAGGAAAGTCCTCAGGGAAACAGGCTTCCAGAGCCCGAGCAATTTCTGCCCGTGTGGCAGACCACCCGCTCCTACGCCACAGACCCCAGACTCGCCAGCCCAACCTCAACGTCAGCCTCTCCTGCGTCTAATATGGTCCCGTCGTGGGCAACTGCCCTGTCCAGCCCGTGACCCCTGGCCTCAGCGCAGGCTGCCCCGCTGCCTCCACCCCCTTCCTCCCGGCCGCCCTGGCCTCTTGGCCCTTGCTGGACACCTCTAGAAACGTCCTTGGCGGGGCGGGGCTGCCGGCTGGGCCTTACCTGTAGAAGGACCACTTGAGCAGGAACTGGCGGGCCGCCCTGGGGAAGCGCGGGCTGCCCGCGTGCTGCTGCAGCACCTGCGTGACCACGCCGTCCAGCCAGCGGGCCCACTGGTCCAGCGAGCTCTGCTGCTGCAGCGTCAGCTTGAAGTCCTGCTCCAGCTGCTGCACGACGCCCTCCTCGCACTGGCACACCCAGGAGGCCTGCTCCTGCGGGCAGCGGCGCGCGTGAGCCCGGCGCCAGTGCGCACGACGCGCCACACTTTTATTTTTGTGGGTCTGGGGATGGAACCCAGAGGCATTTGACCTCCGAGCTCCACCCCCTGCCCTATTTTTTATTCTTCATTTGGAAACAGGGTCTCACTGAGTTGCAGAGGGCCTCACTAAGTAGCTGAGGCTGTCCTGTCCGCGATCCTCCGGTCTCAGCCTCCCGAATGCTGGGATTATAAGCGTGTGCCACTGCACCCGGCTACTTTTTTTTTTTTTTGGTACTGGGATTGCACCCAGAAGCATTCTACCTCTGAGTTGCATCCCTGGCCCTTTTTATTTTGTTTTTTTACTTTTGAGACAAGAGTCCTGCTAAGTCCTTATGCTGGCCGCAAGCCTGTGACCCTTGCGTCTCGGCCTTCTAGCACTGTGTTGCAGGCGTGCGCCACCGTGCCTGGTTGCTCAGCCCTCTTGTATATGATGTTTCTAGACAGGGCCTTGCTAGGTTGCTGACAGTCTCACTAAGTTGCTGGACCGGCTCTTGGGGTGGGGAGAGGGTAGTTGTACCAGTATTGGGAAGAGGCTTCAAAATGTATTAATGTACCAGTATTGGGAAAGATTTTCAATTTTTAAAATATATCTCTGGTAGTAAAAAAAAAAAAAAAAAAAAAAAAAAAAGCCAGGTGCCTCAGGGAAAGGGCTGCAGGATTCCAGGCATTGAGGGGCATTAGCAAGACAACAGAGATAGTCCAGGGGCCTTTTTTTTTTTTCACTGTAAAGATAAGATTTGCCAAGGATGTGGAAAGATGCCATAAACCTTCAAGAGATACCAAAATCCGATGATGAGTTAACAAATTTGGGGGTATAACGAAAGCTCCCCCACGTCAAAAGGCTGGCCCCAGAGGGGTGAGTCTGGTTGGGTCAGAAGACTGATTATAAAATACTCTGTGTCCAGGAATTGTCAGTGGCTTTGTTTCGGGCCACCCCTGTATTATTCTGCAGTAGTAGTCTTTATTTCTATCTTTGTAATAATGAAGTCATTTAGATATCTAGCAAGAGTTCTGACTAGTGTGTATCCACCTGGTCCAGAACAAGGACCCGCGGTCGCGGGATAGTTTCCGGGAGCCGAACAGAAGCCCCGCGGCCAGTTCCCCAACCCTCAACGGCTTACACCGTAACAGTAATGAGGGTGAGCCCAGGGGTTCTACCTCTGGGCTATACTTCCAGGCCGATTTTATTTTTTATTTGAAAACAGGGTCTCACTAAGTTGCTGAGGCTGTCCTTGAACCTGCAACCTTCCCGTCTTAGCCTCCCAAGTACTGGGACTACACGCGTGCGCCACCATGTCCGGCTTTCCATTTTCTTTTTCTATTCTGAGACAAGGTACTGCCACGTGGTGAGGCTGGTCTGGGGCCTGCCACGCTCCTGCCTCGGCCTCGTGGTCCTGCAAGTGCATCCCACCCGTGTTCTCAGGGCTCCACGCCATCCGCGCGGGCTGCCTTCGTGGAGCGTCTCCCGCCCGTGCGTGCAGAGGCGAGGCTGCAGCCCGGGCCGGGGAGGTCGGGGCTGGGGTGTTCACAGCGCCGCCCACAGGGCCGCGGGCGGGCTCACCTGCACGTTGGCGAAGTCCACGCGGTTGAGGTCGCTCAGCATCTGGCTGATCTGGGAGGAGTTCTGCAGCACGGCCCGGGCCGCCTGCGCCAGGTGGTTGAGGGACGTGTATCTGCGCAGGGTCTGGGCGAAGGCGCTGACGACACCCACCTGCGGGAGGTGGCACGGTCAGCCGGGAGCAGGACCGGGCCACGCAGGCAGGCAAGGACCCAAGAGTAAGGTGCCGGCGCAGGCGAGCCGCCGCCAGAGCCTCCCTGGGCGTCCGTGAGCGGCGCACGCACTGTCAAGCCTGAACCGGCGGCTGGCTGGCTCTACTTCTAGAACCTCGCTGGTCCTTGCAAACACAACTTCCACACGAGCTTGAACTTTTCTGGGTGTGGCCTGGGAGTATGAGGGCCTTTTGTGTTGGAGATTAAAGTCAGGGGTGTTCTACCTGACCCATGCCTCCAGCCCTGTTGATGTTTTTATTTCAAAATAGGGTCTCAGTGGACGGCAACATTGCTGCGGTTGTCCTCGACGACAGGCCTGCCCCGCTCCAGGAGCGGGAGCTTACAACAGCGAGCTGCGCAGGAGCCGCGGGTACACTGTGCTGGGAGTCTGGCTCTCACCAGCTATAAAGAAATGCTCAGAGCTGGGTGCAGTTGCGCATGCCCGACATTCCAGGGCTTGGGAGGCGGAGACCGAAGGACCCCAAGTTCTCAGCCAGCCTCCTCTACTTAGTGAGGCCATCATAACTTAGTGAGATCCTGCTTCAAAATACAGAATAAAGCTGGGCATGGTGGTGCACGCTTGTCATCCCAGTCTTTGGGAGGCTGACACTGGGAGATTGCAAGTTGGTGGCCAGCCTCAGCTACTTAGTGAGGCCCTCCGCAACTTGTGAGACCTTGTTTCAAATTAAAAATAAAAAATATTAGTGAGGCCCTCTGCAACTCAGTGAGACTCAGTTTCAAAATAAAGAATAAAATATAGGGCAGGGGGTGTAGCTCAGAGGTCAAATGCCCCTGGGCTCCATCCCAGACCCGCAAAAAAATAATAAAAATAAAAATAAATAAATAAATAAATAAATAAAAAATAGGGCTGGGGGTGTAGCTCGGAGGGAGAATGCCTCCAGGTTTAAACCGAAAGGTAAATAAATAAATAGAGTTGGGGGTGGCCAGGTGTGGTGGCGCATACTTGTAATCTCAGCACTTGGAAGGCTGAGACAGGAGGATCATGGTTCAAGGCCAGCCTCAGCTCCTTAGTGAGGCCTTTGCAACCCAGTGAGACCCTGTTTCCAAATAAAGGATAAAAAACAGGGCTGGGGGTAGAGCTCAGAAGTAGAACGCCCCTGGGTTCCACCCCCAGTACCACAAAAAAAAAAAAAAAAAAAGGGCTGGGGTGTAGCTTAGAGATAGAATGCCTGGGTCCAGTGCTTAGTACTACCCAAAAAAGTTTCCTTTTGATCTGTGGCCTAGGTTATGTGCGGTAAAGGCTGAGACTGACCCTCCCTCTGGCTGACGCTGAGGCCTGGGCTGTGAGCTGGCCCAGCTCTGTGGCCCCGGCAGCACCTGCCCGCCTCGCAGCAGCCTCCGAGCGTCCTGCCTCGGGAGCCCTCAGCAGGCAGAGCGGCAGGGTGGCTCCGGCCTTACCTTGGTCTGAACCACCTGCTGCGGGAAGTCGCTCATGGCGTTTGTCAGCCAGCCCTCCAAGCTCTTGGCAAAGTTTCGGATGGCCTGTGTCAGGGTACCTGCGGACACCGAGCAGGTGAGGGGAGGGGGCGCCCGCACCAGCCGTGGGCGGAGGCAGCAAAGCCGGCGCAGGGCAGGGGCGGCTCCCCCAGGGAAGCCGGCTGTGAGCAGGGCACGCCTGCCCGCAGCATCCTGCCCCCACGGCCCCGCGCTGTCACGCCTGGGGGAGCTCTGGTGTGCAGCAGGTGGAGGCCGGGGTGCTGCCGGGCCCTGCAGCGCCCAGGATGCCCCCAAGCGAGCCAGCCAGTGCACGCGCTGCACGCCAAGGAAGACCCACACCCACACACACACACGTATGTACATATGTTAGCATGCCTATCAGCTTCCACGTTTCAGATGGCGTATAATAAAAAACCATCTACATAAAAATAAAAAATTCAGAAAAAATCCACATAAAATTTAAAACATTCCAAAATAAATAAAAAGAGGTTGTTTTGTTTTGGGGACCAGGGATTGAACCTAGGGACATTCTACCTCCAAGCTGCACCCCGTGTCCTTCATTTTTCTATTTTTATTTATTTTTTTACAGTACTGAGGATGGAACCAAGGGGCATTCTGCCTCCAAGCTATACCCCCAGCCCTACTTTTTCTTCTTTATTCTGCAACAGGGTCTCACTGAGTAACAAAGGGCCTCACTAAGTAGCAGAGGCTGTCCGCGAACCGGGATCCTCCTGTCTCAGCCTCCCAAATACTGGGATGGCAAGTGTGTGCCACCACGCCCGGCTATTTTTTGTTGTTTTACTAAGTTGCTTAAACCTGCCATCCTCCTGTCTCAGCCTCACAAGTACTGCGATTCTAGGCTTTTGCCACTGGCCGGCCTAAGACTGTTAAAAAACAAAGAAACCGGCACGCTTGTACTCCTAGTGCCTGGGAGGCGGAGACAGGAGGGTTGCAAGTTTGAGACCAGCCTCAGCCATTTAGTGAGACCCAGTTTCCAAATAAAAAATAAAATTGGGCTGAGGGGTATAGCTCAGAGATAGAACACCCCCGAGTTCAATCCCCAATACCACAAAATATAAATAAAATTAAAAGCAGAAAAATGAGGCCGGGCGTGGTGGCGCATGCTTGTGATCCCCACGCTTGGGAGGCGGAGACAGGAGGATGGCACAGGTTGGCTTAGGAGACCCTGTTTCCAGATAAAAATATAAAAATAGGTCTGGGAGTGTAGCCCGGAGGTAGAAGGGTTTCCAGGAACCCCAGTACCACCATAAATTAAAAAAAAAAAAAGCAGAGAAATGAAGAAAAGCAAGGGTACCCAAATCAAATCCTGCTCTGAAAACGTGCTGGCTCTACTGGCAGCAAGAAGAGCCATTTCTCACTTTCTGGAACACAGAAGCCTACCAGTCATTAGGGAAGTCTGCGCTGGGCGTGGCGGCCCACGCCTGTGACCCCAGTACTAGGGAGGCTGAGACAGGGGGTCGCAGATTGGACACCAGCCTCAGCTACTTAGCGAGGCTTTCATCAGCGTAACAAGATCCTGTTTCAAACTAAAAAATTAAAAAATTTTAAAACCCTAAAAATAAAAAGGGCTGGGAATGCGCAGCCTGGAGGTGGAACGCTGCTGGGCTCCAGCACCTTGGGACGCGGCCCAGGAGCCCAGGTGGAGAGGACCGAAGCGCGCCTCCTGCGGTCCTGCCTTCGCGTCGCGGCCGTGGGGCCTGCCCAGGCGCCTCGGGCCCTCGCCCCGTGGAGGGCAGAGCGCTAGGAATCTCGGAGGCACGAGTCGGCTGGTGGTCCCAGCACAAAGCACAGCAGATGCCCTGGGTCTTTGGGGCCGGGTGGGTGGCGATCGTGGGCGCTGTGACCGGGGCCCAGGCTGCTCGCCAGGCCGCCACCCCTCCAGGGAGCTTCAGGGCGGCGCCTGGAGCCCTGGGGACGCCCGCGGCCCTCCGCGCCACGCACACCTCTGGTGGGTCACAGACACGGGCACATCTTGGGCAAGAGCAGACAGACCCTGGGGAGCAGTGGCCACTCCTGCCTCGGGCTGGGGGTGCCGGGCGCTTACTGGGCACGGGCCGCAGCACGTCGGGGATAAGGATCTCCACCAGGGCCTGGTACAGGATGTGGTCGCAGCTGCGCATCCACCGCAGGATGGGGTCGCACTGGCACAGGGAGATGAGCTTGTCCTTGGGCAGGACGGCGCCCTTGGGCTCCTCGTCACTGTGGGCGGGTACAGGTGAGCGGCCTGCCTGCGCCGAGGTCAGCCCCCCCCCCCTTACGGGGAAGGAGCGGGTGGCAGATGTGCAAGCGCAGCCCCCCAGGCTGCGGGCAGGAGGACGGCTGTCACCTGGCAGGCAGGGAGGCAGGGCCGTCGCTGCAGGTGGCTCTGGAGTTCCAGAAGGAAAGCCACAGCTTCTCAATGTAGTGGAACTGCAGGTTCATGACGACGTCCAGGGTCGCCTAGGATGGAGAGGGGCCTTAGACAGCCGACGCGCCCACGAGCAAGGGGCACGGCTCCTGCGTGGCCCCAGGCAAGGGCTGCAGCGAGAGAGGTAGGAGCCGGGTGTGAGCGGGCTGCGGGTGGACATGGGTCTGTCTCCTCCGGGCAGCCGGACACCAGGTGACACCTGGCGGTGGCAGTTTTGAGCTCCCGGGGACTGAACACAGGGGCATTCTACCTTGTTGCACTTCCAGCCCTTGTTATTAATTAATTTAATTATTTGATTTTATTTGCAGTACTGGAAATCAAACCCAGGGGCATTCTACCTCAAGTTACACTTCCAGCCGTATTTTTTATTTTGAAACAGGGTCTCACTGTGTTGCAAAGGCCTCACTAAGTAGCCGAGGTGTGAATGGTGATCCCTGGGTCTCAGCCTCCCGAATGCGGGGATTACAAGCATGCGCCACCATGCCCGGCAGCCCTTGTTATTTTGAAACGAGGTCTCGCTAAGTTGCTGAAGGCCTCCTTCTGTTGCTGAAGCTGTCTTTGAACCCGTGGCCCTGCCTCAACCTCCCAGTACGGATGGCAATCGTGCTCCAACGCGCCCGGCCTGGTGACGGACTCGAGTGCCGCCCTGGGCACCCCGTGGGGGCCGGTCACCTCACAGTGCCGTCGGTACGCCAGCTGCAGGGCCTTGACGTCCTGCAGCGTGATACTGTCCTGCAGTGGCAGGCCGCCCAGGTCCGGCGCTGGGAACTCCGGAAAGACGTGGGAGACATCTGGGAAGAAGGTGGCACGTCAGACACAGGCTCCCAGGAGAGGGGAGTGCCAGCTGCCCCCGAGGCAGCCCGGCCGCCACCCTGCCGCCCGCAGGCGGGTGGGCAGACTTCCATGCTTGTTTTCCCAGGTTACAAAGTGGGGATAATATTGCCACCTCCCGGGTGTCAGATGAGCCGGCGCCCTGGGAGCCAGCTCGGCACCTCGGTCCTCCGCGAGCCGCACGCAGGGCCCAGCCCAGGGCAGTGTCTGTGTCTGGGCCGATCCTGCCGCCACCTCCCTGCCCCGGTGCAATCTTTCACTTTTTACATTTGATTTTAGTATCTGGGATAGAACTCAGGGGCATTTTATCTTTGAGCTACACCCCCAGCCCTGTTTTTATGTATTTTTTTTTTTTGAAAACAGGGTCTCACTAAGTAGCTGAAGCTGGCTACAGCCTGCAATCCTCGTCTCAGCCTCCCAACCCAGTACTGGGGTGACAGGTGTGTGCCACCATGCCCAGTGTGAGCTCAGAAGTTTTAAAACCGCCTATTCTTGTTCATGGCCACTTGGTTTCACTAATTCCTTTTTTTTTTTTTAATGGAACCAAGGGGCATGCTACCTCTGAGCTACACTCCCAGCCCTATTTTTATTCTTTATTTAGAAGCAGGGTCTCACTGAGTTGCAGAGGGCCTCACTAAGTAGCTGAGGCTGGCTGTGAACTGCGATCCTTCTGTCTCAGCCTCTCAAATGCTGGGATGACAAGTGGGTGCCGCCACACCCTGCTCCCAGCCCAATTTTTTATCCTTTTTTTTTAAACAGGGCCTCACTACGTAGCTGAAGCCAGTCTCACCTATGTACTGCTGGTGGTGCTGGCCCTGCGCCGCCACGGCCGGCTCGGGCGTGCCGTGTGTGCTGCCGTCCCCGAGGCTGTCCGACTTCTGCGCTGGCCGGTACCTGGGCAGGACACGTGGGCCTCCGTGAGGCCCCTGCGACATGCCGGGCCCGAGGAGGAGGCTGGCGGGGTGCAGTTTGGGTGAGAGCCCTCAAATGCCCTCTGGTGCACACGTGGGATTAGCCAGGCCCGTACTGCCGTGCACGTTGTCCCCGCACCAGTCTCCAGAGCCTTTTCCTCTGCCCGCTCAACCCTCGCTCCCGGCCCCTGGGTACTCCTGGCCGTCTCCGGCTTCTCCATCTACACTCTCACTCTTTTTTTTTTTTTTTTTTGGAACAGGGTCTCACTGAGTTGCGGAGGGCCTCACTAAGTAGCTGAGGCTGGCCGCGCACCGCGATCCTCCGTCCCTGCCTCCCGAGTGCTGGGGTGACACGTGCGCGCCCCCACGCCCGGCTTGAATGTCCCCCTTGTCAAGCCTTAAGGAGGCTCCAGCGTACGGGTCACCGTGCAATGCATGTGTATCCGCCTGTGTGCGGTGGCCGCAGGCCCGCGCACTGTTTCTCCCTGGAAGGCGAAAGGCTTCTTGGCCAGCCGCAGCGTTCCAGGGCGTGTGGCCTCGAGGAGCTTCTGACCACACTCTGCCTGAGCTGGGGCAGGTGGACTCTTGGGGCGGGAGCAGAGGAGAGAGGCCTCTTGACCACCTGAGCGGGTGCCTGCCCCGCGTGGACGGTGGGGCCGGCCTCCCGGGAGGGAGGAGGGAGAGCGTGCTTGGATCCCTGGGAGCGGCTGGGCGCAGGCCGGTGGCCGAGGCCTGTCCCCACGCCTAAGGCCACACAGCCCAGACACAGAGCCTGGTGTTTGCTGAGAAGGCGCTGGAAGGCTCTGAGGGTGGCACTGGGGCCCCGGCCAGGGCACTGAAGCCCACGGCGGTTCTGCGCTTGCGAGGGTCCCCGCAGGATCACCGGCACGGCCACGCTGGCTGCTCGCGTCCCACCTGCATTTGGGGTGGGAAGGTGATGGCGGCCCCCTGGTCCTCGGGCTGGCCCAGGCTCAGGACGTCTGCGATGGGTGTAGGAGGGAACGCTCCAGATGCCCCTGGCCTTCAGCAGGGAGCAGGACAGAAGCTCCTCCTGCCGGGGGGCTGACCACACTGCCCCTCCCTTCGCCTCTCCACATTTCTTTGGATTTGGGGATTGAACCTAGGAGTTTTACCTCTAAGCTACACCCTCTGTCTCTTTTGTTTTTCATTTGGAACCAGGGTCTTGCTAAGTGGCTGAGGCTGGTGGCCTCAAGGCTGCAATCCTCCTGTCCCAGCCTCCCAAGTGCTGGGATGACAGGTGTGTACCACCACACCGGGCTCCTCCTAAACTTTTAAATGAAGGTCTGTGATTCCAGCCCGTGACACGTGGCACAACAGAGACAGCACAGTTGTCGGCATTCGGTTCCCCGGGCTGGGCGGGTGGCCGGGTGGCGCGCAGCGGCCCTCCTCTGTGGGGTGCTGTGGCGGTGGACACGTGTCACTACCGGGCACACGAAAGGCGCAGTGGGACGTACAACAGCAAGAGCCGGCCCGCTGGGGCCCCGCCTCTGGGGGACGGTGCTGCGGGGCCCGTGTGTGCCTGCGCACTCGGAGAGGCTGGGGACCCCCCACAGCTGCCCTCAACACAAGCGCGGTGAGCCCCGGAAGGCCTGAGCCGGCCTCCGCAGCTCCTGGCCTGGCCCGGGCGCCCGGCACCCACCTGGGCTTCTGGTGCACGGGCTGCTGCCGCATGGCCATGTACTGCGCGTCCTCCTGCAGCCGGTTCAGCGGAGAGTCCGGCTTCAGGCGGATGCCATAGTAATGGTATTTGGAGTTGCCCCTGAAACCAGACAGCCAGCGTCAGAACGCCCGTGGCCATCCCAGGGCCCTGCCCCACTTGTCCTGGGCCCTTTCTTTAAAGGTACGAGTGGGTGAACCCGGGCGCTCTACCTCTGAGCAACGCCCCAGTCTTATTTATTGCAGCACCAGGGATGGGACCCAGGGGCGTTCTACCTCCGAGATACACTCACAGTCCTAGATTTTTGTCTTTTTGCGTGTGTGTGTGGGTATGGGGATGAAGCCCAGGGACATTCGACCTCCGAGCCACACCCCCTGCTCTATTTTTTTATCTTGAAACAGGGTCTCACTAAGTTACAGAGGGCCTCACTAAGCAGCTGAGGCTGTCCGCGAACCACAACCCTCCGGTCTCAGCCTCCCGAATGCTGGGATGACAAGTGTGCACCACCACGCCTGGCTTTGTTTCAACATTTTTAATGAAACATTTCTCAGCCGGGCGTGGTGGCGCACGCTTGTCATCCCCGCGCTTGGGAGGCGGAGACAGGAGGATCGCGCAGGTTCGAAGCCAGCTGCGTGCGCTGGCTCAGGAGACCCTGTTTCCAAATAAAAATATAAAATAGGTCTGGGAGTGTAGCCCGGAGGTAGAAGGGCTTCCAGGAACCCCAGTACCACCAAAAAATTTAAAAAAAAATTTTTTTTTAAATTTCTTCTCCTTCCAGTACTGAAGACTGCACCCAGGGAGCTGTACCATACAGCTGTACCCCAGCCCCTTTTATTCTATGTATATATTTATGTATTTATTTTGGTGGTACAGGATGGAACCTAGGGGGCATTCTACCTCCAAGCTACACCCTGTGTGTGTGCATGCGCGTATGTGAGAGAGAGAGAGGGAGGGGGGGCACGCTGGCAAGTGAATCCAGGGGCAGTCTATCTCTGAGATACACCCCTAGCCCTATTTTATTCTTTATTTTTGAAATAGGGTCTCACCAAGAGGGCTGTCTAAGAACTGCAATTCTCCTAGCTCAGCTTTGAAAGCACTGGGATTACAAGCATGCGCTACCACACCCAGCTTTTTTACTTTTATTTTTTAAGTATTTATTTTTTGGTGCTGGCTCCCCGAGTTGCAGAGGCCTCACTATAGCTGAGGCTGGCTGCGCACCGCGACCTCCTGTCTCGGCCTCCCCAGCTCTGAGATGGCAAGCCTGCGCCGCCACCTGGCTCCTCTGTATTTTCATTTTAGCTCTGGGCCTGGCGATGGAGCCAGGGCCCTGGCCCTGCCCCGGGCCTCCCGCAGAGGCGCGAGGCGGCTTACCTGGTGCCCAGGCGCCGCGTGCGCAGGCCCATGAACACGGAGCGGATGAGCTTCCCGAAGGAGGCGGCGTTCACGGGGTCCAGCTTGTGCTCCTGGCAGTGCCGGAGGTAGTGGCTGTACAGGGAGCTGCGGGGCAGGCTCACACCTTCGGCGGTCTCGTAGTTGTCCAGCAGCCACTGGAGCTGGGCGAGAGCGGGCAGGTGAGCGCGTGCGGAGAGGGGCGCAGCCGGCCTGCCCCCGCCCTGCCCCCGGCCGCTTCTTTCCCTTTGTGTTTGGTGCTGGGGACTGAACCCAGGGGCGTTCTCCCCTCAAGCCACACCCCAGCAGCTCTTCTTGTTTTTGCTAAGTCCCGGAGGCCGGCCTCGAACCTGCCATCCTCCTGCCTCATCCTCCCAAGCACCGGGACCCAGGGGTGTGCCCCAGCCCGGCTTCGTTTGCTTCTTGCGTTCACCTTCCACCCCTAGTGATGGTTCATCTGCGCGCCCCCCCACCTGCCCTTTCAGCACTGCGGTCCACAGCCCCAAGGAGTGGCCAGAGCCCGGTGGACATCCAGCAGGGTAATCACACTCGCGCCCACCCTGACGCCGGCCATGACAGCACCTAGGCCGCCCATGCAGGCGGCAGAAGCCAAAGCCGCGCCCAGCATGCAGCGGCGGGGACTGGACCGTCCTGCCAGCGGCCAGCGCCCCCCATCCCCGGGCGAGGGTCCTGAGCGGCCGATTCCGTTCCCTATCCTAGGGGCACAAAGGCCTCGCTGCCAGCCAGACACGGAGAAAGGACAGGGCTGCGTGCACAGGAGGGCTGGCCCTGGCCTGGCCTGCACAGCTGCCTCCCAGCGCCCGCCCCCTCCACCTACCCTGCCTCTGTCTTCTTTCTCCTGTGGGTATGTGTGGTATTAGGGATTGAACATAAGGGCATTCTATCTCCAAGCTAAGCTCCCAGCCCATCTTTATTTTTACTTATTTATTTTGTGGTACTAAGGATGGATCCCAGGGGCATTCTACCTCTGACCTACACCCCCAACCCTAGTTTTTATTCTTTATTTTGAAACAGGGTCTCACTGAGTTGCAAAGGGCCTCGCTAAGTAGCCGAGGCTTTCCCCGAACCGCGATCCTCCTGTCTTAGCCTCCCAAATGCTGGGATTACAAGCGTGCACTACCATGCCCGGCTCTTTACATTTCTTGAAACAAGGTCTCTCAAGGTGGTTGAGTCTCGCTAGGTTGCTGAGGCTGGCCTCTAACCCGACATCCTGAGGGCCGGCAGCACGGTGCCACAGACCTGGACCTCAGGCTGCACCAAGCAGGCAGGCTGTGGAAGCCGAGCCAAGCTGGGCATGCCCAGAGCCGGCCTGAGCCTGGGCACTGGAGCCCGAGCCGCTGCCACCAGGCCAGGACAGCTCCCGCTGCTCCCGGTGTGGCTGGGTCACCCGTGGACACCGCTGCTCAAGGGCCGCGGCTGTCATGAGCACTTCCTTATAAGGAGAGAGAGCCGGCCCTGCTGGCGCTTCTGCATCCACGGGTTCCGGGGATGCCCGCACTCAGGCCGCTGCGAGTCCCTGGGTCCCGGCCCTGCCGTGGGCAGGGCGCAGCCCTGGCCTCCTGGCTGCCAGGGCGGCCTCTCCCAGGGCCGGGACGTGCCCACGCCTTCCCAGGTGGGCCCCTGCCGCCGGCTCTGTCTGCCTGCTTGTGCTCTTTTCTTTCTCCCTGGGTGCTGAAGACTGAGCCCAGGGAAGTTCTACTGCTAAGCTACTCCCAGCCTCTTTTGTTTTTATTTTGAAGCAGGGTCTCACTGAGTTACTGTCTGCTGGCTTCCAGCCTGCGATTCTCCGGCCTCAGCCTCCCAAGGAGTAGATTCACAGGTGTGTGCCGCCATGCCCAGCTCCTTCTAGTACCTCCCTCTCTGCTTGCATTCATTCATTCATTCATTTATTTATTTATTTATTTATTTATTTATTTTTGCGGATCCGGGGATGGAGCCCAGGGGCATTCTACCTCCAAGCTATACCCCAGCTCATTTTTTATTCTTTATTTGGAAACAGGGCCTCACTGAGTCGCAGAGGGCCTCACTCGGTAGCTGAGGCAGGCCACGAACTGCGACCCCCCTGTCTCAGCCTCCCGAGTGCTGGGATCACTGTGCGCCACCACACTCGCTTTTTATTTTTTACTACTTATTATTTATTTTGCAGTACTGGGGATGGAACCCTGGGGCATTCGACCTCTGAGCTACACCGTGGCCCTATTTTTTAGTCTTTTTATTTTTTGAAACAGGGTCTCACTAAGCTGCAAGGGGCCTCGCCAAGTAGCTGAGGCTGTCCGTGAACCCCAATCCTCCTGTCTCAGCCTCCATGCCCGGCCACCCTCTCTCTTAAGGTGACTGTCTCAGGTACTGGCCTGCAGGCTATGCTGTCCTTGTCCTTAAAATGACCTTTGATCTTTGGTTCCTTGAGTCCAAATACAAAGGTCAAACAAGGTGAATGTAATCCTGTCCTGCTTTAGCCCCCAGAAGGTGGGTGATGGAGCTGACCACGTGGACAGTGCCCGCCCTGAGCAAGGACGGCCCCTCCAAGTGAGGGCTGCGGGAGGCTGCCCGCTCCCAGTGGCCGCCTCGGGCAGGGTTCCACCTTAGCCGAGGAGGGCTGGCTGACCGGCCGAGCCCTGGAGGGCCGATCCCACCTGAGCGCCGATCACTGTCCGGGGCTCACTCTGCGCGCCCCGTCTCACTGCCTGTGTCTCCCACAGTCTCCACCTCTGCCTCCGGCGTGGGGCTCCCCGGAGTGAGTCTCCTCCTGTTGTGGTCCCCGAGTTCAGTTCTGACCCAGCCAGTGCCCATGTGGCTGGGCGGGTCCTGGGGAGCAGGCAGCACGACTAGCCGTGCCCGGGTCTGCAGGGCCAGTGGCGTGATCTCATGGGCACTCAGGCCCGAGGGGCATCCCTTGGCCGTGCCCCCACCCCAGAGGCCAGCCCCGAGCCCTCTGCGTCCTCTCCAGCCCTCACACCTGCCCACAGGACCCAGTGTGTGGAGCGGACTTTCCAGAAAGATGGCGTTTCTCCCCGTCTACACCTCTGGCTCAGAGGGAAGAGCTTGAGGGCAGGCCCCTGGCCCCTGCTACCCATGCTGGGGCTCCAGCCGTGGAGGGACACCACCCGGAGGCCTGAGCTCCCCACAGAGGGGCTGGAGAGGCGGTACTCGGGGACAAGGGCTGCCACAGACTGTTAACCTTCCCGCACCCTGCCTGCCTGCCTGGCCCCACGCAGGCTGCTCACACGAGGGCAGGTACAGGGGATGGGTTCCCCTGGGATGTGTCCGTGGGGAAGCTGTGGGCCAGCACTGCCGCATGGCAGGATGGCGGCCTGGAGGTTGGCACGAGCGGGGCTCTGTGAAGGGAGCAAGCACCTGCTGCCCCTCGAGTGGCCGGCCCTCTGAGGTGCCACCCACCACTCCTGCACAGGACCTCCCCAGACACCGCTCTGCCCCACAGCCACAGACTAGAAATTGAACCCAGGAGCACTCGACCTCCAAGCTACATCTCCACCCCTATTTCAGTTTTCTTTTCTCTTTCTTTTTTTTTTTTTCTTTTTTTCTTTTTGCTGGGCATGGTGGTGTATGTCTGTAATTCTAGTACTTGGGAGGCTGAGACAGGAGGATTGCAGGTTCAAGACCAGCCTCAGCAAGTAGTGAAACTCTCATCAACCTAGCGAGACCTTGTTTCCAAATAATAAAACTGGGCTGGGGGGGGCGTAGCTCAAAGGTAAATGCCTCCGGGCTCAATCCCCAGTACCATAAAAGATAAAATAAGTGCTTCTGTTTTTCTTTTTCTTTTTTTGTTTTTGGTGGTACCAGGGTTCCTGGAAGCCCTTCTACCTCTGGGCTACGCTCCCAGACCTATTTTATACTTTTTTTTTTTTTTTTTAAAACAGGGTTTCTTAAGCCAGCGCGGCTGGCTTTGAATCTCCGCGATCCTCCTGTCTCCGCCTCCCAAACGCAGGGATTACAAGCATGCGCCACCACACCCGGCACTTCTGTTTTTCTTTAAAACAGAGTCTCCCTTAGTGGCTAAGGCTGGCCTCAAACCTGTGATCCTCCTGTCTGCCTCTCAGGTGCTGGGTTGACAGCGTGCACCTGTGTGTCTGGCTTCTTTTTTTCTTTCTTTCTTCTTTTTCCTTTTTTTTTTGGGGGGGGCGGGTCTGGGATGGAACCCAGGGGCATTCTACCTCCAAGCTACACCCCCTGCCCTATTTTTTATTCTTTATTTTGAAAAAGGGTCTCAATGAGTTGCAGAGGACCTAAGGAGCTGAGGCTGTCCTTGAACCACTGTCCTCCGGTCTCGGCCTCCGAGTGCTGCTGGGAGGACAGCATGCACCCCGCCCGGCCTTTTCCTTCTTCATGTCTGACTGCACTGCCTCCTCCCCGCCGGGCATGGAGGGTCCTTGCAGCCCAGGGGCCTGGCGGGAGGACCCTATGTCTCCCCCTGGGCCGGCCCAGGGGCCTCGCGGGGCCTCTCGCTGGCTCTGCCTGCGCACCTCCGCAGCATCTGCTCCTTATCTATTGGTTCTGTATGTATTTGCTTCTTTGTGGTGGTGCTGGGGATCGAGCCGGGGGTTCAACTCCCCAGCCCCTCCCCAGCCCTATTTTATTTCTCTAGGTACCGGGGTGCGACCCGGGGCTGGCGCCTCTGAGCTCCACCCCAGCCCCACTTGATTTTGGTTTGGAGACAGGCTGGCTGGTCACTGGGCCTCCTCTGCGGCGAGCGGGCGCGCACTTACATGGCTGTTGAGCAAGCCGCTTTTGTGTGGTGTGAGTCCTTCGCTTTTTTGGAGGTTTTCAATCGCCATTTCAAGCTAAAGAAACGTGTGCAGAAACAGAACAGAACAAAGTGGAGGGGAGAAAGGGAGTGAGATGGTTAGCATTGGCCAGGACTCGTGGCTCATGAACACCCACGTTCCGCTTCCAGCTCCTGCCAGACAGGCGCAGGGCCCGCCCTGCGGAGGGAGGGCGGCAGGCAGGGAGCATCCTTCCCTGCGGAGCAGGAGCCCACGGACGGCAGCAGGGGCCCCAGGCTCGGCTCTGCCACGGCCAGCGTGCACAGGCCAGGTTAGTGCGGTGGCTGCATCCAGCTCGGCCACAGCAAAGCAGGCATGGCGTCAGTGCGTGCCCCCCACCGCAGCCGCTGCCCGGAGGCCAGGTAAGCGAAGCAGGCAGAGGTGGCTGCTCTGTCCCCAGGCCCAAGACACGCAGGCAGCCTGGCCGCCCGTCTGCTCGAGTGGCAAGCGGAGCCGCAGAGCCGCAGAGGAGCCGGGAGGAGCGGCCGCCATGCACAGCTGCCACCGCCTTTGAGCGTGACCGACGCCCCTGCACAAAACGCGGGCGCATGAAAGCCACCACGCCCCGCGCCAAGGACGGAGCCGCCCAGCACCTCCTTCCTTCCTCCCTCTCTTCCTTTTCCTTTTTTTTCTTTTGGTGGTACTGGGGTTCCTGGAAGCCCTTCTACCTCCGGGCTACACTCCCAGACCTATTTTATATTTTATTTGGAAACAGGGTCTCTTAAGCCAGCGTGGCTGGCTTCGAACCTGCACAATTATCCTGTCTCCTCCTCCCAAGTGCGGGGATTACAAGCGTGCGCCACCATGCCAGGCTTTGAACTTATTTTCTTTCTTTCTTTCTTTCTTTCTTTCTTTCTTTCTTTCTTTCTTCCTTTTTGTGGGTCTGGGGATGGAACTCAGGGGCATTCAACCTCTGAGCTACACCCCCTGCCCTATTTTTTATTCTTTATTTTGAAACAGGGTCTCACTAAGTAGCTGAGGCTGTCTGCACACCGCGTCTCAGCCTCTCGAATGCTGGGATTACGAGTGTGCTCCACCACACCTGGCTTCCTTTTTACTTTTTATTTTGGTATCTTAGGGGTTTTTTCTGAAGATTGAACCTAGGGACATTTTACCTATAAGCTACACTCCCAGCCCTTAAAAAAATTTTTTTTAATTAGTTGGGCATAGTGGTGCACGCCTGTAATCCCAGTACTTGGGAGGCTGAGACAGGAGGCTCACAGTTCGTGGAAAGCCTCAGCTACTTGCTGAGGCCTCAGTGATGGAACCCAGGATGCTTTCTACCCAGGGGCTTTCTGCCTCCAAAGCCACACCCCAGCCCTATTTGTGTGTGTGGGTGGGGGGGGGGATCCTGGGGGTGGAACCCAGGGGCTTTTCTACCTCTGGGCTATACTCCCAGGCCTATTTTTTATACTTTATTTGGAAACAGGGTCTCACTAAGTTGCTGAGAGCCTCACTAAGTCGCTGAGGCTGGCTTTGAACCTGCGATCCTCCTGTCTCAGCCTCCCAAGCATGGGGATTACAAGTGTGCGCCACCACGCCCGGCTTGATCCCAGCCCTATTTTATTTTATTCTTTCTTTTGAAAAGGGTCTCACTGAGTTGCAAAGGGCCTCACAAAATAGTAACTGAGGCTGTCTGTGAACCATGATCCTCCTGTCTCAGCCTCCCAAATGCTGGGATTGCAAGCGTGTGTCCCGACGCCCAGCTCTCAATAGTTTCTAAGGCTGTCCTTGAACCTACGTCCCAGTCTGTCTCAGCCTCCCACGTGCCGGGATTACGGCGTGCACCACCGGGCCGGCAAGAGGTGGCTTATTTAAGGTTGCCACAGGCCTCCTGTCTGCTGGGCTGAGAGAAGAGAACTGGGGCTGTGCGTCTGCTCCTGCGTTCCCGTGCGCTGGGTGCCGAGGAGGGCTTGGGGAGGGGAGCGCGCCTTCGTCCATGGTACAGTAACGCTAGTTTTGCACCCAACCTTGACAACGGGCAGCGTCTTACAGTCTCAAGGCCATTCGTCATCTCTACCCAGTCATGTTAGGATATGGAGGTGACGCCAGTGTTTCGGGGGATGAGGACGGCGTCCATCTCTCCACGAAGGCGGAGGCAGAGAGACGGCAGGACCCCGGGGCGGGGCTCCGCAGACTCAGCGCCTGAGGGGCCGCCATCACGGAGGACGAGCAGCTGCGACCTGGCACGGAGGGCTCTGGGAAGCCCAGCGGCCTCTCAGCTGCCCCACGGGCGTCCCGGGTCCCGCGGCACGGCTCGGGCTGCACGGACTGCCAGGAAGCCTGGAACCTGGTGTCCCGCTCAACATCACACTAACCGGACCCCGCGCTCCCGAGGCCCTGAGGCGTGGGAGAGAGCGGGGAGCGAGCGCCGGGCCGCCAGGAGCTCAGTGCGGCGCTAGTCCACTGAGGCCGAGGGAGCGCGCAGGGAACTAGGAGGCCCATCAGCCTCGCCTCGCCAGACAATGTCGTCCACAGGAGAAACTGCAAAGAGGAACCACGCTGAATCCTAGAACTCTAGTATATTCGAGGCGGGCGCGGGGCACACGCTTGTCACCCGGCACTCGGGAGGCTGAGACAGGAGGATCACTCACGGCCAGCCTCAGCTACTCAGTGAGGCCCTGTTTCCAAATAAAGAATAAAAAATAAGCAGGGGTATAGCTCAGAGGTAGAATGCCCCTGGTTCCACCCCCAGACCCGCAAAACAAAAACAAACAAAGAGTGCAGCTGAAGAGAGGAGGGCGGAAGTCCCTGATCTGCTGGGAGACAAACCCACACATTCAAGTCTCCACGACGTTCAAGTCCACATGCCAAAAAGCCCGACCAGGGCCCGTTGCAATCGGGCTGCAGAGAGAGAGAGAGTCTGGAAACCAAGACAGAGGGACTCGGCGCGCCCCGGGACCCTCCGCGAGGCTCGCGGGGAGCAGCGTCAGAAAGCAGGGAAGCTCGGGGCTGAGGCAGGGGCCACAGGTTCAATGCCAGCCTCGGCAAGCCAGTGAGACCCCGCTTCCAGCCGAACAATAAAAGGGCTGGGGTGTAGCTCGGAGGAAGACAGCCCTGCGCTCGACCCTCAGCAGCAGCAGCAGCAGCAGCAGCAGCAGCAGCAGCAGCGAGTCACCCCAGGGCCCCGGAGCTGCGGGCTTTCCTTCTGCAGCCGAAGGCCACCAGGTGCGCCAGGTGGCCGTGTGCCTGGCCCCGCCGCAGAAGCCTGAAGCAGGCCTTAGGAAGGCTCCGGGCCCCGCCTCAGGCTCTGCTTCACCTCAGTGTCCACAGACAGCCCCCGGGGCCTGGGGCCTCCAGCTGGGACTCCAACATGGGAGGAGCCCTGAGTTAAAAAGATACCACCGAGCCGGGCCCACTACTTGGGAGGCGGAGACAGGAGGATCACAGGTTTGAGGCCAGCTTCGACTCCGCAACTGAGTGAGGTCTTGTTTCAAAATAAAGAATACAGAGCTGTGGGTGCAGCTCCGAGGTAAAATGCCCCTGAATCCAACCCTAGTTCAAAAGCAGAAAAACAAAAAGCAACAAGTGACCCTCACAAGGAGCGTGGGCGCTGAGACGCGCACTTCACATGTGACAGAGCTGGCCTCACGGCTCCCTCTGGGCCTGGGGAGGCCGCGGAGCGGAGCACCTCCTCCTGCACAACTCGGCCGCTTGCTTTGTGACACCGGGGTTAGCCCAGGGGCTTATTCGGAGCTACACAGTCCCAGTTTATATTTATTTATTTATTCATTTATTTATTGGTGGTACTGGGGGTGGAACCCAGGGGCTTTCTTACCTCCGGGCCATACTCCAGACCTATTTCATACTTTATTTGGAAACAGGGTCTCACTGAGTTGCTGAGAGCATCACTCAGTAGCTGAGGCTGGCTTCAAACCCGTGCGATCCTCCTGTCTCTGCCTCCCAAGCGCTGGGATTACAAGCGTGCGCCACCGCGCCCGGCTTCTATTTTTTATTTTGAAACAGGGTTTCATTGAGTTGTGGAGGCTGGCCGCAGACCTGCAATCCTCCTGCCTCAGCCCCCAGCACTGGGTGACAGGGTGCTCCAGCACGCCCGGCAGCACGCCTGGCTTCAAAGGCAGACGGAAGCCCGTCCTCCCTGGCGCCCGCCTGCGCCCCTGGTCTTGGTCTAGCGGGAGCAGGGTACTCTCGGGCAGCTGCCGGGGTGGAGGGGGCTCTTCTGTGCCCAGCCTTCCCTGGACATAACCCTGACAGAGAAAAGGAGGGTCTGCCGCGGTGGAGCCCGGAGCAAGCTCTCAATACAGAACTCCTGCTTTACAACAGAAGCTCGCCGGGACTTGGCTAGGAAGCGGCCCAAAGGCTGATGTGTCGACACCTTCGTCTGGCGCCGAGGCTTTGGGGAAGGGGCTGGACCAGGAGGGCTCTGATCTCAATGGGGTGGTCCGCTGACACTGAGAGGCCCAGGGGATGGCCGCGTGTCCCCAGGCCCTCTCTGTGTCTGTCTCTCGCTCCCTCGCTCTCCCTCTGGCTTACTGGTTATCATGAGCCGAGCAGCTCTCCTCGCCAGCCCTCTGCCTCTCCCAGGCCAGGGCGTGGCACCAGCCCGCTGTGACTAGGCCTTGAAGAGATATGATCCTATCCACGAAGCAAAGCGCTCCCGGCGTGTAAAGAGCGCTTGCAGACCAGGAACTGCAGGGGCTTCCCGGCCTCTGCGGCACCTGGGAAGCCACCTGCAGCTCAGCACAACCACAGCGCACGAGCCCCCAGAGCCAGGCGAGGCCCCAGAGCCAGGCGAGGCCCCAGAGCCAGGCGAGGCCCGGCCTGTCCCCGCAGGGCTCGACGGAGGCTCTCTTGAGACCCACAGAAAGCCGGGGACCCCCACTTGTCCCACAGCGCAAGATGGAGGTTTCTAGAGACCCAGAGCAAGTGGTCTGACCTCAGGTCCACCCGCTCCTCCCTGGACGTCCTCATGGTGCCGACGTGCAAGAGACGGAGGCGTCCCTGGAGGGAAGGAGCCGAGCGCCCGGGCGGCGCCTGCGCTGGAGGTGCCCAGCGAGGCTGCGGGCGCGAGGCCCTGAGGTCTACGTCTAGGGAACACGTGCAGAAATGCTCCAAGGTCAAAGAGGATGACGCAAGCCAGGACCGCCCAAACAAACAGCGCGCCGTGCCCCGACGGAAGACGCCGCGGGGGGACGCCAGCTCCCCGCACAAACCCGTGGGCTTGTGACAGGACGCTGCCCTGGGCCGCGGCGCCTTACACTGATGCGAGCAGCCAACCGGGCCTCGCTCTGCTCACTGTGCCTCGCGCCGGGCGCCGGCAGCCAGAGTGCCCAGAAGAGCAGCCGCCGCCTGGACAGGACCCGCGGCCAGTGGCCTTTTTTTTTGGTACTGGAGATTGAACCCGGGGGTAGTCCACCACCAAGCTACACCTCCAGCCCTTTTCATTTTTGATTTTGAAACAGGGTCTTACTAGGTTGCTAAGGCGCTCACCAAGTTGCTGAGGCTGGCCTCAAACCTATGGTCCTCCAGTCTCAGCCTCCCAAGGACTGGGATTACAAGCCTTGGCCATGATGCCTGGCTCCCTCTGATTTTTGACAAAAGTGCAAAAGCAATCCAGTAGAAAAAGAAGAGTTGTTTTATTTCTAGAAAATAAAGCTAGAAGAACTGGTTGTTTCTTATGCGAAAAAAAAGTCATCAACCTCTACCTTACATCTTGTATAAAAAGCAAAACCACAAAACTTTTCAAAAGACAGTAGGAGAAAGCTCTCAGGACCTGTGGAGGAGCCCCAAGAGAAGCTTAATAAAAACCAAAATGTCTTTTCTTTCTCATCCAGAGACACACATCAGAAAATGTGAGGACACACCATGCCTGGAAGAGTATGTGCAGCTCACGTATGTGACCCGGGACTGGTGTCCCCAATATAAAAGGAACCCCGAAAGCCAGGCGCGGGGCGCGCTCGTCATCCAGCACTCGGGAGGCTGAGACCGGAGGATCGCGGTTCACGAACAGCCCCAGCTACTTAGTGAGGCCCTCTGCAACTCAGTGAGACCCTGTTTCAAAATAAGAATAAAAAATAGGGCAGGAGGTGTAGCTCAGAGGTCGAGTGACCCTGAATTCCATTCCCAGTACTGAAAAAACAAACAAACAAAAAGAACCCCGAAGGCTGGGCAGCGAGGGCTCCCTCGGTGCCTGGGAAGAAGGGCCTACGCCCCGCCTGTCCCGACAGAGGAGCTAGGCACGGCCTGGGCCAGCCGCTGAGGTCACGCGGCCAGCAAGTTCCGGGGGATATTTACCTAAAGGAAGGGGAGCCCGCGCCTGTGGCCGGGGCTGCTTTCCCGCGCTGGAAACCCTGTCAGACACTGTGGCCAAGCAAACCCTTCTCCGCAGCCACAGAGGACAGCCACCATCACGCTGCGCCCGTGCCGGGCGGAGCAGCGTCTCAAAGGCTCCCCACAGCCAGGCTGGCGGCCACGCCTGTCAGCCCATCCCCGGGAGCCCGAGACAGAGGATCACAGGTCCGACGCCCTCAGCAACTCAGCAAGGCCTTGTTTCCACACAAAAAGTAAAACGGGGCTGGGGTGTAGCTCGGAGGTAGGGTGCCCCTGGATTCCACCCCAGCACCACAAAAATGAAGATGACCCCATCACTGCGTGTGGGTGGCTCTCCCTGAGAGCGGCGCCGGCAGGCTGGGTGCGGGGAGGTCCCGCGGAGGGGCCTCCAGGGAGCTTCCAGGGCCGCCGGCAACTGCACAAACCTCACGTGTCCACCAGGAAGGCAATGCACTCTGCCAATCCCAAGCCGCGCCAGGTGACAGAAGCCAGCGTGGGGACCTGGCTGCGCGGCGGGGCCGGCACCTTCCCGGGGCGAGCCGCCTCCCTCCTCCCAGTGCGCTTTGGCCCACAGGTGGGTGGTGACCATGACAACCCCGAGAGACGCTTCGCTTGTGGCCAGTTTGCGCAGGGCCCGTGACCTGGCACGTCACCCGTGCCGCGTGGAGGACTGAGGCCGAGACACGCTGTCTGGCCCGGCCCGTCTGTGGCTGACGGGGCTTCCCCGGCGCCCCTGCTCCCCGTCCCGCTGCGCGGATCCCCGGGCCCCGGGACCTACCGTGGCTGGTGAGGACCGGGCGGTGTGTGCCAGGGAGTGTCTCGTGCCGTCCGTCCCCCCGTGGATGAGGTAGGCTCCGGCGCCGGACACGATGGGGCTCCCCCCGACATCCACGGCGATGCCCACCATGCTGTGGGAGGGCACCGCCGGGGGGGACGAGGCTGCCACCGTCACCTGGCCGCCGCCCGGGGCCTCGAAGTACGAGGCCGCGCTGCTGGGGGCGTACATCTGAGGCTCGGGGTCGTAGGCATAGGCCGCGCGTCTGTGGGAATCAGAGAGGTCCCCTCGGAGCCCGTCCCAGCCACACTGCACGTGAGAGCTGGGCCCCCGGGGCTGCGCGCGTGGGGCCACTGAGATGGGCTATCGAGGCCAAACGCAAAGGGACTTCAAAGCCAACAGTTCTGAAAATACTCAGATGGCCAGGGCACGACAGAAATGCTCCCACCAAACCAAGCTGTGTGTGTGTGTGTGTGTCCCTGAGGACTGAGGCCAGGGGTATTCGACCTCTGGGCTACACTCCAGCTCTTTTTGTTTTTATTTGGAAAGAGGGTCTCACTGTTTGCTGCAGACCTCACTCCTCACTCGGGCTGTCCTCCAATCTGTAATCCCGTCTCAGCCTTCCACGTACTGGGATTACACACACGCACCGCCCGCCTGGCTTAAAATAAATCCAAGTGGGCCACACATGGGAGCTCCCTGGTGGAGACAGAATAGGTCTGCGTCTCGGGCTCAATGTTATGTGGATCTGTACACGAGACAAGACTGCAGAAAACCGCGCACACGCCTGCCTGTGCACACACACAGGTCCACACGCGCGCGCACGGACGCACATCGCAGCCCGCGGGCTGGTCAGCAGTCCTGTCCAGGGCCAGTTGCTGGCCGTGGTGTTCCGCACTCACGGAGCGGCTGCCCCATGGCGAGCGGGCATCTGTGTACTAAGCCACAATTCCCAGTGAGTCCAGGATCATGGTGAAACAAACTATTAGCCGTGTGCGGGGCGCAGCCTGGCACCCAGGACTCGGAGGCTGAGACAGGAGGATCACAGGCTCGAGGCCAGCCTCCGTAAGTAGGGAGACTCTCGGCAGCCTGCGGAGACTCTGTGTTCAAGACAGATGGTATGGGCTGAGGGAGGAGCCGGAGCGAGGAGGCCGCTGGGTCCTGTCCCCAGCACCCGAAGTAGGAAACAAAACAAAACACCCCCCAAAATCCATAACAACGAAATTGCATTAGAAGAAGGGTTTCTGAGCAATGCCAAGCTCTCCTTTAGCGTTTAAGGGTCAGCGGGCACGGTGCCATGTGCCTGTCATCCTAGAAGTGGGGAGGCTGAGAGTGGAGGCTCGCAGGTTTGAGGCCAGCCTCAGCAGCTCAGTGACACCCTGAGTCACACCAAAAGGCGCTGAGGGTGGAGCTCAGAGGCCGAATGCCTCTGGGATCCCCAGCACCGCACGCGCACGCACACGCACACGCACACGCATGCACGGAGGGGAAGGGCTCCGCTGTGAAGACTGGACCTCCACGTTTAGAGGAGCCGCTTCTTTTCCAAGGACGAGCCTAGGTCCGCGGTGTCCGCGGTGGACAGGGTCAGGGTCAGGGTGGGCGCGGCACCTACATGGCTCCGTTGGTGTAGACGGCGTCGCCCCCCTCCACGTACTGCACCTGCGCGGGGTACACGTGCTGCACCTGGAACGACAGGCGGGCGGTTACGGGGGCCCCCGCCTCCCGGGTCCTTAGGGCCGCGCCGCACCCCCCGCTGGCACTTCTAGAAAGAGCGAGGGAGGCGGGGTGTGGAGCCGACGACAGGCCGGGCGCGGTGGCACACGCCTGTCATCCCGGCACTTAGGAGGCGGCGGGAGGAGGACAGCGGGTTCGAGGCCAGCCTCGGCAGTGCAGCAAGGCCCTCAGCGCCCGAGGGAGACCCTGCCTCAAAGTAAGAAATAAGACAGGGCTGGGGCTGTAACTCAGCAGGAGAAGGCCCCTGGGTCCAATCCCAGGACCAAAAACACAGAAAGAATGTTCTGTTTGAAATAGCTTCCAGGAGAGCTTTCTGGGTGGCCCAAGACTCCAGAGCAGGAGCAGCAGGGAGACGGCGCGGCGGGCACGGGGGGCACCCGCGCCCAGGGGCGGCCTCCTTACCTGCTGTGGCACCTGCTGCACCCTGGGGAGGGAGATCGGCTGCATCGCGGCCCCCTTGGGGGCGGTGCCAGCCGCCTGGACCAGCACCCTCTGAAAGCAAAGGCAGGGCGGTCAGGCGAGGCCCGCGGCGCTCCCCGGCGGCCGGCACGCCGCGCACTCCCCGCGCCCTTGCCCACAGAGCCGTGGAGGGGCAGGCCGCGGTGGCCACCTCCCTGGGAGGCTGAGACGGGAAGGCTGCTCTTTAACTCAGAAACTTGTTTCACACAAATAAACAAAAGAAGCCGGGCACTGTGGTGCACGCTTGTCATCCCCGCACTTGGGAGGCAGAGACAGGTTCGCACAGGTTGGAAGCCAGCCGGGCTGGCTTAAGAGACCCTGTTTCCAAATAAAAAAAAATATAAAGTAGGTCTGGGAGTGTACCCCGAAGATAGAAGGGTTTCCAGGAACCCCGGTACCACCAAAACCAAAAAAACAAAACAAAAGGCGCGGGGGCCTAGCTTAGAGGGAGAATGCCCCTGGTTCAATCCCCAGCGCCACACACAAAAAGAGAAAAGGAAGAAGCCAAAGGGCCGGGGTGGGGGGCGGAGGCGCTCAGGCCCGCGCCTGCGCGTCGCCGGCCGCCTGCTCTTCCCAGGTGGCACTGGCGTTGCTGGTTGTGGTGTCGGTGCGGCCTGGCCTGTGGACACCCTGGTGGACACGAGCGGGGCACACAGCCCCCGGGGGGCCGAGGTGTCACTGTAGACGAGGGCGTCCCCGCCGAGCCGCGCTCTGAGCAGCGGAGCAGCCGGGCGTGGCCATCACAAGCGCACGGCCAGGGACGAGAGAGCCCGGCCGGCCAGCTCCCACGGTGGAGCGGACTCAGCCGGGAACAGGGGCAGGCCGCGCGGGCAGCTAGGGGTGGGCGGCCGGCGGCCGGCCAGAGGCAGGAGTGCTGGCAGGCGCGGGGCTGCGGGAGAGGAATGGGCGGTGACTGCGGCCTGGCGTCTTCCTTCTCTGCCGCGCGTTGAACACAGGGCGCTCTGCCTCCAGGCTACACACGGCTCCACGTTACTTGAGCCAGGGTCTCTGAGTAGCTAGGCTTCCTGGGACCCGGGACCCTCCTGCCGCAGCCCCCCAGCACTGGGATCTTTCCGGAGGGAGGAATGTTCTGGAACTCGTTCGCGGCGATGGCGTGGTGTTGTGAATAGCCTAAACCACTCACTCGTCCACTTGAAACGCTCGGTCCCGCGGTCTCGATGAGGAGCAATTAAGAACCGGGACCGAGCTGGGCGCGGCGGCGAGCCCAGGACCCCACGCCGGCCGCGCGGGCAGCAGCGAGGCCTCGGCCGAGCTTCGGGACTGGGAAGAAGGAAAGCGCGCCGGCCTCTCCTCTGCTCCTGGGGATGGACGGGCTGTCCCATCTCTGCTCCACCAGCCCTATCTTATTTCTTATTTGGACACGGGGTCTCATCAGTCGCTGAGGCCGGCCGCAGCCCGCGGTCCTGGTGTCTCGGCCTCCCAGGGGCTGGGGAGCCGGTCTGGGTGGCCCCCCGGAGCCGAGGCTGTTACCTGAGGGGACGCGGGCACGGGCTGGGCCGCCGCCGCGGGACGCAGGGCCACGGACGCGGGCGAGTCGGAGCCCCTCTCGGAGTTCTGCATGCTCAGTCCTGCGGGGTAGGGGAGGCCGTGAGCGGCTCCGGCTCCCGCGGCCCGGCCGAGGGGCTGCACGGAGGGGCCGGGGAGCGGAGCCAGAGGATGATTCTCCGAACCTGAGAGCCACTGGACCCGCGCAGGAGGCCTCCCAGAGCCCCTCCTCCTTCCCCGCGAGCAGACGCGCCCTTCCGGAGGGCTGGGGCAGGTTCGCTCACTGAACTAGCGGCCCCAGACTCCTGATGGATGCTTGCTATCTGAGGGCCTACGTACCCCAACTCCAGTTGGTAAACCCCTAGGGCCAGGCCTCTCAAGGTCAGCACTGTAGGGACTGGGGGCTTAAGATGTTTTCTTTGGGCTATGCTGGGGATTGGACCCAGGAGCATTCTATCTCCAAGCCACATCCCCAGCCACCCTCCCTCCTCCTCCCTCTCCTCCTCCTCCTCCCCCTCATTATTATTACTGGTGCTGGGGACAGAACCTCGGGGCATTCTACCTCTGACCAGCACCTTGAGCCCTATTTTTCTTCTTTATTTTGAAAGAGGGGCTCACTAAGTTGTGGAGGACCTAAGTTGCCAAGGCTGGCCTCAAAACTGCGATCCCCCCATCCCAGCCTCCAAGTCCTGGGATTTCAAGCGTGCGCCACCACGCCCGGCTCTACTTGAGTTTTTATGTTGAAGCAGGGTCTCACTAAGTTGCTTTGTCTGGCCTCAGGCCTGGGGTCCTCCTCTCTCTTGGGAGTCTCCCAGGTACTGGGAGCCACGGCTTATGAAGCCAAACTAACAACAGATTGAACAAACTGTGCTTGGGTCTGCGCCAGTGCAGGCCGTCCTGTCTGGGGCGCTCCCAGGTCCCTTCCCCGGAGCCTGGGAGCCCCTGGCGCCTCTCCTGGGGTCCTGGGTGGCTGGCTCGTGCCTGGCCACCAGGTGGCACCAGAGGCCGCCACCAGCCAGCGTGCTCAGCGGAGGCCGCGCTCCTCCAAGCCTGGGGACGTGAGGCCAGGCGCAGCGCCGCACACTGAGTCAGAAGACAGGGAATTTCGCACTTGTGGGCTGCCGGTCTCCCCTCGACCCACCCGACTGACTCGGGGAGTCCCGTCAGAGGTGACTTTTCTCTAAACGTTTCATGGGTCGCTTGACCGCCTGTCCCCAGGCTACAGAGCAAGCGGCCCTCAGCGAGACTCAGGAGCTAGGGAGACCCGGTCCAAAATGGAAGGTGGAGGAGGGGTGCGGCTGCAGCTCGGAGGTAGAAGGGCCTGGGGTCCGTCCCCAGTCACACACAATCTGGGGAAAAGTGTTTGCAAACATGTATCTGACACCAAGTCTCACCACAATAAGTATGTAGCTATCACATAATATTTACATAATGGACCATCTGTATCCTTCACTTCAACAAGACAAGTAAACCCACAGGGAGACTGGGCAGAAGACTCCAGGCACTTCACAAAGAAAAGCAGATGTTCACCCCCCTCGGCACCAGGGAAACGCAAATCCAAGCCACCAAGGGGCACTGAAGGGAGGCTGCTGTGAGGACAGGAGCCACTGCAGCCTCCCCAGCTGCTGGGGCCGAGCTGAGCCACGCCCGCAGGATGGCGGTCCCCCAACACGGACCCACCCTTCAGCCCCACATCCCTCTCCTGGGTATCTGCCTGAGAAACATGAAAATAGATCCTTGACCGAAACAACTATACAAGCACCTTCACAACAGCCAGAAAGAAGGGGGAAAGCAAACATGTCTCCTGAGGAGAATGATGAGAAATTTTAGATTGGGATCATTTAAAGATACATGTAGTAATCCCAAAATCAACTACTGGCAATTAAAAAAAGAGAGAGAAGCTGGGCGTGACGGTGCATGCCTAGAATCCCAGCTACCTGGGAGGCTGAGGCAGGAGGAGGGAGGGAGGGAGATGAGCCCCGGCAACACGGCAAGTGAAGACACCACGGCCTGGGGAGGCGACTCAGTGGTGGCGCCTGGGTCCAATCTCCACACAGGACAGCAGGAGAGGAAGGTGGAGCAGGCGGGGGAGAGCGAGGCTGCAGAGGGACACACTGGACCCTCGTGTGCGCGTGCGCGTGCGCCTGACTAGGGACTGAGCCAGGGGGACGCTCCCTCTCAGTAGTAGGCCGGTGATGCACACCTGTGACCCCAGGACTGGGGAGGCCGACACAAGAGGATCGCAGGTTCCAGGCCGGCCTCAGCTACTGAGGCCCTGTTTCAAAATGAAGAGTAAAATAGGGCTGGGACGTAGCTCAGAGGTAGACTGCGCCTGGACTTGATCCCCAGTGCCACAAATACAATAGGCGGAAGCCTGTAAAGAGGGCAGCGCGAGGGCAGGAGGGCACCGCAGCCTGGCCGTGCCGTGGCCTCCGTTGGGGCCGCCTTTCCAGCGCAGGTGGCCCCCTGCCCGCCTCGCGGGTGCCGTGGCCCCGCTGCGCACCTGCTGCTCCCCGGCCGGATCTGCGAGGAGACCTCCCTCACTTAGGAAGGAGGGAGGAGGGCTGCGCACCCTCGGGCAACGCGGAGGAGCAGCTCCCCAGTGAAGGCTGCAAGTTTCTGACTCAATAAGGAAAGGCCAGGCCACTGCCATCTATGCGAGCAGGCCGCCCTTGTCTCTGTCCGCACTTCGTAGCTGGGCGTGGTGGATAAGAGAGGATCGTGGTTGGCGGCCAGCCTCAGCTACTTAGTGAGGCACTCCCTCCGCAAGTTAGTGAGACCCTGTTTCCAAATAAATAATAAAAAACAGGGCAGGGGTGTAGCTCGTGGTCGAATGCCCCTGGGTTCCATCCCAGACCCGCAAAAAAAAAAAAAAAAAAAATCGCTCCGAGATGTATGGAGGTAGACAGCCTCTGGGTTCAATGCCAGTACCATCAAATTAAAAAAAAAAAAAAGGCTGCGGCCTGGCCCCTGGGGGCACGGGAGAGCCGGGGCCAGGGCCCTCGGTTGCAGTGCGGGGTTGGATGGGAAGCGTGGCGGCACCTGCCTCTGGCCCCCTGCCTCTGGCCCCGCTGCAGCCCGGAGTGAATGGATCTGCCACACACACCGCGAGGAGCCTGATGTTTACAGGAAAATACTCCCGTCGCCTAGTAACCGGCAGCCGTGGGGAAAGGAAGCCGCCTGGCCAGCCCGCGGTCTGGGCAGCTCCTGGGGCTGACTCACCACAGCTGAGCGATCTCCTTTCCCTTCCTGCTCCTCCTCAGCCAGATGCGCTCACCTGCCCTGCGGCCACCATGTCTGACCACACGGGGTCAGGGAGGCGGCCAGCGGAGGCACCTTCCTTGCTGGTGACTTACTGTGCGGAGCGCGGGCGGGACCCAGAGGCCTCCTCCCTGCAGCTACACCCAGCCCTTCATTTTTTATTTTAAAACAGGGTCTTGCTAGGTTGCTGGCCTTGGACCTGCGATCCTCCTGCCTCAGCCTCCCAAGTGCTGGGAGTACAGGTGTGGCTGCCGTGCCTGGCACTACTTAACTTGGTGGGGTTCAGAGGCACCAGAGGTCCTTGGTCCCTGAGGCACTGTCTTTCCTCTGAAAAGCTGGAGCAAGCCGGGAGGCCTGGCTGTCCCCTGCAGTCAGGTCAGGAGCCAGTGACACGGGGAGAGATACTGCTGCACCGTCCCCAGTGCACGTCAAGGCCTCAGCACCAGAGGGCGCCCTGCGTGGGGCGCTGAGCCCAGGGTGGGCTCCTCCCGCTGTAGGGCTCCCAGCGCCTGCCAGTCTCCAGGGCCCCGGACCAGGTGTGGGGCCTCCCAGTCCCTCCCACTCCAGGCCAGGGCTCCCGCAGTCATGACCACGACAGGTCCCCAAGCACTGTCAAGCGTCCCCGGGAAGCAGAGCGCCCGGTGGAGACCCACTGCCCAAAGCGGACAGGTCTTCCTGCAGGGCACGGCGGCTCCGGGGCTACGGACAGGCGCGTGGCTGGCTGCATCCTGTGCAGGCCTGGGGCGGCCCGGGTTCTGTCTGCGAGCCACCCCCAGCCTTTCCACTTTGACCCGGGCCTGGGAAGCTGGGAGGCTGCCTCAAGCCGCTCCTCCTGCTCCTCCTGCTCCTCCTGCAGGAGCCCCGGCTGGCGGCCCCACCGCTTCCTTCTGCTTTCCTTTGCAGCAATGAACTTTCAAGGGCTGCTGCTGCTCCCGGTTTCTTTGAAATAAAGAATCTTCGGAATCCAAATTCCTTTCTCTTTCGGTAAGAGTTGGGCTTCTGCTCCTGTTCTTCTCAGTAGCCAAACCCCCTCGTCCAGCACAGCCCGGCCAGCGAGGAGGCTGGAGGAAGAGGGGGTCCAGGTTGACTTACCACGGAACGATTATCTCCTGGGGTACAGCCCGGCAGTGCTCCACCCGCGGCCTTCCTCTTTTTTTCTTTTGAGCCAGGGTCTGAGTCGCTGCCCAGGCTGGCCTTGAACTTGGATCTCGCTGCAGCCTCAGTCTCCAGGGCTGGGCGGCTCTGCCTCGGGACGTCAGAATGGGGGTCGTAATGGGGGACGGCGTGGCTTCGCTCTCTAAGAGCTGGGCCTGGGCGGCCTCGACTCTGAGGAGGCTGCTGCTGTGGGTGGCGTCGTGGATTCAGGGCGACTCCGGCCGAAGACCCACGGGGCCCCATTCTCGCCCAGCGAATGGCCAGGCGGGAGGCTGCCGTGCCCGCCGCTCACCAGTGATTACTGAGATGGCGCGGGACGGGCCGCCCTGACGCTAGAGGCTGGGCCGGGGCGCCTCCCCTCAGAGACAGGAAGGGGGGAGAGGGACGCACAGGCGCGCATCCTCAAGGTGCGCACACACGCAAACACATGCACAGGAAGACGAGTCCAGATTCACTGCCTCAGCAAGTAGCGAGACCCTCGCCACTCAGTGAGACCCTGTTTCAAAACAAAAAATAAATCGGGCTGGAGGTGTGGATTGGAGGTAGAATGCCCCTGGGTTCCATCCCCAGTACTGCCAAAAAACAACCAAAAAGAAAAGCCAGAAACCCCACGCACATCAGTGGCCGAGCCTCGGCGAGGGGCTGTGAGTGCGCTGCTCCCGCGCCCCTGTTGGCCGTGCCGTGTGCTCTCCTGATGACGAGCACCCTCATCCGTCCCCTGAAGAGCCTGAGGTGTGGCAGGGTCTCCATGGGGACTTGAAAAGGTTTAAACGAGGCTCTGTCGGGCGCAGTGGCCACGCTTGTCATCTCCGCGCTTGGGAGGCGGAGACAGGAGGATCGCGCTGGCTTAAGAGACCCTGTTTCCAAATAAAATATATATAAAAAATAGGCCTGGGAGTGTAGCCCGGAAGTAGAAGGGTTTCCAGGAATCCCGGTACCACCAAAAAAAAAAAAAAAGGCTCTATCTTCCAAAAAGAAAAAAAAAACTTGCTTCTGCTAGGAACTGGGTGTAAATAGCTTAGCAGAACTGGGCGTGGTGGCACGTCTATAGCCCCAGTGCTTGGGAGGACTTCGGGTAAGAATGTGGGGGGCCTTCCCCTCCTCTCCTGAAATTAAAATGTTAAGATACAGAACTAAGTCGGAGTAATCCTGCGAGTTCCTGCTTCTGTGCCCGCTTGCTAATACAGAAGCGGGTGAGAGTGAAGGCTCGCGAGCTCCGGCCCTGTAGCTGCCTGCGCAAGTCCGCGCTTCTGCAAGCCTGCCTACGCCCCATTTGCTTTAATGCTAAGAGTTGTTTTAATCTAAGAACCTGGTTTGCTGTTAGAAGTTGTCTTAAGGTTAGACTTGTCTTTTAAGACTCTTGTTTTGATGTTAGGAGTCGTTTCTTTAAAGTTTGAAATATTTTAAAATGTTATAAAGTGTTTTAGAGTTCTTGGAAGTGAGTTCTAAGCCCGCCACAGCCTTATCTATAAGAAAACATCTGGCCCTCAAGGCCCAAGCTAAAGGTTACCATAGTAACCAAGCCTAAGAGACACTCCCAGGCAGTGACGTAGAAAGGCTGTCCTTTAAAACCATTTCCTGTGAGCCGGGCGTGGTGGCGCACGCCTGTCATCCCTGGGCTGGGGAGGCTGAGACAGGAGGATCGCGCAGGTTCGAAGCCAGCCTCAGCTACTGAGTGAGGCTCTCAGCAACTTAGTGAGACCCTGTTTCCAAATAAAATAAAAAACGGGTCTGGGAGTCTAGCCCGGAGGTAGAAAGCCTCTGGGTTCCACCTCCAGTACCACCAAAAAAAATAAAAATAAAATCATTGGTTGCACTTGTTAACCTTTTGATTTGATGGGCTGTATCCTACCTTTTGGCGGGCCGTGACGTGTGCATAGACCCTGAAGTGGGCTCAGGGTCACTCAGCACATCCTGCCGTCCGTCAGTGAACGAGCGCTCGCTCGGCCACAGGGAGCTCTGGGCACCCCTCTACCGCAGCAGGCTGTGGAGGAGCCCGGCCGCGGGCCTGCCAGCGGGAGCTGCAGCACCTAAGCCCTGCGAGGGGTTTGCATCCTTCGTGAGCTCTTCGTTATTTGGGTAAGGGGGCGACTCTCGGACCCTAACAGTCGCAGATTCAACAACAGCCACGACATAGCGAGCCTCTCAGCGACCTAGCCTGACCCTGTCTCAAAGCAAAAATAAAAAAGTACCACCACCAACACCAATAATAACTTAGCGGAATGCAAAGCAGCTCCTTTGGCGGGACGAGCGTCTGTGCGCGCGTGAGTTAGTCACTGGAAACGGAACCTGCGAGCTCTACCCCAGCCCCAGACTGGGTCTTGCTGCGTCCCCACACGCCCACTCCCTGGCCTCTAGCCTCTAGCTGCTACTCCTCCGGTCTCAGCCTCCTGTCCCGGGGCGACAGGTGTGCCCTCCTGCCCCGGCCGGCGTTCTCTTTTTTAAGTACGTGCTGATGGTTAGGTTAGGTTAGGCGGGCGCAGGGCCGTGAGTGGCGTGTCCTAGCTGGCCTCCAGGGGCTCTTCCTGCACCACAAAACCGGCTCCCTCCGTTGCCGCAGCACTCGCAGCCCTGGTCTCACTGATGCCTCCCGCAGGGCCGGCAGCACGGCCTTGTTTTTGTTTAGTTTTTTTTAACAAGTTTGTCTTTGTGTGTTTCGTAACACAAATGACATTCCATTAGAACAGCACTGCAAGCGAGTTGGGAAACTTCTTCAGATACTTAAACAGTCCCAAGACACGCGCTGCGTGGCGGGTCCGACAGGCACGAGCATCCTCTGGACCCACCTACAGAGGAGGCCTTCAGAAGAGAGGCCTCCCGGTCAGAGGGTGGGTCTGGCGGCCCCACCGTGCACGGCGGCCCCACTGCGTGCTTCTGGGGGCAGACTGCACTTCACACCAAGGAAGGCGGCTGTGGGCGGGCGGCGCTGGGCCAGGGAAGAGATGTGTCACCCTTTCTGAGTGGAGTGCAGGGCCGTGTTGACCTCAGCAACGGCACTTGTAAACAGCCGCGGGCGGGGGAGGGCTTTTGAGCAGATCGGGAGCCCACTCAGGCCCAGGCACTGGGACCGGAGGCCCGGGTCTGTCCATCGCGGCCTCCGGGACGGGCAGAGCTCGGCGCCAGCCGCCCAGCTCCTCTGCCGGCAGTGGGCAGAGCGGAGACAGCGCGTTCACCGCACCCTAGACACTGCGGCTCAGCAGGGCAGCGGGGGGTGGCCCACCACCACGTTACAAACGCGGGCCGAGATGGGAAAAGAATGCCACATAAGACTAAAATAAGTCTCCAGTTGAGGGCAGGGGAGGGCAGTCAGGTGACCGGCCGCCCAGGGCTTCCTGGTGGCACAGGGCGAGAAGTCAGTGGCACCAGGAGTCCAGTTACCTGCTACCCAGCAGATCAAACGCACACACAACTTAATCCCAGAAAGACCTATGCAGATGTTCCACGAAGCCCCAGTCCGAGGTCCTGGCGCAAGCTCCCCCGCCCTCACTGTTTGCTAAGTAACAAGGGTTGCCAGGGACGACGCAGTCCACTCCCGTTTCCAAGCGCCTGTTGCTGGGCAACCAGGAGAATACTTCCCAAACCAAACAATGTCATCCCCAGAGCAACCCTCTCTATCTCACATTAACCAGATCTAAAAAAACCTCTCAAATATGTAATCTATTATTTTCAGAAGCCCGAAGAGAAAGGCAAATAATCTCTTCTCTATAGTAACGAGGGGAAAACAGTTTACCATATTTGTTCTGAAATAACAAAACGCACGCAGGACCAAGTCTCACCGGGTGCAAGGGCATCCTCCCTCGGCCAGGCTGAGACAGAAAGGGAAGAATGTATTTATTACCAAACAAACCATGGGCAGAGTTTACTGCGGGGCAAGTGTTTCCTGGGCAAACAAAAAGGAATTGGGGACCGAGCTATCTGAGGAAACGCAGCAGCTGAGCCATAGGTGCCTAATTAAAGGGGCTTTTACAAAACCACGTGTGCCTCGGGCTCCCCGGCCACACAGGCGCCTGGCCTGCCGCGCTGTCACACGGGACACAGGGCAGAGCCCCTGAGCGAGCAGGGGCCACTCTCGACCCAGCCAGGGAAGAGGCTAATCTCAGAGAGACGAGGGTCCCCTGTATTAGGGATTGACCAGGCACTGCACCCCACCTGAGCTGTACCCTCGGGCCTTGCTAAGGGGCCGAGGCTGCCTCGAACCTGCCCGCTCCGGTGTCAGGAGCCCCTCCCTCTCCAGGGAAGGCGAGCTTGCTCCCCAGGGAGCGCAGGTGCTGGGAGCGCAGGTGCTCCGAGCGGCCTTTCTGCGCAGGCAGCTTCAGGCAGAGGCGGTGTGGGGAGACTTTATGCCCTGGAGCCACTTCTCCAGTGAGCCAGGAGGTGAAGAGGGATCGGGAGTCCCCCGAGGAGAGAGCGGCTCCACACTGCTGGAGCCCGCAGGAGGCCGCTGGCCTCAGGTGCTCGAGTGGACACTGTCCAGGAACGGCGGGGCCTGCCTGGACTCCACGCCAGGAGGCCCTGCCTCCCCAGGGTGGCCAGACCGGACTCCTAGCCGCAGGGCTCAGTGATTGCAGTGGAAGCAGACGTACCGGCTGCCTGGCCCGGCGGGCGCTGCCCCCTGATCAGTACACACGACGCCCTTCCCGAGCCCGAGGTCTAGGGCCCCGTGTGCAGGAACAGAGTAGGTGAGAAGGACACCCGGTACGTCCAGAGGCGGGAGCAGGGTCTCCATCGGTGGCTGAGGTCTCTCTAGTGGCTGAGGCTGTTCTTGAACCTGTGATCCTCCTGTCTCAGCCTCCCAAGTACAAGGATACGGGCCTGTGCCAGCCATCATGCCCGGCTGTTTATCTACAGACTGAACAGTAGAGGCTGCGTTTCCATCTTTTTTGCTTGTTTTTGGCACTGGGGATTGAACGCTGGGACATACTACTTCCAGCCCTTTTTAATTTTTTTTTTGTGTGTGTGTGTGGTGCTGGGGGTGGAGCCCAGGGGCTTTTTACCTCCAGGCTACACTTCCAGACCTATTTTATACTTTATTTGGAAACAGGATCTCACTAAGTTGCAAAGGGCCTCACTTAGTAACTGAGGTTGGCTTCGAACCTGTGTGATCCTCCTGTCTCAGCCTCCCAAGCGCAGGGATTACAAGCGTGCGCCACCACGCCCGGCTCCTTTTTAATTTATTTTTTAAATTTTGAAACAGGCTCTCATTCCCTAGTTTTGTTCTTATGGCTCCCAGTGGGCAGCACCCCCAGCCCGGGAGGTGAAGCGGAGTCACACGGCGAGGCCTTCCATGTCTCCCTTGGTGCTGTGGCGCATGGCAGAGCCCTGTCCTCTTCACAGCCAAGTCGCACTCCCCTGTGTGGACGGACCACCTCGTGTCTCCATGCTCAGCCGAAGGCCGCTGGCTCGGTCGCCGCCACGGTCGGGGCTGTGGCGTGTGGGTAATCAGTGTCGTGCGCGCTTGTGCCCTGCACCCTCTGCATGTCTATGTTTCAAGGATCAACTCTGAGAAGAGGAGAAGAAGGACCGCCCACAGCCAGCTTCCCAGCTCTGCTGCGGAGTTCTGGGCCTCCAGCGCGCGGTGGCAGAGCCAGTCCTCTGTGGCAGGAGGATTACAAGTTCGAAGCCATCATCGGCCACTTGGCAAGGCCTTGTCTTAAGAAATAGAAAGGGCTGGGGGGTAGCTCAGTGGCAGGGTGCCCTGGGTTCAGGCCCCAGCACCGCGACACAAGAACAAACCCCAGCAAGATCCCCGTTGGTCAGCGGGAGGGCCGAGCGCATGCCTGGCTCCAGCCCAGCGCCGGCAGAAACGAGGCGGGGACCCGGGGAGACGGCACCCCTGTCATCCGGGCATAGCTTTGGGCGTCAGGGTTTGCTATAGCAGGAGAGAGTCCATCAGGTGCCTGCGAGCTCTTCTCGGAGCCAGGGAACCGGCCTTTTCAGCTGAGGGGCACGATCTCCGCCCCCTCGCGCTGTCTCAGCGGGCGGGGCAGCCCCCTGGCACCTGGGAGGCCGAGGCAGGAGAAGCACAGGTTTGAGGGCAGCCTCGGCAGCTTGGCAAGACCCTCCGCAGCTAGGACACCCCACTTCAAAATTTAAGAAGTCAACAGGGCTGGCTGTGTAACTCAGAGGCAGAATGCCCCAGGTTCAGTGCCCAGTACAAAACAGAAAGGCAGGCGGGCAGGCAGGGAGGGACCCCACCGGGACCCTGGGATCCTGGGGTGGCTACGCCTGGCCCTTCGGATCCATCCTGGAGCCCGAGGGCAAAGGAAAATCAGAATCCTGATGCTATTTTCATTTAAGATTTTGATATTTTGCTCATCATAGATTTGGGGGCATTTATCTTGCTGCAGTATTTTTAAATAGTTGGTTCAGGGGTTCCACCGTAAGCCATGTGCCCCAGGCTAGAAGGGCCTCCTTACCTAGAAACGTCCTGGTGCTGTTTCAATCAAACTTTATTTAAATAAACACTGAAATTTGAATTTTAAAAGTTTTATGTCATAAAAAAGTCTCCCCCCTCCCAGTTGCTACAAAACGCAAAAATATTCTTGGCTTGTGGAAATTACAAAAAAGAAAAGGAAAATCATGGGCCTGAAAGGAGCCTGGGTTGTAGTTTGTAAACCCCGCTTTTAATTAATGTGCTCATTATTACCGTTATTGTTACTACGACGATTTGGGTACTGGGGGTTGAGTCCGGGGGTGCCAGAGCCTCACTAGGTTGCTGAGGCTGGCACTGACCTGCCATCCTCTGTCTCAGCCCCAAGTGCTCGATGGCAGGCGGCCTCGGCCAGCCGTGAGCCCTGTTTGGGACGGCCATTTAAGGAGCTTGTTTTAGCCCTAATTATCATCGCTTGAATGATTTGGAATAAATTAGCCCGTTTTCTCCCGTCTGAAATCCCTGCTTAGGATACCTTTCATTCTCTCCCTACTTTGGTGCCCCAAACACACGGGCACACCCCAGCCCCCCAAATCCCGATATGCCCGGGGACTTGAATGGCCTTGCGCTTGACCTAGCAAGACCTGGATTCAAAATCAAAACCAAGAAAGGGCTGGGGGTGCAGGTCGGCGGCAGAATGCCCCTGGGTTCCATCCCAGGGCGTGGTGGCGCACGCTTGTAATCCCAGCGCTTGGGAGGCTGAGACAGGAGGATCACACAGGTTCGAAGCCAGCCTCAGCTACTTAGTGAGGCCCTTTGCAACTTAGTGAGACCCTGTTTCCAAATAAAGTATAAAATAGGTCTGGAAGTGTAGCCGGGGAGTAGAAAGCCCCTGGGCTCCACCCCCAGCACCACACACACACAAAAAAATTTAAAAAGGGCTGGAAGTAGTATGTCCCTGCGTTCAATCCCCAGTGCCAAAAACAAGCAAAAAAGACGGAAACGCAGCCTCTACTGTTCGGTCTGTAGATAAACAGCCGGGCATGATGGCTGGCACAGGCCCGTATCCTTGTACTTGGGAGGCTGAGACAGGAGGATCACAGGTTCAAGAACAGCCTCAGCCAGAAACAGGGACCTCAGCGTGGCCCAGCCACCTAGCAAGACCCGATCCAAAATGGTAATCAACAACCCGAAGAGACTTTGTGCCAAAGTCCAGCAGAGAGGGAGCGTGCAAGAGCCTGGCTGGAATGGCGCGCTGACGGGCCAGGACACCGGCTGGAGGGCCCCACAATGAGGGACCGGGCGCGGGAGGGCGAGCACAGGGCAGGTGCTGCCGGGGAGGGGTTCAAATCGCGAACATGGCCCCGTTTGGGAGCTGAGAGAACTGCAAGTTTTCTGAAAGCTCTTAGTGACACTACCACGGGGATGTAAAGGGACAGGAAAGTTTCTAGCAGCTTCTACATCCATGGAAAGAAAAAAAGGACCCGGCATAGTGGCGCACGCTTGTAATCCCAGTGCTCGGGAGGCTGAGACAGGAGGATCGCAGCTCGGAGGCCAGCCTCAGCTAATAAAGAATAAAAAAATTGGGCTGGGCGTGTAACTTGGAGGTGGAATGCCCCTGGGTTCAATCCCAACACTGCAAAAAAAATTAAATAAAGAAAGAAAGAAAGAAAGAAAGAAAGGAATGAGGGTGTAGCTCAGAAGTAGATACCCGCTCCCACGAAAACCAGCTGAGGTTAGAGTCTGGAAATCTTTTGGGGAGGGCACTAGGGACTGAACCCAGGGACAGTCTACATCCCACCTACACTCTGAGACTTGTTCTTTTGAAACAGGGTCTTGCTATGTTGCGAGGCCGGCTCAGAAACCTCACAAGATGCTTTTCAAGTGTGACGCGGTGAGCTTGGTGGGGCGCACGGCTGTGATGGCGGACAGCGAGTGACCCCAGGCCAGCAGGGCCCAGAGCTCCGCCGGGTGGCCCCAGGCGGGAGGGCACGGGCTTCTCTGTGACGGCACCTGGCGGTTAGAGGCGGGAGCTGAGCGCGCTGGAGGCCCGAGGGCCTGGACTGACCGGCCTGGCAGCACAGCCACGGGCGCCGGCTCGCCGCACCAGGGGTGGCTGCGGGAAGAGAGCGGCCGGCGATGGTGAGACTCGCCCGTAAACACGCCACACGATCGCTAGGCGAGCACAGCCGCACACGCTGCCGCCCCGGGGCTCGGAGGCTGAGGCAGGCGGATCCCCAGTGTGAGGACAGCCCGGGCACCGCCCCACCTCTGTTTTCCTCGCCGTGAAGGGCCCGGCCTTTCCTTCAGGGGAGAGGGCGGGGGCCGGGGCTCTCCTCTTTTTCTGTTTATTATTTGGTTTGTTTTTTAAACAAGGAACGGGTCTGACCTCCCTAACGTAAAAGAGGACGGGAACAGGTGCGGGGTCCTCAGGAGGCCGGGCCTGCCGGGTCCCTGGGCCGCCTCGGGCAGCACCAGCCTGGCTGGGCCTGGGACCCGAGGCCGGGGCCCCGCCGGCCGACTCGGGCTTGCTTCTGCCCCTGGGGTGGCCTTTTCGCAGAGGCTCTGTTCTGAAACGACAATGTGTCCGATCCGGTGCTTTGGATGGAAGGTCTAGCAGACTACCTTCAGCTGTCTCTTCACTTCTAAACTTGGAAAGCACACGGGTGGCATCCATTGAGCTTCCCGTGTTGTTGGAATGATCTGGAACGATCTGGAAGACCCTTACCCTGAATCATCCAACTCAACTCAAAGGTACCTTCGGAGAGCCGGGCACAGAGACGCACGCCTGGAGCCCCAGGGCTTGGGAGGCAGACACAGGAGGGTCTGGGTGCGAGGACAGCCTCAGCCAGCAGTGAGACTCTCGTCAACCCAGTGAGACCCTGTTTCAAAATGAAGAATAAAATAGGGCTGGAATGTAGCTGGGAGGTAGAACGCCCCTGGGGTCCAGCCCAGTAAATAGAAAGCAAATGAGCCAGTTGGCTCAGAGAACTGACTCCTTCCTGCGTTTCACAAAGGTGGTCAACCTTGCGCCCCCCGAGTGTTGTAATGAGGGAAGGAGTGAGGGAGACAGCCGCTCAGGGCGGGCGGGCGGCAGGCGCAGGCTGCAGGCTGCGCTGGCCGGGCCTGCGGAGGAAGGCTGCCCTCCCGCCTGGATGGCCGGACTCCGCTACCCCCAACCCAGCCAACTCAAGTTTCTGGGGTTTTGTTTTTGTTTTGGGTGGTACTGGGGATGGAGCCCAGGGGCATTCTATCTCTGAGCTACACCTCCAGCCCTATTTTTTGTTCTTTATTTTGAAACAGGGTCTCGCCGAGTTGCAAAGGGCCTCGCTAAGCAGTAGCTGAGGCTGGCCGCGAACCGCGATCCTCCCGTCTCAGCCTCCTGAATGCTAGGATGACGAGCCCGGCTCCTCCCGATTTTATATGGATGAAGGAGGTATTAGTTACTATAAAAATCTCAAGTATATTCAGACTTTGTGTGTGTGTGTTGGGGGGGGACTGGGGATTGAACCCACAGCATTCTACCTTCAAGATACATCCCAGCCCTATTTTATTTGGAAACAGGGTCTCAGTAAGTTGCTAAAAATGGCTTTTACATTTCTTTTGTGTGTGTGTGGTACTGGGGGTGGAACCCAGGGGCTTTTCTGCCGCCGGGCTATTTTATATTTTATTTTATGCCAGACCCGTTTTGTATTTTTTTTTTTTTTTTGGTGGTACTGGGGTTCCTGGAAGCCCTCCTTCCTCCGGGCTACACTCCCAGACCTATTTTATATTTTTTAAACAGGGTCTCTTACGCCAGCACGGCTGGCTTCGCACCTGCGCGATCCTCCTGTCTCCGCCTCCCAAGCGCGGGGATGACAAGCGCGCGCCACCACGCCCGGCCCGTTTTGTATTTTATTTGGAAACAACCTCACTCAGTAGCTGAGGCTGCCCGGGAACCTGTGCGATCCTCCTGTCTCAGCCTCTCGAGCGCTGGGATTACAAGCGTGCGCCACCACGCCTGGCTCTGCTTTTACATTTTTAAGTTGTTGGAAGACATCAAAATAAAAATATTTTGTGGCATGTGTCGGTGTGGGACGTGCACGTCCCCGCAGCGCCTGAGTGGAGCTTTACTGGCGCGCGCCACAGCCCGGCGGCCCGCGCAGCGCAGCGCTTTGCAGGGCGGCCACCCGGCCCCAGACCTGCAGCGCTTGCTTTGGCCTCGGCGGGCGGCGGGAGAAGCGCCCTGGAGGCCCTGGACGGCTAGGGTGTCCCGCAGGCTCTCTGGCTCCGCTCAGCTATAGTAATGACCTGTTTGCCCACCTGCAAATGTGCCCACTGGATCACGCCCTTGAATTTAAAGCAATTTGCACCAGGAGAAGTTGTTCAGCCTTTGGCAGAGGTTTCCTCTTATGTGCTCCGGTAGAGCGCTCAGCAATGAGTCCCTGCAGGTCACACAGTATTGTTTTTAGGGTTTTTTGGGGGGTGGGTGAACCAGGGGTGTTCTACCTCTGAGCTGTACTCCCAGCCTTATATTTATTTTTATTTTTTTGTGGTGCTGGGGATGGAACCCAGGGGCATTCTACCTCGGAGCTCTGCCCCACCCCATTTTATTCTTTATTTTGAAGCAGTCCCGCTGAGTTGCGGAGGGCCTCACTCAGTAGCTGAGGCTGGCCACGAACCTGTGGCCTCCTGTGGGATTCCTCCAAGCTCTGGGGTCACAAGGGAGCGTCCCTGCCTAGCTAGTGCCCATTTTATACCATGCTGATTTTGCCAGGATGCAAAACAAAACGCCAAATGACCGTGCCTGACTCTGCCACAGATTTCCTCGTGTCCCCCACTCTGCCCTGGGCCCGCCGCCTCTCCTCCACCCCACTCTTCTGCCAGCCGCCCCCAGGACGAGGCAGCGACGGTCCTCTGCATCCGCCTGCCTGCGGCGGCCTGCAGTCTACCTCGCAAAGCAAAGTCCCCCAACGCCGCGTGTCCCCCGGCCTAAACCTCTGCTGGACCCTCCGGCTTCCTGGGAACGTGGCCACGCCTGGCTCCTGCCTTATGCTCTGGGGCGCAGCTCAAGCCCCGGTGCCTCTCACACTTGTCCCGGCCCCTCCCTAGGGCGCTTCCCAAAACACCTGCCACCTGCGGAGAGGGAAAACCCCCGCCCCACAGCCACCCCAGGCCCGCAGAGCCGCACTGCCACCCCCTCTTCCCTGGGCGCACTAGGATCGGCCTTCACCATCACCATCCATTCCCACCCTACCACAGGGCCTTTGCACCTGCTGCTCCTGCCCCGACGCCACCGGCTACTCCGGGAGAGCTACGAACGCCAGCCGCCCCCAACACCACGCAGCCCTGTGTCGGCACCCCACCATTCAGCCCTGGCTCAAGGCTTGGCACGTATGCGTGCGCGCGCACACACACACACACACACACACACACACACACTAAAAATAACTGTGGAGGCCCTGGCAGAAATGCGTGCCACTCAGAATAAACCAGGTCTAATCACTAGAGGACCATTGCAAGTAAGCTCTACATATTTTAAAGGCTCTATAATCCCCCTCCTTTGGTACTAGAGGTTGAACCCAGGGCTGTCCAAGCTACACCCCAGCCTTAGTTTGCTTTTTGTTTTGAACTGAGGTTGCCCTGGAACCTGCGCTCCTGCCTCAGCCTCCCAAGCACTGGGATGGCAGGCGTGCGCCACCACACCCGGCTTTTCTTTCTCCTTTTTTCCCTTCCATTTTAGAGCATGAGCCACGGTGGATGTAAATCGATACATGGCATCCGAAATCCACTGGCCTGGTAAAACAGCGACAGGTCACAGCAAGTGACTGCTCTTTGTCAGGAAGTCACGGAATTCACAACCCTTTAAAAGAAGAGGACGGAGGAGCCAGGGCGCAGGGCAGAGCTCGAGCCCTGCGGGGCAGGCCTGGGCACCTGTGGCTGGAACGAACGCCAGAGAAAAGCCGGGCGCGCGGGCCCGCTCAAGCCCGGGCAGGAAGAGCGCGGCCCGGCTCCACACGGTGTCGGGCGGAGGACCGCGCCGGCATGTGAGCCAGCGCTAACAGTCCCCGGCCCAGCACCGAGCACCGCGAGCAGCGGCCAGGGCCTGTGCAGAGCTGACGCTAGCACAGTGGCATTTGTGCCCCGAATTTCTAAAACAGCCTGAGGGCATTTCCCAGCCAAACGACAGAGGGCTGGACCACTGGGTGGAGCAAACATCCCTACTGCCTCCTGAGCCTTTGTACAGCCAGGAAATCAAAATACAAAACACAAAAAAACCCAAACCAATTGCCCCAGGCCCCTTAGCACCTGGTTACTGTAGCAAGAAGTGGAGGAGGACGGTCACGGAGCAGAGCTTCCCCACAGCTCCTGTGGCCCTGAGACAGAGACCACCTGGAGATCCCCGATGCTGCGATCACAGTGTGCGCCTCCGCGCCCGCCTAACCCTAGCCCTTTTTATTCTTTATCTTGAAACAGGGCCTCACTGAGTTGCGAAGGGCCTCACTAAGTAGCTGAGGCTGTCCGCACCGCGATCCTCCGGTCTCAGCCTCCCGAGGGCTGGGATCACAGTGTGCCGCCGCGCCCGGCTAACCCTAGCCCTTTTGATTCTTCATTTTGAAGCAGGGTCTCGCTGAGTTGCAGTGGCTGCGTGGCTGAGGTTGAGCCGCTCACCTGTACCAGCGCCTCCCCGCAGCACCGCGGGCCACTCACTCACTCACTCACTCACTCACGCGGGCCGGGCATGGCCCAGTGGCTGCACCCTGCTCAGCCCGGGGATGGACAAGTCCACGGCTGGATCTTGCCCCCTCGCGAAGCTGGCAGTCTAACAGGCAGAGACAATGAAATAAAAGCCCGCATGACAGGCTGAGGAGACTGACGAGGGAGGACAGCGGCTCGGCGCGTGCCCTCGGACTGCCCACGTGCGAGGAAAGGCCAAGGGCGCCAGGGACGCGCCCTCCGCAGCCGGTGCCGGGCTCCCAGGGGCCGGCCAGCCCACAGAGCTGCCTGGCAGGGGACTGGGGTCCCTGCTCACGTTGCCTCTTGCCCTGCTTAAGGTGGCGGCCTTTGACAAGGGCCTCTGACAGAGGGGTGAGGGCGACGGACTGAAGGAATGCAGGAAGAGAAATAAGAAAGCAGGATTAAAGTAGGACCATTGTAGAAGTAAGAAAGTAACAAAACATGTAAGAGTGCTGTGAGGAAACATTTCCCTCTCCTGATAAAATTAAAACTGCGAGTCTCTGCTTCGGTAACCCCACTTGCCAATATAAAGTACAACTTATAAGTTCCTGCTTATGATAACTGCCTGAGTCCTGGCTTCTGTGAAACTGCTTGCTTATATCCCAGCTACCTTAATGTTAAAAGTTGTTTTATTTTAAAACCTAAGTTACTGTTAGAAATTATTTTAAGGATATTATTAAAGTTTGAAATATTTTAAAACAGTATAGCCGGGCGTGGTGGCGCACGCTTGTAATCCCCGCGCTTGGGAGGCAGAGACAGGAGAATCGCGCAGGTTCGAAGCCAGCCACGCGCGCTGGCTTAGGAGACCCTGTTTCCAAATAAAAATGTAAAAATAGGTCTGGGAGTGTAGCCCGGAGGTAGAAGGGCTTCCAGGAACCCCAGTACCACCAAAAAAAAAAAAAAAAAAAAACATAAAAAAAAAAGAAAAAAAACAGTATAAAGTAGTTTAGAGAGTGAAGCTATATGAAGCTATTTTTCTTGGAAGTGAGTCCCAAGCTCGCCACAAACCTTATCTAAAGAAAACACCTGGTACTCAAGGGCCGAGCTGAAGGTTACCATAGTAACCAAGCATGAAAGAGAAAGTCACTCCTTGGCGGGCAGTGACGTAGAAAGGCTGTCCTTTAAGACTATTTGCTGTAATTCAAGTGTGTGTGTGCTTTCTTTTGAAATTATTGGTTGTACTTGTTTACCTTTTTATCTGATTGGTTGTATCCTACTATTTGGCGGGCTGTGACGTGTGTAGCCACCCCTCCAGGGGCTATAAATATAGAGCCTGAAGTGTGCTCGGGGTCGAGCTCCGACCACTTTCCTTGCTGTCTACTGAGGCTGAACGCTAGCTCGGCCAGAGGCTCCCTCTGGTAGCTGCTGGGCAATTCCTCTACTGACAGTCAAGCTAGTGAAGGAGTTTCGACCACTGGCGTGCCAGTAAGAGCTGCAGCACTATAAACTCTGCTTGTGAGTTGCAACCTTGGTGTGTCCTTCGTTATTTGGGTAAGGGGGTGACTCTCGGACCCTAACAGGACAGGAACTAGGAAGCAAGCCAGGCCTTGGGAGGCTGAGGCAGGAGGATCACAGGTTCAAACCAGCCTCAGCCACTTAGCAAGAACCTGTTTCAAAATAAAAAAGTAAAATAGGGCTGGGGGTGTAGCTTGGAGGAAAAACGCCCTGGTTCACACTCCAGTAAAGAAAGCAAAGCACAGATTAGTGCAACCTCCTCACATTAGCAGGCCGGGCCTGGCCACAGGCTGAAGTGGACTGCCCAGGCCACGGGCACCATGGGGCAGGGCTGGCCGTGGAGCTGGCAGGTGTGGCAGCCTTTGACTGGGCATTGAACTCAAAGCAGGGGCCCCTCACTGAGAGGAGGGCAGGCTGGGAGGGGAGGTGGGGCCGAGGGACCCAGCCTGGCACCTCATGATCCGGGGCCAGGCACTGCTGCGCGCACACGCCCAGCAGCTGGCTGACTTTGAGGGCAGGGAGATTCCAGCACCCTAAGCCACCCAGGGCTGCCCCCACCCCCCACGGGCTCTCCCAGCTCTTCCTACCCTCCTTCACCCACTCCAGCCCACAGCCCTCTGTATTCACTCTTCCTCTCCTAAAGCCCCCTCTAGTTGCCTCCTGGAGGGATTCCTTCACTGATGTTGAGGTTTGCAAGAAACACCTCAGTGGTCTTTACATATCCTCCTATTTCCCCACATATATGTCAACCACCCATCCACTCACCCATTCATCCACCCGTACATCCACTCATTCATTTATTCACCTACCTGCACATCCATCCACCCATCCATCCAGCCACTCACCTATCCACCCATTCACCTGCCTGCCCATCCACCCATCCATCCATCCACCCATACATCCAACCACCCATCCATCCACTCATCCATCCATCCATCCATCCATCCACTCACCTATCCACCCATTCACCTGCCTGCCCATCCACCCATCCATCCATCCACCCATACATCCAACCACCCATCCATCCACTCATCCATCCATCCATCCATCCACTCACCTATCCACCCATTCACCTGCCCACCCATCCACCCATCCATCTACCCATCCATCCACTCATTTACCTGCCCGCCCATCCATCCATCCATCCATCCATCCATCCATCCATCTATCCATCCATCCATCCACCCACCCATCCATCCACTCACCTATCCACCCATTCACCTGTCTGCCCATCCACCCATCCATCCATCCATCCACCCATCCATCCATCCATCCACTCACCTATCCACCCATTCACCTGCCTGCCCATCCATCCATCCATCCATCCATCCATCCATCCATCCATCCATCCACTCACCTATCCACCCATTCACCTGCCTGCCCATCCACCCATTCATCCTCACACTCACTCATCCACCTATCATTTATCTATCCATCCATCCATCCATCCATCCATCCATCCACCTGCCTATTTATTCAGCAAATTAAATGCACAGCTCTGCCAGGCATCTTCCTAACATGGCCAATGGGTGACTAATCACCATTTAAGTGTAGGGGGAGTCAAAATGCCTTTTCAGTAATCCACAAGCCCGCCAGCCCTTATAATAATACAGAAATCCAGGAAACAATGAGAACTGGAAGTTTCTTTGCAAATTTGGTCCAGACTTACTTGGTGGCCAAGCCTGATATGAACTGACACGAGGCCACCTGTGGTCCCCCTCTCTGTGGGCGGCTGGACATCTGTGTAATCCAGGCGGAAGGTGGGCTGAGTCCCCTGTGAGCGCTTTGCCCTTCAGGGACAGAACGGGGACCTGGGCTCCTCGGCCCCCAGCTCGCCACAGGTCCCCACATCAAGACACTCTCCAGGGACTTCCCTTTGCCTTTCTGTAGTTTTAATTTCTAGTTTTTGGTACTTAGTTTGAACCCAGGGCCCTTTACCACTGAGTTACATCTCCAGACCTTTTTATTTTGAAGCAGGGTGTCTTTTTCTTCCTCTCTCTGTGGTACTAGGGAGAGAACCCAGGGGATTTCTACCTCTGGGCTACACTCCCAGACCTACTATATATATTACTTGGAAGCAGGGTCTCACTAAGTTGCTGAGAATCTCACTAAGTAGCTGAGGCTGGCCTTGAACCTGTGTGATCCTCCTGTCTCAGCCTCCCCAGCGGGGGATCATAAGGTGTGCCGCCACGCCCAGCCTGAGGATGTTTATCTTTCTGGGGGAGGAGGTGCTGGGGATTTGACCCATGGGACATTTGCCTCCAAGCCACACCCCGACCTCTATTTATTTAATTAATTATTTATTTATTTATTGCAGTACTGGGGATGGAACGCAGGGGCATTCCACCTCCAAGCTACACCCCCAACCCTATTTTTTATTCTTTATTTTGAAACAGGGTCTCACTGAGTTGCAAAGGGCCTCGCCAAGTAGTAACTGAGGCTAGCCACAAGCCGCGATCCTCCCATCTCAGCCTCCCAAATGCTGGGATGACAAACCCAGCTTCTCCCAATTTTATATGAATGAAGGAGGTATTAGTTACTATAAAAATCTCACAAGAATATTCAAACTTTGTGTGTGTGTTGGGGGTGGGACTGGGGATTGAATCCACAAGCATTCTACCTTCAAGACACATCCCAGCCCTACTTTATTTCTTATTTGGAAACAGTCTCACTAAATTGCTGAGGGTCATTAACTTACTAAGGCTGACTTCGAACCTGCGATCCTCCTGTCTCAGCCTCCCAAATCCTGGGATGACAGGCACATGCCGACGCCCCGCTCCAGCACATGTCTTTCTGATGTACAGATCCAACCAGTCAGCATCCAAGGATGGTGTCGTTACAAGATCTGAAAGATGTGACTGCAGGTGCATTTAAGGTAATATACGCCCTCTGCTCAGAACGCAGCCATCAGCTTAAGTGCAAAGAACGCGCTCCAGGCTGGGGGTAACAACCGTCCCTCATCATGTAGTATTGCTTTTGCTATTTTCCAACTCCTTCCAAATCCACATCAGTCAGGCTACACGGGATCACGTAGCCGGGGAGCGTTTCGGCGGCCAAGCCGGGGGATGAGGGACCCCTGGCGACGAAGGAAACTGAATTCCCTGCCTGGGGGTCTGTCCGGTGAGCAGCCACGCCCAAGGCTATTTTATAGTCCATGCAAGTCTTTGACTGAGCGGGCGAGAGCAGGTGCTCCCAGCTAGAGCCCCGAGGACCGGGATCTTCACGCTGCCTGCCGAGCGCCGCTGTCACAGCAAGCAGGCAAAGACAGAAAACACGTTCTGTTGCTGAGGGTTTGTGTCGTTACTACACTGATCTGAAAATGCCTTTTTTTTTTTTTTACTAGAGCCTGAACACAGAGTTATTTTACCTCCAAGCTACATTCCCAACCCTACTTTACTTTTTTTTCCTCCCGCGGGTCTGGGGATGGAACCCAGGGGCATTCGACCTCCGAGCTCCACCCCCTGCCCTATTTTTTAGTCTTTATTTTGAAACGGGGTCTCACTGAGTTGCGGGGCCTCACTAAGTAGCTGAGGCTGGCTGCGAACCGCGATCCTATCTGAGCCTCCAGATGCCGGGACGACAAGCGCGCCCACCATGCTGGGCTCCTACTTTACTTTTTATTTTGAAGCAGAGTCTCATTAAGTTGCTGAGGCTGGCTTCAAACGTGACCCTCCAATCTTAGCCTCCCAAGGATTCCAGGCTGGTGCCACCCTGCCAGGTTGGAAGTGTCTTCATTTTGCCTTCACCTGAACAAAGTTTTACTGGACACATTACCATTGCAGATATGTATAGGGTACGTGCACCATCATTATTATTACTTGTGGGGGGTACTGGATTGAACCGTGGGGTGTTGTACCTCTAAGCTGCACCCCTGGCCCTATTTTATTATTTATCTTCTTATTTATTTTGGTACTGGGGATAGGACCCAGGGGCATTCTACCTGTAAGCCACACCCCCAGCCCTTTTCATTTTGAAACAGGGTCTCCCTAAGTTGCTAAGAATCTTGCTAAATTGCTGAGGCTGGCCATGAGCCTGTGCTCCTCCCATCTCTGCCTCCCAAGTACTGGGGTTACAGGGGTGCACCATCTCTCCAGGCTTATTTATTTATTTTGCAGCACTGGAGATGGAACCCAGGGGCATTCTACCTCCGAGCTATACCCCCAGTTCTATTTTTCAGTTTATTTATTTATTTATTTATTTATTTATTTATTGAAACAGGGTCTCATTGAGTTGCTAAGGACCTTGCTAAGTAGCTGAGGCTGTCTGTAAACCACGATCCTCTAGTCTCCGCCTCCCGAATGCTGGGATTTCACAGGTGCGCCACCACATCTGGCTATTTACTTACTTAGTTTATAACAGTACTGAGGATGGGGCATTCTACCTCTGAGCTACAACTCCAGCCCTATTTTTTATTCTTTATTTCGAAACAGGGCCTCACTAAGTTGCAGAGACCCTCACTAAGTAGCTGAGGCTGAGGACATGAACCTTGTATCCTCCTGTCTCAGCCTCTCAAGTACTGTGTTTTACTTTTTAACAGGGTCTTGCTGAGTTGCCAAGGCCGAGCCTGAAACTGTGATCCTCCGTCTCAGTCTCCCAAGTACTGAAACACCGGTCGCAAGCCACTTGTCCCAGCCATTATTAATTGGGGAGGGGGGGTCTTAATTGAAATTGCTGAGAACCCACCGCTTACAAAGCCTGGGTTAACCGTGGATCTGCAGGAGAAAAGTGGACCGGGAGGCGCAAACTCAAGAAACCCTGCACCGACGCTTTATTGCAAAGAGCGAGAAAAGTAATGTGGGCGCCTATTAAAAAATAACAAACAAAAACAAACAAACAAACAAACACACCCAAAGCCAGGCGTGGTGGCGCTCGCTTGTCATCCCAGAATTAGGGAGGCTAAAACAGGAGGATCCGCGTTCCCGGCCAGCCTCAGACTTGGGCCCTTTGCAACTCTGTACGACTCTGCTTCCAAATAAAGAATAAAAAATAGGGCTGGGGGTGCAGCTCGGAGGTCGAACGCCCCTGGGTTCCATCCCCAGACCCGCTAAAAAAAAATTAAACAAAACGCTTCTGCTTTTTTCCCAAGGCGGGAAGGAGAGCGGGGGCTCCCCAGGCTTTCGGTGCCCTCCCCGCCGCCGAGGGCGCGAGGAGCCCGGCACGGGGCCGGCGGGCGGCGGGCGGAGGGGGCCGCGGGCGGGCGCGGGGACCCGGGAACTTGGCGCCTTTGACGAGAGCGAAAAAGACACCGCGCCAACTTCGCAAACTTCTCCTCCCGCTCCCTCCGGCCGCGGCGGGCGCCCAGGGCCGGCGGGCGCCCAGGGCCGGTCCCCCAGGGCCGGCGGGCACCCAGGGCCGCTCCCCCAGGGCCGGTCGCCCAGGGCCGCTCCCCCCAGGGCCGCTCCCCCCAGGGCCGGTCTCCCCAGGGCCGGTCGCCCAGGGCCGGTCCCCCCAGGGCCGGTCCCCCCAGGGCCGGCGGCCCCGGCGCCCAGGCCGCAGCGGGGGAGCGGGAGAGGGACGCGGCCGGCCGGGGCGGCCAGCCGGGGCCCCGCCCGCGGCCGCAGCGGTCACCTGGAGTTCGGGCCGGGAGTTCGGGCAGCGGCTCCCGCGGCGGCGGCGGCGGCGGCGGCGGCGTGTGGGTCCCCGTTGGTAAGTAACAGTCTCCACGGCTACAGTCTCTATGGCGGCGGCGGCGGCGGCGGCGGCGGCCGCTCCTCCTCCGGCTCCCGCCGCCCGCCTCGCGCCCGGCGCTCGGGGCGGGGCGTCGTTCCCGGCAACGGTTACCAGGCTCCGCGCCCCGCCCAACGGCCCGCCCCAACGGACAGGGGGCGGGGCGCGGGCGCTGCGGCGCCCCATTGGCGGCGCCGGGCGCCTGTCACCGGGGGGCGTTCCCCGCCGGAGGAGAGGGCGCGCCGGGCCAATCGCCGCGCCGGGGGCGGGGCCGGGCTGAGGTGGGCGGGGCCGGGCGGGACGCGGGCGAGCGCTGTGTTTTGGGGCGCTCGCGCGGCGCGTGGAGGCCGTTTCGGAGCGCTCGGCTCGTGCCGCGGGGCGGGGCGGCGCGCGCCGGGAACCCCGGGACCCGGGCGGCCACCCGTGGGTGCCTTTCCTCCGCCCGGGCGGCGAGCGGCCCGGGGAAGCCGGCTGCGAAGTTCAAGCGGGGCGTGTTGCAAACCGGGAGCGCTTGGCCGGGCGGGCGCCGCCGCCTCGGCGGCCCGCTCTCTGGTTGCCATGGCAGCGGCCCGGCCTGGGAGGCTCGGGCGGCCCCAGGTGCGGGAGCGCCCGGTCGGTAGTCGCAGCGCCGCCACCTTCGCAGTGTTTGCTAAGCGTTGGCTACGCCGGGTCACTGAGCTCGCAGGTCGGAGGCCAGGCTTTGCAGTTTAGCAAGACCCTCGGCAAACTTAAAAGACCCGCTTCAGAATAAAACCAAATTAGAAAAGGCGCGGGGACGGCGGCAGCAACTTAGTAAGACTGTTTCCAGGCGGGCGCGGTGGCGCACGCTTGTCCTCCCCGCGCTGGGGAGGCAGAGACAGGAGGACCGCGCAGGTTCGAGGCCAGACACGCGCGCTGGCTTAGGAGACCCTGTTTCCAAATAAAAATGTAAAAATAGGTCTGGGAGTGTAGCCCGGAGGTAGAAGGGCTTCCAGGAACCCCAGGACCACCAAAAATAAAAAATATAAAAAAATAAAGTAAAAATAGGTCTGGGAGTGTAGCCCGGAGGTAGAAAAGCCCCTGGATTCCACCCTCAGTGCACTAGGAGGAAAAAAAGACTGTTTCTAAATTAAAAAAAAAAAAAACTAGGGTTGTACTGAGGGGTAGAAGGTCTCTGGGTCCAATCCCCAACACCGAAGAGCACACAAATAAATGAAGGGTTCCACCAAGGTCAAGGGAGGACTTGGCTCCAAGAGTGAATTAAAGCCACACCCAGGTATAGCTGGGATCGCCTTGGCAACCAGAAACACCGCTAACCCTGGGAGGGGGGAGGGGGGGACGAGGAAGGGAGGAGGAGAAGGGGGAGGAGGAGGAGGAGGAGGAGGACAACCACGATGCCGACGACAGCCTGCTGACCCAGGGCTGCCTGAGGCCCCTCTGGGTGCTGGCTCCTGACACCCACAGGCCCAGGCATCCGCTCAGCCCAGGGGCCTCAGGTTCTCGGCGCTCACCCGCCAGTCATGCTTGTGCGCTAGGTGAACCTGTCCGGAAGCAACTATTCTTGCTGTTTTTTTTGTGTGTGTGTTTTGTTTTTGGTAATAGGGGTCAAACCCAGTGGCATTCTACCTCCAAGCTACACTCCCAGCCCTATCATCATCATCATTATTATTATTATTATTATTATTATTATAACTATTTTATATTATTTGTGGTATTGGGGATTGAACACAGGGGCATTCTACGTCCAAGCTATACCCCCAGCCCTATTTTTTATTCTTTATTTTGCAGCATGGTCTCACTAAGTAGCTGAGGCCAGCCGCAGACTCGTTTCCTCCTGTATCGGCCTCCCGAATGCCTGGCTGTAAGAGCAAGTTACACCTGTCCTCTCAGAACAGGGGACTTTGGTTTATTCCATGGGTGGAATACTGGACACCGTCTGGTCAGGAAGTCAGCGGACTCTGGTTTGATATCTGTATTGTTTTTATTTTTTTATGGATCACAAGCTGAGGATTTTCAGAGATTTTTAAAAACATGGTTAGAGCCAGGCGTGGTGGCGCACGCTTGCAATCCCCGCGCTTGGGAGGCAGAGACAGGAGGATCGCGCAGGTTCGAAGCCGGCCGCGCGCGCTGGCTTAAGAGACCCTGTTTCCAAATAAAAATATAAAATAGGTCTGGGAGTGTAGCCCGGAGATAGGAGGGTTTCCAGGAACCCCAGTACCACCAAAAAAAAAAAGAAAAGAAAAGAGCAGGGTATAGCTTGGAGGTAGAGTGCCCCTGGGTTCCATCCCCAGTACCCACCCACCCTTCAAACACCAGTGCGGGCCTGGGTGCGCAAGGGCTGGGAGGACGCTCTTGGGGCAGAGCTCCGGTCTCTGCCCGTGTTCTAATGATTAACCCTAGACTAAGGGAGGTCCAGGCCTCAGCCTTAGAAGCCCTACAGACAATGAAGCCTTTGGCCCTAAACTACTCAGAGGCGATCACCCTGTCTGCTTCCTCTGTTCTGTGAGGGGCCTGGGTAGGGACAGGTGACCTGTGCGGCTTCAGAGGCCCACAGTTGATGAGAACCAAGACAGCCGATGCTATGGGGGCGAGACAGGTGTCACCTGGATTGCGGTTGTCAATTGTGGTTGTTGTGGTTTCGTGCTAGGGATGAAACCAGGGGGTCTTCTACCTCTGAGCTACACCCCCAGCCCTATGGATTTTTTTTCTTTGCAGTACAGGGGATGAAACTCAGGAGTATTCTACCTCTGGGCTACACTCCCAGCCCGTTTTTTTTTATTCTTTATTTTGAAATAGGGTCTCACTGAGTTGCAGAGGGCCTCACTACAGAGCTGAGGCTGTCTGTGAACCGCGATCCTCCTGTCTCAGCCTCCCGAATGCTGGGATGACAAGCGTGCGCCCCCACGCAGGGCAGTATTTTTTATTTGTTATTTTTATTGATTTTTGGTGGTACTCGGGGTAGAACCCAGGGGCTTTCTACCTCTGGGCTACACTCCCAGACCTATTTTATACTTTATTTGGAAACAGGGTCTCACGAAGTTGCTGAGAGCCTGACTAAGCAGCTGAGGCTGGCTTCGAACCTGCATGATCCTCCTGTCTCAGCCTCCCAAGCGCTGGGAATACTGGGAATGCAAGTGTGCGGCCACCACGCCTGGTTTAGTATTTTTTGTTTTGAAACAAGATTTTACAAAGTTGCGGAGGGTCTTGCTAAATTGCTGAGGCTGGAGGGGGGGTACTGGCACACACTTATAATCCCAGTACTTGGGAGGCTGAGACAGGAGGATCGCGGTTCACAGACAGCCTCTGCAACTTAGTGAGGCCCTGTTTAAAAAAAAAGATATATGTATATAGAGATCGATCGATAGATAGATAGACACACACACATATATATATATGGCTGGGGTGTAGCTTGGAGGTAGAATGCCCCTGGGTTCAATCCCCAATACCACACACACACACACACACACACACACACACACACACAGTCCTCAAACACAGTGCCCAGCAGAAAATTCATTCTACTCAAACACCCTGTTCCCCTTCCCACACGCAGCAAAGTGTCTCCTCCAGACAAAACTGCACTTAGGGAGGAAACTTTGTCTTGTTCAAATTGTATCTCTTTAGTAACTGTGGCGGTTTCCACAGCTACACACCGAGGGCATAGAAGTTCCGTCCCCGGCTGAGTGAGGAAACTGGAGCCCTTCAGAAGTCAGAAGTGGCACTGGAGCCGGCGTGGGGCGCACGCTGGTCATCCCAGCACTCGGGAGGCTGAGACGGGAGGATCGCGGTTCGCGGCCAGCCTCAGCTACTTGGCGAGGCCTCTGCAACTCAGTGAGACCCTGTTTCAGAATAAAGAATAAAAAATAGGACGGGGGTGTAGCTCAGAGGTCAGACACCTCTGGGTTCCATCCCCAGACCCGCAAAAAAAAAAAAAAAAAGTGGTACTTAGCCAGGCGTGGTGGGCACCCCTGTCATCCCAGCATTCAGGAGGCTGAGACGGGAGGACCGCGGTGCACGGCCAGCCTCAGCTCCTTAGTGAGGCCTCTGCAACTCAGGGAGACGCTGTTTCCAAATAAAGACTAAAAAATAAGGCGGGGGGGGGGGCGGTGTTGCTTGGAGGTAGAATGCCTCTGAGTCTCATCCCAGGTACTGAAAAAAAAATCTAAAAACTTCCTTGGCTTATTTTTTTTTAAAGGGGGTCTTTTTTTTTTTTCCAGACTGGGGAATCAAACCCAGGGCGGTGCACTTGCCAGGCGCTCTGCCACTGAGCCACATCCCAGCCCCAACAGCTTCCTACTCCTTGTCTCACCTCACAGAGCTGCTCAGTCCGTCTTCCGCAGGAGCTGGAGTCGGCGGAGGCTCTGTTAAGCCATCGCAAGGCCTAGCGTCCTAACTGAAATTCCTGAAAAGATTAGATTCCAAAAAAAAAACTTTCACTTTTTGCAAAGCCCACACCCACCTGCTTGCCTTCAGTCCTGGAGGAAGTCACACGTTTGCACCAGGCTCCATGCGGCGGCGGCTCCCTGGGATTCTTATCCCACAGGAATTTTCACCTTTTGTCAGCCTGAAGGTTTTAAGCCCCGGCCACGCCCCTGCAGGTGCCCTAAAAGGATGGTAACGGGAAAGTTTAGCTCTACTTTTTTGTGTGGTAGTAGGGATGGGCAGGGCAGGGGAGGGCATTCTATCTCCAAGCTACACCCTCAGCCCTGTTTTTTATTTCTTATTTTAAAACAGGGTCTCACTGAGTTGCAGAGGGCCTCACTAAGTAGCTGAGGCTGTGCATGAACCGCGATCCTCCTGTCTCAGCCTCCCGAATGCAGGATTACAAGTGTGTGCCCCCACGCCCAGCTTATTTTTTATTTTTCTATTTTTATTTATTTATTTTTGTGGTACTAGGGATGGAACCCAGGGGCATTCTACCTCCGGACTACACTCCTAGACCTATTTTATGTTGTTTATTTGGAAACGGGGTCTCACTAAGTTGCTGAGAGCCTAAGTAGCTGAAGCTGGCTTCAAATCTACATGATCCCCTGTCTCGGCCTCCCAAGTGCTGGGATTACAAGTGTGCGCCGCCATGCCCAGCTTCTTTATTATTTTGAAACAAGGTCTTGCTAGGCTGCTGAGGGCCTAGCCACATTGCCGAGGCTGGCCGCCAAGGCTGTGATCCTCCTGCCTCAGCCTCCCAAGTACTGAGATGACAGGCTTGTTCCACCACGCCTGGCCCAACCCCTGTTGAACTGCACTGGACCTGGACGCACCTTATGTGCAAAACCCATGACCCTCATTGAGTGAGGCAGGACAGCGTCCAGTGTCCCAGCGCCTCCTCTCCAGGACTCTCTCCAGGATGCCCCCGGTCAGGCCCAAAACTTTAATTTCGTCTAATGTCTTTATGTCTCTGGTAATGAGCAGTGTCTGGCACTGGGGCTGCGACCCCATGAAAACTGCACAGACACGATGGGGTGATACACATCTGCTGTCTTGGCACTTGGGAGGCCGAGGCAGGAGGATTTGAGGTTCAAGGCCAGCCTGGGTACTTTAGTGAGACCCTGTGTCAAATTAAATAATAAAAAGTGCTGGGGGTGCAAAGCAGTATAGAAATGCTCCTGAGTCCCACTCCCAGCACCACACAGTAAAAAAAGGCTAGTGAGCGGGCACGGTGGCACACACCTGTCGTCCTAGCACGTGGGGGGGGCTGAGACAGGAGGGTCGCAGTCAGCCTCAAGGCAACTTGGCAAGACCCAGTTTCCAAATATAGCATAAAAAATCAGGCTGGGAGTGTAGCTTGGAGGTAGAATGCCCCTGGGTTCAATCCCCAGGACCACAAAGTAAAATAAAAATAAAAAGGGTTGGGTGTGTGTCCAACTGTAGAAGGCTCCGGGTTCCACCCACAGCACCACAAAAATAAAACCCAACACGAGCCGGGCATGGTGGGCAGGTTTGTAATCCCAGCATTCCGGAGGCTGAGACCGGAGGATCGCGCTTCGCAGACAGCCTTAGTGAGGCCCTGTGCAACTAGTGAGACCCTGTCTGAAAATAAAGAATAAAAATAGGGCAGGGGGTGTCGCTCGGAGGTCAAATGGCCCTGGGTTCTGTGTGGTCTAAGTCCTCAAGGGTGCAGGGGAAGGGGCCCGAGCCCGGAGGCAGGAAGGACCCGCCTCCCTACCCCGCAAGGAGGAGGCCGCTCCCCTCGATATAAGGAGGATGCGCTCTCACGGACACACTTCTACTCTCGTGGGGGGCTCTCCCCACTCCCGCTCCCACAAGGGGGGCAGGGCAAGGAACTTCCCCGGGAAGGTGCGCTGGCCCTCTGGCCCTCCGGACTAATAAATGGCATATGGCATCTATATCGGATGGCTTCGCGTATCTATGCACACAGAGAAATGGATTTAACAGGTTCCAAAACCAGTCCCGGAAAAAAAAAAACACCCAAACACAAAAACCTATAGGAACCGGGCGTGGTGGCGCACGCTTGTAATCCCAGTGCTTGGGAGGCTGAGACAGGAGGACCACGCAGGTTCGAAGCCAGCCTCAGCTACTGAGTGAGGCTCTCAGCAACTCAGTGAGACCCTGTTTCCAAATAAAATAGAAAATAGGTCTGGGAGTGTAGCCCGGAGGTAGAAAAGCCCCTGGGTTCCACCCCAGTACCACACACACACCCTCTAGGGGACACAGAGCCAGTGTGGAAGCAGGAGGGTGGAATGGCAGATGCTGGACGTTTCCAACCCAGGGGAGCAGAAGGGGGTTGCGGTGACGTCACAAGGGTGGCCCTGATGGAAGGTTCCAGAAGGCTGGGCAGGTAGAGACCGGGGTGGGAGCCGCTCACCAACGTGGCCAGACCTAGAAGGTGCCGGTGCAGGCGGGCTCTGGGGAGGGGTGCCCTGCCCGCCGCTGCGAAGCAAGCCCCTGGGCAGCCGGGTGTCGGGGCAGTGACCCTGCCATGGCCCTGAGCTTTGAAGAGGGGTACTTGGTGGGGTCCCCGTGACGGGAGCCTCGGGAGCCATGCTGGGGCTTCAGAGGAGTGGTGTGTGCCCTGGGTTGGGTTGGTTTTGTTTTGGGGGTATAGTGGGGACTAGGGACTGAGCTCAGGGGCCTTCTACCTCTGAGCCCCCTGTTTTTTGTGTGTGTACTAGGGATGGAACTCAGGGGCATTCTAACTCTGAGCTACGTCCTAGCCCTATATTTTTAGTCTTTTTATTTTGTTGGGTTTTTTTGTTTGTTTTGTTTTGTTTTGTTTTGCGGGTCTGGGGATGGAATCCAGGGGCATCTGACCTCCGAGCTACATCCCCTGCCCTATTTTTTATTCTTTATTTTGAAACAGGGTCTCACTGAGTTGCAGAGGGCCTCCCTAAGTAGCTGAAGCTGTCCTCGAACCGCGATCCTCCTGTCTCACCCTCCCAAATACTGGGATGACAAGCGTGCCCACCACGCTTGACCATATTCATTTATTTAGTTAGAAAGAGGGTCTCACAGGAGCCAGGTGTGGTGGCGCACGCTTGTCATCCCAGCATTCGGGAGGCTGAGACAGGAGGATCATGGTTCACAGACAGCCTCAGCTATTTAATGAGGCCCTTTGCAACTCTGTGAGACCCTGTCTCCAAATAAAGAATAAAAAATAGGGCTGGGGGTATCACTTGGAGGTAGAATGCCCCTCGGTCCCCCAGGGAAAAAAGAAAATGCAGGGTGCACGGTCTGAGCGCCTCTGTGTCTCTGGCAGAGGATGCTCTCCCCGCCAGCGGGGCGGGCCTGCACGAGGCGGGGTGGCCAGTATGCGCAGCGGCTCTGACGCCCCGCTCAGCCTGGCCCGCCCCTTGCAGGACTATGAAGGATACTCCCTGGACGACTGGAAGGGCTGAAACCCACCGAATCAAGAAGAGATGGCTAAGGACCTTCAGGCAGACATGAATAAATCAGACGGTACGTGGCCGCAGAGCGGGAGGGCACGCCAGCTCCACGCAGGGCCCGGGCACCTGGGCCCGTGACCTGCAATGACCTGTTCCTATGGCTGGCTAATGACGTCACAGCCAGACCTAAACCAGAAGGTGTCCTGCACTCAGGCGCAGCCCCGTCCACCTTTTCCACTCCCCTCTTCAAGGAGCCGGGCGTGGTGGCACACGCCTGCCGTTCCAGTATTGGGGAGGCTGAGACAGAGGATCAGGGGCTGGAGGCCAGCCGCAGCAACTTAGTGAGACCCTGTCTCAAAAGAGAAAATCAAGAAGGGCTGAGGGTGTAGCTCAGAGGTACAGTGCCCCTGGGTTCTATCCCTAGTACCAAATACATAAAGAAATAAATAAAACCAGGCGTGGTGGCACACACTTGTAATCCCAGTATTTGGAAGGCGGAGACAGGAAGATAGTGGTTCAGGTCCAGCCTCAGCTCCTTAGTGAGGCTCTCTGCAATTAAGTGAGACCCATTAAAAAAAAAAAAGCCGGGCGTGGTGGCGCACGCTTGTCATCCCCGCGCTTGGGAGGCAGAGACAGGAGGATCGCGCAGGTTCGAAGCCAGCCGCGCTGGCTTAAGAGACCCTGTTTCCAAATAAAAATATAAGAAATAGGTCTGGGAGTGTAGCCCAGAGTTAGAAGGGCTTCCAGGAACCCCAGTACCACCAAAACAAAAAAAAACAAACAAACAAAAAAAAAAAAAGCCAGGGGACTGGGCATAGCGGCTCACCCTTCTAACTTCTAACTCCAGCATTTGGGAGGCTGAGATAGGAGAATGGAAGGGTGGAGGCCAGCCTTAGCCTCACTACTAGCAAGTAGTGAGACTCAGCAACCTAGTGAGACCCTGTTTCCAAATAAAAATAAAGTTGGGCTGAGGATGTAGCAGAGGCGGATGCCCCTGGGTTCAACCCCCAGTGCCACACACGCGCGCACACACAGTCTTCTGCAAGGGTGCTAAGGGACGCCCCTCCTGTTTGCAGACCCTCCCAGGATGTGGACCATCTACAGGGACGGGGAGGTGGCTCTCCGGCTCTCCAACCATGGACCAGGCCACGAGGCCCCGCTGACCATCCCGGAGCTTTTCCAACAGTCGGTCAGCCGCTTCGGCGGCCTCCCAGCCCTCGCCTCAAAGAACAGCAGGAAGTGGGAGACGCTGAGCTTCCGGCAGTACTACCAGTTCTGTCGGAAAGCAGCCAGGGCCTTCATCAAGGTCAGCGCGCCCTTCATTCTCAGGCTTGTCGTGCCTTCCGGGGGACTCAGGGCGCAATTGTCATCCCAGCCCTGGGGATGCAGACACCAGAGGAGCGCAGGTTCGCGGCCAGCCTCAGCAGCGGAGTGAGACCCTCGGCAAACCGGTGACATCCTGTTTCCACACTAAAAAAAAAAAAGGCCTGGGGCTGTAGCTCAGAAGTAGAACACTCTCTGGCTTCAATCCCCAGGACCAAATAAAAATCACTACAGGTTTATTTGTTATGCAGCCTTGACTAACTAATACTCATTTACTCAGGGACCAAAGTGAGCTGCAGAACCAGAGATACAGATGCAGGGCATGTGTGCATGCGCGCGCGCGCACACACACACACACACACACACTCACACACACGTAAATAAAAGAGTAAGTAAGCCGGGCGTGGTGACGCACACTTGTCATCCCAGCATTCGGGAGGCTGAGACAGGAGGATACGCGGACAGCCTCAGCTACTTAGGCCCTCTGCAACTCAGTGAGACCCTGTTTCAAAATAAATAATAAAAAATAGTAAGTAATGCTCGAGGCACTAAAAGACCCAAAAGTCAATTGGAGAAGTTTTTCTCCACTGACCACTGACCACTGACTTTCAGCCACCCAGCTCACCCTCCATGCAGGAGATCACTAAGTTCTGGCGTGTCTAAGTATGTATTTGCCTATCCTTTGGGGAATAAATCATGTGCCTGTGTCATACATACAATGTGTGCGTGTGTGTGAGTGTGTGTGTGTGTGTGCATGTGTGCGTGTGTGCGTGCGTGCGTGCGTGTGTGTGTGGTAGGGATTGAACCAGGGGCATCCACCTCGGAGCTACATCCCTAGCCCTACTCTTTATTATTTGGAGACAGGGTCTCACTAATGGCTGAGTCTCAGTACCTGTCTCGTCCTTCCAAGTACCGGGAGGACAGGCGTGGCCAGTGTGCCTGGCTACCACGCAGGTGCCGTATGTGTACATTTCACACACAGCAGCATCTGTATCTCTGGTTCTGCAGCTCGCTTTGGCCCCTACGTAATCTATGTATTAGCCACGGCTGCATAACAAATATCGTCGTAGCTATTTATTTGTTTGGTCCTGGGGATTGAAGCCAGCAAGGCTTTGCTTCTGGGCTACAGCCTCGGTCCTTTTATATTCGACTTTGACACAGGACCTCACTAAGGTGCCGAGAGTCTCGGTAAGGTGCTGAGGCTGGCCGCGACCCGCCGTCCTCCCGTCTGCCTCTGAGGTGCCAGGACGACTGGCGCGCGCTGCCGCACCAGGAGCTCGCTTCCTAATGGCCGGTCCCGGTCGGTCGGGCAGAGCGCTGGCCTCTGAGCTCGTGCCTCCCGGTCTCTGCTCCCTCTTGCAGCTGGGCCTGCAGCGGTTCCAGGGCGTCGGCATCCTGGGCTTTAACTCTGTCGAGTGGTTCGTTGCGGCTGTTGGCGCCATCCTGGCAGGGTAAGAGCTCCTCTGGGACACTGTGCGCGTGGACGCCACACCCTGTGCGTGGCAGCAGCTGGCTCCACGTCACAGCAGGGATTTCGGGGCAGCCAGGTTCCCCGGAAGAGACCCAGAGCAATCCTTGAGCCTGGGCCGCTCAACCGGCTGTCCCCTTCAGCCAGAGAACTTTTTTTTTTGGTGGTACCAGGGGTGGAACCCAGAGGCTTTCTACCTCCGGGCTATACTCCCAGACCCATTTTATATTTTATTTGGAAACAGGGTCTCACTAAGTTGCTGAGAGCCTCACTCAGTAGCTGAGGCTGGCTTTGAACCCGTGCGATCCTCCTGTCTCAGCCTCCCAGTCGCGGGGATTACAAGCGTGCGCCACCACGCCCGGCTTCAGCCATATAATTTTATAGGCAAACTCATGGTCCCAGGCCTCATTAAAGACATTTCTGTTTTTTGTTTTTGTTTTTGTTTTTGTTTTTCTTTTTCTTTTTTTGGTGGTACTGGGGTTCCTGGAAGCCCTTCTACCTCCGGGCTACACTCCCAGACCTATTCTATATTTTTGAAACGGGTCTCTTACGCCAGCGCGGCTGGCTTCAAACCTGCGCGATCCTCCTGTCTCCGCCTCCCAAGCGCGGGGATTACAAGCGTGCGCCACCACGCCCGGGAACATTTCTGTTTTTTAATATTTATTTTTTGTGGTACTGGGGATAAAAACCAAGAACATTGTACCTCTGAGCTACACTCCCAGTCCTATTTTTTTTCATTTATTTAATTTTTTTTCAGTACTGGGGATGAAACCCAGGGGCATTCTACCTCCGAGCTATACCCCCAGCCCTATTTTTTATTCTTTATTTTTTATTTTATTTATTTATTTTCTTGGTGGTACTGGGGTGGAACCCAGAGGCTTCCTACCTCCGGGCTATACTCCCAGACCTATTTTATACTTTATTTGGAAACAGGGTCTCACTAAGTTGCTGAGAGCCTCACTCAGTAGCTGAGGCTGGCTTTGAACCTGCGCGATCCTCCTGTCTCAGCCTCCCAAGCGCGGGGATGACAAGCGTGCGCCACCACGCCCAGCTTTATTCTTTATTTGCAAACAGGGTCTCACTAAGTTGTGAAGGGTCTCACTAAACATTTGAGGCAGCCTCGAGGCCGCGACCCTCCTGTCTCAGCCTCCCACGGACTGGCGTTCCAGGCTTGCTGTGCGCCAGCTCTGGAAACCTCTCCTCCCAGGCCCCTCGCCGGGCGGGCACCCTGCAAACCTGCTGTCTCCTAGGGGCCTCTGCGTGGGAATCTACGCCACCAACTCCGCCGAAGCGTGCCAGTACGTTATCACGCACGCCAAGGTGGCCATCCTGCTGGTTGAGAACGATCAACAGTTACGCAAAATCCTTTCGGTAAAGCGGGTCTGCCTGCCCGGGAAGGCGCTAGTGGGCCCCTGGCTGGTCAGCCTGCCCGGCAGGGGCTAGTGGGGAGCGGAGGGCGGGCTCCCCCTGGGCCCACCCAGGTCCTCATGGCCATGCCGCCAGCAGAGGCTGCTGCTGCTGGGCGGGGAGTTCAAATCCCAACTCGTTATCTCCTCCTTTGGTAGTAGGGGTTGGACCCAGGGCATTCTGGGCCACGCCGCAGCTGGGCCATCCTTTAGCTCCCAGAGCAGGGAGACGAGGTGCTGGACTGCCCGGGAGGCCCGCGGGGTTGGGCTGCCATGACGCCCACAGAGGGCTTTCTTTCAGATTCCACCCGACAGGCTGGAGACCATCAAAGCCATCGTCCAGTACAAGCTGCCACTGAAGGAGAGTAATAACAACCTATACTCGGTAAGTGCGAGGGGCGCCGACGTGGGCGGGGCCTCCGCGGGTGGGCGGGTTGGCGATGAGGCGGGCGGGGCGGCCGGTGGAGCATGTCACTGCAGCCCGGGAGGCTTAGGCTTGGGTCTGACCCTGCCAGGTGGCGCACCTGTCATTCCGCGTCCTTGGGAGGCCGAGGCAGGAGGGTGGCAGGTTCAAGGCGAGGCCTTGGCAACCTAGTGAGACCCTGTTTCAAAAGCAAAAAACAAGAAGGGCTGGAGGTGTGGCCCAGGGGTAGAACGCCCTGGGCTCAATGCCCAGCACCACACACTCGCATACAAAAAGAAAAAAGAAAAAGAAAGCGGCCCTTGCCCGCGGAGGGGCGGCGTGCGGGCCCGGGGCGCCATCTGCCGGTCGCCCGTCCCCAGTGGCCTGACCTCATGGAGCTGGGCAACGGCGTCCCGGAGGCGGAGCTGGACCGCGTCATGGAGAGCCAGAAGGCCAATCAGTGCGCCGTGGTCATCTACACGTCGGGCACCGTGGGCAGCCCCAAGGGCGTGATGCTGAGCCACGACAACGTGAGCCGGGCAGGGCCTCGGCGGGCGGAGGGCCGCGGGCAGGCGGGGGCTCGGCCGGCCCCCAGGGAGGGCGAGCTGCGACCGGCGGCCCGAGGGCTGTGTGGACGGCGGGTGCGTTGATACCGGGCGAGCTGGAGACTGGGATGCGGCGCAGCGCGGTGGGGGTGGGAATCGGCCTCGGGACCCTCGAGCCCTGGGGTGCGGACCCGAGGACTCCGCGGGCACGGGTACTGCGGCAGGGAGGCGGCGCACATCCTCCGGACACTTCAGCCATCTCTAGGCCGCGAGCCACACAGTGCAGCCGCAGCGTCTACAGCCGGGCTTGTCTGGCTTTGCTCTGGTCTTTGCGGTGCTGGGGACCAAGCCGCGGTGCTCCGCCGCAGACCTTTGTTATAGTTGTTATGGAGGCCGGGACCCTCCCGTCGAGCCCCGCAGGCCGGTGGCGGGAGCGCGCACCTGGCCATGCCCCTGGGTTCTAGATCACCTGGACGGCCAGCGCGGTGGTGAAGGACCTGGGCCTGAACAAGACCTCGGGGAAGCAGGAGGTGGTGGTCAGCTACCTGCCGCTCAGCCACATCGCGGCCCAGATGATGGACATGTGGATACCCCTAAAGATCGGCGGGCTCACCTGCTTCGCCCAGCCAGACGCGCTCAGGGTAAGGCGGGCGCCCTGGCGGTGTCCCACCGCTGGAGGCCAGGAGCCGGCCTCAGGCCCGCCCGCTCCGGCCGTGGGGAGAACCCGCTTCCCCGCCGGTGGCAGCTGCCAGGGGCCACCGTGCTGCGTCTTCCAAGTCAGCCTGAGCCAGCCCTCCTAACTACGCCGGCACGCATGCACACGCACCACGTGCACACACTCGCGTGCACACCTGCGCCTGCCACTGCCCCTCTGGAAAGGAACTGTGGGGTGACCTGGGGCGAGCAGGCCGTCCAGGGTCACGCCACGCCTAGTCCCCGCTTGTTCTAGCCGGCTGCTGCGGCCCTGCCCTCTAGAAGGTTCTTTCTCCTGTTCTCTGCGGGCATGACATCATTCTCTGCCTCAGTATTGCCTCGGGCTCTCAGCCACCCTCTGGTCCCCCATGTTCAGTGCCTGAGACACTCTAGCTGCTCATGGCCTTCTACCTCCGAGCTACACCCAGCCCAGTTCTATCCTTTATTTTGAAACAAGGCCTCCTAAGCGGCTGAGGCTGGCCGCAAACCTGCAATCCGCCTGTCTCAGCCTCACAGATGCTGGGGTGGCGGGTGTGTGCGCCACTTCTGACACGACCGCCATATTTTGTAAGTTTTTAATCTGTGTATAAGTTTTCCAAGTTTGTCCTTCTTTTCCAACATTGCCTTATCTATTCTTGACCCTCTGTATTTCTCCGTAAAACTTAAGATTCATGCATTCATTTGTTTGAAAAGGCCCACCTGAGCCAGGCGCGGGAGTGCACGCCCGTCCTCCCAGGCGCTGGGAGGCTGATGCAGGCCTATCACAGCTTTAAGACCAGCCCAGCAACCTAGAGAGACTTGTTTCAAAACAAAAATTAATAAGACTGGGGGTATAGCTCGGAGGTAGAATGCCGCCATGCCTGGCTACCTGTATCTTTCATTCAGCTAAATTCCTTCACCCACAGATGCACTTAAGAATGTTGAGCCGGGCGTGGTGGCGCACGCTTTAATCCCAGTGTTAGGGAGGCTGAGACAGGAGGATCACAGTTCGCGGCCAGCCTCAGCTACTTAGTGAGGCCCTCTGCGACTCAGAGAGACCCTATTTCAAAATAAAGAATAAAAAATAGGGCTGTGAGCCGGGCGTGGTGGCGCACGCTTGTAATCTCCACGCTTGGGAGGCTGAAACAGGAGGATCGCGCAGGTTCGAAGCCAGCCTTAGCTGGCTTAAGAGATCCTGTTTCCAAATAAAATATAAAATAGGTCTGGGAGTGTAGCCCGGAGGTAGAAAGCCTCTGGGTTCCACCCCCAGTACTGCAAAAAAAAAAAAAAAAAAAAAAAAGGCAGGGGGGTATAGCTCAGAAGTGGAATGCCCCTGGGTTCAGTTCCTGGTCACACACACACACACACACACACACACACACGCGCGCGCGCGCGCGCGGCCAGGGATGTAGAGGTAGAATGCTCCTGGGTTCTACCCTAGTGCTTGGGGGAAAAAATGTTCATAGTATTTTCAATAGTATTTTCATAGTATTTTCAGTCACCCCGCAAATCCTTAGAGCACAAACCTGATTGGCTGCTGGCCAGCCAATGGCTCGGCTTCCCGCGCTGGCCAATCACAGCGCAGCCTGGGTGGCGCGGGGAAGCCTGACGACTCCATCCCTGCAGGGCAGCCTGGTGCGCACCCTGCAGGAGGCAAAGCCCACCGCCTTCCTGGGGGTGCCCCGAATTTGGGAGAAGATGCACGAGACGATAAAGGAGAATATTGCCAAGTCCTCCGGCCTGAAGAAGAAGGTGTTTTCGTGGGCCAAGGCCACGGGCTTCAAGTGCAACACCAAGCGGATGCTGGGGTAGGCGCGGGCGGGGCGGGGGGGGGGCGGGGGGGGGGGCCCTGCGCGCCGCCGACCGCCCGCCTGGCTCTAGGAAGCACGACGCGCCCGTGGGCTACCGCATGGCCAAGGCCCTGGTGTTCAGCAAGGTCAGGGCCTCGCTGGGCCTGGACCACTGCCGCCTCTTCATCAGCGGCGCCGCGCCGCTCACCCAGGAGACCGCCGAGTTCTTCCTAAGCCTGGACATCCAGATCGGCGAGATGTACGGCCTGAGTGAGAGCTCGGGGCCGCACACCATCTCCTCCCAGGCCAGCTACAGGATCCTCAGGTACCAGCCGGGCCGCCCAGCCCTCCGCCCGCCTTTCAGCCTGACCCGCCCAGGTCACGAGCGCCCCTCCTGGGACCCAGCCTGCTGTGACCTCCAGGCCAAGCCCCGAGCCCGGGTGAGCACCCAGGGCAGGTCCACCCGAGGCCTCCCGACCGCCTGGCTGCTCTGCTGCTTGGGGCCCTGGGTCCCAAATGAGGGGCCCGAGTTATGTGAAATGGCCCTGATTTGGCAAAGCCTTCACCTGCCTTTAATCTCATCTCGCCGAAATCGGTGCCTCAGTTTCCCCCCTCTCTCCTCCACACTCATCAGAGTCTGCCTCCACAGAACCCAGAGTCCCCAGGGCAGTCCAAAACCAAAGAGCAGTCCTTCCTTAGAGGTAACTGACACTGGCCCACCCCCAAGAAAGATGCCGGCACTTGTCCTCAGACACGCACACACGTGCATCCGACCTCCCCTGCCCCTGCCCTTGCTGCAGCAAGTATAGAGCACACAGTGAAACCCCAGGACTCCAGAGGCTGAGAGGAGGACCGCAGGCTCGAGGCCGGCCTCAGCAAGTAGTGAGGCTCATCAACCCCACAAGACCGCTTCCAAATAAAAATAAAATAGGAGCCAGGCGTGGTGGCGCACACTTGTAATTCCTGCGCTTGGGAGGCAGAGACAGGAGGATCGCACGGGTTCCAAGCCAGCCTCGGCTACTTAGTGAGGCTCTCAGCAACTTAGTGAGACCCTGTTTCCAAATAAAATAGAAAATGGGTCTGGGAGTATAGCCTGGAGGTAGAAAAGCCCCTGGGTTCCACCCCCAGTACCACCAAAAATAAATAAATAAAAATAAAATAAAATAGGGCTGGGGATATAGCTCAGAGGTAGAATGCCCCTCAGTTCTATCCCTAGAGCCACAAAAATAATAATAAAAGCTGGGTGTGGTAGCACACACTTGTACTCCCAGCATTTGGGCGGCTGAGACAGGAGGATCTCCGTTTGTGGACTGTGGACAGCCTTAGCTACTTTTTTTTTTTTTTTTGGTACTGGGAATGGGAACCAGAGGCTTTTTACCTCCAGGCTATACTTCCAGAACTATTTTATGTTTTATTTGTTTTTGGTTTTTTTTTTTGGGGGGGGTGGTACTGGGGTGGAACCCAGAGGCTTTCTACCTCCAGGCTATACTCCCAGACCTTTTTTATATTTTATTCGGAAACAGGGTCTCACTAAGTTGCTGAGAGGTATAGCTCAGAGGTAAAATGCTCCTGGGTTCCATCCCCAGTACTGCAAAAAAAAAAAAAAAAAAAGAGAGAGAGAGAAAGAAGGAAAGAAATGTATTGACTTAGGAGGCTGAGATTGCAGGTTTGAGGCTAGCCTCAGCAACTTAGCAAGACCCTTTTTTTTTTTTTGGCGGATCTGAGGATGGAGCCCAGTGGCATTCAACCTCCGAGCGACACCCCCTGCCCTATTTTTTTATTATTATTCTTTAATTTGAAACAGGGTCTCACTGAGTTGCAGAGGGCCTAAGTAGCTGAGGCTGTCCGCGAACCGCAATCCTCCAGTCTCAGCTTCCCAAATGCTGGGATTACAAGTGTGTGCCACCATGCCCGGCTACAAGACCCTATTTCAAAATAAAAAAGGCTGGGAGTGTAGCTCAGAGTTAGGAAACCCTGAATTCAATCCCCAGTAACAAAATATTAAAAATTCAATTAATCCTAGGACTTGGGAGGCTGAGACAGGAGGACATAGGTTTGTGGCCAACCTCAGCATCTTAGTGATACCCTATATCAGAATAAAAAATAAAGCTGGGTGTGGTGGCACACACTTGTCATCCCAGCATTTGGGAGGCTGAGACTGGAGAATTGGGGTTTGCAGACAGCCTCAGCTTCTTAGTGAGGCCCTCTGCAACTTAGGGAGACCCTGTTTCAAAATAAAGAATAAAAAATTGGGCAGGGGGTGTAGCTCGGAGGTCGAATGCCCCTGGGTTCCATCCCCAGACCTGCAAAAAAGAAAGAAAAAAAAAAACAGAATAAAAAATAGGAATGGCTGGGGGTATAGCCCAGAAGTAACCTCAACCCCAAACCCCGTTCAATCCTCAACACTAAAGTCAAAACCAAAAAGGACCAGCCTGCAGCCCTGCGGGCTCCGCAGTGCGCACTGACCCTGGCCCATGCCTCCTGCGGCCATGGGTGGAGGGCGCGGGTCCTCCTGTGGCGCTGTGCCTCAGTCCCTCCTCCCTCCCCCCGCCCGGCAGCTGCGGCCAACTCCTGAGCGGCTGTAAGAGCGTGCTGGCTCAGCAGAACAAGGACGGCGTGGGCGAGGTGTGCCTGTGGGGCAGGCACATCTTCATGGGCTACCTGGACAGGGAGGACGCCACCCTGGAGGCCCTGGACGAGGACGGCTGGCTGCGCTCGGGGGACCTGGGCCGCCTGGACCCCCACGGCTTCCTCTACATCACTGGCCGCATCAAAGGTACCGCCACCTGCACAGGGCCTGCCTGAGCTCTGGGCTCCTGCCCAGCGAGGCCTAGGCCTCCCAGCCAGCCTCCGCAGGCCCCAGCCGCCCTTGCTGCCTGCGGGGCGGGGCCAGGCCGCTAGGCTCAGATGGAGTGAGTGGCTGTGGAGCGGGCCAGTCGCCTTGTCCCCAGGGTGGGAGGTTTGGGGACGGCCACAGTCCACGCAGCCCAGACACGGCATGGAGGGGTGGCCGGGCTCCAGCTGCCCCCCCTTGTGTCTCAAGCACTATCCCCTCCTGTGAGTTGTTTCTGGTACTGGGGATTGAATCTGGTTCGAGGCTCTCAGCAACTTGAGACCCTGTTTCCAAATAAAGTACAAAATAGGTCTGGGAGTACAGCCCGGAGGTCGAAAAACCCCTGGGTTCCACCCCTAGTACCACACACACACACACACACACACACACACAATCGCATGCCTGAGCCGGGCTTGGGGATGCACACCTCTATCCCCAGTGCCTGGGAGGCTGAGAAAGGAGGACTGCAGGTTCAAGACCAGCCTCGACAACTTAGCAGGACCCTGTTTCCAAATAAAAAGTAAAATAGGGCTGGGTGTAGCTTGGAGATAGAATGCCCCTAGGTTCCACCCCAGTGCCCCAATAAATAAATAGACAAAGTAACCAGGGTTGGAGGCGTGGCTCAGGAGACTCTCCTGGGTTCAATCCCCAGGACGAGTCACAGGGAGAGCGGTGGGGGGCGCCCTGTGGGCCACGGGCTCCCGAGGAGAGCGGTGCCTGTCCGCCTGGCCCCGTCCCAGCCCGGCTCTGTTCCAGAAATCCTCATCACGGCGGGCGGGGAGAACGTGCCCCCCATCCCCATCGAGACGCTGGTGAAGGAGAAGGTCCCCATCGTCAGCAACGCCGTGCTGGTGGGGGACAAGGCCAAGTTTCTGAGCATGCTGCTCACGCTCAAGGTGGCCGCCCCGGCCCCAGGCGGGCGGGCGGGCGGCACACGGTGGGCGGCAGCTAACCACGTGTTCGCGGGCAGTGCGAGATGGACCGGGTGACCGGGGAGCCGCTGGACAAGCTCAGCCTGGAGGCCATCAACTTCTGCCGGAGCCTGGGCAGCCAGGCGACCACGGTGTCAGAGATCGTGAGGCTGCAGGACCCGCTGGTCTACACGGCCATCCAGCAGGGCATCGACCTGGTCAACCAGGAGGCCACCTCCAACGCCCAGAGAGTGCGCAAGTGGGTGATCCTGGAGAAGGACTTCTCCATCCAGGGCGGAGAGCTAGGTGGGTGCTCAGGGGGACACGGGGTCTGTGGGGCTGGGAAGGAACCGGGTGCAGTTACCCCACTTAGCTGGCTCCCAGGGGCTCCTGCCCCGACCCCCTGTCTTTTCTGCGGGGCAGCCACGGCCCGGGAATAAGATCCAGACTGTCCCCTGAACCTCCCTCTCCACCACCGGCTTCTCCTTTTCCTGCCCGGCCTGGGCAACCACAGGGTCTTTGCACCTGCTGCTCCCTCTGCCTGGGGCTCTGTGCCCCCTTGAGTCTGCCTCCCTGCTTGCTGTCTGGTGTGGCCAGGCCCCTTCTCCAGGGCAGCCTTCCTGACCGCGGGCCGCGGCTGGCCTCAGCCCTAAGCCAGCCTCCTGTGGCCTGGCTCTGCATGGCATTGGACGCACAGCCGGCCTCCGCAGGAGGCGCAGTCCTGGGAGGCTCCGTGGAAGCCCGCCTTGGGCTCAGGCTGCAGTTTCACAGCAAGCCTCTGGGGAGGGGAGCGGGAAGCGCCCCGCACCCCAGCCTGTCCACACGGCCATGCTGCCTGGTGGTCAGCACCTGCGTTTGTGCCCCGTGCTCTTGCCGGGTGACCTCTCCAGAGGGGACGGTTTGGGATGGTGCGGAGTCCTCGCCCCCGTCCAGGGACGGCGGGGCCCTGGCTCCCGGGACGTGCAGGGGGTGCGGCCTCGCCCACCTCCTGGACGCCAGCGTTTCTTTTCTCCATAGGTCCAACAGCAAAACTCAAAAGGCATTTCATAGTCCAGAAATACAAAGCACAGATAGAGAACTTATACCGCTGAGGCGTGGAGCGGCCATCCCGCGGTGAGGGCCCTGGCGTCCCGGGCGGGCGTGGGCAGGGCCTGGCCGCCATGTCCCGCCTCTCCTGCCCCTGCAAGGCCAGCCTTCCCAGCCTGGACGGAGTTTGTCCTGAAGCCCCACATGCTCCCTTTCTGCCGTCGTTGTTTTGACCAAAATACCCGACAAGATGGACTTAAGAAGAGGGAAGGTTGGGAGCCGGGCGCTCGTCATCCCAGTCCTCCAGAGGCTGCGATGGGAGGATCACAGGTTCACTGGCAGCCTCGGCTACTTAGCGAGGCCCTCCGTAGCTGAGTGACACCCTGCTTCAAAATAGACATCCGCTAGGGATGGGCTGTCGCTCGGAGGAAAGGTTTACTTGGCTCCTAGTTTCAGAGGCTCAGTCCATGGCTGGCTGGCTCCAAGGCAGAAAAATCCTGGCAGTGGGGCAGGGAAAGCTGCTGAGCTCAAGGCAGCTGGAGGGAGGGAGGGACAGACCTGCCCAGGGCCACGCCCAGCCACCCGCCGCCTCCAAAGGCGCAGTGCAGAAAAGGAACATAAAACACCTCAGCAGCATTTTTAAATCTTAAGTATATGTTGCGATGTAATATTTTGGACACAGTGGTTTACACAAAACCTATTATTGATGCCGGGCGCGGTGGCCACGCTTGTAATCCCCGCGCTGGGGAGGCGGAGACAGGAGGATCGCGCTGGTTCGAAGCCAGCCGCGCTGGCTTAAGAGACCGTTTCCAAATCAAATTTAAAATAGGTCTGGGAGTGTAGCCCGGAGGTAGAAGGGCTTCCAGGAACCCCAGTCCCACCAAAAGACAAAAACAAACCTATTATTGGCTTTACCAGGGTTCGTGTGTGGTAGTGGGGATGGAATTCAGGGGCGCCCTACCTCTGCGCTCCCTCCCCAGTCCTATCTTATGTGGGTCCTGGAGATTCAGCCCAGGGACGCCATACCTCCGAGCTACACCCCCAGCCCTGTTTTCTTTTGAAACATGGTCCTGCCAGGTTGCGGACGGTCTCCCTCAATTGCCAAGATTGGTCTCGAATCTGCAACCCTGCAGAAAGTTGGTTGTTTGAACCTTCTGGGATTACAGACGTGTGCTGTAGTGCCCAACTTAACGTTTGTTTTGAAACAGGGTCTCGCTAAGTTGCTGGGGCCTAAGTAGCTGAGGCTGGCCTCAAACCTATGACCCTCCCGTCTCAGCCTCCTTAGTACTGAGATGACGGCATGTGCTGCCATGCTGGGCTTATCAGTTCTTTTTTACATGGCTGCTGGAAACTCTTGAGCTGCCGGGGTGGCTCGCATGACCTCTCCTAGGCGGGCTTGGGGAGCGGCCGGGGAGATGCAGCTTCTTGGCCCGGCAGCGTGGGGTTTGGAGGGGGAGTGGACGCATGTTACCGGCCCCTGCGTGATGACTGCCTTCTCTCTAGCCCCGCCGCAGTGGGCGACTCTGCTCAGGCCTCCTGTCTAAGAAGCTGGGCTCTGCTGGCCGTCTCTGAGCACCTGCCTGCAGAGAAGGCGCCTGGTTGGACTCTCCGCCTTCTCAAGCAGGAAGCTGTCATCAGTCTCTCTCTGCACCTTGAGACACGAGCCCAGGGAGCCCCCTGGAGGTCCAGACAACAGCCTCGCCGTGGGCCCTGTTGCACTTTTCATCTCCCTACAGGGCGGAGTGAGTCACTAGAAAGAACCTGGACCCCGCACCCGCCTGTCCCCTGGAGGCAGCCTTGCCAGTGAAGTCTGATGTGAGGCTGGCTGGCGTCTTGTTTTGCTTTGGGCTGCTGCCCTCCGCGCGGCGGGGGGAGGGGGCGGACGCTCGCAAGTCAGTGGTCAGGTCCTGGCCACCTGTGTGTGAGTCCAAGAGTCCCTGGGTGTGTTTTTTGGGGGAGAGGGGTCCTGGGCATTGAACCACGGGTGTTCTACATCCACGCTGCATCCTCAGCCCTATTTTACTTTTTATGTTGCAACAAGGTCATGCTAAGTTACTGAGGGCCTCACCAAGTAGCTGTGGCTGCTTTGAACCCGCGATCCACCTGCCGCAGCCTCCCAAGCCCTGGGGTTACAGTGCGCACCACCACGCCTGGCTGCCCCGAGATTTCTAATCTGGAGAGCCAGGCTCACCCTCCACTGGCCGTGAAGGCTCAGACACAATGTGTGGGGCTGCGGTGCCTGACACAGCCCCTGTGCCATGGGTCATTAGCGGGAATGGCTGCCTTGACCCCGTCCCTGGGGACACGTTTTACTAAAGAGCCCAGCACAACGCAACTCGGAGAAGAGAGGCATTCCTCCCTCATCCACGAGTCTGTCGTGAGCAGGCCTGAGCTGGTAAAGTTCAGCTTCCCGCCACTGCAACAAAAAACCTGACAAGTCAGCTCAAAAAGAGGAAAGAAAGGCTCGTTTCAGCTGAGGGCTTTGGCAGGCTCCAGCGGGGTCAGGAGCTGGAGGAAGAGAGGGGGCTCCCTCCGGGCCGTCTCTTAAAGGCACCACCACCTTCCAACGTGCCAGGCTGGGGACCAGGCCTCTCACACACAGGCCCTCGGGGGCCTTATTCAGAAATCCTCAGCAGCACACAGAGGGAATGTGGTTGGTTGTCAACTCTGAATCTTAGGGAAAGAGGATCCGGGGGCCTCGGGACCGCTTTGGCCTCTGTTCTATAACTATCAAATCACTTCAAAATAATTTAGAGATATATGTATTTTACTGGGGACGGAACCCAGAGGCATTCTACCTCTGAGCTACACCCCCAGCCCTTTTTATTTTTAAAACAGGGCATAAGTTGCTGAGGCTGGTCTTGAACCTGCAACCCTCCTGTTCGGCCTCCCAGTCCTGGGGTGACAGGTGTGTGCCACCACGCCAAGCTAGACATATATTTTCAAACGCCCACAGTTGATTTTTATCCCAGCACAGAGCATGCCACCGGTGTCTTTCTCCACAAGGACAGTCTTTGCACTGCCTGCGTAATTTTCCACAGCATGGCTTTTGCAGGGGTGTCTTTACCTGTGCCTGTTGCTGGACGTGTAGGTAGCTGTGCGTCTTCACACCGCAGCAAGCACCTTGTGTGTGGCACCCTGGGTGCAGCTCGTACACCCTTCAGGCACTGCTGGGCCATGCCAGGTGCCCAGATACCCCTCTGGCATCTTGGTGCGCCTCCCGCCCATCGACCGTGGAGGGCCAGGAGCCGCTGCCCAAAGCGGAAGGCTGCTGTCGCCAGGGCCCACCTCGGCTCTGCCCTCACGGCCGAAGCAGGTCCGGAACCTTCCTTGCCGGTTCTGGGGAAGAAGGATCTGAGCGCCGTGGCCTCTGCCTGTTAGAATGGGGTGGGGTTGTCTCCTCAGCCCTGTTCCACGTGCGAATAGGTGCTGTCTATTGTGCTTCGCTGGGCTGTGTCCAGTACGTGCCATTTGCCTGGCCTCTCCACCGGGCCTAAGTCCATCTGCCAGTATCAATAGCTGCTTCCTGTTGAAGGCTGAGCAGTATTCCATTGCTGGGACACGCAACCTGTGTCCGCATGTCCACACTCTTTGGGGAGATCGCTGTTCAAACTCTTTGCTCATTTTTGAGCTATGAAGGTTCTTCATGCGTGGCGGTCACAAATTCTTATGCTGTTTTAACTACTATAGTTCATAATACGCTTTGATTTAGGCCTTTGTGTCTTGGCACTTTTAAACCAACTTGTCAAGTCTCACAAGCATTCCTGAGTTTCCTGGAAAGCCGTGTCTCAGGGCTGTCTAGGTGTCGGTGACGGCGTCTAGGATGTGCGAGGCCCCGCACTCAAGGGTAACCCAAAGCGCACCCTCTGTAGACAGCCGCTCCCCGCCTGTCAGCACGGCACCTCTGCAGCTTCTCCCAGGGTCGGCAGTCCTGCGTGTCACCGCCCTCAGGCCACCTCGCCAGCACCTGCGGCTCTGCCGCCGCCCTGCCCGACTCTGCTCAGCCAAGTGCTGGCTTATACTCTGTTCCCACTCCCCACGTGCTTCCCTTTTAAAGTTTTCCAGGTGGCTTGTGTCGGCATATAAAAAGGTGTGGGTTTGTGTGTGTGTGGTACCAGGGATGGAACCCAGCGGCATTCGACCTCCAAGCTGCACTCCCTCCCCAGCCCTACTTTTTATCCTTTGCTTGAAAACAGGGTCTCACTGAGTTGCGGAGGGCCTCGCTAAGTAGCTGAGGCTGGCCTTGAACTGCGATCCTCCCGTCCCAGCCTCCCGAGGGCTGGGAGGACAAGCGTGCCCCCCTGCGTCTCTGCGCCCTGTCCAGCCCGCTCTGCAGGAGGCCTGTGCTGCGCAGGTCTGGCGGAGGCCTGCGCTCTCCCCACGCTCGCCTCGCAGCTACTGCTCAGGACGCGACTAGACGCTACTTACCTCAGAAGGCTTCTGGAATCTATTAAGTTGTGACAAAATGTACACATACACAAAACTCATACACAAGCCGGGCGCGGGGCGCGCCTGTCATCCAGCACTCGGACGCCGAGACCGGAGGACGGCGGTTCACGACGGCCTCAGCTACTCGGTGAGGCCTCTGCAACTCAGTGAGAGCCGGCTTCAAAATGAAGAATGAAAATAGGGCTGGGGTGGAGCTCGGAGGTCAAATGCCCCTGGGTTCCCTCCCAGGCCCGTAAAAATATAAATAAATAAATAAATAAATAAATAAATAAATAAACCTTCTACACGCACACACCACTGAACCAGTCCTTACTGTACTCAACACAGCCACGGCACCGCCAGCGCTCTTCCCAACCAGAGCGCCCCGTCCGGGCACCCCCCTGCCGGGCGGCCGCAACATCCGTCCACCTCGCTGCCGCGGACGTCAGAACGCCCCTGCAGGCTGACGACTGCATCGCACCTCCTCCTGTCCATCCACTCACCAGCGGACGCGGGCTGCACCTCCTCCCGCCTCTGCTTTCAACCCTGGGGACACACACCCCAAAAGCACAACTGCAGAATATGGTCCTCCTGGTTTTTTTAAGGTGACCACCTGTTTGGTCTTTTTTTGTTTTTGTTTTAGTGGCAGTGGGGTTCCTGGAAGCCCTTCTACCTCCGGGCTACACTCCCAGACCTATTTTATTTTTTGGAAACAGGGTCTCCTAAGCCAGTGCGGCTGGCTTCCAACCTGAACGATCCTCCTGTGTCTGCCTCCCAAATGCTGGGATGACAAGCGTGCGCCACCACGCCCGGGGACCACCCGTTTTTTAAGAACCAAATAAAGCTGGCGTGGTGGCGCACGCTTGTCATCCCAGCGCTTGGGAGGCTGAGACCGGAAGATCTCGCAGGATCAGAGCCAGCCTCAGCTACTTAGGCTCTCAGCAACTTAGTGAGACCCTTTTCCAAATAAAATATAAGTCTGGGAGTGTAGCCCGGAGGTAGACGGCCCCTGGGTTCCATCCCTGGTAACACACACACACACACACACACACACACACACACACACACACACGACTCAAAAAAACTTTCTTTGGGGGAAGAGGTGGTGCTGGGATTGGACCTAGAGGCATTCTACCTCTGACCTCCACCCCGAGCCTTATTTTTATGTGTGTGTGTGTGTGTGTGTGTGTGTGTGTGTGTGTGTATGTGTGTGTGTTACTAGGGATTGAACTCAGAGATGCAGGGACTGAACCCAAGGACGTTTTACCTGTTTCACACCCCTGGCCCTTTCTTGTTGTTTTAAACAGGGTCTCACTGGGCTGGTGAGACTGGTATTAAACCCGGGATCCTCCTGTCTCAGCAGCCCAAGTCCTGGGATTACAGGCAGGCACTGCCATGCCCAGCTCAAAAAGGCTTCAAATGATTCCTTGGTATCTGCAGAGTAGCTGTTTATTCTGTGGGAGCCTGAGTCCAGCCCTCAGCTGCTGGGCAGTGCGATCAGGGACTCCAAGGCCGGTCAGCTGCTGGGCGGCAGGACTCCCGCACCTCTCCTCCGCACTCCCCCTCGGCCTCCCCATGAGCTCCTTCACGCAAGCCAACAGCGCCCAGCCCGACTCTGGGTCCGTCCCTCCAGCTGCCCCCACCCACCTGGCGCCTCGGGAAGGAGCAGCGGGCTGCAGCCACCTGTCTGTGGAATGTGGCGATGTCACAAGGGCTGGCTCCAGGTGGGAACTCATGTCCAGGGTGGAGACGCCTGTCCTGCAACCTAGAGCCAGGCTAGGGACAGAGCTGATTCTAAGACGCCGAGACAGGGGTGGTGAGAGCGGGATGCATGTGCTGCTGGGCCGGGGACAGGCAGCAGCCGGCGGCGGCTTCTTTACTGACATCCATTCTGCTTCCCTCTGTGCCCCCACGCCAGCCCCAAGGGCCCTTGTCGCCAGCTGTCTTCCAAAAGGCTCGGGTCCCCTGCCCTGGCCCACTCCTAGGGGAGCTGAGAGCCGCCTTCCTGACCACCCCGATCAGGTGAGCACAGGCCTCCCCGGCACCCCCAGCGGCACACCCGCTGCCACGGGGGGTAGGGGGGGCGCACTGCCCATGTCTGTCTGCCCGTCCCTGCAGGCCGGCTGCGAAGGCGCTGCACGCCATGTCCTCCCCGCAGTGGAGGCGGCACCGGAAGCATATTCTCAAGAAGACTACGGGCCAGGGAGAGAAGAAAACCAGAGGTTGGCGCTCTGTGGTGGGCGAGGGAGGCCCCACCTCACCTCAGGCGGCCTCTGGCACAGGGGCCTGGGCCCAGAGGCTCCATCCGTCTGTCTGTCTGTCCACCCAGCAGTGTCTTTCCTCCCCAGGACACTCCATCTCCGTAGTTTCTCTGTTTTCTGCCCACGCGGTCCCATCTCTCCCTGGTCCGGGGTCCTCAAAACTCACCCACCTGTCTCCTTCTGTGTCTAGATCAGCCCACCCAGGGCTCACGCTGACCCTGCCCTCCCCCACACTGACCCTGCCCCTCCACACACATAGCTAAGACCCCTCCACCCCCAGCACACATGAGGGGTCTTGCCACGATGTCCCCTCCCCACACACACGAGGGTCTCCCCATGCTGACGCCATGCCCCTACACACATGGGGTCTCCCCACGCTGACCCCTCGTCCTGACACTCGGGGTCCCCCCACGCTGACCCCTCGTCCTGACACTCGGGGTCCCCCCACGCTGACCCCTCGTCCTGACACACGGGGTCTCCCCACGCTGACCCCTCGTCCTGACAAACGGGGTCCCCCCACGCTGACCCCTCGTCCTGACACTCGGGGTCCCCCCACGCTGACCCCTCGTCCTGACACACGGGGTCTCCCCGAGCTGACCCCTCGTCCTGACACTCGGGGTCCCCCCACGCTGACCCCTCGTCCTGACACACGGGGTCTCCCCGAGCTGACCCCTCGTCCTGACACTCGGGGTCCCCCCACGCTGACCCCTCGTCCTGACACTCGGGGTCCCCCCACGCTGACCCCTCGTCCTGACGCACGGGGTCCCCCCACGCTGACCCCTCGTCCTGACACACGGGGTCTCCCCACGCTGACCCCTCGTCCTGACACACGGGGTCCCCCCACGCTGACCCCTCGTCCTGACACTCGGGGTCCCCCCACGCTGACCCCTCGTCCTGACACTCGGGGTCCCCCCACGCTGACCCCTCGTCCTGACACTCGGGGTCCCCCCACGCTGACCCCTCGTCCTGACACTCGGGGTCCCCCCACGCTGACCCCTCGTCCTGACACTCGGGGTCCCCCCACGCTGACCCCTCGTCCTGACACTCGGGGTCTCCCCGCGCGGCCGCCCCTCCCGCCCGCCCAGGCCAAAGCTTCTGGACCACGAGGAGCGACGGCGAGGTGAGGCTGCGGATGAACAGGGACTCGTCGGAGAACGAGGCGCCGCTCACGGTCCCCGAAATGTTCATGGACACAGCCCTGAAGTTCGCCAACTACGTCGCGCTGGGCTCCAAGTACAGGGACTGCTGGCAACTGCTCACCTACATCGAGTACTACGAGCTGTGCCGCGGGGCCGCCAAGTCCTTCCTCAAGGTACCGCGGGGCTGGGCGGGACCTGCTGCGCCTGCGCGCCGGCGGCCTCCGCGCCCGCCGCACTGCGCGTGCGCGCCCAAACCCGCCTCCCGCGCCTCGGCCCCGGCCCCGCCCCCGGCGCCTGCGCCCCGGCCCCGCCCCCTGCGCCTGCGCCCCGGCCCCGCCCCCGGCGCGTACGTCCAGGCCCCGCCCCCTGCGCCTGCGCCTCGGCCCCGCCCCCTGCGCCTCGGCCCCGCCCCCGGCGCGTGCGTCCAGGCCCCGCCCCCTGCGCGTGCGTGCGTGCCTCTCGGTGTTCCCGGATCCGCGCGCGCGCCCGCCTCGCCGCTCCTGCGCCTGCGCGGCAGGTTTTTCGCGCCCGTGTGACTAGCGTGGGCTCAGTGTCCTAGCTCAGGTGCCTTCGAAGAGGCCGCGACGGCCCCAGATTCGGAGCTGCATCCTGGGAACTGGGTTCGGATCCAGGCCCTGCCCTTGGCCTCTTGCCCTGGGACGACTTATTTACCTTTCTGTGCCTCAGTTTCCATGTAGAGTATAAGAGATTTTGCATGTATATATATGTATATATATGTATACTACATGTATAATATGCTGTATAAATATTAAATATGTAAAATAGAGAACGTTCATGTTTTATGTTATCCATTATATCATATAAATATATAATGTAGACTACATATGGATGCTGTTATATATTACATATGCAATATATAACATAAGGTATGTTTTACATGTACACATATAAATACGTATTATGCATATATGTGGGATGGGATATTTTATTTTATTTTTTGCCAGTTTGGGAACCCAGGGGCATTCCACCTCTGACCTACACTCTCAGCCCTATTTTGTGTGTGGGGGGGTCTGGGGATAGAACCCAGGGGCATTCAGCCTCCGAGCTACAGCCCCTGCCCTATTTTTTATTCTTTATTTTGAAACAGGGGCTCACTAAGTTGGGGAGGGCCTCACTAAGTAGCTGAGGCTGTCTCCTCCGGTCTCAGTCTCCGGAATGCTGGGATTACAAGAGTGCGCCACCTTGCCTGGCCGGGATGGTTTATAAGAGAAAAAATGGACAGAACCAGGCGTGGTGGCACCCACTGGTAATCCCAATACTTGGGAGGCTGAGACAGGAGGATCCAGGTTCATGGCCAGCCTTAGCCCTCAGCAGCTTAGTGAGACCTGTATCAAAGAATAAAAAACAGGGCAGAGGGTATAGCTCAAAGGTAGAATGTTCCTGGGTTCAATACCCAGCACCACAAAAAAAGAAAAAAAAAAAAATGAGGCTGGGCGTGGTGGCGCACACTTGTCATCCCAGCACTCGGGAAGCTAAGACAGGATTGTGGTTCTTGGCCAGCCTCAGCTGCTTAGCGAGGCCCTCTGCAACTTAGACCCTGTTTCAAAATAAAGAATAAAAAATAGGGCTGGGGTGGAGCTCGGAGGTCAAATGTCCCTGGGTTTCATCCCCAGACCCGCAAAGGAGGAGGAGGAGGAGGAGCAAAAATAAAGAAAAAGGAAAAAGAGAAACAAAGATAAACAAATGGCCCCAGAGCACAGGGAGCCCAAACCCCGAGCCAGGGCTCCCGCGGAGGCCCTCACTGGGACTTCTCTCCTCCAGCTGGGCCTGGAGCGCTTCCACGGTGTGGGGATCATGGGCTTCAACTCGGCCGAGTGGGTCATCTCCAGCATCGGTGCCATTATGGCGGGGTAAGGGGCGCCGGGGTCTCCCTGGGGTCCCCGGCATAGGAAGCCGACCCTGACACCGGTTAGGCCTCTCCCCGGTGGGATCTGTCAGCAACCCTTCCAGATCTCCTCTGCCTGAAAACTCATATCAGAGCCTGTGAAGCCCAACGTTCACGTCGCCGCCTCCGGGAAGACCCCCAGCCCTGAGCCCTCCTTCCGCCCCGAGCCCGGGCCCAGCCCGGGCGATCCCCGAGTCCCACCTTCGAGCAGGGTGTGGGTGTGCCAGGGCCCCGCCGTTCCCCCGCGCCCGCACCAGCAGGCCTTCGGCTCCGCACTCTGCTTCTAGGGGCTTCTCCGTTGGCCTCCTGACCACCAGCTCCCCGAAGGCCTGCCAGGTCATTGCCGAGACCGCGAAGATAGACATCTTTGTGGTGGACACTGACAAGCAGCTACAGAAAGTCCTTCAGGTGGGTGGCCCCAGAGCCCAGGGGCGTGGGCTCGCTGAGGAAGGATGGCCAGTCCTAGCCCGCCCACCCGTCGTCCCACCACCTGGAAGGCTGAGACAGGAGGACCCCAGGTTCAAGGCCAGCCAGCACCCAGCAATTTAGCGAGGCCTGCTGCCACTCAGAGACACACTAGTTCAAAATAGAAAATAACCTAGCTGGGCGTGGTGGCGCGCACTTGTCATCCCAGCATTCGGGAGGCTGAGGCAGGAGGTTCGCGGCCAGCCTCAGCTACTTGGTGAGGCTCTTTGCAACTCAATGAGACCCTGTTTCAAAATAAAGAATAAAAATAAAATCGGGCTGGGGGTGCAGCTTGGAGGTAGAATGCCCCTGGGTTCCATCCCCAGTACCGCAGAAAATGAAATAATAACGGTAGGGTGATGGTTAGCACGCAGTCTGCATGCATGAGGCACCTGCTGTTTACCAAGGAGTACCCTGAGGTCGGCTCCTTGGAAAGCCTTTAGGGCGCAAGGGCTCAGAGCGGGGCTCTGTCACCACTACCAGCCTGGCCCCCGCAGCCGCCGCCAGCCCCACACGCACGACTCCTGGTGGAGCAGCTCAATTTTTGTGTGGTTCTGAGGATTGAACCCAGGGGTGTTCTACCTCTGAGCCACACCCTCAGCCATATTTTAATTTGGAAATAGGGTCTCACTGGGTTGATGAGAGTCTCATTACTCTCTGAGGCTGGCCTCAAAGCTGCAACCCCCCACGCCCAGTTCATCCATCCATCTTTCTTTCTTTCTTTCTTTCTTTCTTTCTTTCTTTCTTTCTTTCTTTCTTTCTTTCTTTTTGCGGTACTGGGGATGGAATCCAGGGGCATCCTACCTCCGAGCTACACCCACAGCCCTATCTTTTATTCTTTATTTTTAAACCGGGGCTCGCCAAGTTGCAAAGGGCCTAAGTAGTAGCTGAGGCTGTCCATGAACCGCGATCCTCCTGTCTCAGTCTCCCAAATGCTGGGATGACAAGCGTGCCCACCACGCCCGGCCTCTCATTTCTTATATTGAAGCAGGGTCTCGCTCAATTGCAGAAGGCGTGCCTCGGCCTCCCAAGTACAGGGATGACAAGCGTGTGCCACCATGCTCAGCATCCTTCCTCCCGTTTCTTGCTTTCTTTCTTTTTCTCCCGGGCATGGTACCTCCGAGCTACACCCCCAGCCCTATTTTTTATTCTTTATTTGAAAACAGAGTCTCACCGAGTTGCAAAGGGCCTCACTAAGTAGTAGCTGAGGCCGACTGTGAACCGCGGTCTCCCAAGTACTGGGGTGGCAATTGTGTGCCACCATGCCCAACCCCCAAATTTTTCCAAAAGAAGGGGCCGGGGCCCTCCCGGCGGCCTGCTGAGGCGCGTGTCTTGCAGATCCAGAGCTACCTGAAGCCCCTCAAGGGCATCATCCAGTACAAGGAGGTGCTCCAGGTGGAGGCCTACAATCTGTACTCGGTACGTCCCAGCGGGCACAACGCTGGCCCCGCGGTGCCAGGAGCCGGGAGCGGCCTGCGGGGTCCGGGGGCACGGGATGCGGGGTCCCCTCCGCGCGCGCCCACCTGGCTGCTCCACAGTGGTCGGCGTTCCTGGAGCTGGGGGAGCACATCTCGGACGAAAAGCTGGACTGCGTCATAGACTCGCAGAAGCCCAACCAGTGCTGCACCCTGGTGTGCGGCCTGGGCACCGGGGGCCACCCGAAGGTCATGATGCTCAGCCATGACAACGTGAGTGGGCCCGGGCGGGCGCGGGGCGGGCGTGAGCGGCCGGCCGTGACGGGCTCGTCCCCAGATCACCTGGACCGCGGCGGCCGTGGTGCAGAGCCTGTGCTACAAGCGCCCGCCCGAGGGACAGGAGACCCTGGTGAGCTACCTGCCGCTCAGCCACATCGCGGCCCAGATCTTCGAAGTGTGGGTGGCCATCTCGGTGGCTGCGGCGCTGTACTTCCCCTCTCCCGAGGCCAGCAGAGTGGGCGTGGTCCCGCGGCCCCCTGGCGCTGTGAGTGGGGGCGCTGCTGGGGGCGGTGGGGCTCAGCTCAGACGGACCCTCGCCCGCAGCCCCTGGCCTGGCTGCCTTTCCCCATCCCTGGGCCTCAGTTTCCCCAGATGTGAAACAAAAGGGGTACAGCAGACAAATGATTATAAATGGAAAAGTTTTCCCGAGCCGGGCATGGCGGTGCACGCCTGGCGTCCCAGCACTTGGGAGGCTGAGACTGGAGGCTCTCAGCCAGCTTCTGCAGCTTAGTGAGGCCCTTGGCAATTTAGTGAAACTCTGCTTCAAAAAAAAAAAAAAAATAGATGAATATTTTATTTAAAAAAAAATTTTTGCAAGCTGGGCATGGTGGCACACGTTTGTAATCCCAGCATTCGGGAGGCTGAGACCGGAGGATCGTGGTTCGCGGACAGCCTCAGCTACTTAGTGAGGCCCTCTGCAACTCAGTGAGACCCGGTTTCAAAATAAAGAATAAAAAATAGGGCAAGGGGTGTAACTCAGAGGTAAAATACCCCTGGGTTCCATCCCCAGACCCGCAAAAAAAAAAAAAAAAAAAAAAGAAAATTTTTTTTGCAGTACTGGGGATGGAACCTAGGGGCATTCAACCTCTGAGCTCCACCCTCTGCCCTCAATTTTATTCTTTAGTTTGAAGCCGGGTCTCACTGAGTTACAAAGGGCCCCACTAAGTAGCTGAGGGTGTCCGCAAACTTGCGATCCTCCGGTCTCAGCCTCCCGAATGCCGGGATGAGTGTGCGCCACCATCCCCGGCCCAAAGCAGGATCTTGCTAAGTAGCTGAGGCTGGCCTTGAACCTGTGACCCTCCTGCCTCAGCCTCCCCAGCCCTGGGATGACAAGCCTGCACCACCACCACGCCCGGTTCCTCTGTCTCTGTCTCTCTCTCCCTCTCCTCCTCTTCCTGTCTCCCTCTCTCTCCCTCTGTCCATCTCTTAACCTCCGTCCCTCCCTGCCCCTCTCGCCCTGCCCCGGCCTGCACCGTCCCTGCCCCCGGCGGGCCCTGGCCAGCGCCCTGGGCCGAGCCTCCCCGTGTCCGCGCAGGGCTTCCTGATGGAGCTGCTGCGGGAGGTGCAACCCACCACCTTCTGCGGCATCCCGTGGGTGTGGGACCGCATGCTGGACAACCTCCGCAGCGGCCAGCTGGGCTCATCCATCTTCCGCAAGAGGCTGGACCAGTGGGCCATGCGCGTGGGCCTCCACACCAACAAGAAACGCATGTTCCAGTGAGGTGGGGAGCGGGGGCGGCTGGTGGGCTCCGTGGGCCGAGGCCAGCCTCTCCCTCCGGCCTCCCTCTGCTTCTCCAGGGAGTCTCAACACCCGCTGTGCTTCCGCCTGGCCAAGAAGCTCACCTTCAACCGAGCCAAGAGGTTCCTGGGCCTGGGGCACTGCGAGCAGGTTCTCAGCATGGGGCTGGGGCTCCCCCGGGCCACCCTGGACTTCTTCCTCAGCCTGGACATCCACATCTTCGAGCTGTACGGGCTGTCCGAGTGCACCGGCGTGCACACCGTCTCCAGCTTCGAGGCCTTCCGGCTGCTCAGGTGGCTGCGGGGCGGGCGCCTTCGGCTTTTTTTTGTAAGGATCCTAGGGGTTGAACCCAGGGCTGCCCTACTTCTGAGCTATTTGATTTTATTTCTATTGTGAGACTGTCTCCCTAAGTCGCTGAGTGTCACCCGTCTGTCCTGTAGGGTGAAGCCCCTTTGCATTTCTATTTGATTTGCAAACCTTTTTTTTTTTTTTTTTTTTTTTTTTTTTTTGTGGTACTAGGGATAGAACTCAGGGCATTCTACCTCCAGGCTGCAACCTCAACCCATTTCGCTCTTTTACTTTAAAACAAAGTCTCGAGCCGGGCGCGGTGGGCGCGCTTGTCATCCCAGCATTGGGAGGCTGAGACCGGAGGATCGCGGTTCGCCACCAGCCTCAGCTACTTAGTGAGGCCCTCCGCAACTCAGTGAGACCCTGTTTCGAAATAAAGGATAAAAAATAGGGCTGGGGGTGTAGCTTGGAGGTAGAATGCCCCTGGGTTCTATCCCCAATACTGCAAAATAAATAAATAAATAAATAAATAAATGACTAAAAATAGGGCTGGGGATGTAGCTCAGAGGTACAATCCCCCTGGGCACCATCCCCAGTACCGCATAAATAAATAAATAAATAAATAAATAAATAAATAAATAAATAAATAAAAAACTAAAAAATAGGGCTGGGGGTATAGCTCGGAGGTACAATGCCCCTGGGTTCCATCCCTGGTACTGGAAAAAAAAAAAAAAAAAAGGGTTGGGAATGTAGCTCAGAGGTAGGGGTCCAACCCACAGTACCAAGATGAGTTTGCGTGAGGTTCCAGCCTCCCGCTCGTCCTTGCCGCCTGCCTTCCCGAGGGGCCCCGAGTGGACAGCCTCCACGGCAGCCTGTTCTCCCCAGAGGTGTCTTTAGTTGGCCCCTCTGCCGCCGGGTGCCCTGGAACGGTCTGCTGGCTCCCATGGCCGGGGGCGGGCATCCTGCTGACCAAGCCGCCGCCTTCCTCGGGGGTCTGCGCCGTGGGGCCCCGGGAGCCAAGAGGAGGCCGGGGCCTTGGGGCCTGAGCGGCCTCAAGGGGGAGGACGTCCCTGCCCTGGGGGGATGCGCCCGCGTGTCTAACACCCGCTTCCTTGGCCCATCCCCAGCTGTGGAAAGGAGCTCCCCAACACCCACACCAAGCTGAGGGGGGAAGACAAGGAGGGCGTTGGGAAGCTGCACGTCTGGGGCCGGAACGTCTTCATGGGGTATCTCAACGACAAGAAGGGCACCCAGGACAAGATCGACGACTACGGCTGGATGCGCACGGGGGACCTGGGCTTCTTGGACGTCGACAACTTCCTCTACATCATGGGCAACGTCAAGGGTGAGTGAGCCCGGGTGGTGGCTCCGGGCCGGCGTCTCCCTCCACGGCCGCCCCTGGTAACAACTGTCCAGAAGCAAAGGCTTCCCGTCTCCCCGACCTGCAGACATCATCACGCTTCGCTCCGGCGAGGCCATCAACCCCAACCCCATCGAGATGCGTGTGAAGACGTACATCCCCATCGTCCGCTACGCCATGGTGGTGGGCCAGAGAGCCCCGTTCCTGTGCGCCCTCCTCACGCTTAAGGTGCCTCGGACCCTCCGGGAGCCTCAGGGCCTCTGGGTGTGGGCTGGCCGCCAGGAGGGCCGGCTGCCAGGAGCCAAAACAGGTGGAGACCAGGGCGGCTCGCGGTCCCTCGGTCAGCAGTTTTACACCCGGGCCCTGGCTTGGCAGGTGGAGGTCGAGTCTCCACTTTGCAGCATCAGAGGAGCCCGGCCCGTGTCATATAGTGCCAAAGAAGCCCAGTTTTTATCATGTAGCACAAAAGGAGCCAGCCAAGCCGGGCGCGGGCACACGCTCGTCATCCCAGCACTCGGGAGGCTGAGGCCGGAGGATCGCGGTTCGCGGCCAGCCTCAGCTACTTAGCGGGGCCCTCTGCTACTCAATGAGACCCAGTTTCAAAATAAAGAATAAAAAATAGGGCCGGGGTGGAGCTCAGAGGTAGAATGCCCCTGGGTTCCATCCCCAATACCAAATAAATAAACAAATAAACAAATAAAATAAATAAAAAGAGCTGGCATCTATCACATAGCATCAAAGGAGCCCGGCCTCTATATCCAGTGTCAGAGGAGCTGGACTCAGTCCTATATCGCGAAGGAGCTTTATTATGTAGGCCAGTGTTTCTCAATGTAGGTGGGGTACTACTTTAGAGTTGGGGACAGTCCATGCCTTCTGGCTGTAAGGGAGGGTGACCTCTGGCCGGCTCTGCAGGGAAGGACATCCCTGTGCTCTGCCGGCAGAGGGCCACTCCACACACAAGGGCAGTCTCCTCCCTTCTTATGGAAGCAGCCAGGACCCTCGCCATGGAAGGAGCAGGACAGTCTTGGACAGGACTTTATTTATTTGCAGTACTGGGGATGGAGCCCAGGGGCATTCTACCTCTGAGGTACACCCCAGCCCTACTTTTTAGTCTTTATTTTGATGCAGGGTCTACTGAGTTGCAAAGGGCCTAAGTAGCTGAGGCTGTCTGAGAACCGCCATCCTCCTGTCTCGGCCTCCCGAATGCTGGGATGACAAGTGTGCGCCCCCGCGCCCGGCTCAGGCAGGACTTGTTTTCTGATCTGGACAAGGAGCTGCGGCCCACAGCCCTCAGGGTTTACGTCTAAGTGATATGCGGTGGGCCACGGCGAGCCCACAGTGTGGCATGCTGGGAGCGGTCCAGAGGGGGCTGCCTGGCAGCCCGACTCCATCCACCCCTCTCCGTAGTGCCAGATCAACTTAGACACAGGGGAGCCTCGGACGGCGCTCACCAGCGAGGCCGCAGCCCTCTGCAAGAAGCTGAAGAGCCACTCCACCAAGCTCACGGACATCCTCCACAACCACGACCCCATCGTCACGGACTTCATCACGCAGGGCATGAAGGCTGTCAACGCGGAGGCGCCTTCAGAGGGTGCCAAGATCGTCAAGTGGGCCATTCTGGACACGGACTTCTCCGTGGGTGGCGGCGAGCTGGGTGAGCGTGGCAGACAGTGGACACAGGAAGGGGCCCGGGCCGAGCCCTGGTGTCCGCCGGGCTCCGGGCTGGGCTGCGGCTCAGCAAAGCACGTTCAAGCCCGAACACGGTGCCGAGACCCCACGGCTCCTTCCTGGGAAATGGCAGTGAACTGCCCCCATTGCACGCTTCACCCTGTACCTGACGTCCGGGAGGTGTGGGGGCCCTTGGGGATTGTCAGGGGGGGGGGGGAGGGAGGAGAGACAGAGACAGAAGGGAGGGGGGGAGAGAGAGAGAGAGAGAGAGAGAGTGTGTGTGTGTGTGTGTGTGTGTGTACAGCACTGGGGATAGAACCCAGGGGCATTCTACCTCTGAGCTGCACCCCAGCCCTATTTTTTATTATTTTAAAACAGGATCTCACTGAGTTGCAAAGGGCCTAAATAGCTGAGGCTGTCCACGAACCATGGTCCTCCTGTCTCAGCATCCAGAATGCTGGGATGACGAGTGTGCGCCCCCATGCCCGGCTTTGCATTTTTTTTTTTTTTTTTTTTTTTTGGTGGTACTGGGGTTCCTGGAGGCCCTTCTACCTCCGGGCTACACTCCCAGACCTATTTTATATTTTTATTTGGAAACAGGGTCTCTTAAGTCCGCACGGCTGGCTTCGAACCTGCGCGATCCTCCTGTCACCACCCCCAAGCGCGGGGATGACAAGCGTGGCCACCGTGCCCAGCCTGCATTTTTTTTAACCAACCCACTGAAGGCTGCTGCCCTCTGCTGCAGAGTGCCCGCAGAGGGAGGCAGGCCTCGGGCCCCGGCAGCCGCGGGGGACTTCCGGGGCAGGCAGGCAGGAGGGCGCGCCTCACGGGGACTGGCGTTCGCCACAGGAGTCACCACAAAAATGAAGAGGGCTGCCGTGGCCAAGATTTACCAAGCTGAAATTGACAACTTCTACGAGAAAGAGGCTGACACCCAGAAGGAGAGGAGTAGCCCCCGGCGGGAGAACCCAGGCTGAAAGGCACGGCCCTCTCTGGGCAGCTGCTTTCGATTTAGAGAATAATAAAATTGTTTCGTTGGAGTGATGGCTGTCCCGCTTCCATCCCTCCAGAGCAGTGCCTGAGATCTGGGGACATGTGTGGCTGTTGGGAAGTGCAGGCTCCTGAGGGCACTTGGCCCCCTCTGGGGTGGGTGGGCTGCAGGGCTTGAGCCCTGTTTCTCTTTCTTACGCTTCCTGTTACCCTTGGCTCACCACTGGACATCAAGAAGCAGGTCTTTCCCTGAAGCCAAGTAATCAGCTTCCAGACTGTGAGCCAAGTAAACCTCTCTCCTTTACTTTTTATTTTTTATTTATGTTTTGAGGGTCTGGGGATGGAACCCAGGGGCATTCGGCCTTTGAACTACATCCCCAGCCTGATTTTTTTTACTCTTTATTTTGAAACAGGGTCTTACTAAGTTGCCTAGGCTGACCTTGAACTTGTGATCTTCCCGTCTTGGCCTCCCCTGTCTGCCTGTGAACCGCAGTGTAGTCCTGGGATGACAAGTGTGCGCCACCACGCCCAGCCTCAAGTGAGTTTTTAGTCATCTGTGGATCCTTCTGAAGGGTCTTTCCCTGGAGCCCCGGCCCACAGCCCCAAGGGTGGATTGAGCATCTTCATGTAAAGTCTGCACGACCTGGCCTGTGCGGTGGCCACCTGCGTGGGTCGGCTCTGTGCGGCTGCACCCTGCCTGGGAACAGGGTTCTGATGGTCCCCGATGGCTTCTGGTACAAGTCCTACTGCCGTTTAACACATCGAGCCTTGCTGTACCCAAGGGCTCTATTCTGAGTGGAGCTCGGCTACTTTTCCTGTCTGCTACAGCTGTGGGTGTGAGAGGGACCAGACCCTCCCCGACTCCCTGGCCCTCCCTAGGAGCTCAGACCCCAACAGCCCCGAAGCCACAGAGCCCTTCTCCGGCAGGGAAGGAAGACGGCTGGGCAGCCTCAGCCCCGGAGTTGGGAATGGGACTGCCTCAGGAAGGGGAAGACATGCTTCCGAGTGGCCTGGGGCCCAGCCCTGCTGACCTGGCTGCTGCCACCGGGGGCAGGGGACGGGACCGGCTGGCTGTGTGCACCACTCGGGAATGGCACTGCAGCTGCTTCACGTGGAGCCGAGCCCAGAGGACAGGTCAGCTCCAGGGCCAGCCAGAGCTCTGCCAAGAGCCAGAGGGATCTGCACAGGAACCGGCAGACAGTGTGCCTCTGCCTGCATTTCCCGTTTTCTTCATCGCTACCCACCACACACCCACCACCCGTCATCCATCGACCCACCCACCACCCACCGCTCACGCGCCTCCTGGTGGCAGTGCTGCCCATTCCTCCAGGATGCCTGGCCTACTCGGCCCCCTGCAGCCCCACCTGGAGTCACGGGGACCTGGAGCTCCTGCCCACGCCCCCTTCCTGGGAAGCGCCACAGACGCCAGTCTGCTTCCTCATCTGACTTTATTTTACTTTTTTTTCTATAAAACTCCTCCATAATTTCACAATTTAACAAAAAGTTTAAAATCCAGGACAGAAACGATCCTGCAACTCATTGCAAACACAATTTCCCTTATTCTCTTCTCTCCCAGGAGTTGGTCTGGGCTGGTGAAGTCCCCTGGTTTCTGGGGAAGAACCCTCGGGGTAAGAAAGGCACCCCATACCTGTCCTGTGCAGAGAGTGACACACGGGCTCCGCACGGGCCGGCGGTTCACTGGAGACAATGGCGCTCACGCAGTGCTGGCCCTTCCTATGGAAGCGCCCCCAGAGCCCTCGCGGGCCCGGCCGCTGCTAGGGACTGGAGCAGCTGGAATGCGGGGCGGCGGCCCCAGGCCGGCCCAGCCCGGGCAGCTGTGGAGGGCAGCGGCAAGGCCTTCTGGCCAGAGGAGGTAACTGAGAAACGGTCGGTGCTTCGGAGGCCATGGAGAGGAGGAGGCTGGAAGTGGCCGCTGGCCAGGCAGGACACAGCCTGCCGTGGCTGAGCAGAGGCCTCCAGGTTGCCGTGCGGATCCAGGGAGGTCCTGGCGGCCTCTGGGCGCGGAGGGCCGGGCAGCCCACGAGGCCGGTGTGTTCTTGGAGAGTAGGTGTAGAGTATTGCTGGCCTACCTGGGGAAGGGGCCAGCAGCAGGAGCCTGCCCGCTTCCTCAGACCTGAAGGTGGTGGGTGGAGAGACCGGCGTGGGCGAGGAGTCACTCCTGAGAATGACGTGGGGGGCAGGCCCCAGGGAGTGTACAGGATCTGCGGACAGACTGAAGGGCAAGACAGGGACCTCTGGGCCCAACGCACCAGCAGGGTGGGGGGAGACACCTCACCGTGGGCCAAGAGTAACTCCACCTCCGGCCAGTCGGGCCACCAGCGTGAGTGGACTCCGTGGGGCTGGGGTGCTTTAGAGGCCCTGCCTGGGGCCGGGTGGAGGGCTGGCTGCCCTTGGGGAATGTCAGGCCTGCGGGAGTGAGGGCTCCAGGCGGGGCCCAGCTCCTGGGGCAGGCCACACACCAGAGGCCGAGGGCCTGAGTCCAGAGGCACCTCCAAAACACAGACTATACCGTCGTATTTGGCAAAAGCTCGTTTTTTCAAAGTTCGAAGACTTGATCAACAAAGGGCAGGAAGAGGCGCCCGTGGACGAGCCCCGGTGCTGAGCACACCATCCCGAGAAACCGCTGGTGTGGGCGTGGGCAGCCGCAGAGGCAGTGTCCCTCCAGGCCTGGAGGGCTGGCCCACGAGGCCGGCGGACATCTTACCTACAAGTCCCCCTCCCCCACCCCCACCCCCACATACACCGTGGCCACAGAAACATGTGGAAACCGCTTCTGGACGCACAGCGCTTACACACATATAACACAGCTGCACAGCACGGGCGGCCCAGCCGAGCCAACTGGCCAGCCGGCACAGGACAGCTGCCCGGGGCCAGGCAGCGAGCCACCCAGGGCGCCGCACCACGGGGCCTGTGGGGCCGGCCTCAAGGCTGGGAAGGCCCTGCCCGAGCACGTCCTGTTAAGTCTCTTCCTCTTTCGGGCCTTGCAGGCTGCGCTGCCTTCGACGCACACGTGGTGGAGAGCAGCCCTTGCGAGCGCCATGGGAGTGGGAAGTGCGGCCGGCCGTGGGCCGCGGGCAGAGTCACTAAGGCAGTGCTGCGGGTGTGTGAGAGGAAGGCGGGCGGCCAGCCTGGGAGCCGCGGGCTGGGCGCCCGGGTCATGTGGCCACGGCCTCCAGGTAGCTCTGCAGCTTGCGCACGGTGGTCTCGTCCAGAGAGAAGAGGTCGAAGTCAAAGGTGGTGTTGGTGACGTTGAAGTGGCCGGTCTCCTCGATCAGGTTCACGATCTGCAGGGCGTGGGCAGAGCCTGTCTCAGGGCCTGGGGGGGCCGCGCCCACCCGCCCGCTGCTGCCCACCACCCGCCGCCCACCACCCGCCGCCTGCTGGTACCTGCTGCAGCACGTTGCGCTCCCGCAGCGCCATCAGCCTCCGGTGCAGCTCCACCAGCTCATCCGTGTAGGCCTGGGGGGCGGGGCCTCAGCAGCCTGCCACCGGGCCCGCCCCCCAGTCCCCCACCCGCTTCCCTGCGCCCGCCCCCCGCCCGCCCGCCACCTTGTCGTAGGCGCCCTTCTTGAGGATCTTTTCAGGCTTGCCACAGGGTTCGGGGCTCCTTCGTCCTGACGCCTGCAGGGAAGCCCAGGGCCCTACTGAGCTCTGTCCACACCCCCAGCCCTCCCAGGATGTGCAGCGCAGCCCTGTGCCCCCCACAGGGCTCAGGCGGGCTCACCTTGCTGCTAGGCGGGGGTGGCTTCTGGGGGGGCGGGGGCTCGCGGCCAGGCAGACAGGAGTCGGCACTGTTGTCGCTCTCGCTGTCGCTGAAGCTCAGCCTGGCGCAGGTGGGCAGCGCGTGAGACGCGGGCTGGACGGCCGGCAGCCACGTGCTCCCACGTGTGCTGTGACCGCAGCGGGGACAGGCCTGGTCTCTGCCTCCTCCTCGTCCGAGGCCAGCCACGTGAGGGCCTCGCTGACTGCACCCGGCTGCCCCTCGGTGTGGGCAGACGCCCCATAGCCGCCCACTCCCAACAGGTCTGGGCTCCTGCCGGATGCCTTGATGCTGCTGAGCACAGGCTGGCCGCAGGCTCCTGACTCCCACCGCTCCTGCCTGCTGCGGCCCTTTCGGTTTATGTTGCATCTTTTGGTACAGGACTGGAACCCAAAGTGCCTGACCACTCAACCACACTCCTACCCTTTTACTTCTTATCTAGTCGGGGCCTAAGGTGCCCCGGCTGGCTCTGCATCTGCACTCCTGCTGCCTCCTGGGTCGCCGGGATGGCAGGGAGGCCGGGCCCGCCAGCCCTGTCCACTGCTCTGGCAACAAGGGCCAGGCTGTCAGGCCCTGCTCTGAGGTCAGGCTCTGTTGCCAGGGCAACGCGGCAGCCACCCACTCACTCCTCACTCGGCTCTCCTGTGCCCATGGTTAGCAGCCGGCCGCCATTGCCATGACACCATCCCTAACAGCCCCCTGCCGGCAAGCCTTAACCCCCCCCCCCCCAGAAGAGGGCACCAAAAGGGCTGAGCCTTGAGGCCCAAACTGCTGCGAGCCGCTCCAAGGCCCCATGTCTGCCAGGCTCGCCATGCACGGCTCTGAGCACCGGCAGAGCGTGCCTGCAGCCACGGCCTGTCCTGGGGCATTCGCCGTCCTCTCTGTGTCCCATGGCTGAGTCCTCGTGGGCACGCAGGCCTGCACCTTCTAAGGCTGCTCTGCTCCCTAGCTGAGCCCTAGTTCTTCCTGGCCAGTCTGCACCAGGAGGCAGGCGCCTCAGCACACAGAAGACCCGCATGAAGACATCAGGGCCCTGGCTTTTTGGAAAGGCAGCTTCAATCCATAATACAGCGCGCCATGAGCGTCCCGTTCAGCCTCTGTGGGCCCCACCGTAAATAGGAGCCACTGGGGCCCAGAGGCACGCCCACCCGGGGGACCCTCCTCTAGGAGAGCCAGCCTGCCAACCCCCAGGGTCCCACCCGGGCCCTCAGCCACGCCTTCCTGGGGACCTCGGGCTCTCCCTGCTTTCCTGGCCCTCCTCACAGGCCCCAGGCCCCTGGCCTGCAGCGGGACCACATGGCCCCTCCATCACCCAAGCCTAGCTCGGGCCAGAGGCCAGGACTGGCTAGCATGGGCTCCAGTGCTCTCGCTGGGCTGGCTGCTGACACCCAGCTCCTGCTCGCTGTCCTGGAAGAGCCCAGAGCCTCCACCTAACAGCAAGAGCTGGGGCCCGGGACAGAGGACCCACAGCCCAGGGAGGATCTCCCTAGGGATCAGGACATCCGACGGGGACACACTTGTCCCCTGACAAGGAGTGGCAGCTGCTGCCCCCTCACCAAGGTGCCTGTGGGTCCCAGGACAAGTCTCAGTGGTCCTCACCCCGGCACATGTGGGAAAGGACTGAGGAGCTCTTGGCAGGGGAACCCCATGCTCACGCCCATGGGCCTCTCTGGCCGGGCCGGGCCTCAGGCTGCCAGCTCAGCCTCATGCCCCCACACCCCTTCTCCAAGGCGGCCGCTCTCTGGATGTGCAGGGCCTCCCTGCCAGCGGACACACCTTCAGCAACAGCAAAGCCCCGTACCGGGGGCCCTCGGCTCTAGTGACCAACAGGACGACCCAGTACCCAGGCAGCATGTGGCTCTCTGGGCCACACACCCAGCCCCCGGCCAGAGCCCCAGCAGCTGACAGCTGCCCAACCTTCGCTCACCTGGAATCCCGGCTGGGGTTTGCCTTGACGGTGGCCTCCTCGCCCGACGAGGAATCATCCTCATCCGACTCCTCAGACTGCAGGTCCTCCACCATGGAGCGCAGAGGGCCTGGGGGAGGGCAGCGGGCTCGGGCTGTGACTCTTGGGCTGCCCCTTCCCCAGCCACACAACACCCCTCGATGATGACCCCCAAATGCCCCCGCACCCACCCAGGGGACCCTCCTCTAGGAGAGCCAGCCCGCCAACCCCCAGGGTCCCGTGCAGGCCCTCAGCCATGCCTTCCTGGGGGTCTCAGGCTCTCCCTACCTTCCTGGCCCTCCTCACAGGCCCCAGGCCCCTGGCCTACAGCAGGACCGCATGGTCCCTCCATCAGCGAAGCCCAGGGCTCAGAGGCCAGAAGCTTCCCAGGGCCCAGAAGCCTGGGCGTGGGCTCAGGTGCTCTGCCTGGGCTACAGGACCCCCGCCCAGCCTGCGCCCCTACTGGGGTAACCCCGTCTGTGGCTCCAGGCCTGCCGTCCTCCCCTTTCTCCAGAGGCACCCGGTTCCCGTCCCCTACAGACGGCATCTTGGTTTATATTCCCGTTGCCACAGCAACAGAGGGACACAAAGCCCTCAATTACCTTGGTCACGTGACAGATTCAGCAGGCTCCCTCCCTCAACAGCCAGGAGCCGAGGGAGTGTGGGCTTCAAGGGCCCCTCCCCCAGCCAGCACCTCAACTCCAGACCGGAAGCCCCTTGTTTTCTCCCCAGCCTCCCTCGGGACTCCAGCTGTGGGGAGGGTCTCATTCCCACTGAAGACCTGCTTTGGGCTTGCTGAGGCCCTAGGTGCCCCGTCCCCAAGGACCCCCACTCTGAGGCCAGCTGTAGCATCCAGTATGCCCTCTGCCTTCTGCCCAGAAGGCGCGAGCAGGCGGCCGCAGGGAGGTGCAGCCTCGGGGCCGGCCGTGGTGCCAGCGAGTGTCTGAGTGTCTGCAGAGCACTCCAGGACACAGCAGGGAGAGGACGGGCGGCAGGGACAAAGCCGCCAAGGCTGGCAGTGCCTGCACCCACTTCTCTGGAGGCAAGGGCAGCCTGTCAGCAAGGGGCAGAAGGGTCCAAGCTGCTCTTTGTTTTTGGGTGCTGGGGTTGAGCCAGGGACGCCCTACCTCTAGATACACCCCGGCTCCCCCTTTGTGAAACAGCGTCTTGGTAAGTTGCTGAGGCTGGCCTCGAACCTGTGCTTTTTCTGTCTTAGTCTCCCAAGAACTGGGATTACAGGTTTCCAAATACACACTGAGCCAGGTGTGGTGGCCTTTGCTTATAACCCAGTCTTAAAATAAGGACTAAGCCAGGCGCAGTGGCGCATGCTTGTAATACCAGTACTTGGGAGGCTGAGACAGGAGGATTGCAGGTTCGAAGCCAGCCTCAGAAACTTAGTGAGATCCTGTTTCCAAATTAAAAAATATATATATATGTCTGGGGGGACAGCTCGGAGGTAGAAGGCCCCTAGGTTCCACCCCAAGTACCAAATATAAATTAATTAAAATAAGGGCTGGAGGTGTAGCTTGGAGATAGAATATCCCTGGGTACAACCCCTAGTACCAAAACAAAAACCCCACCCGAAAGCCATCAAAACCAAAAAGCACGGTCTCTGGGGGAAGGCAGCGCAAACACCCCGCAAGGAGCCCGCCGCCCTCCCGCATGCTGCACCTTGGCTGTGGTTCTGGGAGGGCTCAAAATCCGAGTCGGAGCTGGAGTCAGAGCTGGAGCTGGAGTGGGACGGGCTGGACTGGGCAGACTTCAGCCCGCGGCGGGCGGGAGGGTGGCGGAGGGCAAGAGGAAAGGCACGGTCACTCTCACTTGCGGGCTACGGAGGGCGGGCAGGGCCCACCCCAGCCTCCACAGCCCCCTCCCACACTGAAGGCGTGTCTAGAGCTGCAGACCCCAGACGGTTCCCACTGACACAGGTACCAAGGGCCCAGGAGGGACCGTGTAGGCAGGGCAGGGGTGGCACGAGGAGGGCTGGTGCTTCCTCTTCTCGTGGCCACCAGGGGGCAGCAAAGCCAAAGCAAAGGCGAGGAGGGCGCTAGACAGCAGGCCCATTTGGGGTGGGTGGGATAAGGCGCCCGTACAGGGAAGGGGCCACCTCAGGCCTGGCCCACCACAGCTTGCTCCAGGCCTGGGCTGCCCACGGCGACCACAAGGGCCTGTGTGGTGCGGACGGTAGATCAGGGGCAGCCGACTGCAGGCCTGGCCCCTGGCAGGGAACAGAGGATAGCAGAGGGGCCAAGAGCACCCAGTGTGGGGGACAGGAGGTGGAGGTCGCCAGGCCGCCACGGCAGCCAGTGGGAGGGAGCCCTGACTGCAGGGGTTCAGGACCTGCCGCTGGAAGGAACGTGCTGCCCGAAGAATGGAGGGAATGTTGTGTGTGCTCCCTGGGCTCGACCTGGCCCGGCCCGGCCACCCCATCCCCACTGCCGCACAGCGTCCCAGGAACTGGCAGCGCTGCACTCGGAGCTGGGGCCCTAGCCCTGCCAGGCCTGGAGCCAGGGCCGTGCCCCTCTCCAGGCATGCCCCGGGAAGGGGAGGGGAGGGGGAGCCAGGGACAGCCGGGTCCTGCTCCAGCTTTGATGTTCTCACCAAATGGCCATTTAGGCCTCAGTTTCCCACCGGTCGAGGGGCTGCCGGCTCTGTGAGCACACGAGCATCACTCGGCACACAGACGGCCCCGTCCTCCCTGTGGCCTCTGTGCAGTGAGCACACCCTTGGGCAGGCATGAACCACGGGTGGGTGCAGCAGCCTCACGGACTCGAGGGGTGCTGGCTACTTCCCACACTGCCCTCGCTGAACAGGAGCATGCAAGGGCGGCTCAAACAGCCAGCACTGGGAGATGGGGTGCCCGGAGCCCCTTGGCCGGTGCCGTGCCCGCCAAGTCAGACGAGCCCTGAGCCACAAGGGCCACCCTGCCTTGGGTGGGCACCTAGGAGACAGGAAGGAACAGCCAGAAGTGGAAGGGTGCTGGAGTGGCTGTGGGCCGAGGGCAGAGCTGCCGAGCAGCCAGGAGGGCCAGGGACTCCCCAGGACCTCGGGCGGCTGAGGCTCTGCTCAGTGCTCCCCAGCCAAGGCCTTCTGGGTCTGGGAGGGGGCGCCCTGATGTCCCATGGAAGCCCGGACAGGGCTGTGGGGCTCCCGCCCGGGCTGCTGGCCAGTGTGACGTGTCCCCGCTCACCCGGAAAAGCCCAGCGCTGAGACTGATGTCAGCCTGCCCGTCCCGACCCTCCTCTCGGGAACCACATCTGGCTAGGCAGGCGGCAGTGCACGGGGCCAAGGAGGCGCTGACGCTGCGCCTCCCCGTGTGCGGGGAGCATGCAGCCACCCTGGCCAGGTGCCCGGGGATGTGGAAGGCCACTCCTGGACCTCTTCACTCCTCCTGCTGCTCCTCCTTCAGTGTCCGTCCTCCCATGGAGGCACGGTGACCACGCGCCCACCATCGCCAGCCGAGGTGCAGCCAGGGCTCTCACCTCGGACTTGAAGGAGGCCTCATCCTCCGAGTGCGACCCCTCTGCCTCCAAGGCCCTCCTGGCCTCCCGCGGCTCACTCTCGGCCTTCGGCTTCTCCCCCTTGGCACTGCTCTTGTCCTTGGCCGGCTTCCTGTCCGGGAAGGAGGAAGACGAGGTGCGGGGCGAGGTGCCAGGGCCACCACGGGGCCCCTTTGAGCTGCTCTTCTTCTGCTTCTTGGCGCTGGGCTTTGGCGAGTCCGCGGTGGCCGGCCGCTTGCTGGAGGCCCTGGGCAGGCCGGGGGGCGGGGGCGCGCCCTTGGGCGACACGCTCTCCAGCTTGGCCTCCTTCAGGGCCGTCTTGGGCTCCTTGAAGGCAGCCTTGGGCGGCGGGGCCCTCTCCTCCCTGGGTGGCCGGCCCTCGCCCAGCTTGCGGGCCGCCTCCTTGGGGCCCTTGGCCGCCTCGCGCTCTGGCTCCTTGGAGGAGCTCCTGCTCTCAGAGTCCTTGTGCGGCCGCTCGCGGTGCTCCTTGGTCCCCTTGTGCGGCTTGGAGGCCTTGCTGCTCTCCTTGTTGGCGTCCTGCAAGGCCGAGGGGCAGGGAGAGGGGCCGGTCAGCTGACACCTCAGGCCGCCCGACTCTGCCACCCCGACCCCACAGCGTATGATCCACCTGAGATTTAGCTAGAGAAAATCCTAAGCCGAAAAAGGCAGGCAGCAGGTGAGTCTTAAATGCAGCTGTCCCTCTAAGCTACTGGGAAGTGTCCGCTGGTCCTGGGTGACTGCAAGCCAGGATCCCTGGGACTGAGCTGACCTCCCCAGGGATTCAAGAACACACGTGAGCCAGACACCCCAAAATGCATGCAGTGCCCCACGGCGGGGAGGCCTCCCCTGGCTGAAGGGCCTCGTTCCAGCCAGCAAGCATTGAGCAAGCCCTGCTGCGTCCCCGGGTACAAACAGCTCCTGCTGGGCAGCTCCCCAAAGCAGGAGGGTCTGCCAAGCATCCCAGCTGCGGCGAGGCCTCGGGGACTCATCGGCCAGGCTTGTGACTCTCACTGGAGACAGACAGCAGCTCTGCCCTGCCCTGCCCTGCCCCTGGGGGCCTGGGTGAGCGGCGCCAGCCATCCGTGCCACATTTCTTCTGAACCAGGGCGTGCTCAGTCAAGGGACCACGGCAAGCACGGTGACTGCCAGCATGAGCTCTCTCCCACAGTAGGAGTCTATCCTGTCCCCATCTTCCCTGTCAACAGCCCGCACCCACCTGTGCACCCAGAGAGCCAGGCAGAACCTCGCACAGGCAAGGCATGGTGCAGACAGGCTGGCCAGGTCAGTGCCCATGGCAGGAAAGGCCCGCCCCAGAGCCACCTACTGGGGCAGAAGGTGATCTCCTGCCTCCCACTGGCACACGCGCCACCTTGCATATCCACAGCCCACGCCATGTCCAAGGGTCAGGGAGTTTGGCCAGCAGAGGGCAGGCATATGCCCCGCTCTTACATCCCAAGGCAGGAGAAAGGGGTGCACAGCTGGCCATGATGATGGCCACTCCAAGGGGGACCGCAGGGCTGACACATGGACTCGGGAGGCGAGGGACAGCACGAGCTGCGCACCCCAGCAGGCCGCAGGAGCTGGCCGACGTCAGGGCCACTGCGGAAGGAGAGCGGCCCCAGGGCGGCCAGGGCCTCCAGTGTGGCCCCGCCTGGTGGGGAGGAGCCTTCCCGAGTCGGCTTGGAGGCTCGGCCAGACCTCACGCTCTCTGGACTCACGCTGGATTCCTGACGTCACGTGCGGCCAAGTGAGAGCTGAGGCTCCTTGTCCAAGCTGCCCACACTGCCACAAGGGCTGCACACTGAGCTCCAGAGAAAGGCGAGGCAGCCGCAGCCCAGCCCACAAGCGCAGGGAGGAGCCTGCGCTGCAGGTGGCAGGCCCAGCGCCAGGCTCCTCCTGCCGGTGGGCCCGCGCTCTCTCACAGGCACTGTGCTGGTTCTCACTCTGCCGCCCTGAGGCACCCACAGCAGAGACAGCTGGACCTCCATGGCTGCCAGGCCTAGGAGCCCCTCTCCCTGGAGCACGTGGCCAGCCACGTCAGCTCCCCAGGACAGGCCGCAGAGAACCACTCTGGTAGCAGATTACTAGGGTCCAAATGAAAGGAGAGGTGGCCCAAGGGAACAGCACAGAGGTGGACAGCCGAGTCCTGGGAGAGGCGCAGCACGGCGTGAGAGGTGCCTGCCCACTGCTGAAGCTGGCTGACCCGCCACACCACCAGCCACAGCTCCCGCGGCCACAGCTGGCTGGGCGGCTGCTGATTGCTGGTCCGCCCACCGTCCAGGAAGGCGTTCTTCACAAGACTGAATTGAAGCGGCCTCTAGGCACCCCACGCAGAAGCAAGGACACCTCCCCTTCCTATCTGGAGTGGGCTCCACAGACAGTGGGTGGCCAGGAGAGAGACGCCGAGGGCCCGGCAGGGACGGGTCTGTCCTACGACCTCCTCAGGGCCTCCTGACGCGGGTGTGGAGAGACCCCTGACCTCATGCTGCGCTCCAAGGCGCTGAGGGATCTGAGGCCTTGCAGGACGAGCCAGACGGCTCTGCCCCAGGGCCACTGCTGCCCACAGGTAAATGTGGCAGCCCACAGGGCAAGGGAGACAAGAGGGAGCCGAGAAGAGAGGGACACGCGGGCCAGCCGCCCGAGGGCAAGGGGCACGTGGACGCGGCTCCCGAGTTACGAATGCGTCACCATCCACGGGCTTCCTAAGCGTGTCCTCAGGCAGCAGAGACCCGGGAGGCCAAGCACTGCTGCCCTGTGGACCTGTAAGATGAGTGAGTGCTCCCCTTCCGCGGAATCCAGCCGGACCACCGACCCCCGCAGTGAGCCACTTGGCTGGCAGGTGGGCAAGCGCGTGGGCCGCAAGCGAGGACGGGAGGCGGCAGGCCCGCTCAGGTGAGAAGGCAGGCGGCCATGGCCCGCCGCGATGGAAAGGCTGCAGGCCAGGAGGGCCGTGGTGCCGAGCCAGCGAGCGCCAGCACTGGCCCAGCGGGAAGGAGGGCGCTGGAGAAGCTCGGACCTCAAGAGGAACGGGCCCTGACGACCTGCCCTAGGCCTAGGAAGCGGCAGCAAGGAGCGAGGAGCGGAGCTCCTGGAGCAAGATGCCAGAGGGGAGGACGCCCGGCCCGGCGCTCCCCGAGCCTGGCCTTCCACCTCACTAACCTTGGAGCCGTGGGACGGCTTGGTCTTCTTGGGGTCAGAGAAGGCAGAGAGTGGAATTGTGGGTAACATGGGGTAGTCGGGGCTGGGCCTGGACACCGTGTCTGCTCCTTCGGGCATTACCATCACCTAGTGATAAAGAAGAGACAGGCGTTATCAGGAGCAAGGGCTGGGCTTGCTTCCTGGGGAAGAGGCGGAGCCTGAGCCAAGATTGCAGATCTCCCGCCACAGGGCCGGGCCGGCAGCAGAGTTGGCCGCACAGAGGACAAGAGAAGCCCGGGGCCCAAGATGTCTGGGTGGCTCCTGCACCCCAGGTGTGGCGGCCCAAGAAGACTGGAGGGCGTGTGCAGCAGCGCGAGAAGGAGCTGTGGCTGGAGCCTGAGTCCAGCGTGGAGGCGCAGCGGGGAGGCAGGAGCGGCCAGATGCCACGACGTGCCGCGGAGGAGCTCAGGGGTCTGCACGTGGTATTACGAGTCTTTCCCCCTCAGCGCGAGCCGTCCAGGCGAGGCTATGACCAGCACTGGGGCGCCCCTGTCCTGGCAGAGCTGCCCCGAGGCCGTGCCTGGGGTGCACTGGCTCCACTGGTTAGCAGCTGCAGAGGAAGGGCCTGGGCCCATCTAGGAAGCACCTGCCCGCCGCAGCTGGGCGGGTTCCTGCTGCAGAGGGGCAGACACCGCCCCACGGGCTGGCGCGATGGAGAGCCAGAGCAGGCCTTCGGTCGGCAAGGAGACGGAGCAGAGGAGCAGGCGCTCGCAAGGAACCAGCACAGTGAGGAAGCACCGCGGGCGCCCGGGCCCGGCCACGGGCGGAGGCTGTGGAGCCCGCCTCAGAGCCATCCAGCGCAGCACCGCGTGCGCAGGGCACAGCTCCCAGCCGCACGGCGCCCTGGGCCTGGGGCTGGTGACACACGGTGTGACGGGAGGGCAGGGCCAGCCCGGGCGGGCTTTCCTTTGCTCCTGCTGGACTTCCCATCCCCCCTCAGCCCAAAGAGCCGACCCTCCAGGACAGGCAGCCCCTGCCTTCTGGGTCCTCCTCCTCTAACCAACGCCCCTGCAACAGGGAGGATGGGCACCCCTGCGAGGCCAGAGCCCCTGAGCAATGCAGGCCGCAGGCTGACGGGCAGGGACGAGCGGTAGCCCTGCACGCTGGCTCTGACTCATCAGGACAGCGAGGAGCCCCGCTCTGGCGGCCTGAGGTCCGATTCCAGACGGCCTGGTGAGGGCCGTGGGAGGAGGGCAGCTGGCAGCTCTCATGACCATGGGGCTGGGGCCATCGCTGCTGGGCAGCAGGCGCTGCCCTAGGTTGTTGGGGTCCAGAAGCTAGCACGGGGCAATTACCTGGTGCTGGAAGTCACCTGAGAGGGCCACCATCCCATAACCAGGCTCTCCTAAGGCTACCGGGTACTGCTTGGCCACTGGCCTGGGAGGGCTGGGGGGCTGTTGTCCAGCTGGCCGGCCGGCTCCTCTGGGAACCTCTCCCCGAGGCTGGCAGCACTGGCAGAGACCTGGCACCTGCCACGGCCCTCTCTTGGAGCCCAGCAGCGCCAGGCCTTGGCAGACTGGCCCGGCCTCCTGGCTGCCCGGGTTTTATGTGTTCGGGTGATGCCCGCAGAGCCTTGACCCTTCAGAGTACAGGCAACGCCTCCCCGCGGGAGCGGAGGCTCAGAGAGGCCCAGGACGCTGATGATCCCAGAGAAGCATGACCAGGAGGCGCAGGCGACGCCCACTGACCCTGGGAACACTGGGAGATATGTGGCTGCAGAAAGAAGGCGGAGCCAAGGAGGCCCTGCCCCAGCCCTCCAGACTCAGGCACACCCCAGCCCCTGGCGGCCAGAGCAGCGTCACAAGCCAAGCTTTATGGGACTCACTCACACCGCCCACCAGGAAGAAAGAGTATTCTTATTTTAAAAAGTCCCCAATTGTGCAGAGTGAGGAGGAAGGAGCTGCCCTCGGCTGAAGAGACACCATGAGGGCCGTGTCCACACAGGAGTGGCCTGCCCCACGCCACACACATGCACACACGTTACACCCATGCGCTCCTGACCACACATGACCCCCACCCACATGCACATGCCAGACACATCCTACTCAAACACATCACAACCCACACACTCCTTGAACACCCCCACATTCTACACAAGCACCCCAACCCACACACCAGCCGTGTAAACATGCCACCCACACGCGCCACACACACGCCACAAACATTCCATCCCACATGCTAGATATGCAAACACACTGCACACATATCACACACACGCCACATACATCCTACACACCAACCCACACACAGCCCGCCCAACTGCACCTCAGGCACAGGACGCAGTGAGGGGTGCTCGGCGACCCTGGGTCGCTAAGGGTGGCTTTGATGTCCAGGACAGCTGCAGCTCACTCCCACCTCCAGATGCTGGCTAGCAGCCCCGGGCCGCCCTCCTCCACGGCAGCCAGCGGCACCCTGAACTCCACCCACCCCACACCCGACGGGGCACTGCACTGCTCTGGGGTCGTAGCCCAGGCTTCGCCAGGACACAGTGGCAGCAATGTGGCCTTCAGGCACCTTCAGATGGCTCAGTGCCCAGCGGAGGGCAGCGCAGGCCCAGCCACGCGGACAGACCAGCTGCGTGCCCATTCCCCCGCTGCGTGCGGGAAGACGCTAATTACCCAGCACCTCCAAGGAACAGCAGGCCAGCCAGTGACGCGGCGCCCGCGGCTGCCCACACCAGCGGCCTGAACCGGGCCAGCCAGCTCGGCCAGTGTAACCACATGGCACTCACCCCGCCGGCCATCAGGAGCTTGTACCGGAACTCGGTGGTGGGGTTGTTGAAGGTGAGCTTCTCACAGCGCAGGTGGTTCACAGGCGGGTTGCCCTCCAGGTTCAGGAACAGGTCGTAGGTGAAGCAAACCTTCCGTGGCTCCTCCTTGAACAAAGAAAACGAGGAAGTCTGTGGGGCGGGAGGCACAGCACAGCACTGGCCGGGCACCCGGCCGTCCCCCTGGTCTCCTCTCTTTTGTCATTCAAAATAAGCCAACTTCCTACCCACAACAGCCAGGCACAGGAGGTCCCCAAGAAACACAGAACAAGAAACAGGATTGGTGTGTGGTGTGAGTGCGCGGGTGTTCACAAGCCAGAGCCCCCAATCCACACAGCGCCACTGACGTACGGGGAAACGGAGGCCCAAGGACCACAGCCCACCAGCCACAGCAGAAGGCACATCTTAGGCCCTGGTACCTGACCTCTGGCCCAAGTGTCAGAGACCCACACTGGGAACAAGTGTGGGCGCAGGCTGGGACACAGGAGCCAGGCTGCCACCCAGTCTCCAGGAGGCGCTGTCTACACCTCCGCGCTGGGCCACCACACAGGACGGGGACGCACACCTGGCAAGACACAGGCGCTCAGGGGACTGAAGGACAGATGAGGAGCTCAGGAGGGGCATCCGCAGAGAAGGGAGGCAGGATGGGTGCACAGAGCCCGAGCGGGCCGGGGGCTTCCTCGGAGGAAGCTCTTCTGAAGCCTGGGCTGGCGGCAAGGCCTCCATGGCTGCTCTCCTGCCAACCTTGCAGACCCTGACAGAGCTCCGTGTGTCCCTGCTCTTCACCCAGCCCACCCCACATTATGTAAGCGATGGGCGCCACAGAACCCAGATCTGCTCCTGTCCTGCAGGCACAAAGGCTGCTAAGACCAGCTAGAGCGGAGGCCTGGAGACGTACAGGAGGCAGGAAGGCCCTGCCAGGAACTCGAGGGTTTTTTTTTTCCTTCAAATTTTAAGTAAGCTGGGCATAGTGGCACACTTGTCATCCCAGCATTTGGGAGGCTGGGACCGAAGGATCGCGGTTTGTGGCCAGCCTCAGCTACTTAATGAGGCCCTTTGCAACTTAGTGAGACCCTGTTTCAAAATAAAAAATAAAAAAAATAGGACAGGGTGTGTAGCTCGGAGGTCGAGGTCGAATGCCCCTGGTTTCCATCCCCAGACCCACACACACAAAAAAAAATTTAAGTAAACAATATGATTCAAATTTCAAACCCAAGACACTGGCTTCACAGGAAATCCTAACTGAGGAACGCCTTTTTGGGCTAAGCATCTGTCCTCCTTAGCTTCCTTTAAGAGTAAGTAATTACAACCTATAATCTTGCAGCCCCGTTCATCTGAGGCTGTCCCGACCCCCAGACCAGAGCTCCGAATGCCCCTAGTTACACCCTATTCAACTCACAGCCAAACATTAGCTGGGATGGTCTGTCAAGTTCTTCGGCTACTTTCTTGTGTGTGCTGTACTGGGGATGAACTCAGGGCACTCTTCCTCCAAGCTATGGCCCCAGCCCCTTTGTATGTGAAATAGGATCTCACTAAGTTGCTGAGGATGGCTCCAAACCTGCAATCCTCTTGTCTCAATCCTCCCAAATACTAAGATTTTAGGTGTGTGCCACCATGCCCAGCTCTTTGGATACTTTTGAAGACAAAACCCAAATAATTTTTTTTTTTGGCGGCATTGAGGATGGAACCTCCCAGGGGCATTCTACTTTCAAGCTACACCCCAGCCCTATTTTTTTATACCTTATTTTTAAATTTATTTTTATTGGTGCATTGTAATCATACATCACATTGGAATACAAGACTTGAGAGGATATACAAGCACACATCATCCAATTAGCCCTCATCCAGTCCCCATCCCATTCCCTCCCCCTCCCTCCATCCCATGCTTGTTTGGTGATTAACTTTGATACATATGTTTATGTACCTCCTGCTTTTTAAAGAGGCTCCATCCACCCCTATTCCATACCCTCTGATTGGTCACCTTAATTGCTTCACTATAGGGCCCTTTCTATAGCTCGACCACTTCCTGTTCCCCCTTTCCTCCTAGTTATTGCTGATTAGGGGAAGCATCTGGTTTTAATTTTCTGCGATATTTCTCTGTGCATGACGCGTTGCAAATACCGATCCCACTCTTGACGGCCCCAGTTGTGGCCTGGCTACCCGGTGGACTGATCCAGACCTTGCTGGCTCAAGCAGTGGCCTTGCCTCATGGGAGGCCCCAATTCTGGTCTCGCTGGCCCCAACACTGGCCTAACCCCTCAGCTAGCTCCGATCCCAGCCTCGGAGGCCCCAGCACCGGCCTTGCCTCACGGCAGGCTCCGATCCCGGCCTCACTGGCCCCAGCACCGGCCTAACCCCTCGGCAGGCTCTGATCCCAGCCTCGGAGGCCTCAATAGCGGCCTTGCCTCACGGAAGGCTCCAATGCCGGCCGCTGGCCCCAGCACCGGCCTAACCCCTCAGCAGGCACTGATCCCGGCCTCGGAGGCCCCATACAGGCCTTGCTTCACTGAGTCCTGGCTGTGGCCATTTCTCCCCCTTAGGACTCCACCCATTACTCTGAAGCTGCAACCTGCGGCTCTGCTTCTCAACACCTCGCAGATGCCAAAGACAGACCGTCACCAGAAGCCCAAGGCTGCTGGCGAGCCTGGAGCTGCAGGGAGCTGCCACAGAATTTGTGTTTTAACTCCTCAGGTCCAGGAAGCCTGGCTGCAGGGCCCACAAAAACCATACTCTGCGTGTGCTCAGGTCCCTGCAGAAAATGGCATTGTATCTGCACAGAATCTAGGCACATCACAGAGGTTTTTTTTTTTTTTTTTTCCCCAGCACTGGAGATGGAACTCAGGGACATTGTACCTCTGAGCTATGCCCCCAGCCCTATTTTGTAGTCTTTTTATTTGGAAACAGGGTCTCACTGAGTTGCGGAGGGGCTCACTAAGTAGCTGAGGGTGGCCATGAGCCGCAATCTTCCAGTCTCTGCCTCCCGAATGCCGGGATTACAAGCGTGGCCACCGCGCCCAGCTCAGAGATAATTTAAGCTTCAAATCATCTCTAGATGTCATGTAATGCTATGAATGAACATCATACTATATTGCTTAGGAATAACGTCAAGGGAAAAGTCTGTACAGGCCCAGCTCAGACCCACTTTGAGCACTGTGGACCCCAGGCTGATTGACTGTGCACACAGCGCACAGGTGCAGAGGCTGAGCGCATCGACAGTGGCGTGGCCGTGTGTGTGGACAGCTGGGTTTTGATGCCAAGAGAGTGTCCTGGGACAGAACAGTCTTCAGCAGATGCTGATAGAAAGGATCGAAGCCAGACAGCGAGCAACACGGCTTCCTGCCCGTAAGCTGCTCTACTCTCCACACAGATTGCAGAGACGTCAAAGGGTGCAGCGAGGCGTGGGGGAGACTGCCCGCAGGCCGACATGCCCAACGCAGAGGAAGCGTGGGACCCAGCCCACCGCAGTGACAGGCCCCGAGAACGAAAGCCATGCCCACACAGCAACGCGCACACCCAGCACAAAACGGCGCTCACACAGCTGGCCAGTGGAAACGCAATGGCCATCAGCAGGCGGAGGAGGGACACACGGCCATCCACACTGTGGGTGTACCATCGCCTTCAGAAGGAGCGCAGCAATGGCCACGCGGAGCACGGTGAGCCCTGGCGACACACCCAGCCAATCGAGTCTACAAACAGTGGACGCACGCTGCCAGGGCCGTGGGGCGCAGAGTGGCTGCTAGTGGGGACCAGGTCTCCTTTGGGGTGTTAAGATGCTACCCAGGGAGAGAGAACACCCTGAGATGCAGGACCAGAGCATTGCTCAGGGATTCATAGGGCTTGGCATCCATCTGCGCAACAGGAAGAGGAGGTCAGGGAGGGCAAGCAAAACCCTGGGCCAGCGCTTCTGGCCTTCTCCCCTCAGCCCTTCCCTCAGCAGCCCAGCTGTGGAGGTCGGCACACACGGGCCAGCCAGCAGGACTCCCTCTGCACAGACCCTCAGGCCTGGGCTCGGGGTCCTGCAAGAGGCAGGCCAAGGCACGCCACGCTGCAGGCTGGACGCCTGGCCCTGAGCAAGAACAAGCCAAGGCGTGGCGGTCAGCACTCCCAAGACCCCGTTCTTGGTCGCTAAGCCAGACCCACCCCGGCAGCCACCCACACCCCAGGCACGAGCTGGCACGGGACGCAAGCCAGCCTCTCTCCCACCTCAGCCAACTAAGATGCCACCCAACTGGCCACACCGGAGTGCCACTCCTGCACAATGCCCACCCCGCCTCTTGGTGGCCCTGCGGCCCTGGGTCCACTCCCCACCCAGTGCAGACAAGAGCAGTGGACATCTTAAGAGAGTCCCAGACATTAGTGGGCCGTAAATACCTAAACCTGAAACTTGTCTGTGGCCCCAGATCCAAGTGCCAGTGGCAGGAAACACCACCTCAGGGCTGCCCCCATGACATCACTGCAGGACAAGGAACACAGCTTCTCAAAACACCAAGGAAGGGCGCAGAGAACACACATGCACAGGAGGCCTACGGACTCCAGGGCAGTCAGGAGCAACTCACGGACTGCCTTCAAATCCCAGGACTCGGGAGGCTGAGAAAGGAGGATCGCAGGTTCATGACCATGGCCACCTCAGCTACTTAGTGAGGCCCTCCGCAACTTAGCGAGACCCTGCTGCAAAATAAACGATAAGCCAGGCGTGTGGCGCACGCTTGTAATCCCAAAATTTGGGAGGCTGAGACTGGAGGATCGCGGTTCGCGGCCAGCCTCAGCTACTTAGCGAGGCCCTCTGCAACTCAGTGAGACCCTGTTTCAAAATAAAGAGTAAAAAGTAGGGCAAGGGGTGTAGCTCGGAGGTCAAAGGCCCCTGGGTTCTATGCCCAGACAAGAAAGAAAGAAAGAAAGAAAGAAAGAAAGAAAGAAAGAAAGAAAGGAGGGGGAGGGAGGGAGGGAAGAAAGAAAGGGAGAAAGAAAGAAAGAAAGAAAGAAAGAAAGAAAGAAAGGAAAGAAAGAAAGGGAGAAAGAAAAGCCGGTCGTGGTGGTGCATGCTTTTAATCCAGCATTTGGGAGGCTGAGACAGGAGGATCGCGATTCACAGACAGCTTCAGCTACTTAGCAAGGTCCTTTGCAACTCAGTGAGAACTTGTTTCAAAACAAAGAATAAAAAAATAGGACTCAGTGTGACCCTATTTCAAAATAAAGAATAAAAAAAATAGGGCTGGGCATGTAGCTCAGAGGTAGACCACGCCTGGATTCGTCCCTCAGTTCTGCAAACAACAAACAAACAAACAAATAGAAAATAGGACTGGGAGTATAGCTCAGGGGTAGAATGCCCCTGGGTTCAATCCCCAGTACTGAAGAAAGAAAAAAAAAACTCACCTGAAAAAAGTATCTACAAATATACAAATATATATACATGGAATTTTAGGTGTGGTTCAGTGGTAGAGAACTGTGCTTAGCATGTGCAGGTCCCTGGATTTCCTGGGCTCCATCCCCAGCACCAAAAAATATAAAAACCCACACAGGGAGTGTGCACACAAACACACAAGCACAAGGGAACCGACGTCACTGGACACTGGCAGAGGACTTCTGAACCATTCGTTTCTAGGCACAAGGACGCTGTGGCTAGTTCAAGTCTTCTCTGTTACAGACGGACACTGAAGTGTTCACAGATTACAAGGCATGGTGCTAGGACTTGTGTCCAAACAGTCCTGGGGTACGAGCGGACGTCACTCACACGCCAGTGACCGTCTAAGCTGGATGCAGACAGAGCTGCTGGACTGCGCTGCCAGTGTCTCTAGTTCTACAAACATACACATACACACATACAGGGAATATATATATATATTTGTTGTAGGGTGGGGCATTGGGGACTGGACCCAGGAGCGCTCCACCTCTAAACTACACTCCTTCAAGCCGGGCGTGGTGGCGCACGCTTGTAATCCCCACGCTTAGGAGGCTGAGACAGGAGGATCGCACGGGTTCGAAGCCAGCCTCAGCTACTGAGTGAGGCTCTCAGCAACTTAGTGAGACCTTGTTTCCAAATAAAATATATAAAAAAGGTCTGCGAGTATAGCCCGGAGGTAGAAAGCCTCTAGGCTCCACCCCTAGTACCACAAAAAATAAATAAATAAAAATAAACTACACTCCATCCTATTTTATTATTTATTGCAGCACTGGGGGTGGAACCCAGGAGCACTGTAACTCCAAGCTACACTCCCATCCCTATTTTTAATTAATTAATTAATTTATTTATTTATTTATTTATTTTTGGTGGTACTGGGGTTCCTGGGAACCCTTCTACCTCTGGGCTATACTCCCAGACACCTATTTTTTATATTTTTATTTGGAAACAGGGTCTCTTAAGCCAGCACGGCTGGCTTCAAACCTGAGCAATCCTCCTGTCTCTGCCTCCCAAGCACGGGGATTACAAGCGTGCACCACCGCGCCCAGTGCCTCATGGTCCAACTTTTTTTTTTTTGGTGGTACTGGGGGTGGAACCCAGAGGCTTTCTACCTCCGGGCTATCCTCCCAGACTTATTTTTTCTATTTTATTTGGAACAGGGTCTGAGTTGCTGAGAGCCTCACTCAGTAGCTGAGGCTGGCTTCGAACCTGTGCGGTCCACCACGCCCGGCTCCACTGTCCGACTTTTACAAACCTTTCTGGTGCAGGGTGGAGAGGGAGTGCATCCAGGATCAGCTGCAAGTGACCCACGTGACCTTTCTCACGGCCTACCATTCTGAACACTGGACGGTCAAGGTCAGCATGTGCATGCAGCATGGTCTCCCCTCCCCAGTGTGCTGGGGTGCTGGGGGCCGGCAAGGAGGGCTGAGGCTGCAAGCGGGACCCTGGGGTGCAGCTGAGGCCCAGCCAGGCTCATGGGCCATGCCGACTCCGCAGTGCTCTGGAGGGTGAGGAAGGGCGCCTCCAGCTCAGGCCCGATCCTCACTCTTGGTTTTCTCAAGCCTTCCATACCAGAATCAAGGGACGTCCAGCTAGGAAGCGCTGGACTCAGGGTTCCCAAGGACACTCGGTCACATCAGTGTGCCCTGGGTGCCACAGCTGTCCTTGGTGCGGACTCAGAACACAACGAAGGGTCTGTCTGTCGTGCCGGGTGCCGCTGTGTAGGGCGCAGGGAGAGGCCTGAGCGGCCGTGGGCCTGCCCTGCACCCCACTCCCACAGGACCAGGCCATGCCAGGGGAGCCCGGGCGCCCTCGGGTCAGAGCCATGCAGGGTGCACGTGGCGAGGGCTCCCAAAGCCAATGCGGCTGGAGCTGGCGCCTACAGGGCCAATGGGGCGGCAAGCTCAGACGGCACAGAGCGCCGCCCCTGAGGTCGTCCCAGGGCCGCCGCCTCCCCACCCCACATGCCCGCGGCCCACCGCCGGCTGGCGCCGTGCTCGCTGACCGGCCCTTCACACTCCGCCTGCTAACTCTCGAGCCACGAGCCACACGCCCCTGCGCCCTTATCGGGCCTTGGTCGAGTGAGGATCTGTGGTGGAAGGAAGTCAATGCAGCTCCAGCAGGAAGAAGAAAAGCAATTCCTCTCGCCACAACTTCAGACATCTTTCAAGCTCTCCACGCAAAGAGGGCTTGGCACAGCCACGCCTGAGTGCACTCTTCTGCTGCCGCCTGCTCTTCCTCCTCCTCCCTCTCCTTGCCAGGGCACCCAGGAAACCTGGGTCACAGAGCCTCAGACACATGGGAGGAGGGGGACTGAGCAGCTGCTGTAGGAGACCTGGAACATGCACTGAGGAGGCTGAGCCAGGCGGATCGCAGTTCGCAGCCTGCCTCAGCTACTTAGTGAGGCCCTCTGCAACTCAATGAGACCCTGTTTCAAAATAAAGGATAAAAATAGGGCAGGGGGTGCAGCTCAGAGGTGGAATGCCCCTGGGGTCCATCCCCAGACCCGCAAAAAAAAGTGGAGCACGGTGCTCGAGAGCCGGGAGCCACTGAGCCCGGAGGCCGCCGACTGAAGACACGGAGCTCGCACGGCCGCACGCCCTGCACGCCCAGCTGCTCGTGCACACCAGACACTGCTGGAAACGAACGGACTGTACGTTTTTCTAGTGACATCCCATTAAAGCTGTTTAGAGAGAAAGGGAGGTGGCCGCACACCCAGCAGGAAGGAGAAACGGGAGCCAGGCGGCGGGCAACACCTGTCATCCCAGCACTGAGGCCGAGACAAGAGGACGGTGGTTCAAGGCCAGCTTCAGCAACCAAGCAAGACCCGCAGCAACTTGAGGAGGTCCGGTCTCAAATCCAGCCAGAAAGGGCTGGGGTGGAGCTCGGCGCGAGACTGCCCTGGCTTCAATCCCCAGTGTCAAAGGAAAAGGAAAGGACAAACAGGAAGAAAAAGGGAAGGGAGAGGAGTGGGGGAAGCAGGGAGGGGGAGGAAAGGCGGTGGGGGGGCTGCCACAGCATCACAGCATGCTGCCAACTTTGTTCATGTCACCAGAAACCGGAAGCAAGCAGCCACCAGGGACAAAAGGAAACCAAGTCTCCTTCATGCACACGGCCTCAGCATGTCTGGTAAGGGCTGCGCACGGCCTGGGCCTTGCTATGGCGATGGGCAAGAGGCGGAGGGGGGCAGGCACGGGACAGAGGGCAGATGAGGCTGCGGGAGGGGGCGCCTTAACGACTGGGCGTGGGGACGGGCAGGGGCAGACTGTGAGCTCTGCCACCATCCGCCAGAGGAAGACACGAACTGCTCCAGCCCCGCCAGCTGACACAGGTGACCGTGGCCATAGGGAGGCGGGGGCGCCCCACAGGTAGACAGAGCGGAGCGCGGGTAGGGCTGAGTTCCTACACAGCCCTCGTAGCTCTGCGCTGGGGGCCCAGAGAGTGACAGCTGTGGCAGTGACCACACCTGCAGATTACCACCGCTCACAGACACTGGCTTTTTTTTTTTTTTTTTTTTTTGCGGTACTGGGGATGGAACTCAGTGGCATTCTACCTCCGAGCTACTACACCCCCAGCCCTATTTTTTATTCCTTATTTTGAAACAGGGCTTCACTAAGTTGCAGAGGGCCTTGCTAAGTAGCTGAGGCTGGCTGCGAACTGCAATCCTCTGGTCTCAGCCTCCCAAGGACTGGAATGACAAGCGTGAGCCCCACGCCTGGCTCAAAGACACTGGCTTTTAAATCTGTTCTCCATGAAAGGAGCCAGCGGGGCTCCTGGGAGGAGGGCACTGTGAGGGTTTATGGAAAGTCAGAAACACCTTGGCTTCCTGCCTGGTGTTCTGCAGAGCCTGGATGGAGCCAGGGCCAGTGCTGCCACTGAGTGACACCCCACTGCCCACACGGCTGCAAGGAGGCCCACGCCGTGTGGAGGACACGCCTGTGCCCACAGAGACCGCGCCAGACCAGCCACTTACCGCACACCACCGAGAGCAAGGCAAGAGCCGCACAGCAGCGCATGCCTGTCATCCTGAGACAGGCCCGCAGGCTCAAGGCCCACTCCGCAACGTAGTGAAACCCTGCTCAGCACAAAGGGTACAAAGGACCAGGGCCAGCCAGGTATGGTGGGGCACGCTCGTCATCCCAGTACTCGGGAGGCTGAGCCCAGAGGATCACGGTTCTCAGACAGCCTCAGCTACCTAGCGAGGCCGTCTGCAACTTGGTGAGACCCTGCTTCAAAATAAAGAATAAGCCGGGCGCGGTGGTGCACGCTTGTAATCCCAGTACTTGGAAGGCTGAGACAGGAGAATCTCACGGGTTTGAAGCCAGCCTCAGCTACTTAGTGAGGCTCTCAGCAACTTAGACCCTGATTCCAAACAAAATATAAAATTGGGTTCCAGGACCAGTACAAAAAAAAAGGAATAAGAAATAGGGCAGGGAGTGTAACTCAGAGGTTGAATGCCCCTGGGTTTCATCCCCAGACCCGTCCCCCTCAAAAAAAAAGAAGGAGAAATTCTCAATGGATCTATAACAAGTAAGAGATTGAATCAGTCATCAGAGAAAAGCCCATAGCCGGACGGCTTGACTGGGGCAACCAGACACTCAGAGAAGGGGACGGCTGGCAACTCAGGGCAGAGTGCCTTGGCCTGGACTCCGTCCTCAGCACCAAAAAAAAAAAAAAAAATCCAGGCATGATGGCACACACCTGTCAAACCAGTACTTGGGAGGCTGAGACAGGACTGCAAGTTAAGAGGACAGCCTCAGCAAGTAGTGAGACTCAGCAAGACCCTGTTTCAAAATGAAAATAAAAAATACAGTTGGCCATGGCTGTACATGCCTGTAATCCCAGTACTTGGGAGGATGAGACAGGAGGGTCACAGGTTTGAATTCAACCTCAGCAACTTACTAAGACCCTGTTTCAAAATTTAAAAAAAGCCGGGTGAGGAGCCGGGTGTGGTGGCGCACGCTTGTAATCCCCTGCGCTTGGGAGGCTGAGACAGGAGGATCGCGCAGGTTCAAAGCCAGCCTCAGCTACTTAGTGAGGCTCTCAGCACCTTAGGGAGACCCTGTTTCCAAATAAAATACAAAATAGGTCTGAGAGTGTAGCCCAAAGGTAGAAAACCTCTGGGTTCCATCCCCGACACCACACACACACAAAAAATAATAAAATAAAAAGCCGGGCGCGGTGGCGCATACTTGTAATCCCTGAGCTTGGGAGGCGGAGACAGGAGGATCGCACAGGTTTGAAGCCAGACTCTCTGGCTTAAGAGAACCTGTTTCCAAACAAAAATATAAAATAGGTCTGGGAATGTAGCCCAGAGGTAGAAGGGTTTCCAGGAACCCCAGTCCCACCAAAATAATAATAATAATAAAAAAATAAAAAGGATGGGGGTGTAACTCTGAGGTAGAGCATCCAGTACCAAAATTAGATGATAGACAGACAGACAGAAAGGGCTGGAAGTATGGCTCAGAGGTAGAATGTGCCCTGGGTTCAATCCCCAGTACCACACAAAAATAAATAAATATTAGCAGCAACACTATTCAACTCTACCAAAATTGGAAGGCGAGGGAACACTGCCTAACGCACTGTGAGAGCTCTGTATGAGGTCAGCGTTATTACCCCAATACCAAAGATGCCAAAGAGAAGCACAGACCGATCTACGTAGGAACACGGACGCAAAAATCCTCAAAGAAACACTAGTCACAGAAACCCAGTAGCACTGGAGACTAGTCACATAACCAAGGTCTCCGCTCAGGGATACAAGGGCGATTCAACATACAACTGACCAATAAGATATGGTAGATTAATAAAAGGACAGAGTCAGGCATGGTGGCACTGCCTGCAATCCCAGGAGGGTCAGATTCAAGGCCAACCTCACCTGTTTAGCAAGGCCCTCAGAAACTTAATGAGACCCTGTTTCAAAATAAAAAATAAAAAGAAGGGTTGGGAGTAGAGCTTGGAGGTAGAACATCCCTGGGTTCCATCTCCAGTACCAAAACAAACAACAAACAGTAAATAAATAAATACAAGAAAGGAAAACACCCACATGGTTTTCTCAATAGAGGCAAAATAAGCATTTGATAAAATTCAAGAGCTGGTCATAATTTACTAATTTAAAAAGCCCTCAGTAAACAGGAAGAGAAGAAATGTTAAGTAGCTAAATGTTAAGTAGCTCCGCTCTGGCGCGGAGCCCCTAACACACCCGCCGGCCTTAGCCAACGGCGGGCATCTCTGGTCATCGTCCTTGGTCTGCGTCCTCGGTTCTGGGTGCGAGCACCTGAGGCCTGTGAAATCTTTGAAGAGGTAAGGGCCTTTCTTGTATGTTCATAAGAACTGTCCACAGAAAACTGGAGACGGGCAATGTGTGGAAAACTCACATATTTGGGTTAGAAATGCTATGGGTTGAAAAAAAAAAGAGCACCTTACCTCTTTTGTTTTTTTTAAGACAACGACCTCCTTAACCCAATACAGGGTGCTCAGGAGCAGCCTGTGGCTGGCGTCCAGGGGTCAGGGCACTCAGTACGCGCCTGTCCCCGCGCTGTCCCCCGCTGCCGGAAGCCCTGGAGCCAGCCAGGAAAGGAAGTCAGAGGCCTGCGAAGCACAAAGGTGGGGCGGCCAGCCCACCTGCGGGTCACTCGGCCCCAGACATAGAGCCGTCCAGAGCCCAGGCGGAGGAGGACAGCCAACGGGCCGATTCATTCCCGTGGCCAGCACCCGAGGGCCAGCTGTTTCTACATACCAGCAATGAGTATGCCAAAGCAGGTTACGATTCCATGGACGGTGGAACAAATTACCAAGGAGGTAAAGACTCTGGAGACAGCAAGCCACTGCTGAAGGAGGACACTACCACTCGGAGCGGGGCTGCCGGGGCTCAAAGCGCAGACTGGTCCCGGAGCCTCCGCCGCAGACCCACGGCTCCTTCCTCTTGCCCACAAAGCCACACCGCTGGCAAGTGCAGAGCAGAAAGCCCCACTCTCACGGGCGGGCCCGAGTGGCCTCTGCTGCTCTGGGCTCAGCCTGCCTCCCTCTCCAGAAGCCCAGCTCCCTGGCTCCCCGGCATCTCCTCAGAACGGCTGCAGCGCCCACTGCAGGGCTTCGCAGCCCTGGCGTGGGACAGAAAAGCTGGCCGTCCCCCACAGGTTCAAATGAAAGCACACACTGAGATTCAGAAGACCTGCCACCGCTCAAACAGGAGGATTTCACTGCTGCAAACGATGCCTCGATGCGTGGGTTTATAAAGCATCTTGACCTGCGGCCAGATGTTGCCCAGCGCAGCGCACATGCTCGGGCGGTTTAGTGCTCAGGGCGGCACCTCAGGGCTTTTCCAAGAACACGGAAACGGGCACGCCAGAAGACAGGGGTCCCAAATAATGACCCCGAGCTCCCAGGAGGGCGGGAGAAGCAGGAGCGGTCCCCAGCCAGCCACGGGCAGAGCACCAGGCCAGGCAAGCGCTAGGCCGCCTGCGGAGCCTGGACCCACGGCCTGCCTCAGGAGGAGGCCCCGAGAACCCATGCAGCCACCCCCTGTGCCAGGCCAGGGCGAGGCGAGGTCCACCCTGAGGGCCGGTGCACAGCCAGAGGTGACGGGGCTTCTGCTGGTGCCACGGGACGCCACACACATCCTCTGAGGTGTGGGTGCAGCAGCAGGCCCAGGTGAGCTGCAGAGTTCAGCCCAGGGCCATGGAGGGCCCAGCCGAGGCCAAGCACTGAGCACCCCCTCTGGGGAGGAGTGGCCGGAACTCTGCAGCCCAGCTGGGGGGCCTTCTGAGAGCGCAGGCCCCTGGCCCAGAGAACGAGGTCCACCCCCGCTCGGCCCCAGACAGGGAGATCTAGGTGGCAGGGACTTCCTGTGTGTCACCTCAGGGAGGGTCTCAGCTGGCCAGAGATTCTGGTCCCTGCTGCCCTGTGGGTGCTGAGGCGAAGAGCAGCCAGCAGGTGAGGCACGTGGTCCTCGCCCTCGCCACAGGCTTGCAGAGGGGACACAGAGAAGCCAGGTGCATACTTGCTGTGGACACCCTGTCCTCGAGCCCCTGCAGACCAGCCAGCTGTGCCCGAGGGGCTGCTCATGGGATGTCTGGGCCCCCAGGGGCCCTTGTGCCTGACCCGTCACACCTGCTGGAATCACACGTGAGTGCCATTGCCAGAGGTCCAGGGGTCCAGTGGGCTGCAGAACAGCAGGCTTCCTACTGCCTCAACACGGCAAGGTTCAGACGGACTGCTCCAACCCTGTGCCATGGGGCCAGGGCTGCCACTGCCGGCTGCCAGGTGGCGCCTGTGAGCAGCAAGTGGACACGGCTGTAGCCCCCCCCCCCCCCCGTGTGTGTGTGTGTGTGTGTGTGTGTGTGTGTGTGTGTGTGTGTGTGTGTTACTGGGGACCGAACCCAGGGGCCTTCTACCTCTGGGCTACACTCCTCTCAGACCTATTTTATATTTCATTTGGAAACAGGGTCTCTTAAGACAGCTGAGGCTGGCTTCGAACCTGTGCGATACTTCTGTCTCAGCCTCCCAAGCGTGGGGATTACAAGCGTGCCCACCACGCCCAGCAGGCTCTTTTTAATTACAAGACAAAAATAGACTGGGAAGATAAGACAAAAACCCGAATGTCCCATGGAATACTAGAGCAAGTGTAGACCACAACTTACCAAACACCTCGAAATAACTAGAGGGTGTTGCAGGCTCCCAACCCACAGAAATGGTCATTACTCGAGGAAATGGAAATGCTAATTACCCCCGTTCTACCACTGCACTCTGTATGCATATTTCAAATTATAATACTGTATCCCAGAAATAAATTAAAAACTACAGATTTATTTTAACTCCTTGGAGAAAAAAGAAAAGCCCCATAACCCAAGCACCCAGATTGCCTCTGAGTTCTGAGTGGGGTTTTTGTTTGATTTTGTTTTGTTCGGGGCACTGTGGGTGGAACCCAGGGGCATTCCACCTCTGCACTACACACTCGCCCTATTACTCATGTATTTATTTTTTGTGGCAGTGTGTATTGAACCCAGGGGCATCATCCGAGCAACACCCCCCAGACCTATTTTTTATTCTTTTTTTTGAAACTGGGTCTCACTGAGTGGTAGAGGGCCTCACTCAGTAGCTGAGGCTGGCCTTGAACCTGCGATCCTCCTGTCTCAGCTGGGAGGACAAGCGTGCGGACACCCGGCTGTTGTTTTTGGCTTGGCAGGGGCTCTGCCCCGGCTCGGGTGGACACAGTCCCTCCTTTCTCTCGTTAGACACATCACCTGCTTATTCCACCAACAACACTGACAACTCTTTTCCTGAAGGCCAGAGAGGCAGCTTCACCGCCTGGCCCTCCCTGTGGGATGTTCAGTGCCTTCCAGCTCTCTGCACGCACCGCACGTGGCCCAGGCTCACCCTCTAGGACCCTCGCACAGCCGCCACAGGACAGGTCACACTCGCGCATTTTCTGGGCAGTGCAGCACAGGACGTGGCCGAGAGTCGCAGGACGTGGCCGAGAGTCGGCTGCCCTGCCCCCAGCTCTGCGCCCTGTGGGTGCGCTTCCCCACGCCCGCCCTGCCTCCCTTCGCGGGGTCCTACCTTGTTTTTGAAGTACACCTCAATGGGCATGATGAAGCCAGCGTAGCCCGACTCCTCCACTTTGTAGGGGGGCTCCTTGCACACTGGAGAGAGAGGAGAAACTGTCCATCAGCTCCTGCCTGTCCGCAGGCCAGTCGGTGGCCGTGCCCCGCCCGCTCCCTGGGGCTCTGCAGGAGGTAGACACTGTCCTGGGCTCTGCGGTCAGAGAGGACTTCTCCACCAAGTGGTCCTGGGAAGCAAGGGGCCAGGCTGCAGAAAGGCACTGATCCCCCCTTCAGCTGCAGGAGAGGTGTGGGAGGGCCGTGGCACTGCCACTGGGCAGGCAGGGCCCCAGCCAGGACCTCCCAGCAGGACCTCCTGTGCCGGGCGGTCCCAGCACAGGAACAGAGCCTCACTAACCCCGGGGTGAGGGAGAGAGACAGACAGACAGACCAACCACAGCGACGTGCGCTGAAAGCAGTTTCATCCCAAGTAAACCACCCGTGCTGGACATGCTGTCGCCATGCCAGCAACACCACCACAGCGTCCATCTCGCACCACCCGCCTCCAGAGGCAGCACTACCCGGAGAAAGGACGCAGCCCGGACACCTGCTCCAGAGCCTCCCCACTGCACCGAGACTTGGGACGCGCCTGACAGAGGGGACAGCTCTCGCAGCCCTGGGCGCCCGCAGCGCACCCTCCCTCTGCCCTCTGCAGACTGGTCCTTTCCTAAGCGTGCCGACCCACAGCTGCCCGGGAGCAACTGGAGCAGGCGGCACAGTACGGCCAGCCAGGCTCGGAGGATGGAGCTCCCTCCACGGACCCCCACGCCCCTCCCCGCCACGCCCCTCTCCAGCCCAGCCAAACCCTCCCCCCTCCCCCTCCCCGCCACTCCCAGGCCCAGCCAACCCCATCCCCCCATCCTCCTCCCCAGCCCAGCTGACCCCATCCCCCTCCCTGGCCCACGGTGACCCCCACGCCCCTGCCCAGCCCAGCTGTCGACCCCGACTTTGTGGCTTCTCCAAGTTGGATTGTTTCAGGTGCTACATACGAGGGAGATCATGCAGGATTTACTCTGGGTGGTGCATTTTACTTAAACATAATGTCAGTTAAAAACTTATACATAGCCAGGCATGGTGACGTACCCTTAGAATGCCAGTACTTGGGAGGCTGAAACAGGTGGATCAAAGGTTCATGGCCAGCCTCGGCAACCTGATGAGGCTCTCTACAACTTAATGAGACCCTGTTTTCAAATTTAAAAAATAAAAATAAAATAGGGAGTGCTAGGGTATAGTTCAGAGGTAGAATGCCCCTGGGTTTAATCCCTAGCACCAAAAAAAAAAAAAAAAAAAATTATACACACATATTTACAATAAGCAAGGTAATTCTTTTTCTTACAAATGTGTCAGAAATTGTTGGAAAAGTGAGTGAAATGTAATGAAATTTGACTCCTTATATAAAAATAACACATGAGACTTCTCTTAAAAAGAAGCAAGACCTGGGCATGGTGGCGCACGCTTATCATCCCAGCACTCGGGAGGCTGAGATGGGAAGATCACGGTTCGAGGACAGCCTCAGCTACTTAGTGAGGCTCTTTGCAACTCAGTGAGGCCCTGTTTCAAAATAAAGGATAGGCCAGGGGATGTAGCTTGGAGGTAGAATGCCGCTGGGTTCTGTCCCCAGTACCAAGAAAAAAAAAAAAGAATCGAGACCTCTATCTCATTTATTAGTGGAGGCACAGGCGAGGAGGGCGGTGGGGCAGCCGGGAGCACAGGGCCTGGCTGTGCAAGGGGCCACTACATAGCTAGACACAGCGGGGCCTGGACACCTGGGGGCTGGAGCTCCCTCCTCCCCGGCTGGCGCCCAGCTGACCCCGCCTCCCGCTCCCCCTTCCCTCCTCCAGGTCCCCCTCTGCCAGGGGCCTGGGTGGGCACGCCCCTCACTCAGCCCCGTGCCTCACTCCGGGACAGGGGCGCCCTGCCTGAAGGGCCATTCTGGGTGAGCGGGGAGCATCTCGGCCTGGGAGAGCCTCTTAGTTGGCCTCAACCCACAGGTCCACTCCAGCCATCTTCTTCTGGCTCCTCAGACAGCCTGCCAGGGATGCGGGGGGCCTCAAGCAAAGCACACCCCAACACCCCTTCCACAGCGCCCCACAGCCAGCGCCCGCCAGGCCCGGCTCCTCCCCCATCAGGCCGCCCCTGCCCGGCACTGTCCCCTCCGTGGGCGCTCCCGCGTGCCGCCAGCTGCAGGCCCGGGCACCGCCGCCGGCTCTGGCACCAAAGCCGAACGGGCCATCCTTTTCTTTGGAAGAGCTGCCCACACCAGTCTTGAGCCTGAACCTCCCTCAGCCTCCCCTCCCGAGAAGCGGGTCGCAGGCACACCCCGCCCTGCTGAAAGAGGATACTCTGGAAGGTAAAGGCAACAGGGGCGTAGCTGGGCGTGGTGTGCCCGCCTAAAATCCCAGCCCTCCGGTGGGAGGAGCAGATTCCAGGGCAGAGCACAGTAACTCTAGTGCTGGGGTATACCTCAGAAGTAAAACGACCCTGGGTTCAATCCCCAACACCAAAAACACAGGAACAGGCAAATAAGCGCGTGCGCGTGCGTGCGTGCATGTGTGTGTGTAGGTGGTACACGGGGTTGAGCCCTGGGATAGTCACCTCTGAGCTACACCCCAACCCTATTTTTTATTCTTTATTTTGAAACAGGGTCTCATTAAATTGTGGAGGGCCTAAGTAGATGAGGCTGGCCTTGAACCTGCAATCCTCCGGTCTCAGCCTCCCAAGTGCTGGATTATAAGTGTTCACGTGCCCCCCATCTATTTACAGTCTTTTTTGAAATAAGCCCCACTAAATTGCTGAGGCTGACCTCATACCTGCGATCCTCCTGCCTCAGCCTCCCAAGTACTGGGATTACAGATGCGTGCGGCCATGCCCGACATAAGCACAATTTTTTAATTCAATAGGGTATGTTAAAAAGGAGAAAATCTCTCAGATAGCGGGACAAAAGACACATCTTTAAAATCTTGCGAGACAGGAAGGAACAATCAAACGACTCAGCTGCCAGCGCTGCCGTCTCTACCCAGCCACTGTGTGGCGCTCGTACCGGAGCAGATACAGCCCTTCTAACTGCACAGACGAAGGCTTCAGCAGTTAGGTGATAAGCATCCCAGAAAAAGAAAAACCATGCAGACATGGACAACCTTCTAGAGCTGAAAGAAAGATGTCAAATGTCACAGACCACAACGGACAGCAACACCAACGCTCCCAGAAACACCACACGAGACGCCCTCACACTCCCGGCTGAAAAGGCAGCACGGCAGAGAACGGACAGCCAGCCAGACTTCTCAGGCGATCAAGGACACGCGGGGCCTCGGCTCCGCATCGGAGCCGTCCAGGTCAGAACGCAACACCAACGGGCGCTCGGAGGTGAAGGTGAGGAGTGCAGGTGTGCAGCTCCAGCCCTGTCAAGAAGGTGACCTCCTGGGAGCCTACGTGAGCAACTGCTCTGGTCAAAGGAGAGGGCAGCCAGAGGAAAATGAAGACATCCCCAAGAACATGGAAGGAAAGGCCCAGAGTGGTGGAGACACAGGCCTAACAGAAACAATCTGGTCAGAAAGGGAGACGGAGGAAGAGCCCACCCGTTCAGTGCGAGGAGGCCCTGTCCTGGAAGGACCAGGCGCGTGGCAGCGAACAAGACCCCACCTCTTACTGGGGTGAGATACATAAACAGCAGGTGTTAAGATGGGCCACGAGGCCTAAGGCAAGGCTGAGCAGCGGCCGTGCAGGCGCGGGGTGAAGGCGCGCTCAGCAGGCACCCAGAGGAGCCCAGCAACGCCAGCTCTCCTGCGTGCGTGCAGAAGGTCTGCCCTGACCCTAGCCTCACCCCAAAGCAGGAGCTGGGTGCAGCTCAGGGGAAAGCACATGCTTTGACCAAAGAACACAGCAAAGTCACAAAGAAGCCAACACAATGACAAACTGCTTAACTCAAACGCTAGAGGGGACAGGGGGGCAAAAGGGGAGGTCTGGGATGAATCTCTGTCTTTCATGCTGGTAAATCAAAAACACTGTTCACGTTGCAAGGAAAAAACAGTCCACCAACAGGAAGTCAGGAGACACTGGAGAGCCTCTGCCAGCGGGGAGGCTGGGGGGCAGCTCTCCACCTGGTTTCTCTTGGGCTCAGTGTGTAGATGCATATGTACCTGATGTGAGAGACACTTCTAAGTGTGTAAACTACCATTTCCGAGGCTGGAACCTCTAAGAAGTTCACTCCCTAAGAGCTCACCCATTTCCCCGGCAACTGGAAAACTGCTGCCAGCACCATCCACTGCAACACACAGCAAACCGGGCACCTAGATGCCGATGCAGATGGCAATGCCCTGGAGACTGGGCGGGTGGCTGGGATCCCTCTGACGGATGCAGCGGTCACTCCGTGATCCTCATCATCTATGAACTGGGTAGTTTTCAATCATACATCCGATAAACTGGGTGGTTGCTCTGATCCACTGGACGACCTGGGTGGCTGCCCTGTGATCCACTGATGACCTGGGTGGTTGCCCTGTGATCCACTGATGACCTGGGTGGCTGCCCTGTGATCCACTGATGACCTGGGTGGCTGCCCTGTGATCCACTGATGACCTGGGTGGCTGCTCTATGATCCACTGAGATGACCTTGGTGGCTGCCCTGTGATCCACTGACCTGGGTGGGTAGTTGCCCTGTGATCCATTGAAGGACCTGGGTGGCTGCTCTCTGATCCACTGATGACATGGGTGGCTGCTCTTTGATCCACTGGATGACCTGGGTGGCTGCTCTATGATCCACTGATGACTTGGGTGGCTGCTCTTTGATCCACTGGACGACGTGGGTGGCTGCCCTGTGATCCACTGATGACCTGGGTGGCTGCTCTTTGATCCACTGATGACCTGGGTGGCTGCTCTTTGATCCACTGATGACTTGGGTGGCTGCTCTTTGATCCACTGGATGATATGGGTGGCTGCCCTGTGATCCACTGATGACCTGGGTGGCTGCTCTGTGATCCACTGGATGACCTGGGTGGGGAGTTGCCCTGTGATCCATTGAAGGACCTGGGTGGCTGCTCTCTGATCCACTGATGACATGGGTGGCTGCCCTGTGATCCACTGATGACCTGGGTGGCTGCTCTTTGATCCACTGGACGACGTGGGTGGCTGCCCTGTGATCCACTGATGACCTGGGTGGCTGCTCTGTGATCCACTGATGACCTGGGTGGCTGCTCTTTGATCCACTGATGACCTGGGTGGCTGCTCTTTGATCCACTGATGACCTGGGTGGCTGCTCTTTGATCCACTGATGACCTGGGTGGCTGCTCTGTGATCCACTGATGACCTGGGTGGCTGCTCTTTGATCCACTGGACGACGTGGGTGGCTGCCCTGTGATCCACTGGATGACCTGGGTGGCTCTCTGTGATCCACTGATGACCTGGGTGGCTGCCCTGTGATCCACTGATGACCTGGGTGGCTGCTCTGTGATCCACTTATGACCTGGGTGGCTGGCCTGTGATCCACTGATGACCTGGGTGGCTGCTCTGTGATCCACTTATGACCTGGGTGGCTGGCCTGTGATGTATCGGGTGACCTGGGTGGTTATCTGTGACACATATGAAGCAGCTCTCCTGTATAAGCTGCCCAGGCAGGTTGCAACACACAGGCCTTGGCCACTGATGGAAAGGCCGCCACAATCTGACACTGCAGGGCATGAATGCCACCCATCACCCATCTCTCGGGGACTTGGAGCTCAGAGAACACGCAGCTTTGAGTGTCCGAGTAGGTGACTGGGCCACATTTTCACCGGTTCCCAAATCCACCTCACAGGGGCCTGAGAGGCCGCCGTGGCAGGGCTGTCACCAGGAACCCAAGGCCCAGGACTAGGCAGAAAGAGAAAGCCTAAGGGACTTAGACTGCCATCACTGCACCCTCTAGGAGGGCTTGGTCGCTATGTGGCAGGAAGGAGGGTGAAGCCACTCCCAAGTGGACAGAGACGGCACCCTCCCCCTGGGCCCATGCCCAAGCTCCCAGGGCAGGAGGAAGGCATGGGGAGGCAAGGAGGATGGGGAAGGAGGAGAAGCCCAGCTCAGGAAGGGACACCCGCCACTGGCAGTTTGCTGGCTCTGTCCCCCTTGGAGCACAGGCAGCTGACCTTGCCCTGACCTTGCTCAGGGGCCGCGGCCCTGCCTATGAAGAGTCCTGCGGAGTGCTAGGTAGGGAGGTGTGGGTAGGGAGGTGTGGCTCTGTACCCCTCCGTCGTCAGTAATGGTACCCCATCCTCCAAGGGGCCTGGGAAGGAAGAGGCAGAGGTGAAGACTCAGAGGGAAGAAATAGCCGAGGGCAGTTGGGCGCGGCGGCCACGCTTGTCATCCCCGCGTTGGGAGGCGGAGACAGGAGGATTGCGCAGGTTTAAAGTCAGCAGTGCTGGCTTAGGAGACCCTGTTTCCACATAAAAACATAAAAATGGGTCTGGGGGTGTAGCCCGGAGGTAGAAGGGTTTCCAGGAACCCCAGAACCAACAAAACAGAACAAGAAAGAGAAAAGAAAGAGCGGAGGGCTGGAGGAGCTGGCAGAGGAAGGAGCGCTGCCTCCAGCCTTCTCCAGGACGAGCCTTCAGGGCCGTAGTCTGCCTCCACGACACCCCTCGCAGGGGGTCAGGGCCAGGGCCCTCGAGCCCACACTGCTGGGCGGAGAGTCCACAGCCCAGGGCTCCCCACGGAGAGGACACCCACCCAGGCATGACTGAGGGGCCAGGGTGCAGCCAGTGGAGTGCTGGCCCAGCATGCAGGAGGCCCCAGGCTCACGCACCAGCACCGCAGGAAAGTACTGTGCCTAGTGACACGCCAGGCCCAGGCTTCACAGTGGACACTCAACGAGCAGGGTGCCGCCTGGGGGGCCCTTGGACTCGCCCCCAACTCCCGCAGAGCCTCCCAGCCCCTCACCAGCTCAGCTCAACATCAGCCAGCCAGGTACCCAGGGAAGCCTCGGGCAAGAGGTGGGGAGGGAGCCAGTGAGGACAGAGGGCGACAGGAGCGCCTTTCACTCCGTCCACTCCAGACGCCCAGCGCCTAGCATGGCACCCTGACCCACTCGGGCCCGGTGGGCAGGCTCCTGCTCACCCACAGCTGGCTCTCATCAAATAAGGACCTGGTCACCAGGCCACCCGCTTCCCTGGACTGGCTCCCGCGCTGGAGAAGGGCGCCGCGGCGCATCCGGGGCAGGGCTCTGGGCCGGCCACTCACCGCGCTTGGGCTTCGGGAAGCTGTCGTGCAGCCGGAAGATCACCTTCTCCACGAAGTGCTGGATCTCACACTGCTCGGGCCCGCGAACGAACACCATCCAGTCGTGGGTGAAGCCCTCGGTGGTGGGCTTCTTGCGCAGCTGGGCCCGGTGTCCCAGCTCTAACTTGACCTGGACGGTGCACTGGGAAGAGCGGAGGGAGGGTCAGCACGAGCGCACGGCAGGGCCGGCCGCGGCCCAGTAGCACCTGTGCCCGAGCCCGAGCCGCTCGCCATCTCGCCCATCTGTGCCCCCAGCTGCCGCTCGCCATCTCGCCCATCTGTGCCCCCAGCTGCCGCTCGCCATCTCGCCCAGGTCCTGCCTGCCTCGTCCCACTCTGACGCCACCCTACTGGCTGCTGGCCACCTGCTCTCCTCCAGTGCCACTCCCGGGGCGCTCCTTGGCCAGAGAGCTCACCGAGCACAGCTGTGCAGCCAGATTGCAACTCAGCTCTGCGGAGTGGAAACCGAGGCTCTGAGGACACGTGGCTGAGCTCATGAAGGTTACGGGGGCTCAGGCTGCCCAGCCCACCGGAGTTTGCCGCCCTTTCTCCCTCCCAAGCCATCAGCGAACACCAGTTTTCAGTTTCAGAAACACAAGGGGAAGTTCCCGGTGAGCGTGAGGAAGGCTCCCAGCCTTGGACTTTGGGGCAGTGGGCCGTTCCCCTCACGGAGCACACGCCACAGTCCTGCTGCCAAGGGAGAAGGGAACCTGTGAAGTGTCCACTCCAGCTTGTGAGAATGCCCCAGACTTCTAAGGAGCACAACCCTGACACATAGTATCAGATTCCAGTTACACAATGTGGAGAGGCCAAGTGGACACTTGTGTCTGTGTGAGATAAGCAGGAGCGAGGCGCCCCCGCGCCGAGCACTGGCAGCCCTGGCCCCAGCCGTGGCGTTCCGGGCACCTTGTGTGCAACCCTCGGGCACCTGCAGTCCACACCTGGCGACCCCGCCCCGGCTTCAAGTCCCAAGAAGCCCGTGTGACCACCTGTGAGCAAGCACACATGCACACGCAGAAACGCCAGTCAATCGCTTACCCGGGAAGCGTGCACTCACACCAGGCCCCCCCTGCTGCGCCTGCCCTGGGCGGCAGCCTGGGCTCCCTCCGTCCCAGCCCTGGCCCCCTCCCCGGCCCCTGCTCCTCACGGAGCCCTGGCCTGCCTTCCTTCCTGGCCCCACGTCTGCGCTGTTCCCGGGGACTCTGAGAAGCTTGAGAACCGTGTGCCCAGCACTTCAGCCCCAGGAGCGTTGACAACACCTGTCCACGGAACTGAAGACCCGTTCAGGGCCGGCAGTACCCGAGGAAAGGGCCACGCAGCGGAGGACGGGCGGCTCGGTGAGTGAGGAGCTGGCGAAAGGCTGGACTCTGGCCACGGCTGAGAAAAGGGCCCTCTTTTTTCAGTTTACTTATTTGTGTGTGTGTGCGTAATACTGGGGATAGAACACAGGAGCGCTCTACCTCTGGGCTACACTTCCAGACAGACCTACTTATTTTTATTTCAAACAAGGTTTTGCTAACTTGCTGCTACATTGCTGAGGGTCAGCCAGGCGTGGCGGCGCATGCTCATAATCCTAGTACTTGGGAGGCTGAGACAGGAGGATTTCAGGTTTGTGGCCAGCCTCATCAATTTGTGAGGCTCTCTGTAACTTAGTGAGACCTTTCTGCAAAATAAAGAAAAAATCGGAAGCGGGGCGTGGTGGTGCACCCTTGTAATCCCAGCATTGGGAGGCTGAGACCGGAGGATCGTGGTTTGCGGACAGCCTCAGCTACTTAGTGAGGCCCTCCACAACTTAGTGAGACCCTGTTTCAAAATAAAGAATAAAAAGTAGGGCAGAGGATGTAGCTCGGAGGTCGAATGCCCCTGGGCTCCATCCCCAGTACCACAAAAATAAACAGATTGCTGAGGGTCTTCTAAGTTGCTGGCTGGCTTCAAACCTGTGCTCCTCCTGTCTCAGCCTCCCGAGCACTAGGCTCACAGGTGGGCACCACCACACCTGGCTCTCTGTCGACTTAAAAAAATTTTAATTTTAAGCTGGGCATGGTGCTGCATGCTTGGAATCCCAGCACTTGGGAGGCTGAGACGGAATTGCAGGTTCACGGTCAGCCTCAGCAACTTATGAGGCCCTCCACAACTTAATGAGACCCTGTTTCAAAATAAAGAATAAAACTGGGCATGATGGCCGGGCGTGGTGGGCACGCTTGTCATCCCTGCACTTGGGAGGCGGAGACAGGAGGATCGCGCAGGTTCGAAGCCAGCTATGCTGGCTTAGGAGACCCTGTTTCCAAAAAATAAAATAGGTCTGGGAGTGTAGCCTGGAGGTAGAAGGGCTTCCAGGAACCCCAGTACCACCAAAAAACAAAAAAAAAAACAAAACAACAACAACAAAAAAAAAAACAAAACTGGACATGATGGCACATGCTTGTAATCCCAGTACTTGAGAAGCTGAGACTGGATGATCGCGGGTTTGCGGTCAGCCTCAGCAGCTTAGTGAGGCCCTCAATAACTTAGTAAGACCCTGTTTCCAAATAAAAATATGAAATAGGTTGGCCGGGCGTGGTGGCGCACACTTGTCATCCCCGCGCTTGGGAGGTGGAGACAGGAGGATCGCGCAGGTTCAAAGCCAGCCGCACTGGCTTAAGAGACCCTGTTTCCAAATAAAAATAAAATAATTCTGGGAGTGTAGCCCAGAGGTAGAAGGGTTCCATCCCCAGTACTACCAAAAAAAAGAAAAAAAAAAGAAAAAGAAAGAGAGAAAAGAAAAGAAAAAAAGAAAAAAGAAAAAGAAAGAAAAAAAGAAATAGGTGTAGCCTGGAGGTAGCAGACCCCTGGTTCCATCCCCAGTGCCATAAAAAATAATAAAATAAAGAATAAAAATAGGACTACGGGTATAGCTCAGAGGTAGAATGCCACTGAGTTTGATCCCCAGTTCCACACACACAAAAAGAAAGAAATTAATTTAAAACGAACTAAGCCAGGTGTGGTGGTGCACGCTTGTAATCCCAGCATTCGGGAGGCTGAGACGAGAGGATCACGGTTGGCAGACAGCCTCAGCTACTTAGTGAGACCTCTGCAACTCAGTGAGACCCTGTTTCAAAATAAAGAATAAAAAATAGGGCTGGGGGTGTCGCTCGGAGGTAGAACGCCCCTTCCATCCTCAGACCCGCAAAAACAAAACAACAACAACAAAACGATGAACTAAAGCCAGGCGTGGTGGGCACGCTTGTCATCCCAGCATTCAAGAGGCTGAGACAGGAGGATCGCACAAGTTCACGGCCAGCCTCAGCTTCTTAGTGAAGCCTTTGCAACTCAGTGAGACCCCGTTTCAAAATAAAGAATTAAAAATAGGGCTGGGGGTGTTGCTCAGAGGTAGAACACCCCGGATTCTATCCCCCAGTACTGAAAAAAAAAAAAAATGAACTAGGGCAGGAGTCCCCAGGCTCAGGACAATGGTCCCTCTGGGGCTCCGGGAGATGGGTGCAGTGGTCACTAGGGCCCTGGAGGGAGGCCAGGCGGGATGCAGTGCCCAGAGTGGACACTGAGGGGTGATGATTGATGGGGATCGGCCAGCAGCTTGGAGGAAAAGAGCTTGGTGGACCTGTGTACATCTGGGCTAACGCCGGAGAGGAAAAAGGAGCCCCGCAGTACACAGGAGGAGAGGCGGGGCGGGTCAGCGGGCGGGCGGCAGGCAGGGAGCAGGAGAAGGGGCGTGGGCACTGCTCGGCAGTGCCAGGATCCACATGTCCAGGTGGAACTGCCTTGCCAGGAGCTAGAGACGAGGACTGAGCACCTCGTAAGTGGCTCCCGTGTGCGGGAACAAAGCCCAAAACGGTGGACTTGGGACCTTCCCTCACACTTGCAGGCGCTGCACCCCGGGCCCTATTTGTTATTTTTACTTTGAAACAGTGTCTCATTAGGTAGATGAGAGTCTCACTACCAGCTGAGGCTCTGTCCTCCAGTCTGCAGGCCTCCTGTCTCAGCCTCCCAAGCGCGGGGATTACAAGCCTGCGCCACCACGCCCGGCTCTTCCTGGCATCTTTGATGACACGAGTCCTACCCGGGCACGCCGCAGCAAGGCAGTTATTGTGAAAGAACAGAAGACCGCACTTCCACTAGAGGGGAACGAGGTGCCAAAACTGCACCGCAGAGGCCAAAGCAAACAGGAAGGTCCCGGGCAGGCCGGGCCACAGCTCTGCCTGGAGTCTATGCCCGGGGATGGCCCAGCAGCAGCCTCGACACCCCAGCTAAGGGCATGCACACACTCCACAGACTCGAGGCTCCCGGGCCTGACCTCCTGCAGCCTGCACACGCCCTGCGCTGAGGAGACACACGCCCCTGAGTGCCGGACCACCCGACAGACAGACAGTGGGTAACAGGTTCTGTGCCACTCTGAGAAAAAGGAACCCGACCCAAGAAGACACCTGCGGTCCATCAACTGGATGCCAGCGAGAAGCTGCGCCAGGCAGCCCCCAGGGCCAAGCCTGCACCAAGAGTCATGCCTTCCCTCCCTCCTCCACTGAGACTCCTCGGCGGCCCCCAGGCTGCGCTGGACTCCTCTGCAGAGAGGGCGCCTCGCTTGCAGTGGCCGTCGCCGCACCCCACTGTCCCACGGCGGCCCAGGACTATGGCTGCCTGAGCCCCGTCGTTGAACTCCCAGCAAAGCCAGCTGCAAGGAGCCCAGGCCCAGCCGCAGAAACCGCCCCTTCCTGCACACCTGGGGTCACCTTGCCACCTGCTGGCCAGCAGAGGCCCAGGTCCCACTGCAGCTCGTAGACCGCTCTACTCCTGCCAAGTCACTTAGAAGCCAGCCACAGAGGGCAGCCCACGAGCCTCGGGCCACCTGGGGACAGTGCAGCCGGGCGGGAGGCCTTGGTGGGGCACTGCCCTCTGTCCAGGCCAGCTGGCAGGGGGTGCTCAGAATCAGGGCCGGAACCCTGAGGCAGACACACGGACACTGGAGGGCGGCTCCCAGCCCCCTTCCTTCTGTGAAGAACACGGCCATCCCCAGGAGTGGACTGGAACTGCCTCGGCCGGCGGCAAGGCCCGTTCTGCTGGCTCTGTGAGCGCACATCCCACTTCCTCCCTCAGTCCCACCAGCAGCCGGCCTGCTCCCACGAGCCCTGCTCTAAGCCTGGGCCCCAGACGGCAGGCCTTTAGCAGTGCGTTTGTCTATAAATTTCCTCTTAAATTTCTTGGGGGAATTCTTTCCAACAAATGCCCTCTCTTCTGGGAATTACCAAGTGATACTTTACCAAGTGGTACAGTTGCACCTGGAGTCTGGTTACTGCATCCAGTTTCGGGGAGGCAGGGATCCCTCCCTCAGGAGGATGAGCACCGAGCGGCCCCTCTCCAGCCCCAGCCCCAACGGATCTGAAGTCCCACTAGACTGGTGCAGCTGCTGGCGGCTGCTCGCACAGGCGGTGCTGGGGAAGGGCCGGCGCCCAGGCGACCTCAGCACAGGGGCAAAGCAAGCCGAGCGCGCGCCGCTCTGCAGCACCTTCTCCCTCCAAGCCAGCTGGGGCTCGCGGGGACAGCCGCCGAGAGAGGAAAGAAACCCTTGTCATCCCAGCATTTGGGAGGCTGAGACCGGAGGCTCGCAGTTCCCAGCCAGCCTCAGCTACTTAGGGAGGCCCTCTGCAACTCAGCGAGACCCTGTTTCAAAATAAAGAACAAGTCGGGTGTTGTGGCGCACGCTTGTCATCCCAGCATTCGGGAGGCTGAGACCTGGAGGATCGCGGTTCGTGGACAGCCTCAGCTACTCAGTGAGGCCCTCTGCAACTCAGTGAGACCCTGTTTCAAAATTAATAAAAAGTAGGGCAGGGGGTGTAGCTCGGAGGTCGAATGCCCCTGGGTTCCATCCCCAGACCTGCAAAGAAAATAAAAGAAAAAGAAAAGAGAAACTTGCCCGTGACCACACTGGCAGTGAGCGCAGTGGCCAGTACTCTTCTCTTTTTCTGGTCCTACACCCTCATCCTTCAGACCCTGAACATACAGCTCCCTCCACATTCTTTTTCCTGGAAACTCTCAGGTGTACAAACCACGTGGACGAGCCTTTGTGGCGTAGACAGCATGCCGGGGGTCTCCCTAGTCCTCCCGTGAGCAGGGGGGCGGTCTTGGCGGACTCTGTGGAACGTGCACAACCCCATCCAAGGCACCTGTCCCCAGGCGGGGTGCGGGTGCAAGGAGCACGATTCCTGGTGACTTCCACTCAGCCCACAGTCGGCAGCAGAGCGCACGGCTCGGCCCTGCAGACGGCCCCGCACAGCACGGCGGCACGTGGGAAGCAGCCCCGGCCCGCTAGTCCTCCACCTGGGCGGCCGAGGCTGCGCTGGAGCCTGGGCGCCCTGCGAGCACTGGCTTCAGGCTGGAGCAGAGGCAAGGCAGCGGCCCAGGGTCAGTGCTGGGTAACACTGAACTTTTCTACCAAAAGTTTGGGGGAAGAGAAAAGTACCAAAGAAAGAGCCCACTGGGACCTCCCTGGCCTGCGTTCCCACCTCTGTGAAGTGGGTGGCCACCAGCGCCTGTGACAGTCCTCCCTCCCGGAAGGGCGTCATGGGAGGCAGTTGCTCCCCATGCTGGGGGCAGCCTGCGCGAAGACTCCAGGCAGCGGCTCACCTCACGTTGGCTTTGACAGGCTGTCACCGCCGAGGCGGCAGGCCAGGACCACACAGCCCCCGACCTCTTTCCTGCTCCTGGGACAACCTGGTCCCCGGTGATGCACTCCCAGATTCCATCTGGATCTTGTCAGCATCCGCTAGGTCCCCACGCAGCCTGGGAGATGACCCTCACTCCTCCCAGACATCACCCCTACGGGGGAGAGGAGCTCCTCATCCCACTGCCCCAGGACCATGCCAGATGCCAGCACACATGTGATAAGAGGGCGGGGAGGCATGCCGGTGGATTAGGGCTGGGGCAAAGAGGACCAGAAAGACTTCCTGGCCACAGGAACCAACGCCAGCGCGGAGAAGTGGGGAGCCTAGGGTGAAACGGGGCCCAACATCCTCCAGAGCCCGCAAGCACCCAGGGGGCGGTGGTGCCGTTTCCTGGTGTGTGGCACCTGGTGGGGGGAGTGGCCGGCACCCTGCCAGAGCCAAAGCCTTTCCTGGGCCCACGCACAACCAACTGACCTACTAGGTAGGTGCCATGGCTCTCCCGTCTCCCCAGGGTCTCACTATTAGCAAGGGACAGGGCTCTTGGGTGCCCCCTAACCTGCACAAAGGCCCGGCTGGGGAGGGTGAGTCCCACTTCAGATCCATACGCCCCTTCCTCGGGAGTCTCACTTACACACGCACACTTCCACAAGATCTAGACCATGCCCGGGCAGAAGCTTCTGCAGCAGAAACATCCTCTCTTGTGCAGCCCTACTAGGTGGCTGGCAGCTCAGTGGTGGTAGGGACTGAGCACTGGAGAGGCACAGCTGGCAAGACCGAAGGACTGAACTTTTTATGCTACTTGGCCAAAATTTCTAACAGCCATAAGTGCTGGACAGAGCAGACAGAGCCAGCTCTTGAGGGCCTGCACCACCTGACTGGGACCTCTGCCTCCCCGTCACAGGCCCAAATGCCACCTCTAGCCGGGCGTGATGGCCCACACTTGTGATCCCAGTACTTGGCAGGCTGAGACAGGAGGATCACAGGTTCAAGGCCAGCCTCAGCTACTTAGTGAGACCCTCCGCAATTTAGTAAGACTGTTTCCAAAGGAAAAATAAGAGGAGGCTGGGGGTGTGGCTCAGAGGTAGAATGCCCCTGGGTTCCATCCTCAGCACCACAAAAGAAAACAAAACCCACCACTTCTTCCCATTCCCCCACTTACACAGGTGAGAACCACCCAGGTGCCTTGGGCACAGACCACCACAAGGGGACAGGACCATCTTTGCCTGTAGTACCAAATGACACTTTCCCAGGTGGCTTTGTCGATGGCAGGCGTCGAGGGACACTGTAACCCAGCACAGACCAGAGGCTTGTGTCTGAAGGAGGTCAACTGACCGCACTACGAGCCTCCAAGCCGGGTGTCTCCCTCTTGCTCATGGTGCCAAGGCTGGAAGGGAGCGGGTGCTGGCGGTCTGTCCCAGGGGCAGCAGGAGGGCAGCGGGGAGGTCCCTCAGCCACTCCCCACACCACACAGCCACAGACCTTACCAGACAGAGCCGCCTCTGTGGCGCCAGCAAGCCAGGGACGCCCCAACCTGCCCTCGCTAACGGCGGACATTTCAGCTGCCACCCCCACAGTCCCACTACGCCTTTCCTGGCCCAGCGCCCGAGAGCAGGGCACAGGGAGGAGGAAGACGTGGTCCTGGGCGGGGGGCTGGAGTGGGGTGGCACTGATCTGAGGAGCCGGGAAGGAGCTTGGAGTGGAGGAAGGAGCAGAACAAGGCTGGAGGGCCGGACACTGGGGACCAGAAAGGCCTCGGGTTACGAGACCGGCAGACCAACAGCACTGGCAGCAAGCTGGTTTCCAGACTTAAGGGGGAGGGGCCGACAGAAGAGGAAAGTTCAGGGAGGCCGGAACCACCCAGGGCTGGGATGGAGGCTCTAAGTAGTGGCTGACAGCGGCAGCAGGCCAGTGCTCGCTAGGGAGACCCTGAAGGTAAGGACCAGGCCTGGGACTCTGGGGAGACACAGGGTAAAGTCAGAGGAGTCAGACCGAGGAAGAGGTCTGGCCTGGGCTTGAACGTGTGCGAGACTAAGTCAGAGTCTAAAGGAAAAGAGCCCAGAGAAAGGCTGGGGTCTGAAGGGCCAGGGGGACCAGGTCGGAGGAGAAGCCGCCTCTGGTCCTGAGGCGGAGGGTCTGAAGGTAAAGGGCCCTCAGGCCCTGGGGAGCAGGGGGCAACGGCCAGGGCCAGACACCAGAGGCAAGAGGCTAGGATGCAAGCCCAAAGATGGGGCTGAGCCAACAGCCCGAGTCCCCTAACAAAAGCTGGAAGGCTGGGGTCCCGGGACACGGGGGGCTCGGCGGCAGGGAGCGAAGGGAGGGACACTCAGGGTGGTGGGGTGGCTCTGCGGGAAGGATGAGCGGGAAGGCCGGGGCTCCAGGCAGGAAGGAGGGCCCAGGGCGACGCGGGGGCCGCCGACCCGAGTGATCACGGGAGGGCGAGAGGTGGCGAGCGGCCGAGGACCAGGGCCAAGGGGCCGGCCCGGAGCCAGGCGGGAAGAGGCTCGGGAAAGCCCTGGGCGCGCCAGGGCCCGGAGGGTCGGCGCCGGCCGGCCGAGCCGGTCCCCGGCGGCAGCCCCGGGGCGTCGGGCGGGCGGCTCGGCCCGGGTCCCGGCAGGGTCCGGCGCCGCGGCCGCGGGGCGATGGGGGAGGGGCGCCGCCGCACATAAAGCCGGAGCGCCGGGCGCACAAAGCGGGGCGGGCGGGCGGGGCGCGGGGCGGGGGCCGCGGTGCGCCGCGGCGGGGCCTCCTCACCTGATTGTCCATGGCTGGCGCCCCGCCCCGCCCCCGGGCCCGCGTCGCTCGCCGCCGCCGCTCAGCGCCGCCCCGCCGCTCTCATCGTCGGTCAGGCGCCGCCGCCGCCGCTCTCGGCCGCCCGCCCGCCCGCCAGCCCCGCGGAACCGGAAACCGCCGCCAGCCCGGGCCGCTCACCGACCGCGGGCCCCCGCCGCCGTCTCGGGCCCGCCGCCCGGACTGACAGCTCCGCGAGCCAATCGGCTGGGAGGGAAGCCCCTAGGGGGGCGGGACTTCCGTCCCGGCGGGGGCCCGGCGGGCTGCGGTCGGAGGGACGAAGGCCTCAGCCAATGGGAGGCCGGGACGGGAGGGGAGGGAGGGGGAGGGAGGAGGCGCGAGGCGCGCCGGGCGAGGGCGCGCGAGGTGTGCGCCGCACGTGGAGGGGCGGGGCGGGCGCGGCGCATGCGCACTGCGGCCGGCATCCCGGGCCGCGCTCCCTGCGGGCGCCGCCGGGGTCGCGGGTTCGGCCTCGGGGAGCGCGTCCCCGGGACACCTTTGCTTCCCGGCTGCGTGCCGCTGCTATGTGACGGGATGAGCTTTCCGTGCCCGGATCCGCGCGGCCGGCTTGGGCAGCACCCGTCTCCCTCCGTGACAGTGTCCCCGCCGAATGGGGGCCATGACGGCGCCTGCTGATTCTGCTCCAGGCCGATTGCCATGGCGTAGCTTGGAGATCGTGCCACACGGGCATGGGCAGGGGAGGCCTCTGAGCCGGGCGTGGTGACTTGCCTTCCCAGCACTCGGGAGGCTGAGGCTGGAGGATCAGGTTCGCAGCCGGCCTCCGCGGCTCCCTGAGGCCCTCTGCAACTCAGGGAGACCCTGTTTCCAAATAAAGAATAAAAAAATAGGGCCGGGCTTGTACCTCGGACGTAGAATGCCCCTGGGTTCCATCCTCGGTACCGCAAAGAAAAGAAAAAGAGTGTTTCGCTGGTCCAGCTGGTGGAATAAGTTACGTTATCTATTGCGCAGAATCGTAGTTAAAATATTTACGTGTGTGTGCGTGTGTTTTTATTCTTTTTTCTGAGACTCAGTCTTGCTGTGTTGTCTGGGTTCGCACTGTTGGGCTCAACGCATCCCCCTGCCTCAGCTTCCTAGACACTCTACACGAGCCCCGCACCTAGCAAACTGCAAAAGTCCAAATGTGTAGGTGCGTAGTGGGGCGCGCCTGAGGCTGAGACAGGAGGATCGCGGTTCGCGGACAGCCTCAGCTACTTAGTGAGGCCCTCTGCAACTCAGTGAGACCCTGTTTTAAAATAAAGAACAAAAAATAGGGCTGGAGGTGTTGCTCGGAGGTCAGATGCCCCTGGGTTCCATTCCCAGACCCGCAAAAAAAGAAAGAAGGAAGGGAGGGAGGAAGGAAGGAAACTGGGCAGAAACCAGCCCTCCGGTTTAAAAAAAAAAAAAAAATCAGTAGGAGATGCCAAAGTACTTGTAGCTTACTTTGAGAAGCACTCAGATACACTTAATAACTTTTTTAATCTGTATCCAGTTTTTGCCTACTTCTGACCCAGGAGGAGTTCCTTACCAAGGCGACACAATGTTTCCTATTTGAACACAGCGGTGTCGGCCAAAGGGATAAATGCTTTCCTCCCGCAATACTGGGCATGGAGCCTAGGGGGCGCGCTACCACGGAGCTGCACCCCAGCGCTTCATACGGGTGTGTGTGTGTGTGTGTGTGTGTGTGTGTGTGTGTGTGTGTGTGTGTGTGTGTTTACTGGGATATGAACCCAGAAGCATTCTATCTCTGAGCAATACCCTCAGCCCTTTTTATATTTTGTTTGGAAACAGAATCTCACTAGAGTGCTCAAAGTCTTGGTACTTGCTGAGACTGTCCTCCAAGTACTGGATCGCAGATGTGTACCACCACACCCAATTATATGTAATTTTTAAAATTTTTAATTTTTTCTCTTGGTACTAAAGATAAATCCAGGGGATTTCTACTGCCAGGCTACATCCCCACGCTGGTTTTACTTTTTATTTTGAAACAGGGTCTCACTAAACTGCTGAGAGCCTTGCTAAATTGCTGAGGCTGGCCTCAAACCTGTGATCCTCCTGTCTCAGTCTCCCAAGTACCTGGATTACAGGCCTGCACCACCATGCCCGGTTTAGGGAATAAATTTAAGGAAAATAGAGCAAAGGATAATTTAAGGATCTGGCAAAATGTGTAGGTGGTCACGGGTAAATGCATTGCACCTCCATTTTGCATGCTGTCCCAATTCACAAACTAAGACATAGGCGAGCATAAGACCCACCCAGGGTCCCTTCTTAGAGGGCAGCCACCTGGTGGCGGGGCGGCTGAAGTGGAATTCAGCTCCATCAGTCTCTACCGCCCTCTCGTGGTCAGGGTGTCTACCTGAGGCATCACTAGACGCAGAGTCCCCTTATTTCGTCCTAAAGATGGTGGGGCCCTTCAGGGCAGTTCAGGAACCCTCTTTCTGTTCTTCTCTGTGTTCTCCACACCTCACACTTTGCTGCCAAACACAAATGTGCCTGCAGCCCCGCATCCCAGTGTTGAGTGTCCCCGACCTGGCGCAGAGCCCAGTGGCCAGCCAGTGGACGGCCCAGGTGAACTCCAGGGGGGCCGCCACGCAGGCTTTTGCCTTTTGTCCCATAGGTCCTGAAGCAGACCAAAACCTATAAAGCGAAGACCTGTCCCCGGGAAGAGCAGACGCTGAACACGCGGTCGCCCTCTTCTCACCAGCTCCTTTTGTCTGGTAATGGCCTCTGGTTTGGGAGTTTCCTGCGCCCTGGAGCAGGTAGAAGCCCTGGAGCAGGTAGAAGTCACCTCTATGTGAATATATATAATTTTTTTTGCAGTTCTGGGGATGGAACCCAGGGGCATTCTACCTCCGAGCAACTCCCCCAGGCCTATTTTTTATTCTTTATTTTGAAACAGGGCCTCACTGTGTTACAAGGCCTCGCTAAGTAGCTGAGGCTGGCCGCAAACCTGATCTCCCTGTCTCAGCCTCCCAAATGCTGGGATGACAAGCGTGTGCCACCATGCCAGCTGAGAAAGGTCCTTTTCTATTCCCATTCTCTGAAGATTGTGTGTGTGTGTGTGTGTGTGTGTGTGTGTGTGTGTGTGTTACTGGGTGTGGAACCCAGGGGCTTTTCTACCTCTGGGCTATACTCCCAGCCCTATTTTATATTTCATTTGGAAACAGGGTCTCACTAAATTGCCGAGAGCCTCACTCAGTAGCTGAGGCTGGCTTCAAACCTGTGCCATCCTCCTGTCTCAGCCTTCCAAGCACGGGGATTACAAACGTGCGCCACCACGCCTGGCTGTGTTTTTTTGTTTTTTGTTTTTTGAGGATGGAACCCAGGGCATTCTACCTCTGAGCTATACCCCCTGCCCAATTTTTATTTTATCCTTTTTGTGTGTGGTACTGGGGTTCCTGGAAGCCCTTCTAACCTCTGGGCTACACTCCCAGACCTATTTTTATATTTTTATTTGGAAACAGGGTCTCTTAAGCCAGCGTGGCTGGCTTCGAACCTGCGCAATCTTCCTGTCTCCGCCTCCCAAGTGCGGGGATTACAAGCGTGGCCACCACACCCGGCTATTTTATTCTCTATTTTGAAACAGGGTCTCACTGAGTTGCAGAGGGCCTAAGTAGCTGAGGCTGTCCGCAAATTGCGATCCTCCAGTCTCAGCCTCCTGAATGCTGGGATGACAAGCGTGCGCCCCACGCCCGGCTCTCTGAAGATTTTTGAAATGAGAGTTGCTGTTTTTGAATTTGGGGCGAGGCATAGTACTGAGGATTGAACTCAGGGGCATTCTGCTTCTCAGCTATACCCCCAACCCTGTTTTATTATTTATTCGACAACAGGGTCTTTTGCCGGGTGTGGTGGTGCACACTTGTAATCCCAGCACTTGGGAGGCTGAGACAAGAGGACCGCACAGGTTCGAAGCCAGCCTCAGCTACCGAGTGAGGCTCTCAGCAACTTAGTGAGACCCTGTTTCCAAATAAAGTATAAAATAGGTCTGGGAGTATAGCCCGGAGGTAGAAAGCCTCTGGGTTCCACCCCCAGTACCACCAAAAACAAAACAAAACAAAACAGGGTCTAAGTTGCAGAAGGCCTTGCTAAATTGCTGAGGCTACCCTCAAACCTCAGGCTCCTGAGTACTGGGATCACCACCCTGGCCCCTCTCTCCTCCTTCTTGTAACTCTGTAACTCCTCAGTGTCTACAGGACCTTGGTCATGTTGTGTCTCTTCTTTGCTTAGAATCTGTCTCCTTGGTCAAGCTGGGGACTCCGACGTCTGCTATCTTGGATGGATGAATGGACGGATGGATGGATGGATGGATGGTTCAATGGAAAATTCAATGGATGGATGGATGGATGGATGGATGGATGGATGGATGGATAGGTGGATGGATGGATGGATAGGTGGATGGATGGATGGATGGATGGATGGATGGATGGATGGATGGATGGATGGATGGTTGGATGGATAGGTGGATAGATGGATAGGTGGATGGATGGATGGATGGATGGATGGTTCAATGGAAAATTCGATGGATGGATGGATGGATGGTTCAATGGAAAATTCGATGGATGGATGGATGGATGGATGGATGGATGGATGGATAGGTGGATGGATGGATGGATGGTTGGTTCAATGGAAAATTGGATGGATGGATGGATGGACAGACGGACGGATGGTTAGTTCAATGGAAAATTCAGTGGGTGGATGGATAGGTGGATGGATGATGGATAGATGGATGGATGGATGGATAGGTGGATGGATGGTTGGTTCAGTGGAAAATTGGATGGATGGATGGACGGATGGTTAGTTCAATGGAAAATTCAGTGGGTGGATGGATGATGGATGGATGGATGGAGGATGGATGGATGGGTGGATAGGTGGTTGGTCAGGGGCCAGTTCAATAGGTGGATGAATAGATACTTCGATGGGAGTATAGAGTTATAGTGGATGGACAGATGGATAAATTAATGGATGAACCATTGAATGATGGATGGATGCATGATGTTGGCAAGACTACATGCTGAGGGATCCACATCATTAAACTATTATTCCCACAGAAAACCCATGAGGGAAGGAACACTCTTTCTCAACCAGGTGCTCAAGCTTCAAAACAAGGCCACATCTCATCTTGAAAATCATGCAACTAGGAGACTGTTGAGCAGGGAGTCACACTTAGGTGTGTCTGACCCCAGCCCTGGACTCTTCACCATCACGAAAAGCTCTTGTACCGCCCACCACTGCTGGGAAAGCCTGGACCAGAGGCCCGGCGCCTCCCAACCAGTAGGCCACAGCCCCTGGGTTATCCACGTGGCCCTCGGCTGCCAGCCAGTGAGGCCTGCGCTCCACGGGCTGGCTCAGGGGTGTGATGGGGTGCCCTGAAGTCAGGTCTGGTCTCTGGAATGCCCCCAAACACCAGGAACGCTGTCCCGCCTAAGCATAGGTCCAAAGCATCTTTTTCTCTTTTGTGGAACTGAGGATTGAACCCAGGGGCCTCCTTCTACCTCTGAGCCATATCCTCACCCTATTTTTTTTTTTTTTTGGCGGGTCTGGGAATGGAACTCAGGGGCATTTGACCTCCGAGCTACACCCCCTGCCCTATTTTTATTCTTTATTTTGAAACCGGGTCTCACTGAGTTGCAGAGGGCCTCACTAAGTAGCTGAGGCTGTCCGCGAACCGCGATCCTCCAGTCTCAACCTCGCGAGTGCTGGGATGACGAGCGTGCGCCACCACGCCCGGCTTCCTCACCCTATTTATTATTTAATTTTTTATTTATTTACTTATTTTGTGGTACTGGGGATAGAACCCAGGGGCATTCTACCTCCAAGATACACCCCAGCCCTATTTTTAATCCTTTATTTGAAACAGTTACAGAGCTAAATAGCTGAGGCTGGTTCCAAACCTGTGATCCCCCTGTCTCAGCCTACCAAATGCTGGGATTACAAGCATGTGCCACGACTCCCAACTCTTATTTTTTAACTTAAATATATATATATATATATATATATATATATATATATATATATACACACACACACACACACATATATATACATATACATACATACATACATATATATATATATTTTTTTTTTTTTGCAGTACTGGGGATGGAACCCAGGGACATTCTACCTCCGGGCTATACTCCCAGACCTATTTTATATTTTATTTGGAAACAGGGTCTCACTGAGTTGCTGAGAGCCTCACTAAGTAGCTGAGGCTGGCTTCGAACCTGCGCGATCCTCCTGTCTCAGCCTCCCCAGCGCGGGGATCACAAGCGTGTGCCAGCATGCCCGGCTCCTATTTTTAATTATTTATTTTGAAACAGGGTCTTACTAAATTGCAGAGGACCTTGCTAACTAGCTGAGGCTGGCTGCAAACCTGCCATCCTCCTGTCTCAGCCTCTAAAATGTTGGGATTACAAGTGCACAGAGTCTCACTAAGTTGCTGAGGCTGGCCTCAAGCCTGCAATCCTCCTGTCTCAGCCTTTAGTGACCACCAAAATATACAAGATGCGGAGCCCAAGCCCAGGCCTGGGACCATCCCAAGCAGGTGCTGCAGCACCCAGTCATCCTAATGCCCAGTGATCCAGTCCCACCGGCTGTGTGACAGTGGCCATTGGGAGGCTGTGGACACAGAAGAGGAAATGGAAGAGGAGCCAGCTGAGGCGCTCCCTGCGGCTGCCGGACTGCTGTGTGTGTAGAGGCATCAGGAAGCTCATCCCCTGCCTCCGGGTGGGACAGGCCGAGGCTCACAGGGAAGGGACAGAGATGAGGAGCCTCTGGTGACCCCGGGCCGGGTTTTCATCCAAGACACGTCCCCGGCCAGTGGCCGGTAGGCATCAGCAGTTCTTGTCACTGTCCCCCTGGATCTCCACGTAAGGCAGCCCCACGAGCCAAGTGTCCTGCGGCCAGTAGCGGACTTTGATGGTGTGGTCTGGCAGCTCATAGATGGCGTCCAGCAACGCCATGGTGACCAGGCAGTAAGGGAAGGTGAGACTGATGAGGAGGTGCCTGGGAGAAGCAGGAGACAAGGGAACGTCTGGGTCCAGCGCCCACGCGCCACCCAGTCCCCTCTGGTGCTGGGGGCCTGGCCCCGAGGTGCTCACCAGACGCTGTGCAGGTAGGAGAAGTGGATCCACTGCCAAAAACTGCAGAGCAGGCGGTCGCTGAGCCAGCTGGCCAGGGCGCAGGCCCACAGGAACACGGAGACCTCCATCATGTGCCGCAGCTCCTTGTCCTTGGTCCTAGGGAGGGAGGGGGAGAGAGCGGCTCGGACCACGCGCCTGCAGGGGATGATGGGAAATTCCTCCATCCAAGGAGACACTGCCCGACTCTGGGAGGAGGGAAAGGGCAGGGATTAAGGGGGCAAGAAACCGGGCGTGGTGGTGTGTGCCTGATATCCCAGAGCTTGGGAAGCTGAGACAGGAAGATGTTCAAGGCCAGCCTCAGCTACTTAGCGAGACCCTGTTTTGGGTTTGTTTTTGTTTTTGTGGTATTGGGGATAAAAATCCAGGGGCATTCTACCTCTGAGATACACCTTCAGCCTGATTTTTATTTTATTTATTTTATTTATTTTTATTTTATTTTGGGGGGAGTACTGGGGATGGAACTCAGAGGCATTCTACCTCCGAGCTACACCCCTAGTCCTATTTTTTATTCTTTATTTTGAAACAGGGTCTCACTGAGTTGCAAAGAGTTTCACTAAGTAGTAACGGAGGCTGGTCTCGAACCCAGATCCTCCTGTCTCAGCCTCCCGAAAGCTGGGATTACAAGTGTGTACCACCATGCCTGGCTATTTGTATTTTTATTTTGAAACAGGGTCTTGGTAGGTTCCTGAGAGTTTCACTACTTGCTGAGGCTGTCCTCAAAACCGCGATCCTCCTGTCTCAGGCTTCCAAGTACTGGGATGACAGGCCTGTACCACCACACCTGACTAATGAGACCCCGTTTCAAAACTAAAAAATAAAGCCAGAAGCGGTGAAACACATCTGTCATCCCAATACTTGGGAGGCTGAGACAGGAGGATCACAGGTTCAAGGACAGCCTCAGTAACTTAGTGAGACCCCGTTTTAAAATTAAAAATAAAATAGGGCTGGATGTATAGCTCAAAAGGTAGAATGCTCCTGGACTCTATCCAAGTAACACACACACACACACACACACGAAAGAAAAAAGGAGCCAGGCGTGGTGGCGCATGCTTGTAATCCCCAAGTACTGGGTTAGGTTCGAAGCCAGCCTCAGCTACTGATTGAGCCTCTCAGCAACGTAGCAAGACCCTGTTTCCAAATAAAATACAAAATAGGTCTGGGAGTATAACCTGGAGGTAGAAAGCCTCTGGAGTCCATCCCCAGGACCACAAAAAAAAAAAGGAAGAAGAAGAAGAAGAAGAAGAAGAAGAAGAAGAAGAAGAAGAAGAAGAAGAAGAAGAAGAAGAAGGAAGGAAAGAAAGAGAAGAAAAAGAAAGAAAAAAGAAAGACTGAAGCCAGCCAGGTGTGGTGTTCAATGCTTGTAATCCCAGCATTTGGGAGGCCGAGACAGGAGGATTCTGCTTCACAGACAGCCTCAGCTATTCCTTAGCTCAGCTATTAGGCCCTTTGTAACTCAGTGATACCCTGTTTCAAAATAAAGAATTAAAAACAAAATAGGGCTGGGGCGTAGCTCAGAGGCAGAATACCCCTGGGTTCCATCCCCAGTACCAGGAAAGAAGGAAGAAAGGGAGGAGGGAGGGGGAGGAGGGAAGAGGGAGGGGGAGGAGGGAGGGGGACGAGGGAAGAGGGAGGGGGAGGAGGGAGGAGGGAAGAGGGAGGGGAAGGGGGAAGGGGAGGCGGGAGGAGGGAGGAGGGAGGAGGGTGGAGGGAGGAGGGAGGAGGGAAGAGGGAGGGGGAGGAGGGAGGCGGGAGGAGGGAGGGGAAGGGGGAAGGGGAGGCGGGAGGAGGGAGGAGGGAGGAGGGAGGGGGAGGCGAGCGCGCACGCGCAGCACTCACTTCTTGTACTCCAGGCGTACAATGTACAGGATGTGCAGAGCGATGCTGTTGAGGGCGTAGGCGTTGACCGTGGGCCTCAGGAAAGTCAGGAAGGTGCTCGTCGTGGTAGTCCCGACTACCAGGTAGGTGAACAGGGCCCTGACCGAGAGGAACGGGCTCAGCGGCGGGTGAGTGTTGGGAGGAGGGCGAGGACCAGACTTGGTCATCTTTGGTCAGAGAGGGTAAGAAAAGGGGACCCTGGGTTGCCCAGCTGGACTCGGAGAGGCCCCAGCTTCCCGCTGGGTAGGATGGAGAGAGGGGCTCGGGGGTCAGGAAGGCCGGCCAAGGTTCCAGGCGAGAGAGCCGGGCGCGGTGGTCCGCACACTCTAATCCCAGGGTTTGGGAGGCCGAGACAGGAGGATCGCAGGTTCAGTCACCGGTGAGACTCGTTAACCTAGCTAGACCCTTTTTTGTTGTTGTTTTTTGTTTTGTGACACTGCGGATGGAACCCAGGGGCCTTCTTCCTCCGGGCTACACTCCCAGACCTATTTTATATTTTATTTGGAGACAGGGGCTCTTAAGACAGCTGAGGCTGGCTTCGAACCTGTGCGATCCTCCTGTCTCCGCCTCCCAAGCTCGGGGATTACAGACGTGCGCCACCAGGCCCGGCTTAGCTAGACCCTGTTTACAAAGAAGACATAAAGTTGGTCTGGGGGTGTAGCTCAAAGGTTGAATGCCTCTGGGTTCAATCCCCAGTACCGCACACTCACACAAAAATAATAATAAAAATAAATAAAGCGGGTATATTGGCTCATGCCTGCAATCCCGGTACTCGAGAGGCTGGGACAGGAGGGTTGCAGGTTAGAGAAAAGCCTCAGCAAGTAGTGACACCCTCAGCAACCTAGCGAGACCCTGTTTCAAAAATAAAACTGCTTGCAATCTCAGCATTTGGTAGGCCGAGACAGGGGATCACGGTTCATGGACAGCTTCAGCTACTTAGGGAGGCCCGTTGCAACTTAGTGAGCACCTGTTTCCAAATAAAAAATAAAAAATAGGGCTGGGGGTGTAGCTTGGAGGTAGAATACCCCTGAGTTCCATCCCCAGTATCGCAAAAATAAATAAATAAATAAATAAATAAATAAATAAAAATAAACTGAAATAGGGCTAGGGGTGTCACTCAGAGGAAGAATGCCCCTAGGGCCAGGCCTGTTGGCACATGCTTGTACTCCCAACATTCGGGAGGCTGAGACAGGAGGATCACAGTTTGCGGACAGCCTCAGCTACTTGGTGAGGCCCATTGCAACTCAGTGAGACCCTGTTTCAAAAAAAATTATAAAAAGACTAAAAAAATAGGACCAAGGGTGTAGCTCGGAGGTAGAATGCCCCTGGGTTCCACCCCTAGTACCGCAAAAAAAAAAAAAAAAAAAAAAAAGAATAGAAAATTGGGCTGGGGTATAACTTGGAGGTAGAATGCCCCTGGGTTCCATCTCCAGTACCCACCCAAAAAAAGAATGCCCCTGGGTTCAACCCCCAATACCCCTCCACTGTAGCTCAGTGATAGCACACCCCTGGATTCCATCCCAGTAACACACACACACACACACACACACACGCACGCACGCACGCACGCGCGCGCGCACACACACACACACACACACGCTCTGTATATCGCGTGGGATAGGGGAGAGGTCTCTGGCGCCCGGGTAAGCCGGGCAGTCAGGGAGGGAGCCCGGCCCGCGGCGGGTTGGCAGAGCTCACCTGTTCCCGTGGAGGAAGGCCGGGAAGTAGCACCGGGGCATCCAGATGCAGTAGCTGCTGGCCAGCAGCCACAGGATGGAGATCTCGTCCAGCATCTGGCCCAGGAAGCTGAGCGTCATGTGGAAGTACATGGAGGACAGGCCTGCGCGGCGGGGAGGGAGGGAGGCGTGAGCCCGCGCCGTGCCACCTCACCTGCCCGCCCCGGCGCCCGCCTACCTATGGCCACAAAGAGCACCAGCGTGCTGGAGATGTAGGGAGAGCGTTTCTGGATGTAGGGCCGCATCAGGAACATCAGGAGCGGGCCGAAGACCAAGAACGGGACATTGCTGAACTGCAGGAGAGGCGCGGGCCGTCAGACCGCGGGCGAGGCGGCCCACCGTCCTCAGCCTGCAGAGAATCCCCCGAGATGGCCCACCAGCCTCACCCGCCGGCCCTGCCGCTGACCTTTCCCTGTATTTACTGTGATTGGCTGATTGACTGATTGATGGGTTGGTTGGCTGCTGGTCTGGGGATGGAACCCAAGCACACGCAACCTCTGAGCTATAGCCCCAGCCCGATTTTATGTCTTATTTGGAAAACGGGGGCCTCGCTAAGTTGCTGAGAGTTCTGCCTCGTTGCCAAGGCTGGCCTCAAACCTGCGGTCCTCCCGTCTCAGACTTTTCTAAGCATGTGCTTCCATGCCTGGCTATCATGTTTTATAAGTCATTCTGAGATCATTGAAAGGCTACAGGATACCAGGCGTGGGGGCTCACACTTGTCATCCCAGCATTGCGGAGGCTGAGACAGGAGGATCGCGGTTTGTGGCCAGCCTCAGCTGCTTAGCGAGGCCCTCCGCAACTCAGCGAGAACCTGTTTCAAAAAGAATAAAAAATAGGACTGGGGGTGCAGCTCAGAGGTAGAATGCCCCTGGATTCCATCCCCAGTACTGCAAAATAATTAATTAATAAGTAATAAGTAAGTCAGTCAGTCTACAGGACAGCCTGGTGTGGTGACATACATCTGCAATCCCAGTTCTTGGGAGGCGGAGACAGGAGGATCCCAGGTTGGAGAACAGCCTTGGAAACTCAGACAGACTTTCAGAAACCTAGCAAGACCCTGTTTGAAAACCAATAGTGCCGGGCGTGGTGGGCACGCTTGTCATCCCCGCGCTGGGGAGGCGGAGACAGGAGGATCGCACAGGTTCGAAGCCAGCCTCAGCTACTTAGTGAGGCTCTCAGCAACCTAGTGAGACCCTGTTTCCAAATAAAATATAAAAAAGGTCTGGGAGTAGAGCCTGGAGGTAGAAAGCCTCTGGGTTCCACCCCCAGTACCGCCAAAAAAAAAAAAAAGAAATTGTTTCTTTTTCTTTTTTTTTTTTTGGCGGTACTGGGGATGGAACCCAGGGGCAGTCTACCTCCGAGCAACACCCCCAGCCCTATTTTTTATTCTTTATTTAGAAATAGGGTCTCACTGAGCTGCAAAGGGCCTCACTAAGTAGCTGAGGCTTTCTGGGAATCACAAACCTCCTGTCTTAGCTTCCTGAATGCTGAGATTACAAGTGTGCGCTACCACACCCGGATTCAATAGTAATATTATATATATATATATATATATATATATATATATATATATATATATTTTTTTTTTTTTTTTTTTTTGGTGGTACTGGGGGTGGATCCCATAGGCTTTCTACCTCTGGGCTATACTCCCAGACCTTTCTTATATTTTATTTGGAAACAGAGTCTCACTAAGTTGCTGAGAGCCTCACTAAGTAGCTGAGGCTGGCTTCGAACCCGTGCGATCCTCCTGTCTTCAGCCTCCCAAGTGCAGGGATTACAAGCGTGTGCCACCACGCCCGGCAATTGTAATAATTTTTAAAGATGTCTGGGGTGAGCCCGGCATGGTGGCACACACTTATAATCCCAGTACTTGGGAGGCTGAGACAGGAGGATCCAGGTTCGCAGACAGCTTCAGCTATCTAGTGAGGCCCTCTGCAACTTAGTGAGATCCCATTTCAAAGTAAAGAATAAAAAAATCAGGCTAGGGTGTAGCTAGGAGGAAGAATGTCCCTGGGTCCAATCCCCAGCACCACACACACACACACACACACACACACACACACACACACACAGGCTGGGGTGTAGAATGCTCTTAGGAGGCTGAGACAGGAAGATTGTGGTTCGCAGCCAGCCTAAGCTACTTAGTGAGGCCCTCTGCAACTCAATGAGACCCTGTCTCAAATAATAAAAAATAGGGCTGGGGTTGTAGCTCGGAGGTAGAATGCCACTGGGTTCCATCCCCAGTACCGCAAAAAATAAAAATAAAATAAAGAATAAAAAATAGGGCTGGAGTGTGGCTGGGAGGTAGAATGCCCCTTGGTTCCATCCCCAATACTGCAAAAAATAAAAATAAATAAATAAATAAATAAATAAATAATAAAGACAATGAGAAGGAAGAGGAGGAGGAGGAGGGAGAAAGGGACAGGGAGGAAGGGGAGGAGGGGGAGTCCTGTCACTTCTCAGGTTAGGCCAGAAAAAGAGCTGTGCCTTCTTCTCATCGATTTCTCTTCAGGTGAGACTTTGGGGCCCTGAGCTGCCACCACACAAGAGGCCATTCTTCCTCCTAGCTGCACCCCAGCCTGAGTTTTTATTCTTTATTTTGAAACAGATTCTCACTAAGTTGCAGAGGGCCTCACTAAGTAGCTGAGGCTGTCTGCGAACCCGGATCCTCCTGTCTCAGCCTCCTAAGTACTGAGATTACAAACGTGCCTCACCATGCTGGGCTCACCCCAGACATTTTAAAACATTATTACTATTTGATCAGGGTGTGGTGGTGTACACTTGTAATCCCAGCATTTTTGTGTGTGTCTGTGTGTGGTACTGGGGGTGAAACTCAGGGGCTTTTCTACCTCCAGGCTACACTCCCAGACCTATTTTATACTTTATTTGGAAACAGGGTCTCACTAAGTTGCGGAGAGCCTCACTAAGTAGCTGAGGCTGGCTTCGAGCCTGTGCGATCCTCCTGTCTCAGCCTCCCAAGCGCAGGGATTACAAGCGTTTGCCGCCATGCCCGGCTGCAATCCCAGCATTCTTGAGAGGTGCTGGGGAACATCTGATTCTTCCCAGCCGGTTGCCACAGCCTGGAGCAAGAGCCAGCGAGCAGCTGGGCCCTCAGAGGCCTCCCACCCCACCTTCCCGCTGATACCAAGTAGAACAGAGAGGAGGCTTTCCTGCCAAGCCCCACCTGTGCTGTGGATGGATTTTGAATGCAGTAAGAGCCATCCTTGTTTCAAGCCTCCACACTTTAGGGTAATTTGTTATGCAATATTCGCTGGCTGAGCCAAAAGGGAAATATCCCTGTGGGCTGAGATGGCCAAGGAAGATTCCCGGGGAAAGAGGACAAGAAGCTGAGACTGGGAGATAAGCCAGCGCCTGCTCAGCGCCCCATAACTGCACAGCCTGTTTGCTGAAATCATCTGTGGATCAGGTGCCTGTCTCCCTGTGGCCAGACACGTGCCGTGGTCCAGACCCCGGCCAAGTTCATTATCCCAAGAACTGTTTTTCTCATCTTCAGAAGAGGATCATAGAAGAAGATACTGATTCTCAGAGTGGTCACATGGTCCGGCCCCGTGACAGCCAGTAAGTAAGGACCGGGCACCTCTCGCAAGCCACATCAGTCTGCTGCTCGCAGCAGCAGAAACTGCTTAGTAGGTTCCGCTGAATGTTTGATGAATAACAAATAAGTCCAAGTAATAACCAACAAGACCACCAAGAATATGACACTTGCTGCAGACAGTAGGGACTGACCCCCCCTGACCCTCGCTTCGCCCTCACCAACCACACCGACTCTGTTCCGTGTTGGGGGACACGCCGCTCTAGGAGGTGAGGCCCTGGCCAGGGACGGAGCAACCAGCAGCCCGAGCTCACCTGATTCTCCTCTTTCCTAGAGAACAGAAGTTTCCCAGACTCCCTTGCAGCTACACAGGGCCATGTGACTAAGTTCTGGCCAATGAGATGTGAGCACACAGCCGCTTCCAGGATGTGCTCTTAAAGGGAAAGGATGTGTCCTGCTCTCACACTGGCTATGGGAATGTGTGTGTGTGTGTGTGTGTGTGTGTGTGTGCGCACGCACACACGTGTGCTCTCATATGATGCAAGGGATGGAATGCCAGGGCATTCTACATCTGGGCTATAACCCCAGCCCTATTTTATTTTTTTTATTTGCACAGGGCATCACTAAGGTGCTGAAAGCCTTGCTAAATTGCCAAGGCCGGCTTCGAACGTGCCGTCCATCTGGGATGACAGGCGTGAGCCGCCATGCCTGGCTTGCTGTGGCAACTTAGGTGTGGTGGGTAGCTTCTAGAACTAGACATATGAGGGCAGTGTCCTGGAGATATAGCAAAGTGTCCACAGAACAGGATCTGGGAGCCGGGCGCGGACGCACGCTCGTCACCCCAGCACTCGGGAGCCTGAGGCAGGAGGACCGCGGTGCGCGGCCAGCCTCAGCTACTTAGGCCTCTGCAGCTCAGTGAGACCCTGTTTCAGAATAAAGAATAAGAAATAGGGCTGGGGGTGTAGCTCAGAGGTAGAATGCCCCTGGTACCATCCCCAGTACTGTGAAAGAAAGAAAGAAAGAAAGAAAGAAAGAAAGAAAGAAAGAAAGAAAGAAAGAGAAAGGATAGGATCTGGGGCACTAGAAACTGTTCACGTGAGCCCTCAAGGCTTATAGTTAAGTCAAGCGTGGTGGCAACACCTGTAATCCTAGTATTTGGGAGGCTGAGAAGGGTCACAGTTTTGAGGCCGGTCTCAGCAACTTAATAAGTCCCTCAGCAACTTAGTGAGACTCTGTTTTAAAATAAAAAAATAAAATAGGGCTGGGGGTATAGCTCAGAGATAGACAGCACCACAAAAAGGGGGGGGGAGAAATGTTGGCCAGAATCAACATCTCTCCCCCCCTCCTTCTCCCTCTCCCTCTACCCCGGGTGGAACCCAGGGCCTGGCACGTGGTAGGCAAGCACTAATCACCGCGTCCCAGCCCAGCCAGCCTCCCATTTGTGTGAGGTACCCACAGCCCAGCAAACCCGGTGCCCCAGGTAAACCCCAGCCATCAGGCACACGCACACCTGCCTAGAGACGCCGACCCAACCAGTTCCCGGAACTCAGATACCTCCATTTAAAACAGGCCTGTGTTGCTGGGTGCGGTGGCACACGCTTGTCATCACAGCACTCGGGAGGCTGAGACCGGAGGATCACCGTTCGCGGCCAGCCTCAGCTACTTAGCGAGGCCCTCTGCAACTCAGTGAGACCCTGTTTCCAAATAAAGAATAAAAAATAGGGCTGTGGGTGGAGCTCGGAGGTTGAACGCCGCTGGGTTCCATCTCCAGACCCGCAAAAATTACAAAATAATTAAATAAATAAATAAAACAGGCCTGTGGTTTCCATAAATAAAACCCAAACTCTTAAACTCAGCTCATAAATTCCACCCATAACTCCAGCTTGATGGGTAGAAGGATTAGCTCGGTCAGGCCTCATCGGCCACCCTTACTCTTTGTGGGTTTCGTTTTGTTTTAGTTTTTGTGGTACAGAGGATGGAACCCAGGGGCATTCTACCTCCGAGCTACACCCCTGGCCCTATTTTTTTAATTCTTTATTTTTTTGCAGGTTTGGGGATAGAACCCAGGGGCATTTGACCTCTGAGCTACACCCTTTGCCCTATTTTTCATTCTGTATTTTGAAACAAGGTCTTACTAAATTGCGGAGGGCCTCACTAAGTAGCTGAGGCTGGCCGCAAACCGCGATCCTCCGGTCTCAGCCTCCCGAATGCTGGGATTATAAGCGGGTGCCACCACGCCCGGCTATATTTTTTATTTTGAAGCAGGTTCCCACTAAATTACGGAGGGTCTCGCTAAGTTGCTGAGGCTGGCCTCTAACCAGGGATCCTCCTGCCTCAGCCGCCCAAGTAGCGGGATGACGAGTTCACCACCACGCCCCGTTGTTGCTTGCTCTTGGCAGGGATGTGAGTGAAGAGGAGGCAGGAGAGGGAGGCGTGGGAGGCCCCGTCCAGGCGTAGCCCAGAGCTCCTGGTCCTGCCACCGCATGTTGACGGGCTGAGAGAGGGATGCTTCCCCTGGACCACCCAGCACCCAGGGGCCAGCCGGCTGGAAGCAGGGCCTGGAGCCGCGTGGAGGGTGTTGGAGGCTGCACTGCCGGCTTCTTCAACAGCCTCTGTCCCTCCTCTCCTCTCCTCTCCTCTCCTCTCCTCTCCTCTCCTCTCCTCTCCTCTCTCCCGTCGGCCCCAGACTCCTGCCCATCTCCCAACGCCTGCCTTCACTAGGAGGTTCCCTATGCTGTGGAGCCGAACATCTAAGAGAGAGTTAGACGTGAGCCTGTCACCCTAGGACTCGGAGGATGAGACAGGGGGAGCGCAGGTTCAAGGCCAGCCTCAGCGTTTAGCAAGATTCACTAAAAAAGAAAAAATGCCGGGCGTGGTGGTGCACGCTTGTCATCCCCAAGCTTGGGAGGCAGAGACAGGAGGATCGCACAGGTTCGAAGCCAGCCGTGCTGGCTTAAGAGACCCTGTTTACAAATAAAAGTATAAAATAGGTCTGGGAGTGTAACCCAGAGGTAGAAGGGTTTCCAGGAACCCCAGTACCACCAAAAAAAAAAAAAAAAAAAAGCCCAGCATGGTGGCACACGCTTGTCATCCCAGTATTCCAGAGGCTGAGACCTGAGGATCACGGTTCATGGACAGCCTCAGCTACTTAGTGAGGCCTCTGCAACTCAGTGAGACCCTGTTTCCAAATAAAGAATAAAAAATAGGGCTGGGGTGCAGCTTGGAGGTAGAATGCCCCTACGCTCCACCCCTAGTACCACAAAAAAACTAAAAATAAAAAATTAAGCCGGGCGTGGTGGTGCACGCCTGTAATCCCCGTGCTTGGGAGGCTGAAACAGGAGGATCACACGGGTTCGAAGCCAACCTCAGCTACTTAGTGAGGCTCTCAGGAACTTAGTGAGACCCTGTTTCCAAATAAAATATTTAAAAAAAGGTCTGGGAGTATAGCCCAGAGGTAGAAACCCTCTAGGTTTCATCCCCAGTACCACCAAAAATAAATAAATAAATAAATAAATAAAAATAAAAAATTAATAAAACAGGGCTATGGGTATTGCTTGGAGGTAGAATGGCCCTGGGTTCCATCCCTGGTACTCCCTCCCCAGGAAGGGACTGGGTGGCCACATGGGACAGAAGCCACAGCAAGCAGCAACTTAGCAAGATGGGGGTCGGCTTTTTTTTTTTTTTTAAACAGTACTGGGGATGGAACCCAGGGGCATTCTCCTCTGAGCGACACTCCCACCCTACTTTTTATTCTTTATTTTGAAACAGGGTCTCACTGAGTTGCAGAGGGCCTCACTAAGTAGCTGGGGCTGGCCTTGAACTGCCATCCTCCTATCTCAGCCTCCCAAGTGCTGGGATTACAGCATGCGCCACCACACTGGGTTGGATGAATGTTATATCGATGCCCCCAAAATCACACGCCATTTTTCTGGTGAAATGTTTAGTCCGCGGCCCAGCACAGTAAAGCACACAGCAGGTGTTCATCTGTCTGTGTGGCTTACTGTGGCCCCAGGTAAGGCACCTGCACTCGGTGTTTGGGTGTTTCTGCTGTCGGGCTAGAGCAGCACCTGGAGACACACGTCTGGCCATCTTACTGCCCTGGAGACGGCCTTTCAGTGCTAAAGACTGGACAGCCCAGATGGACATGGTCGTCGGCACCTGTAACCCTAGAGTGTGGGAGGCTGAGACAGGAGGATTGCAACTCTGAGGTCCACCTTGGCAACTTAGTGAATCCCTGTTTCAAAATAAAAATAAATTAGGGCTGGGGTATAGCTCAGAAAAAAATAATAAAATAACTAAATAAATAAGAAGTAGGGAGCCAGGCGCGGTGGGCGCGCTCGTCATCCCAGCATGCGGGAGTCTGAGACGGGAGGATCGCGGTTCGCGGACAGCCTCGGCTACTTAGTGAGGCCTCTGCAACTCAGTGAGACCCGGTTTCAAAAATAAAGAATAAAAGAATCCAGGCGTGGTGGCGCACGCTTGTCATCCCAGCATTTGGGAGGCTGAGACGGGAGGATCGCGGTTCGCGGACAACCTCAGCTACTGAGTGAGGCCCTCTGCAACTCAGAGGTTTCAAAAGAAAGAATAAAAAACAGGGCAAGGGGTGTAGCTCAGAGGTTGAATGCCCCTGGGTTCCATCCCCAGACCTGCAAAAAAAATTAATAATAATAATAAAGAAAAATAAAGAATAAAAAATAAGGGTGGGTGTAGCTTGGAGGTAGAATCCCCTGAATTCCATCCCCAGTACTGCAAAAAGAAAAGAAAAGAAAAGAGAATAAAAGAAAAGAAAAAGAAGTAAAAAAATAGAGCAGGGAGGATCTTGGCAGTAGAATGCCTCTGAGTTCAGTCCTCAGTAACACACACACACACACACACACACACACACACACACACACACACACACACACTGTCCTGGGAAAAGTTTCTGGAGGTACAGCTGAGAAGGAGACTGAACACTGCAGCCTCCTGCAGGAAGCCTTCCGTGATCAACGCTTCCTCTGGGTGCCCCCATGACCTCACCATCACCCGGTGCAAATACATCAGCGCCCTGGCTCAGGGACATCACAGACCCCCCCTCTTCCTACAGATCTCAACGCCAACTCACGACCCCGGGGTGGGGGAGAGCCAGCGCCCCACCACGCCATGAGGGCTCAGCCAGGGACCGTGCACTGCCCGCGGGAGGTGGCGGAGCCGGGTCTCGAACCCGCCACCGTGCTCCGCTCACTCACCGTGTTGAAGAACTCAGCCACCAGGGCCGAGTACTGGAAGTTGCTCTCGCACCAGTCCACCTCGGAGCTCTGGTACGCCAAGATGCTGGGCATAGTCCCGCAGCGCCGGCACCTGTGCCCGACGCCGGTCCGCGGCCGGGCGAGTGAGTGTGGGAGCCGGCCGGGCGAGCAGGGAGACGGCCAGGGAGGAAAAACCTGCTGGGCGGCTCGCGATTGCACCAGGGCGGCCCAGCTGGTACCGCGCGCCGCAGTGGCCTTGGGCATCACCCTGGGGCTGAGACAAGTCAGCTGGCACGGGTGGACGCAGAGGCCCCCTCCCACCGCGCTGCGGGCACCAGGTGCCGGCTGATTGCGTGTGCGTGTGCGTGTGTGTGTGCGTGTGTGGCATTGGGGCATGAGCCCCAACACAACACTCGCAGCCCTACTTTATTTTTCTCTTTCATTTATTTTATTTTGTTACTTGCAGTACTGGGGATGGAACCCAGGGGCATTCGGCCTCCAAGCTACACCCCAGACCTATTTCTTATTCCTTATTTTGAAACCGGGTCTCACTGAGTTGCGGAGGGCCTCACTAAGTAGCTGAGGCTGTCCGCAAACAGCCTCCCCAGTGCTGGGATTACAAATGTAGGCTACCAAACCTGACTGAATTTATTATTTATTTATTTATTTATTTTGCAGTACTGGGGCTGGAACCCAGGGGCATTCTACCCCAGAGCTCCACCCCCAGCCCTGTTTTTATCCTTTATTTGAAAACTTTGCTAAGAGCCTCACTAAATTGCTGAGGCTGTCTTTGAACCTGCAATCTTCCTGTCTCAGCCTCCCAAGTACTGGGATTACAAGCATGTGCCACCACGCCCGGCTTCCAGCGGCGTATTTTTTTTTTTTAACAGGATCTTACCAAGTTGCTGAGGCTGGCCTTGGACTTGAGATCCTCCTTTCTCAGCCTCTCAAGTTCTGTACCATCATACCTGGTGGGAGCCAGAGAGAAAAGAGGAAACCGAAGGGATTTTATCAAATTGAGGAGAGAGAAGCGGGTGTGGGGCGCACGCCTGGCAAGCCAGCACTGGGATGAGGCTGAGACCTGAGGATCGCGGTTCGCGGACAGCCTCAGCTACTTAGCGAGGCCCTCTGCAACTCAGTGAGGCCCTGTTTCAAAATAAAGAACAAAAAATAGGGCTGGGGGTGTCGCTCGGAGGTAGAATGCCCCTGGGCTCCATTCTCAGATCCGCAAAAAAAAAAAAAAAAAAAAAAAAAAAAAAATCCCCGCGCTTGGGAGGCTGAGACAGGAGGATCGCACGGGTTCGAAGGCAGCCTCAGCTACTTAGCGAGGCTCTCAGCAACTCAGTGAGACCCTGTTTCCAAATAAAATATAAAAAGGTCTGGGAGTGTAGCCCGGAGGTAGAAAGCCCCTGGGTTCTACCCCGAGTACCACCAAAAAAAAAAAAAAGAAAAAAAAAAGAGAAAATCAGGCTGGTGGTGTAACTCAAAGTTATCTTCAATACCCCCCACACACACACGCACGCACGCACGCACGCACGCACGCACGCACACTTTTGAGAAGGCCCTGTATTTTGGGGATATGCCATCTTCAGCCAGGTGGCATCTTGAGAGCAGCCGCCTGTGACTTCCAGGCCCACAGTCTGCGGCCCTGGCTCCCAGGGCAGCGTGGAGCTGAGTGTGGACGGGAAGTCGGCCTCCTGCAGTCCACTGGCCGTGTGCCTCGGGCAAGCGAACTCCCCTCTCCAGAGCTCAAGTTGCACACCTGTGCTAGAAGATGATGTGGACACGCAGGACTGTTACAGAGGTGACAGGAGGCAGAGGCAGCCAGCCTGCGGCACGGCCGGGTCGGGGGAGGTCGTGAGTGTGCGTGCAGGCGAGGCCGAGCTGCAGGCTCGCTGCGAAGCCAGCCTCCGTACTGCCTCAGCAACTCTGTGAGGTTCTGTCAAAGAAAACATAAAAGCCGGGCGTGCTGACACACGCTCGTCATCCCAGCACTCGGGAGGCTGAGACAGGAGGATGGCGGGTCGTGGACGGCCTCAGCGGCTTAGCGAGGCCCTCTGCAACTTAGTGAGACCCTGTTTCAAAATAAAGAATATAAAATAGGGCTGGAGTGTAGCTCAGAGGCAGAATGCCCCTGGGTTCCATCCCCAGTACCAAGTGAATATATAAATAAAAATTCAAAGAGCTGAGGTGTAAGTTCAGGGGTAGAGTGCCCCTGGGTTCAATTCCCAGTACCACCAAAAAAAAAAAAAAAACATCCTGAGTCCTTCCCACTACTGAGAATTAAAAAAAGAGGGGTTCACTTCCTATACTCTTCAATTATTATTATTACTATTATTATTATTAATTATTATATTATTATTTTGGTGGTACTAGGGGTGGAACCAGGGGCTTTCTACCTCCGGGCTATACTCCCAGACCTGTTTTATACTTTATTTGGAAACAGGGTCTCACTGAGTTGCTGAGAGCATCACTAAGTCGCAGAGGCTGGCTTCGAACCTGCGCGATCCTCCTGTCTCAGCCTCCCCAGCGCGGGGATGACAAGCGTGCCCACCACGCCCGGCCCTCTTCAATTATTTTGGCAGGGCAGCGGGTTCCTGGGGGTTGAACCCAGTGCCTCGGCCTCCCAGATGCTGGTGTGACAAGCGTGCCCACCACGCCCGGCTCTCAGCGCAAGCGCGTTTTATACTCAGTAACAATCTGTTGGACACAGACCTCTCAGCTTGTTGCAGAATCCCCTTAAATACATTCAGCTAATTGTTGACATTGTATTTATTTTAACACAGGTCTGTCCTCATGCCAGGGTTCCGCTTTCCATTCTGAGGTTAGGGCTGCAAAGCTTCCTTTGCACAGAAATGGATTTCGGCTCTGTAATTGCAGTGGTTACACAAACCTCTGGGCAGAATGAGATTGCACAAACGTACGTCAGGAAGCTTACTGAAGCTGTGGAAATCTGAATGTGTTCCACAGCTCGCATCAGTGCCGATCTGGTTTTGAAACTGTATAGTTATGTAAGACGCCACCAAGCCGGGCGTGGTGCCGCACGCTCGTAATCCCACGCTTGGGAGGCTGAGACAGGAGGATCGCGCGGGTTCGAGGCCAGCCTCAGCTACTTAGGCTCTCAGCAGCTTAGTGAGACCCTGTTTCCAAATATAATATAAAATAGGTCCGGGAGTGTAGCCCGGAGGGAGAAAAGCCCCTGGGTTCCACCCCAGTACCATAAAACAAAACAACAACAACAAAAGGTGCTACCGCCTGGGAGCCGCGTGCTGTGTGCATGGGGCTTCCCTCTAACAGCAGCAGCAGCAGCAGCAGCAGCAGTATTTTGTGGCACTGGGGATGGAACCCAGGGGCTTCCACCTCTGAGTCACACTCCCAGCCCTATTTTTTTATTCTTTATTTTATTTAATTTTTGTGGTACTAGGGGTGGAACCCAGAGGCTTTTCTACCTCTGGGCTACACTCCCAGACCTATTTTATATTTTATTTGGAAACGGTCTCACTAAGTTGCTGAGAGCCTCACTAAGTAGCCGAGGCTGGCTTCGAACCTGCGCGATCCTCCTGTCTCAGCCTCCAAGTACTGGGATTACAAGCCTGTGCCAACCACACCCAGCTCCCCCAACCCTTTTTAGTTTGTTTTGAAACAAAGTCTCACTATTTGCTGAGGCTGTCCTCGAACCTGTGGTCCTCTCGTCTCAGCCTCTCAAGTACTGGGAGATGGGCATGTGTCACCACGCCCAGCAGTTTACGATTAAAGTAAAAAGTGTATTAAACCAAGCATGTTGGTATGCATCTGGGATCCCGGCTACTGGAGACTGAGGCAGGAGGATCTGGGTTCGCGGCCAGCCCCAGCTACTTAGTGAGGCCCTCTGCAACGTCGTGAGACCCTGTTTCAAAATAAAGAATAAAGATTAGGGCTGGGGGTGTAGCTCAGAGGCAGAATGCCCCTGGGTTCCATCCCCAGTACCGCAACAAAAGACTATATATATATATATATACACACACACATATATACACACACACACACCAATGACTACTTACAGAGCATCAGGTGTTCTAAAGAATCTAGAGATAACTTAAGGTCTCTAGGAGTAAGTGTGTAAGTTCAGTGCAAGTCCCGTTCATAGAGAGCACTTCAGCATCTCTGGATTTTGGTATCCACAGGTGATCCTGGAACTGACTCACTGTGTGTGTGTGTGTGTGTGTGTGTGTGTGTGTGTGTGTGTGTCTTTCTCTTATAATGGAGATTGAATCCAGAACCATTCTACCCCTGAGCTACCCCCGGCCCTTTTTATTTATTATTTATTTGTTTATCCATTTATTTTTGTGGCAATCGGGACTGAACCCAAGGGCATTCTACCTTCGAGCTACACCCCCAGTCCTATTTTCATTCTTTATTTTGAAACAGGGTCTCACTGAGTTGCAGAGGGCCTCACCAAGTGGCTGAGGCTGTCCTCGAACCGTGATCCTCCTGACTCAGCTTCCCAAGTGCTGGGATGACAAGTGAGGACCACCACGCCCGCTTATTTTTGTTTTGAAACAGGCTCGAGCTGGGCTGCCAAGTGCCTTGCTGCACTGAGGAGATTGCAGCCCAACCTTTGCTCCCCGCCTCGGCCTCCCAGGTGCGGGGTGCCAAGCACCACGCCCGGCTTTCCTTTTCTTGGAACAGCGTCTCACGGAGTCGCCAGGGATGTGCTAAGTTGCTGAGCTGGCCTTCAACGCCCAAGTCTCCTGCTTCGGTCTCCAAGGCCTGGGGGGACAGGTGCGCGCCACGGTGCCTGCTACCACCTCAGCCTGTAACGGCCCTGCCCACGCTTCCCTCCGGAGAATCCTGGGAAAGCTTCCATGAGCTGACATTGTGTCGTTCCTATGGCCTCCTCTTCCAAGAGGCAAGGAGTCCAGGTGGTTATTGTGAGATTCGCCCTTTTATCTCTTCCCCTCCCTCCCTCTCTCCATCCTGTCCTTCCTCTTTTTTTTCCCCTTAGGATTTTAAGAGTCACTCCCACCAAATTTTATTTATTTTTAATAAATTTTTATTGGTGCATTGTAGTCATACTTTTTTTTTTTTTTTTGGCGTTACTGGGGTTCCTGGAAGCCCTTCTACCTCCAGGCTACATTCCCAGGCCTATTTTTACACTTTTATTTGGAAACAGGGTCTCCTAAACCAGCACGTGCGGCTGGCTTCGAACCTGCACGATCCTCCTGTCTCTGCCTCCCAAGCGCAGGGATTACAAGCGTGCACCATCATGCCCAGCCAGTAGTCATACATTTTAATGAGATTTAAAAAAAGAAAAAACTTGTGGAGATATAGCCGGGCATGGTGGCGCACGCTTGTAATCCCAGCACTTAGGAGGCTGAGACAGGAGATCGCACAGGTTCCATCCAGCCTCAGCTACCGAGCGAGGCTCTCGGCAACTCAGTGAGACCCTGTTTCCAAATAAAGTATAAAACAGGTCTGGGAGTGTAGCCTGGAGGTAGAAAAGCCCCTGGGTTCCACCCCAGTACCACCAAAAAACAAAACAAAACAAAAAACAACAAAACTTATGGAGATATAGATGCACACATCACCCGATCGGCTCCCACCCACCCCCTAGCCCCGTCCCTCCCCCTCCTCCCCAGGCTTGGCTTCCTGATTGGTGTGTTTAAGCACCTCTGTGCTCTAGTGAGTTTCCCTCCCCTGCCATCCCCTCGATGGGTCGCCTCCATTGCTCCTCTCTAGGGCCCCTTCTTCATCTAGGGTTCCTCCTGTCACCCATCTCTCCCTAGTTTTTGCACATTAGGAAGAGCATCTGATTTCTTATTTTTTGTGACATTCCACTGTAAACGCCATAATTCTGTTCTCCCTTATGGCTGGGCAAAATTCCATTGTGTGCATATCCCATAGTTTTGAAATCCACTCATCCGTTGAAGGACATCTTGGCTGGCTTCACGGTTTGGCAATGGCGAACTGTGCGGCTGTGAACACGGTTGCTCGTGCGTTAGTTTGGTATTTTGGGTCTCATTCTTTTCGGTAGATCCCCGGAGGTGGCGTTGCTGGGTCATATGGTAAGTGCACTTTCCTCTTTCCGAGGGTCTTCCATCTGTTCTCCAAAGTGGTCGCACCAACTTGCAATCCCACCAACAGTGTATCAGAGCTTCTATTTCTCCACACTTATTCCCACTTATTAAAAACCTGAAAGCCAGAAGGTGAGTAACTGACAAGGTGATCCACTCACAACCAATTTTCTTTTGTGTGGTACTGGGGGTGGAACCCAGGGGCTTTTCTACCTCTGGGCTACACTCCCAGACCGATTTTATTTTATTTTATTTATTTATTATTTTTGGTGGTACTGGGGTTCCTGGAAGCCCTCCTACCCCTGGGCTACACTCCCACGGGCTACACTCCCAGACCTAGTTTTTTTTTTTTTTTTTAACTTTATGTGGAAACAGGGTCTCTTAAACCAGCGAGGCTGGCTCCGAACCAGCGCGATCCTCCTGTCTCTGCCTCCCAAGCGCGGGGATGACAAGCGTGCGCCACCACGCCCGGCGACCGATTTTATTTTTAAACAGGGTCTCTTAAACCAGCTGAGGATGGTTTTGAACTGCGGGATCCTCCTGTCTCGGTCTCCCAAGTGCGGGGATTACAAGCGTGCGTCACCACGCCCGGCTCAACCAATTTGTTTTAATAAAGGGCACTTGGATCTGAGAATCTGCTGAAAGAGGAGGTGAGGAGGCAGCAGCTTCCTTCTAGTGCTTCCTGGACGCACGGTTGCAGGGATCCGCTGGCCCTTTGCTGGGGAGCAGGCTCCTGTCCCAGGCCTGCCGCACGGCAGGCTCAGCCAGGCCTCGGCTGGCCCCAGACCCGGCCTTGCCCCACGCCAGGCTCAGGACCCAGCCTCGGCTGGCCCCAGACCTGGCCTCATCCCACAGCAGGCTCCGGGCCCAGCCTTGCTGGCTCCAGACCTGGCCTCACCCTGCAGCAGGCTCCGGGCCCAGCCTTGCTGGCTCCAGACCTGGCCTCACCCTGCAGCAGGCTCCGGGCCCAGCCTTGCTGGCTCCAGTCCCCGTCACCATGGCCAGGACATTCACAGAGGTCCCCGTTTTCCCTTTCATATAGTTGTTTTTTAAGTAGGAGAAAGCAGCACTTGTCATTTGCAGAAGCTGGGAGCCTGATCCCCTAGCAGCGATGGATTTTGTCTCCCCATCAAAAGCGGAGGCCTACAGCCTCACCATGGAGAGCGGGATCCGCTGCTCCAAGCACACCCTGGCTCCCAGTGGAGTGCAGAGGAGCGTGGCGGCCATGAGCGGTGAGGTCTCCCGGGGAAGCCCGGAGCAGCGAGCCTGCCCAGCCATATGGGCGAGACTCCCTCCAACTTGCCCCAGACATTTTCCTTACATAGTATGTTGTCCAGAGTTCCTGAGCGTGTGGGGCAGGAGCAGTCTATTTTCGGGGAGATTTCTTCAACAGTTCAAGGTGGGTTGGATTGGCTCTGTCTGCTTCTCCTGAATACTGGCCACCGCCACCGCCATCTTGGTCCATCTCTTCTCCCTTATATTTTAAGTAGGAAGTCATGGCTGGAATCGTCTCTGTATGTTGTCCCAATCAGATATTAAACAAAAATCTGTTGCCCGGGGTTTCTCAGAGGAATACATGTCCCATTCGGCCGCTGCTAGCTGTTCCCGCTGTGGCTGCGGCTGCTGCCATCTTCCATGCCCCCTACCCCTTCCTTCCTTTCTCTTTTTTATTTTTTTATGGTGCTGGGGATTGAACCCAAGGGCATTCTGCCTGAGTTCCACCCTCAGCCCTATAGTTTTTAAATTTTTTATTTGGAAACAGGGTTTCATTGAGTTGCAGAGGGCCTCACTAAGTAGCTATCCGCCAACCTGCAATCCTCCGGTCTCAGCCCCCCAAGTGCTGAGATTACAAGTGTGCACTACCACACCCAGCTTCTATCTATCTATCTATCTATCATCTATCATCTATCTATCTCTATCTATCTATCTATCTTTATTTATTTATTTATTTATTTATTTAGTGGTACTGGGGCTGGAACCCAGGGACATTCTACCTTCAAGCTACACCCCCAGTCCTATTTTTTAGTCTTTTTAATTTTTTGAAACAGGGTCTGTCTCACTGAATTGCAAAGGGCCTCGCTAAGTAGCTGAGGCTGTCCACGAACCATGATCCTCTGGTCTCTGCCTCCCAAATGCTGGGATTACAAGCATGCGCCACCACACCTGGATCTTTTTATTTTTTTAACTGGGGATTAAATCCAGGGACATTCTACCCCTGAGATGATCCCCTACCGCTTTTTTTATTTTGAAACAGAATCTAGCTAAGTAGCTGAGGCTGTCCTCCAACCTGCGATCCTCCTGTCTCAGCCTCCCAAGTACTGGGATTACAAACGTGTGCCACCATGTCTGGCTCATAAGGTATCTTCTTAAGCTATACAGAACACAAATGCCGCTTCCTCCTCCTCCTCCTTCTTTTTCTTTTTGCGGAACCAGGTGCATTTTACCTCCAAGCTACACCCCCAGCTCTTTTTTTATTCTTTATTTTGGAACAGGGTCTCGCTGAGTTGCAGAGGGCCTCTCTAAGTAGCTGATGCTGGCCGCGAACCGCGATCCTCCATCTCGACCTCCCGAGTACTAGAAGTACAAGCGTGCGCCACCGCGCCCAGCAGTGTTAGCTCCTTCGATTCCCCGACAGTTCCCCATAACATTCCCAGAAGAGCTTGGCTGGCAATACTGGCTCATGAGGCGATGTGGTGGTCTGGCTTCTAAATTTACTTTAGTCTGTCTGTGATGGAAGGGTGTGTGTGTGTGTGTGTGTGTGTGTGTGTGTGTCGGGGACTGAACTCAGGGGCATTTTACTTCCTAGCTATACTCCAAGGCCCATTTTATTTTTATTCTAAAACAGGGTCTTGCTAGGTTGCTAAGGCTCTCACTACTTGCTGAGGCTGGCCTTGAACCTGCGATCCTCCTGTCTCAGCCTCCCAAGTCCTGGATGACACTTTGTGCCACCATGCCCAGTTAGAAGGATTTCATAGGAGGCAAATCTGATAAGAGGAAATAGTTACATTATAACAAACACATCCACCTACAGGACTGGTTAAATCCATTAGGAGTCTTCCAGATCATAGAATACTGCACAGCCATAAAAGAAATAGGTGGCCGGGCGTGGTGGGCACGCTTGTCATCCCCGCGCTTGGGAGGCCGAGACAGGAGGATCGCGCAGGTTCGCAGCCAGCCTCAGCTACTGAGTGAGGTTCTCGGCAATTTAGTGAGACCCTGTTTCCAAATAAAATATAAAATAGGTCTGAGGGTGTAGCCTGGAGGAAGAAGGCCCCTGGGTTCCAATAGTTTCTTCCCCAGAACCACACACACAAAAAATAGGTAAAGCTTTCTGTCACCATTTGTATTATTATTATTATAATTATATTATTATAATTATTATTATTATTGTACTGGGGATTGAACCTAGGGGCATTTAACTCTGAGCTATGCCCACATCTCTATTTTTCTTATTTTTTTTTTGAAGCAGGGTCTCACGACGCTGATGAGCGTCTCACTGGTTACTGAGGCTATCCTTAAACCATGATCCTCCTGTCTCAGCCTCCAAATGCCCGGCACCATTTGAATTTCCTGGAAGGAAACACCCTTCGGTGCCTCTGAGGGATCGGTTCAGGAGCCCTTGCAGATATCAAAATCCTCAGATGTTCAAGTCTCATGTAGAAAATAATGGATTTGGGAGCCGGGCATGGTGGGCGCGCTTGTCATCCCAGCATTCGGGAGGCTGAGACCCGAGGATCGCGGTTCGCGGATAGCCTCAGCTACTTAGTGAGGCCCTCTGCAACTCAGTGGGACCCTGTTTCAAAATAAAGAAGAAAAACTAGGGCTGGGGGTGTAGCTTGGATATCCCTGGATTCAATTCCTAGTATCAAATAAATAAATACTAAAAAAAAAATAGGGCTGGGGGTGTATCTTGGAGGTAGAATACCCCTGAGGTCTCTCCCCAGTACCGCAAATAAGTAAATAAATAAGCCGGGCGTGGTGGCGCACACTTGTAATCCCCGCACTGGGGAAGCTGAGACAGGAGGATCGCACAGGTTCGAAGCCAGCCTCAGCTACTTAGTGAGGCTCTCAGCAACTTAGTGAGACCCTGTTTCCAAATAAAGTATAAAATAGGTCTGGGAGTATAGCCTGGAGGTAGAAAGCCTCTGGGTTCCACCCCCAGTACCTAAATAAATAAATAAATAAATAGGAGAAGCCCACTGTCTGGACGGCTGCTGTGGAGATCCTGGTGACTGCCGGGTCCAGAAGAGGAACGCCATTGGGGTCAGGATATGAAGCTTTCGCAGGGAAGTGAGGCCAGGAGCCCAAGAGCATCCACAGATAGCATCTCCATGGAGGCTGGGCTGGACAAGCTCCGGGGACAGGGCTGTGGGTGCGCACACTCAGGCCTGGCCCTTCTCCCCAGGGTGGGGCAGGAGTTTGGGGCCCTGGGGAACCGGCCGGGCAGGGCCACCTCCCTGACTCACAGCAGAAACTGGGGCAACCTGTGCCCACCTGCATCCTCGGGCGCGGGAGACGCAGCGGCAGGAAAGTCAATTTCCAGGCTGTGGCCTCCACGCCCTCCTCCACAATGTCCCAGGCCTTCTCCATGGTGAGGCTGGGAAGGCCGCTACCCCGCCCTGTCTTTACGATCCCCTGCAGGGCGTGGAGGGTATAAAGCCACCACCTATAGGGCACTGAGCATCCCTTTAGGAATTCAAGCGGAGCCAGGCAAGGCGAGGAAGGAGCAGGAGGAGATGATGCTGGGCGTGGTGGCACACACTTGTAATCTCAGTCCTTGGGAGGCTGAGGCAGGAAGAGCCCAGGTTCCGGGACAGCCTCAGCAAACAGCAAGGCCCTAATCAACTTACTGAGACCCTGTTTCAAAATTTAAAATATCAAGCCAGGCGTGGTGGCTCACACTTGTAATCCCAGTATTCGGGAGGCTGAGACAGGAGAATCCAGGTTCGTGGTCAGCCTCAACTACTTATTGAGGTCCTTTGCAACTCAGCAAGACCCTGTTTCAAAATAAAGAATAAAAAATAGGGCAGGGGGTGTAGCTTGGAGGTAGAATGCCCCTGGAGTCCATCCTAAGTACTGGAAAAAAAAGAGTGGGGCTGTAGCTCGGAGATGAATGTTCCTGGGTTCAAAACCCGGTACTGGGTCACGCATGGTGGCACATGCTTATAATCCTAGTATTTGGGAGGTTGAGACAGGAGGATTCGGGTTCATGGACAGCCTCAGTTACTTAGGCCCTTTGCAACTCAGTGAGACCCTGTTTCCAAATAAAGAATAAAAAATAAGGCTGGGAGTGTAGCTTGGAGGTCGAATGCCCCTGGGTTCCATCCCCAGACATGCAAAAAAAAAAAAAATAATAATAATAATAATAAGAGGGCTGGGCTATAGCTCGGAGGTAGAATCCCCCTGGGTTCCAACTCTATTGCTGGAAAAAAAAAAAAAAAGAAAAGAAAAAAAAAAAAAAAGCTGGGCATGGTGGCGCACGCTTGTAATCCCAGCATTTGGGAGGCTGAGACCGGAGAATCGCGGTTCTTGGCCAGCCTCAGCTACTTAGTGAGGCCCTCCGCAACTCAGTGAGACCCTGCTTCAAAACAAAGAATAAAGCCCGGTGTGGTGGTGCTCGCTTGTAATCCCGGCGCTTGGGGAGGCAGAGACAGGAGGATCGCGCAGGTTCGAAGCCAGCCGCGATGGCGTAAGAGACCCTGTTTCAAAAATATAAAAATAGGTCTGAGAGTGTAGCCCGGAGGTAGAAGGGCTTCCAGGAACCCCAGTACCACCATAAAAATAATAAATAAAGAATAAAAAATTGGGCAGGGGCTGTAGCTCGGAGGTCGAATGCCTCTGGGTTCCATCCCAAACCCGCAAAATACAAAACATAACAAAACCAAAAAACCCGGTGCCAAATCGTCGCAAAGGGGACTCGAACTCGTGTTTCTAAACGTTTCCTAGCTCCTCACTTCCTCCTTTAGCCCCTCCCCACCCCGCCCTCCCGGCCACGCCCACTTCCGGGCGGCGCGCCGCGGGCGCAGAGCACGCCGGGAGCTGTAGTTCCGCTGGGGCCGGAAGCCGGGCGGACGGCAGCATGTGGCCCCGAGTATGGGCGCGGGCGGCGCGGGCGGCGGGCGGCGGCCCCGGGCGCGGCCTGCACGGCACGGCGGCCCGCGCGCTCCCGCTCATCCCCATCGTGGTGGAGCAGACGGTGGGTACGGCGGCCCGGGGGGCGGGGCGGGCCGCGGCCGGCGCCCCCTGACCTCCCGCCCCGTCTCCGTCCCTCCCGCAGGGCCGCGGCGAGCGCGCCTACGACATCTACTCGCGGCTCCTGCGCGAGCGCATCGTGTGCGTCATGGGCCCGGTGAGCGCCCGCCCGCCCCCTGCCCCCTGCCCCCGGGGCGCCCCGGGCCTCCGCACCCCACCCGCCCTGGGGCCGCCCCGCCCCCGGCGCGCCCTGAGCTCCGCCCCCCCGCAGATCGACGACAGCCTGGCCAGCCTGGTCATCGCGCAGCTCCTGTTCCTGCAGTCTGAGAGCAACAAGAAGCCCATCCACATGTACATCAACAGCCCCGGTGAGCGCGCGCCCGGGGCCGCCGGCGCCCCCGGCCCTGCCCCCAGGCCCGGGGCTCTGGGCCGACGGCTCTGCGCCGGGGTGGCCTCTCTTTGGGAAGAGTGCGGGGCTTTCTCCCCAGCCCTACTTTTTATTTACTTTGAAACAGGGTCTCACTGCTTGCCGAGGCAGGCCTCGAACCCGCGACCCTCCTGTCTCAGCCGCCCAACTACTGGGATGACAGGCGTGCACCTCCGCGCCCGTGCCCGGCCCGCGTCTTAGAGTTCATAGATTTTGCCTGCTCCCACAAAAGAGATTCCCTAGTTTTGATTGCTATGGTTACCGTGGCGGCATCTTCTGGTACTTTGATGGTGCGTTGTGATTCGGCCGGAGTGAGATTCCCCGTGATCACACTCACGTGCACTCAGGGAGCGCCTGGCGGGGCTTTCTCTCACTCTTTTTCGTGGTGCTGGGGATTGAACCCTGGGGCGATCTACTTCCAAACCCCGGCCCCAGCCCTATTTTTTTTCCTTATTTTTTCTCTCTAGCTCCCACATAAGAGAGAAAGCACAGGCCCCTGACTTTCTGAGACTGGCTGATCTCAGGATAAGTCTCTAGTTTCATCCAGTCTCCTGCAAGTGACATAACTATTGTACTTTAGGGCTGAGTAAAATTCCGTTGTGTGTACAGACCACGTTTTCTTTACCCATTCTTCGTGGACGGACACCTAGGTTGGCTCCATGATGTGCCTGTTGTGAATTATGCTTCAATAGATGTGGGTATGGAAGCCGGGCGTGGGGGCGCACACTTGTGATCCCAGCACTCGGGAGGCTGAGACCGGAGGATCGCGGTTCGCGGCCAGCCTCAGCCACTTAGTGAGGCCCTCGGACTCAGTGAGACCCGGTTTCAAAATAGAGAATAAAAAATAGGGCTGGGGGTGGAGCTCGGAGGTAGAACGCCCCTACGTTCCATCCCCAGACCCGCAAAAAAAAAAATGTGTATATATCACTGTAGTAGTATTTTAGTTCTTGGGAGGATGCCGGTGATGCTTGGCCATGTGATATGGTGGTTCCATTCCTAGCCTTTTTTTTTTTTTTTATAGTAGTGGGAATTGAACCCAGGGGCGTTCTACCTCTGAGCTACACTGCCAGCCTTTTTTTTTTTTTTTTTTTTTTTAATTTCTTTTGGAAACAGGGTCTTGCTAAGTAGCTGAGGGCCTCACTGAGTTGCTGAGGCTGGCCTTGAACCTGCGCTCCTCCCGCGGGGCCCAAGTGCCGTGGTCACGCACGTGTGCTACCCCACCCCGCTCCTTGACAATCCCAGCCACACTGCTGAGGAAGACCTCCTGTCCCCCAGGCCCTCATCTGCCCAGCCTTTCTGTACCACGGCGGCATTTAACTTGCTGGTCCCGCCCTGGACAGACTTGCTCAGGGCAGCCGGGTACCTTGCCCAAGGTCGCAGAGGTGGCGAGCTGGCCGGCCAGGCTGCTCCCCGGGCCGGCTGGCTGTCGGCCCCGTTAGCCACGGGCCTCTGCCTTCTGGTTTAAACGTAGACCTGCGCTCGCCCGGCCGACTCCGCAGCAGGGGCTCCTCTGGGCACCCACTGGCCGCGGTCAGCAGCCGGGCGCCTCCCGCCTGCTCCGCAGGGGCCTAGGCCCCAGGCCCCGCCCCGGGCTCCTCAGCCGCCTCTGTCTGCAGGCGGCGTGGTGACCTCGGGCCTGGCCATCTACGACACGATGCAGTACATCCTGAACCCCATCTGCACGTGGTGTGTGGGCCAGGCGGCCAGCATGGGCTCGCTCCTCCTCGCGGCCGGCAGCCCGGGCATGCGCCACTCGCTCCCCAACTCCCGCATCATGATCCACCAGCCCTCCGGGGGCGCCCGGGTGAGTGCCAGGGCCGCGCTGCCCTCGGGAAGCGAGGGGCGGCGGTGTGGTCGGGCTGGGCGCGGTGCTGCAGCTGAGCCCAGGGGCCTTCTTCCTCCCAGCCCTTCTTTCCTTTCTGTTTGAAACAAGGTCTCACGCTTGTAGCCCCAGCATTCGGGAGGCCGAGACAGGAGGATCTGGGTTCGCGCCCTTTGCAGCTCAGTGAGACCCTGTCTCAAAACAAAGAATAAAAAATAGGGCAGGGGGTGTAGCCAGGTCGCGGAGGCTGGCCTCCAACCTGCGACCCTCCTGCCGTGGCCTCCCATGTCCTGGATCACAGGTGTGTGTCAGCACGCCCCGCTCAAGGGCTTGAGCCTTTATGGCGGGTTCTGCGGGGAGGGCAGACGAGGCAGGGCGAGCGGGCGCAGGGTGCAGGGCTCCCCGCCTGTGGTGATTAGGAAAGGTGGATGCAGCCCGCACTGCCAGCCCAGCCAGGGCGAGGCCGGGCTGTGGCCTGCGGTGCTGGGGGCGCGATGACGGCGCACAGGTAGGCGAGCTGTGTGTGACCTCTAAGAATTCAGCAGCCTTGGCCAGGGCGTGCTGGCACAGTGGCGATCCCAGGATGAGGGAGGCTGAGAGCGTAGAGCCGCAGGTTCAAGCCCAGAGGGCAGTCGCCTCAGGAGACTGTTTCACACAGGGCTGGGGTGTAGCTCAGAGGTGATGCCTGCGCTCAGTCCCCAGTACCTCAAGCAGTAAACTCAGTAAGTAGCCCTGGTGAGGGAGAGGGGGCCGCTCCTGACCAGCAGGCCCCAGCTGCCGAACTCTAGAACCCGTCAGCCTGGCGTGGTGGCGCACACCTGTACTCCGCCCTTGGGAGGATCGCAGGTTGGAGTCCAGGGTCAGCAAGACCGGCACCAACTTAGGCTCCTTCCGAAAAATAAAAGAGCTGATCCCCAGGACCTGAACAAACCAAGCCGGTCTGGCAGTGCTGCTCAGTGGCAGGGCGCGCACTCAGCTAAGTGCCAGCAAGTAAAAAGTGAAAGCGCGGGGCGGGCGGAGGGCGAGCGGGCTGCCGCGCCGCCCTAGCCGGCTGCCTCCTCCCCAGGGCCAGGCCACGGACATCGCCATCCAGGCCGAGGAGATCCTGAAGCTCAAGAAGCAGCTGTACGGCATCTACGCCAAGCACACCAAGCAGAGCCTGCAGGTGATCGGTGAGTGCGGCGGCCACCGCCTGGGCACCCCGGCCGCCCACCCGCCGCCTGGGAAGCGGCTCCCGCGCTCGCCCACACTGGGCAGGCTGAGCTGCTGCGTGAGGTCCTCTGCAGCAGAGACCTTTCCAGTTAAAGACTAGAAACGGGCTGGGGGTGGGGTGTGGCTTGGAGGTAGAATGCCCCTAGGTTTAATCCCCAGTACCATCGAAAAAAAAAAACAAAACCATCTCAGGGCTGGTGGAGCTGGGGCTGGCGCCTGCCCGGCGCTGGCTTCCACCCCAGCCCAGCAAAAGCCAGTGTCTCCTACCGCCACCACGGTCTCCGGGGACTCACCTGCCGTGAAGCGCCCTCAGCCCTTTGAAAGCACCGCCTTCGAGCGGGAGAGCGGGCTCTGGGTGCAGGCTGCCAGGAGCAGAGTGGAGTTTCGGGCCTCGCCAGCCCCTCGGACCCCACCTCCGAGGCCGCCTGGCGGGGGGCTCGGGCCGTCCCTGCTCTTCACCTCTGCGCCGCCTCCCGCTCCCAGAGTCGGCCATGGAGAGGGACCGCTACATGAGCCCCGTGGAGGCCCAGGAGTTCGGCATCTTGGACAAAGTCCTGGTGCACCCCCCGCAGGACGGCGAGGACGAGCCCGCACTGGTGCAGAAGGAGCCGGCGCCCGCAGACCTGCCCGCCGCGGCCGGCACCTGAGGGCTCGCAGGCGCCCGCGGGACTCGACTTGGGCTTCGAGGGCGGGGCGGAGACCCTGTGAGTCTAAATTAAAGCTGCCCTCGCTCCGACCCGGCGCCCGCTCTCTGCGCCCGCTCTCTGCGCCCGCGTGCGCGGGGGCTGCCTGCTGAGCCTCCCACCCGGCTCAGTGGACTCCGCTGGACGCGCCCTGGCCAGGCTGCGGCCTGCTCCAGAAAATCAGAAGGCGGCGCCCAGGGAGCATCTGCGGGGTAGCCGGTGAAGTGGGCCCGCCCTTGGGAGGCCGAGAGGAGGCTCCAGGCTCCAGGCCAGCCTCAGAAACAGAGCAAGACCCCGTTCAGCTAACAATAAGGGAAAGCTGGGCATGGTGGCGCACACCTGTGTTCTAGCGCTTGGGAGGCTGAGATGGGAGAATTGCAGATGAGAGGACAGCTCCAGCGCGTAGTGAGGCTCAACCTAGCGAGACCCTGTTTCAAAATCAAGACAGGTGTGGTGGCTTAGTACCTGGGGGGCTGAGACAGGAGGGTTATAGGTTCAAAGCCAGCCTCAGCAACTTAGTGAGACCCTGTTTCCAGGGTCACTGTTTATTATTATAAAATAAAACGGGCCTCAGGGTGTAGCCTGGGACGGCCTGCCTGAGAAAGCCATTTGATCAAGGACCTGAAGACGCGGAGGGAAGGAGCCTCATCAGTATCGTGAAAATGGCATTCCAGGGCGAGGGTGCCACTAGTGCAGAAGCCTGTGGCAGGACTGCCCGACGTTGGGGGGCGCCACGGAGTTCGAATCCCAGTACTGGGAGGGTCACAGGTTCAAGGTCAGCCTCTGCAGCCCAGCAAGGCCCTCTGCAACTTCGTGAGACTTTCAAAATAAGGCCGGCCGTGGTGGCGCACGCTTGTCATCCCAGCATTTGGGAGGCTGAGACGGGAGGATCGCGGTTCGCGGACAGCCTCAGCTACTTAGTGAGGCCCTCTGCAACTCAGTGAGACCCAGTATTCAAAATAAAGAAAAAACAGGGCAGGAGGTGTAGCTCGGAGGTCAAATGCCCCTGAGTTCCATCCCCAGACCTGCAAAGAAAAAATAAAATAAACAGGACTGGGAGTGTAGCTCAGAAGCAGAGTGCGAACCAGGCATGGTGGCGCATGCCACCCAAAATCCTCACATTTGGGAGGCCGAGACAGGAGGATCGCACAGGCTCCCGGCAACTTAGTGAGACCTGTTTCCAAATAAATTATGAAAGTTGGATTACGCTTGTAATCCCTGCACTTGGGAGGCTGAGACAGGAGGATAGCGCAGGTTCAAAGCCAGCCTCAGCAACTTAGTGAGACCCTGTTTCCAGATAAAGTATAAAATAGGGCTGGGAGTATAGCCCGGAGGTAGGAAGCCTCTGGGTTCCACCCCCAGTACTACCAAAAAAAATCTTTTTGAGCTGGAGTGTAGCACAGAGGCACCTCCAGTACCACAAAATAAGTAAAAAATAAAGGGGGCTAGAGGTGTATCCCAGAGGCAGTGCCCCGGGCTCCATCCCCAGCACCCCCAAGGTGAGGGCTTGGGGTAGCTTGGTAGGAAAGCAGGTGCTCAGCGAGTCCAAGGCCCTGGGGTCGATCCCGGACACCGCCAAAGCAGGCAGGAGGGTGGAGCGTGGAGGAGCTGGGTTGGCTTGGCTCCTGCTTTGTCTTTTGTGGGACACTCTAGCCTTGAACCTGGGATCCTCCTGTCTCCCCCTCCGAAGTGCTGTCTCTGAGGCGCTGTAAGAGCCTAGCAAGAGCAGGGAACGCTGGGCATGCCTGTCACCCCGACACGGGAGGATGGCAGGTTCTGGGGTCTGTCTTGGAGACAGTGCGCCTGGGCTCGACCCCCAGCACCACACAGACAGAAAACCGCTTGGGGCTGTGGCTCACGGGTAGGGCGGCTTGAGCAAGCACCAAGCGCCGAGTGCAGTCCCCAACAGCGAAAACAAGGCCCAGGATCCTGGAGCCCAGCTGGGAGGCTCGGACGATCTGGACGAAGGCGAGGCAGGCCGACTGTGGCTGGGTTGGAGGGCGGGGTGTTCCTGGGGTTCTACCTCTGCGGTCACCTGCCCTTACTTCGAAGCAGGGTCTAAAGTGCGCGGGCTAGCCTCGAACCTGTGGTCCTCCCGTCGGCCTCCCAAGCATGCAGCGCCGCTCCACTCCGTGATTCTGGCTTCACCCCTGCACCCTGACCCTTCACCTCGGCGGACTGTGCTCTGCCCTTCGCCTCTATCGTTCCTGGCCCAGGCTCAAGTCTTCCTCCGACCTCAGACACCGGCCAGGTCCCGTCCTCATCCGACGAGGTCGTGGCCAAGCACCAGCGAACCGGACCTTTCCCAGGGCCAACGTAAACAGGCGCGGAGGCCGGGGCGCAGACTAGCACGTGCCCGCCGCGCGCGCACAGGGGCCAGGGACGGCGCGGGGGGCGGGCTCGAGGGAGCCAATCGCGTAGCAGGCCAGGCCGGCGGCCACCAGCCGCCGGGCGGGCGGGGCGCCCAATCGCTGAAGGGCCTGGCGGGGCCTAGGCCAATGGCCCTGGCGGGGCGGGGCCGGAGCCCGCCTCTTCCCCGGCCGGCTCCGCGGCGATGGCGGGCGGCGGGCGGCGGGCGCTGCGGGCGCTGGCGCGGTCGGGCTGCGTGCGGGGCTCGGGGCCGGCGGTGGTGAGCCGTCTGCAGGATGCGGCCGTGGTGCAGCCTGGCTTCCTGAGCGAGGACGAGGAGGAGACGCTGAGCCGCGAGCTGGAGCCCGAGCTGCGCCGCCGCCGATACGAGTACGACCACTGGGACGCGGTGAGGCCCGGGCTAGGCACCGGCAGGCGCGGCGGGGCGGGGCTAGGCACCGGCAGGCGCGGCGGGGATTGGGTGGCCGTGGGGAGGCGGGGCGCTATCCAGGATCTGGGGTGGGGCCTAGGTGAGGGGAAGGGCCTGGGAGCGGGTGGGCGGGGCCCAGGATGGGGCGGGGCCCGGCGCTGGTAGGGGCGGGGACGGGTGCGGAGCCTCGGGGCCTGGATTACCCTGGGGCCGGGGCCTGGGGCCTCCGGGGGCGGGCACGGGAGTGGCGCTCTGGGATGGGGAGGGCCGGCCTGCGGCGGCACTAGGCCAGGGGGCGGGGCTTTGAGTATGGAGGCGGGGCGGGTGCACTCAAGTGCAGCCATGGTGTGGGAGGCACCCATAAAGGGCGTGGGGGCGGAGCTTTAGTGGGGCGGGGCCTGGGATTGCGGCGGGAGAGGGGCGAGAGGGCACGCTCTGGGGACTCAGAAGCACTTTGGAAATGAGGGCGGGTATAACCTGAGACGGGATCCGGAGTTAGGAATGTTTGGGACGGAGGTGAGGGTCAGGAAGTGGTGTGACAAACTGAGGGGGTCAGCAGTTGTGAGCACCCGGCTGTTGGGCATCAAGTTGAGGACAGACCACCGGCCACTGGGAGGGAGCCGGCATGGGGACCCGGGCCGGGGCCTGAGGTCAGGCCGAGGCGGGTCTGGGGAGCTGTTCCTACGTGGCTTCTAGGCTCTCAGTGTGGCCAGGGTCAGGCTAGGGTTGGTTTTGCGAGTCGGGGGCAGGGACAGGCTTTGTGCTGGCCCCGCCCCCAGTGCCTCGGTTTCCCTGCTTTCCCTGGGAGCTCCCGGCTGACCCCTGCCCTCTGTGCAGGCCATCCACGGCTTCCGGGAGACAGAGAAGTCCCGCTGGTCGGCAGCCAGCCGGGCCATCCTGCAGCGCGTGCAGGCGGCAGCCTTCAGCCCCGGCCAGCCCCTGCTGTCCCCGGTTCACGTGCTGGACCTGGAGGCTCGGGGCTACGTCAAGCCCCACGTAGACAGCATCAAGGTGAGCAGCAGCCAGCGGGGCTGCAGGCGGGGCGGGGCGGCCAGGCCGGTCTCACCACCGGCGCCTTCCAGTTCTGCGGGGCCACCATCGCGGGGCTGTCTCTGCTGTCCCCCAGCGTGATGCGGCTGGTGCACACCCAGGAGCCGGGGCAATGGCTGGAACTGCTGCTGGAGCCGCGCTCCCTCTACATCCTAAGGTACGAGGGCCCAGCCGCCTGGGGCTGCCCTGCCCGGACTGCCCACCCACAGCCCCCTTCTCTTGCAGAGGCTCGGCCCGCTATGACTTCTCCCATGAGATCCTCCGGGACGAAGAGTCCTATTTTGGGGAGCGTCGGATCCCCCGAAGCAGACGCATCTCTGTGATCTGCCGCTCCCTCCCTGAGGACCTGGAGCCAGGACAGCCACCCTCACCCGCCTGCTGACCCCAGGCCCGTCCCTCAGCTCCTCCCAGACCCCAACTTGTGAATAAAGTCAGAGAGGAGACGACACAGGCCTCTTGCACTGGCTGGCTCCCGGCTGGCCTGCGGGGGACACGCTGGCTGGCCAGGCCGCCGAGCCGTTCCTTTATTGTGCCCTCCCTCGCGGGGCTCAGCCGACCCCGGCACCCAAGCCTCTGGTGCCCCGTGCTACACCTCGTCAGCCGCCGCAGCCACAGGCAGCTGCCGAGAGCTGGGGCAGCCGCTGCCAGCGGTGACGGTCGTCGAGGAAGGCGACATCGGCGTAGCGGGTGGGCTGGCAACAAGGCCCACCATGGGCTCTGCCCAGGCCCCGCAGCCGGGCCAGTGTCAGGCTGTGCAGGGTGCGGCCGCCACGGGGACAGTGGCCAGCGCAGTAGTGGAAGACAACTTTCTCCTCCGAGGCGTAGCCCAGGCCCAGCTCAGCCACGGCCAGGGACAGGCTCCACAGCTGGCACGGGCCGGCCAGGGCGCGGCGCGGGCGGGGGTGGACGCCTGGGGAGAGAGGGCACTGAGGAGGGCGTCCCAGCAGGCAGGAGATGGGGCACTTGGGGTCTCGAGGGCTCTTACCCAACGCTGGCCTCCAGGTTCCTCCGGCCTCCGCTCTCCATTCAGATGGGAACTCTTCCTCGGCCCCCGATGGGTTGGGGGCCCAGCCAAGGCCGGTGAGCAGCAGGACGGCAAGCATGACACTCCCTGAGGCCATGACGACCGGTGGGCTCCGAGGCTGGGGAGTCCCGAGCTCTGGACTCGTCCCCAGCGGGCGCTGCGGTGACTCTGCGCCTCACGCAGCCTGCCCCAAGTCCTCAGGTCCAGGCGTCCTTCCGCCCACCCCTCCTAAGTTAAGGGATCAGCCCCCACCCCAGCCAGGCATTCCACAGGCCTGGCTCCAGCAGCCCTGATGCCCCTGATTTATGAGTCTGCTGGCAGCCAGGGCCTCCCCTCCGAGGAAGGTGTGCTGGGGAGCCTTCCAACATGGCTGTCTCCACAGGATTAAGACATCATGCCCCTGTCTCCGGACCTGGCTGAGCCAATGTCAAAACAGGAAAGGGAGGTGTCCTGGGGACAGCCAGGCTCTGGGACAGGGCAGGGACTCGGCTCTGCGGAGGGGCAGCTGAGAAGTGGGTGCTGCAGAGAGGTGGAAGCCGAGATAAGCAGTGGCCCCCGGGAGCGCTGAGCTGCCGGCTTTCGGCTAAGGAGAGCAGCTGGCTAGCTTCTTGCCACATGTGAGGAGGCAGTTACGGTGGAGGCCGGCACCCCAGACCCACAAAGCCCAGGGCTCACAGCCACACCGCTGGCTGCAGGTGGACGGCCGGAGCTGTGTGGCCTGCGCACCTGGGGCAGGAATTGAGGTGGTCCTGCCCAAGGATCCTGCAGCCACCGAGGCTCCTGTGATGGGGCCACCGACCACGTCCTCTCCTGTGGTCCCTTGTGGACATTCTTGTGCTTTCAGGCTAATTTAAGCACAAAGCACTCCAGTACCTGGGAGTCGGGACCACAAGTGTGAGGCCCGCTCGGCAATTTAGTGAAACCCTGCTTCACTCCCAAAGGGTGTAACCGCTCACAGGCAGAACACCCCCGCGTTCCTCCTCCACTTGTCCCAAGTCACCCAGAATTAAGGACTGAGGACACAAGGCTCTGCACCGGCTACTGGGCTCCCCGCGGGGACAGCGAGAGCTGCTTCCTGCTGCCCAGGATGGGTGGGGGGCATTCCGAGGAATTAGCCTGCTATCCCAGGCATTCCTGCCGGCAGCCAAGGGTCTGCGCGCCGGGCGCGGCAGTTTTCCACCTGCAGCTTCCAGCAACAGCCTCATCGCTCACAGGTTTGAACAGTGGCTGCCACCAAATCGGTTCTCAGCCACATCACTGTCTAGGAACGCGGGCCACCTTCCCAGAGCAAGGGTGAGGGAACCCCAGAAATTCACGGGCCAGCGGCCAGCACCAAACGAGGCGCCGCCTAGGGACAGAGCCACGTGTCCACACGGCCTGCTGGACAGAGGCCAGCCGGGCCCACCAAGCACCCACCCGAACCACAAAGACCAGAGTGGCCATCAGCAAGGGGCAGGCGGGTTGGGGACGCCAGAGCGCCAGACTGCAGGGCGAGGGGCTTAGGGCCGGCGGTGCACGCCTGCCATCCCAGCGCCGGGAGGCTGTGACTGGAGGCAAAACCAGCCTCAGCAACAAGGGTCTCAGCAACCTGGCCAGAAAATAAAATGGGGCTGGGGGTGCAGCTCGGAGATAGAATGCCCGTGTTCAATCCCTAGTAGGGGGAAAAAAGCCGGGCCTAGTGGCACACGCCTGTAACCCCAGTATTCAGGAAGCCAAACAGAGGATGAAAGACCTGAGGCCAGCCAGCAACAAATGAGACGTTTCAAAGGGAACGGACGCTGCGGCGTGGCTGGGCGCCATGCCTCCGGCTCAAGCCCCAGTACCGAGCCGAAACGAGAAGCAGGCTGTGGCTGCGGGGTCAGCCTGGGTTCGGCTCGCAGTACAGAGGGGTGGACACTTCAACACAACGGCGGGCAGCCTGGGTGACTGGAAACGCAGTCATTTCACAGGGAGAACCCGGCTGCCAATGCCAGGCCAAGCTCCCACCTCTTTATCCTTTATTCTGAAACAGGGTCTAAGTTGTGCAGGGCTGAGCTGGTGAGGCTGGCCAAGACCTGCCACCCTGCCTCGGCCTCGAGTCCTGGGATTAGGGGCCTGGACGGCTACGTGGGGTCATGTCGCCGAGACGCCACGCTGGCCAGGCGGACAGTAACTCACGCCGGCGGCCCAGTCCTGGGGCGGCCCAGACGGATCGCGGTTCCAGGTTCTCCTCGCCTCGGCAACACGGCAAGACCTCTGCCATGTGGCCGGCCCGGGGCGCTGGTCGGGCGCGGCGGGCGGGCGGGGGCCCAGGCCGGCTCACTCCTTGAGCGAGAAGTGCATCTTGTCGCCAATCATCTTGCGCTCGGGGTTCAGACGCTTCAGGATCTGCGCCAGCACGTTCACCGTCTGCTCGCTGCTCAGCCCCGTCTTCTTGGTCTGGAACTTCTTCAGCAGGTCCTTGGTGGTCATTGGCTTCCGCGTCAGGTAGCGGCGCACGGCGTCCTCGGTCACCTGCACGTCGCTGGGGGCGCAGGCAGGTCAGGGGTCAGGGGTCCTGGTGCCCCCCCACCCCGCACCGCCCCAACTTACCCGCTGCTGGGCGTGCACTTCCCGGAGGGCGGCTGCGGGGTGGACTTCCCCGACAGGCTCTGTGGGCTGGGCCCCGCGTCCAGCCGCAGCCGCTTGGCGGCCGGTGTCTCACTGCGCTTCCCTGCGGGCCAGCAGGCGGGTCAGGGCTAAGGGGCAGGCGGGGCAGCACAGGGCGGGCACAGGGCAGGGTGCGAGGTGGGCATGGGGCTCACCTGGCTCCAGCCTACTGGCCGCCGCCCGCGGTGTGGAACTGGAGGCCCCGCTCTCAGCGCTGGGTGTGCCAGGCCGGCTGTCGCCCCGCGAGCTGCCCCCCGACGGCCTCCGCTCCCTCCTGGGGGGCGTCTTCTTCTTCTGCAGGGGCCAGGGTGGGTGTGAGTGGGGAGACGGACACCCCTGCCCCACCCCACCCCGGCCCCACCTACCGCCATGAAGAGGGCGGAGGCGGCCTCACTCTCGATGTCGCTCTCCTCCGAGCTGTCAGACTCGTCGCTGCTGTCTGAGGGAGGGGCGGGGAGGCCGGGGTCAGGGGGCGAGCCGACCCCTCCCCACCAGGCCCAGCCGACCCCTCCCCACCAGGCCCAGCTGCGGCCCACCCTTCCGGCGCTGCTTCTCCTGCGGCGTGGGGCCCTTCTTCTCCTCCTCCTCCTCCTTCCCCTCCTCCGGCGGCCTCTCCTCCTCGCTCTCCTCGCTGCTCTCACTGTGCTCGTCCACCCCTGGGCAGGATGCGTGGAGGTGGTGCCATGCCCGCCGCCCGCCCGCCCGCCCACCCTCCGCCCGCCCCGCGCCTACCTTTGGGGCCCTCCTCCTGCTGCGGCACCTTGGGCTTGCCCTCCGCCTCGTCCTGGGAGCTGCTGCAGGGGAGTGGAGGTGAGCGGCGCCCGGGGCCAGGCCCCACCGCCCCGCCCTCGTCTCACCTCGAGCCGTCCGACATGTAGTCCACCTCCTGGCCCTCGAAGTCTCCATCGTCGCTGTCCTCGAGGGCCTCGTCGTCGGAGCCCTTCTTCTTCCTCCTCCTCCGGCCCGCCTTGGTCAGCGGGGCCTTCTTGGCCTTCGGGGCTCGGCTGCCTGAGGCGAGGGCGGGCTCAAGGTACCCACCCGGGGATGAGCCCGGGCCATTCTACCCCCAAACACGCCCCCCTCTTCCTTTGCGTCTGAAACTGGCTCCCGCTGAGTCTGCCATGTCTTGAGGCTGGCCTCCATGCTGTGACCCTCCTGTCCCAGCCTCCCATGCACTGGGGTTTCAGGCACGCCCACCCCGCCAGCGTCTCGCACGAGGCGCCGGGCGCCTGTCCGCCCTGCTCACCCTCCTCGCCGCTGGCCTCGCTGCCGTCGGAGGACACGTCCAGGCCGTCCTCCAGGTCGTGGATGCGCAGCGCGCCCGCCCTCCTGCCGCCGCGCTTCTCCTTGCCCTGCTCCTGCTCGTCCTCGTCCTGGTCCTGGTCCTTGAGGCGCCGCTGCTGCATGATGCTGAAGTGGTTCAGCACCTTGTTCCTCCTGCGGGCAGGCGTGCGGGCGGAGTCGGCCTGACAGGCGCCGTGCGCTCCCTGTCCGTCGGGGTGTTCGGCCGGCTGGCGAGGCCCGGCCCCTGGGCCCCGTACCCTAACCTGGCGCGTGGGGGCTGCCCCGGAGGCCCTCCCTAGAGCCCGATGGCCCCGCAGCTGCCCGTGCCGGGGAGGCCTGGTCAGCCCGAGCGCCCGGGGGTGGGGGCCCAGGACACAGACGGCCGCCAGCTCACCTCTCCCACTCCTCCTCCGCCTCCTCGGCCGTGAGCGTGCGGTGGCGGGCCAGTGGCGTGAAGTTGTACCAGTTGTGCACAGGGAAGGCCTCGAAGGCGCCGTCGGGGCACTGGGTGAAGATGTAGTAGGACGTGTTCTCCGTCACACCTCCCTTCTTTATGCCCTTGAACCTGCGGGAGGGCGGGCGTCACGCCTGGCCGGGCCACCCCGCCCTGCACCCCAGATCTGCCTCCCTTGCAGCCACCCTGGGTTCTGAGGACACCGTGAGCAGGCCCACGCAGGAGAGCAGGGCGAGGGGCCTTGTTAGCGGAGGGGCATGTCAGCGTCTTTTTTTTTGGTACTAGGGATTGAACTCAGGGTGTTCTACATCTGAATTACACCCCAGCCCTTTTACTTTTTATTTTGAAATAGGGTCTTGCTAAGGTCTCCAAGTTGCGGAGGCTGGCTGTGCACCCGCGATCCTCCTGTCTCGGCCTCCCGAGTACTGGGATGACCTGAGAGCTCCCCCATGCCCGGCCTCTCAGCTCATTTCTAATTCAGCCACCTGCCGGCCACAGGCACCCAAGGGAGCTGGGGCAGGGACGGGGCAGGCTGGCCGAGGAAGTGATGCTCAACCTGGGCCACCATGTCCTTGAGCTCAAAAGACTGCCCAGCCTCCTCACAGCCTCCGCCCTCACCCACCGCGCCCCGTGTCCCCGCTCAGCCTGCCACTCCCCAAGGCTGCCCAGGACTGCTGTGCCCTTGCCAGAGCCCTGGACAAGCCTTGCAGGCTGCCATCTGTCACAGAGCTGCCTGCGGCACACTTCAGCACCCCAGGCCACGGGTCCAGGTCCCCACCATGCCAACGTGTGGGCCTCGCCCCACACTCAGAGCCAGACGGCACCAGCTTGGTGCTGCTTCAAAGTAAACTAGACAGGCGTGGGGCGCTCGCTTGTCTCCCCGCGCTCGGGAGGCTGAGGCCGTAGGATCGCGGTTTGCAGACAGCCTCAGCTACTTGGGCCAGCCGCAACTTAGTGAGGACCTGTTTAAAATTAAAGAGTAGCCGGGCGTGGTGGGCACGCTTGTCATCCCCAGGCTCGGGAGGCAGAGACAGGAGGATCGCGCATGTTCGAAGCCAGCTGCGTGCGCTGGCTTACGAGACCCTGTTTCCAAATAAAAAGTATAAAATAGGTTTGGGAGTGTAGCCCGGAGGTAGAAAGGCTTCCAGGAACCCCAGTACCACCAAAAAATAAAAAATAAAAATAAATAAGCAAAATTAAAGAATAAAAAATAGGGCAGGGGGTGTAGCTTGGAAGTCGAATGCCCCTGGGTTTTATTCCCAGACCTGCCAAAAATAAATAAATAAAATAAATAAATAAAATACAACAAAATGAGGCTGGGTATGGGGGCGCTCGCTAACCCTAGTACTTGCAGCCGGGCTCTTCAACTTAGCAAGGCCCTCAACAAGTTAGACCCTATTTCAAAATAAGAAATAAAATTGGAGCCAGGTGTGATGGTGCACGCTTGTAATCCCAGTGCTTGTGAGGCTGAGACAAGAGGATCACAGGTTTGTGGCCAGCCTCAGCTACTCAGTGAAGCCCTCTGCAACTAGTGAGACTGTTTCAAAAAATAAAGACTAAAAAATAGGGCTGGGGGTGTAGCTCAGTAGAGTGCCCCTGGGTTCAATCCCCAGTACCACAAAAGAAATAAATAAAATCAGGTGGGAGGTATCGGCAACCCCATAGGATGGCCGGGAAACGGGCCAAGGGCACCCCGGAAAGCACCGTGTGGGTGGCCCGCCCCAGGCCGGCACCGCCACTCACTTTCTGCCCGACTTCCCGTTGACGCGCAGCAGCCAGGGCTGGTCCTCGGGCCGGAACTCCTTGAGGACGATGCCGTACTTCTTCCGGCGGGCCTCCTCCCGGAGCTTGCGGTTGAACTCGCTGCCCGCGCCCGACTCGGGCATCTCCTCCTCCTGGTAGATCTTCTTGTTGCTCAAGTCCCTCTCCAGCCGCGCCTGCAAGCGGAGGAGGCTGAGCCCGCCGCCCGCCGCCAGCACCCGCACTCTGCACAGCCACCTCCCGCCTCACAGACCCGCAGCAACTCCAGGACCGGGAGGCTGACGGGAGGGTCGCAGGTTCCGGGCCAGCCACAGCACCTCACTGAGACCCCGCTTGAACTGATTAAGATGGGGCGGGGGTGCACTCAGAGGCAACAATGCCCCTGGCTTACATCCCTAACACACACACCCCGGAAAAAGGTCCAGGACAGCAGTACTTGGTGAATCTGGGAAAAGGGGATCCAGGGCTTACCACGGTAACTGATACTTAAGCCGGGCGTGGTGGCGCACGCTTGTCATCCCTGCGCTTGGGAGGCGGAGACACGAGGTTCCCACAGATTTGAAGCAGCCTCAGCTACCTAGAGAGGCTCTCAGGAACTTAGTGAGACCCTGTTTCCAAATAAAGTATAAAATAGGTCTGGGAGTGTAGCCCGGAGGTAGAAAGCCCCTGGGTTCCGCCCCAGTACCATAAATAAATAATTAAATAAAAACAAAGGATAATACAGGGCTGGGAGTGTAGCCTGGAAGTAGAATGACCCTGGGTTCAATCCCCAGTGCCACAAAAAAACTAAACTAAAACTTAAATAGAACAACCCTAGCTGAGCGTGTGGCACACGCTTGTAACCCCAGAACTTGTGACGCTGAAACAGGAGGATACACAGGTTCGAAGCCAGACTCAGCTACTTAGGCTCTCAGCGACTGCTTCTAAACAAAACATAAAACAGGCCTGGGAGTGTAGCCCAGAGGTAGGAAAGCCCCTGGTTTCCATCCCCAGGACCCCCCACACACAAAAAAGAACATTCCCAACAATATACCACAATGAAGGTTCTGTGACTGTGGTCTCAAAATATCTTAAAGGGCGCACTTTTTGCCATACCTAAATTTTTTCTTTTGTTTCTTAAAGATTTAAATGAGTTTATTAAGATAGAGATACAGAAGACAGTTACAGCCTCACGTTACCCAGGGTAACGTGAGGGGTGCTTCCAATGAAATCACCCTTCTTTCTCTTCGTATGTGGTACTGGGGATGGAACCCTAAGGCCCTCAACCTCCAGACCTATTTCTTATTTTTTTTGAAACAAGGCCTAAGTTGTTTAGGTTGGCCTCGAACTTGTGATCCTCCTGTCTCAGCCTCCAAAGTGCTGGGTATAGAGGTGTGTGCCACCGCACCTGTCTAAATGTTCTTTTATTTGTATTTATTTATTTACTCATTTTTTGTGGTGCTAGGAATTGAACCCAGGGGCATTCTACCTCAGAGCTACACCCCAGCCCTATTTTAATTTGGAAAGAGGGTCTCACTAGGTTCATGAGAGTCTCACTACTTGCCAAAGCTATCCTCAAACCTGCAATCCTCCTATCTCAGCCTCCCAAGTACTGGAAACCCACCACCATGCCTTCATTTTTTTTTTTTTTTTTTTTTTTTTAGTGGTACTGGGGTTCCTGGAAGCCCTTCTACCTCCAGGCTACACTCCCAGACCTATTTTATATTTTATTTGGAAACAAGGTCTCTTAAGCCAGCAAGGCTGGCTTTGAACCTGCGTGATCCTCCTGTCTCTACCTCCCAAGCACAGGGATTACAAGTGTGCGCCACCATGCCCCGCTAAATTTTATTTTATTTTATTTATTTTATTTTTTATTTTTTATTTTTTTGGTGGTACTGGGGTTCCTGGAAGCCCTTCTACCTCCGGGCTACACTCCCAGACCTCTTTTTACATTTTCATTTGGAAACAGGGTCTCCTAAGCCAGCGCGCGCGGCTGGCTTCGAACCTGCGCGATCCTCCAGTCTCTGCCTCCCAAGCGCGGGGATTACAAGCGTGCGCCACCACGCCCGGCAAATTTTATTTTATTTTATTTTTGAGGGTCTGGGGATGGAACTCAGGGGCATTCAACGTCCGAGCTATACCCCCTGCCCTATTTTTTAGTCTTTATTTTGAAACAGGATCTCACTAAGTTGCAGAGGGCCTCACTAAGTAGCTGAGGTTGTCCAGGAACCGCGATACTCTGGTTTCAGCCTCCCGAATGCTGGGATTACAAGCATGTGCCACCATTCCTGGCTGTTTTTTATTTTTATTTATTTATTTATTTTATTTATTTATTTATTTTTGGTGGTACTGGGGTTCCTGGAAGCCCCTCTACCTCCGGGCTACACTCCCAGACCTATTTTTACATTTTTATTTGGAAACAGGGTCTCCTAAACCAGCGCGCGCGGCTGGCTTCGAACCTGCGCGATCCTCCTGTCTCCGCCTCCCAAGCGCAGAGATTACAAGCGTGCGCCACCACGCCCGGCTTTATTTATTTTTTGGTGGTACTGGGGTTTCTGGAAACCCTCTACCTCTGCGCTACACTCCCAGACCTATTTTTAATATTTTTTAAAATTTGGAAACAGGGTCTCCTAAGCCAGCAAGGCTAGTTTCGAACCTGCGCGATCCTCCTGTCTCCGCCTCTCAACCAAGATTAGAGGCATGTGCCACCACACCCGGCTATTATTTATTTATTGATTTATTTTTTTGGTGGTACTGGGGTTGCTGGAAACCCTTCTACCTCTGGGATACACTCACAGGCCTATTTTTTTTTTTTTTTTTGTAAACAGGGTCTCCTAAGTCAGCAAGGCTGGCTTCCAACCTGCATGATCCTCCTGTCCCCACCTCCTAAGTGTGAGGATTACAAGCATGTGCCACCACACCCGGCTTATTTATTTTTGAATGTGGTACTGGAGATTGCACTCAGAAACATTCTACTATTTTTGGTGGTACCAGGGGTGGAACCCAGAGGCTTTCTACCTCCGGGCTACACTCCCAGACCTATTTTATACTTTATTTGGAAACAGGGTCTCACTAAGTTGCTGAGAGCCTCACTCAGTAGCTGAGGCTGGCTTCGAACCTTTGCGATCCTCCTGTCTCCGCCTCCCAAGCTCTGGGATTACAAGTGTGCGCCACCACGCCCGGCTGCATTTTTTTTTTTTTTTTTTTTTTTTGCGAATCTGGGGGTGGAACTCAGGGGCATTCGACATCTGAGCTATATCCCCTGCCCTATATTTTATTCTTTATTTTGAAACCCGGTCTCACTGAGTTGTAAAGGGCCTCACTAAATAGCTGAGGCTGTCTGCGAATCATGATCCTCTGGTCTCAGCCTCCCGAATGCTGGGATGACAAGAGCGCGTGACCATGCCCGGCCCCCTTTTTTGGTGTATTACTGGGGATGGAACCCAGGGGCATTGTACCTTCACGCTACACTCCTGTCCCTATTTTTTAGTCTCTTTATTTCTGTGTGGTGCTAGTGATAAAATAAAGGGGCCTTCTACCTCTGGGATCCACTCCCGGATCTCTTTTTTATTTTATTTGGAAACAGCGTCTCACTAAGTTGCTGAGAGCCTCACTAAATAGCTAAGGCTGGCTTCGAACCTGTGCGATCCTCCTGTCTCAGCCTCCCAAGTACTGGGATTACAAGTGTGCGCCACCACACCCGGCTAGTCTCTTCCTTCCTTCATTCCTTCATTCATTTATTGCGGGTCTGGGGATGGAACCCAGAGGTATTTGACCTCCAAGCTATACTCGGCTGCCCAATTTTTACTCTTTATTTGGAAACAGGGTTTCACTAAGTTACGGAGTGCCTAAGTAGCTGAGGCTGTCTGCGAACCTCGATCCTCTAGTCTCAGCCTCCCAAATGCTGGGATTACAAGCGTGCGCCACCACGCCCGGCTAGTCTCGCTATTTCTGAAACCGCGTCTCACTGAGTTGCAAAGGGCCTAAGTTGTTATGAGTGGCCTTGAACCTGAAATCCTACTGTCTCAGCCTCCCAAGTACTGGGGTCACATATGTGGCCACCATGTCCCACTGGCCAGGGCCTTTGTAAACACTTTATCTACTGTTAAGGACAGTGGTGAAACTAACCTTTTTAATACTATAGCTAAGCAACTATTACAACCATCAGCTCCAGTCTGATTCTCTCCACCCTTCGAATCCCCAGAGCCAGGGACTTGCCTGATTCCACGTTGCAAAGTTCACTTTGTCTGCTGCATTGAAAGCCATTATGTTATATTTTTTAGTCGTGTTCCTGGAGTGGGCGAGAGGGACCGCTGAGTCAATCAACTGTTCACTCAATAACCCCTCCCTGGTTCGGCCCTTTGCGATGGGTGACGCTGGGGTCCCCTAAAAGACTCCAGGGATTCGCAGTGTGTGGTTCCCCACCTCATACAAACGGGCAGGACGAAGACAAAGATTCGGAGGAACCCGAGATGTGCAGATAAGGGAGAAAGAGGCCCCGGGAGCAGGGAGTGCTTCCTGAAGACGGGACAGACTGACTTTGGCAGGATCAAGGGAATCCGCCCAACTGGGGTCACCTGGGGAGGAGGCCTGGGCTCCTGACAGCGGGGACAACTTTACACAGGCCTGGCCAGCCTGCAAGAGGGCAGTCGCTGAGAGCAACTAAGGGCTTTACATTGGGTCGCGCGGGTCGCGGCGGCCTGCGGGCCAGGCCTGGTGCACGGACGCGCCCCTTCGCTCGCTCCCTGCACTCTAAAGCGCCAGCTCGGCTGGGCGTCGCCCTGCTCCAGTGGCTCGCGGCGTGGCGGGGCCTCCCCGCGGGGCCGGGACGCCCGGGAGCGCGGGGCTTGCGTTTCTTTGGGGGTACGGGCGAGTGGAAGGCAGGGCCAACGACTTACTTGGGGACTCGAACAACATACTCGGTGACATTCTGGCTGCCGGGTCCCTGCGGAGAGAGGAGGTGGGATGGTGAGGAGGCGCCGCCGGCGCCGTGGGACCCCGGAATCCCGCCGACTGCTACTCACTAGGGCCGCCATCGGCTGCGGTCAGGGGTTCGGGTCCGTTTCGACCCCGATTCTCTCCGTTTCCCTGAGGGACCCCGTCCCTTAGTTTCGGGGAGGCTTCCTTCCGCGGGCAGATCTCTGGCTCCCAGCGAGGAACCCCAGCACTAACCGCCTCCCGCCCCGGGAAAACCTGGCCGGAAGCGGCGCTCAGCTGGCGCCTTCTGCGCCTGCGCCGCCGCCTTCCCCGGAAGTGGCACTGCCCCGCGGCCCGCGTCGGGACGGCCACTTCCTCCGTGAGGCTCACCCCATGGTTCCTACTTCTATTCACCCCTCTGCGCCCCTTTTCAGGCGCAGCACACCTAGGTTTGGTCTATCACAAGGAATCCGCTCTCAGCAGCCGCGCTTCACCGTACCCAGCGCGGGTAGCAACCACCGAGGGCGAGGACGCCTTCCTGTGACGTCACAGCGCCAGGGGCCGCGGGGCGTCCTGGGTAGGAAAGGAGGAAACGTTCTCGCCTCGTGTCTCCCGGGCTCTTTGCGCAGGCGCGACCTGCCCCGGAAGTGGGTGCGTGGAGGCCGCGTCACCATAGCAACCGGCGCCTCTTCTGGGTTGACCGGCAAATGGGCCCGTTTAGGGTTCCGCGCCTCCTCCTAAGCGCAGTGTGCGGAATCCCAGCATCCCTTAAATGGTCCGGGGGGGGGGGGTCCCTTATGACGTAGAGCAGAGACGGCAGAGGTCATGGACGGGGTGAGGACCGGGGGCCACAGCACCGCGGGCTGCTGGTGGCATGGGTCTGTGCAAGTCCACGCTGCCCCAGATGGGCAGACCGCTGCTGCCCCAGGAGAAGGGTAACCTCGCGGGGATGGCTGGCTCACTGGGGGGAAGGAAAGGAGACCTTGGAGGGCAGGAGAGAGGTACCCCACCCGCCAGGTGTGCACACTGCCCCCGTCGTGGCAGTAACAGCTGCCGTGCTCCCCGCTCGTCCATCCCTTGACCCTTATCCCAGTGCCCGGGCCCCGAGGTTCAACCAGGTCTCGGTGCCCTTGGAGGTGACAGTAGCTAGCCGAGGACCTCGACTCAGAAAATAGACTCTGAGGGTCAGGGAAAGGGCGGTGTCTATGGGGTCCTCGGGGATGCTTAGGAGTTGGCTAAGCGAGGGGGCAGGGAAGCAAGACCCCCCAAAACCAGGCCACGAGCCACTGACTCGGCAGATGCGTCCTGTAGCCTTGGGCATCGTCCCCAGCCAAGACTAGGCGCCAGGCACCATGGCAACCCGCGTGCGCCCAGGAGTGAGACGAACCGCGCTTGTTGTCACGGAGCCCATAGCAGCCCGGGAGACCAAGGCTGGTGGCGCTCGCTCGGGAGGCCGAGACGGGAGGATCGCAGGGGTGAGGGCAATTTGAGCAAATAGTGAGGCTCTCATCAACCTAGCAAGACTCTGTTTCAAAATAAAAATATAATTGGGCCAGGGGTGTAGCTTGGAGGTAGAATGCCCCTGGGTCCAATGCACAGTACCACACCCCCCAAAAAATTACAGAATAAAAATATAAAAAAGGTTTGGGGAGTGTCTACTTTGGAAGTAGAATACCTGTGGGTTCAATCCCCAGTCTCAGTAAATAAGTAAAAGTGCTGGCTTCCTGAGCCCATACACTAAAGCCGGAATGATGCCGACTAGGTTAGCGTGGCCCTTGCACAAGGATCACGGGCGAAGTGGTGAAGCGCTCCACAGTAAGTAAGCAAGCAAGCAAGCAAGCAAAAGCCGGGCGTGGTGGGCACGCTTGCCATCCCAGCGCTTGGGAGGCCGAGACAGGAGGACCCAGGTTTGCGGCCAGCATCAACCACTTACTGGGACCCTCTGAAACTTAGTGTGACCCTGTTTCAAAATAAAGAATAAAAAAATAAGGCTGGGCGTGGTGGCGCAGGCTTATACTTTATATAAAGTATAAAATAGGTCTGGGAGTGTAGCCCGGAGGTAGAAAGCCCCTGCGTTCCACCCCTGTCACCCCCAAAAAAGATAATTTAAAAATAGGGCTGGGGGTGTAGCTCAGAGGTAAAATGCCCCTGGGTTCCATCTCCAGTACCACACACAGAAAATTGGGTATTGGGGATTGAACCCAAAGCTGTTCTATGTCCGAGCTGCACTCCCAGCCCTATTTTATTTATTTGAAAACAGAGTCTCACTGGGTTGCTGAAGGGCTCCCGAAACTGCTTAAGGCTGGCTTCGAACCTGCGATCCTCCCGTCTCAGCCTCCCAAGCCCTGAGGTTGCAGGCGCTGGGCTGGGGGTGAGCTCAGAGGTGGAACGCCCGGGCTTCATCCCCAGTCGCAGGAGGAAGGAGGAAGTAAGGAATAAAGAAGGCAGGAGCAGCCCGGCCTGGCGGGTTCACACCTGGGCAGCGGTCACGTGGGTGCGGACACCCCCAGGCGCCAGGGGCAGGGGAGGTGGGCCAGCACCCGCCCGCCATGCTCAGCCCGGCTGCCCTCTCCCGGCCCGCAGATGTGCTCAGGTCCTCCCGCATCATCTTCGTGGTGGGCGGCCCAGGCTGCGGGAAAGGGACCCAGTGCAGGAGCCTGGCCACCAAGTATGGCCTCCGCCACGTGGGTCTGGGGCAGCTGCTGCGGCAGGAGGCCCAGGGGAGCACCCAGCGCGGCCGGCAGATCCGCGACCTCATGGCGCAGGGCCTCCTGGTGCCCACGGTGAGCCGGGCGGCCTCGCAGGGCGTGGGGGAGGGCGCTCAAGGACCGGGCGGCCTGTCGGGAAACCTGCCTCGCCGCGCCCAGCCACTGTGTTCTCTGGAAAATTGGGACCACATCAAAAGCTGTGGCGCACACCTGTAACCCAGCACTCGGGAGGCCGAGACGGGAGGCTCATGGTTCGTGGACAGCCTCAGCTTCTCAGCGAGGCCCTGTTTCCAAATGAGGTGAGGATGGGGAGAGGAGGCCCCGCCACCGAAGCGCCCACCTCCTCCCCAGGGCCTCATCCTAGACATGGTCAGTGACAACATGCTGGCCCACCCAGAGAGCCCGGGCTTCCTCATCGACGGCTTCCCCCGGGAGCTGAAACAGGCCAAGGAGTTCGAGCGCCTCGTGAGTGAGCCCAGGAGCGTGTGAGCGTGCGTGTGTTGCGTGTGTGCGCGTGTGTGTGTGTGGCGGGAGGGTGGCCTCGGGGTCGGCTGAGTGGAGGGAGGGCTGAGGCTCCAGGGAGGGGACTGGACTGGAGGGGATGGAGTTTTCAGAGCCCGGTGTCGTGGCGCACACTTGTAATCCCAGCGCTTGGGAGGCTGAGACAGGAGGATCACAGGTTCAAAACAGCCTCAGCAATTTAGTGGGACCCTGTTTCCAAATAAGGAATAAAAAATAGGGCTGGGCCAAGCATGGTGGTGCGCGCTTGTCATCCCAGCATCCGGGAGGCTGAGACCTGAGGATCGCGGTTCGCGGCCAGCCTCAGCTACTTGGTGAGGCCTCTGCAACTCAGTGAGACCCTGTTTCAAAATAAAGAATAAAAAATTGGGCTGGGGGTGGAGCTCGGAGGTCGAATTCTCCTGGGTTCCACTCCCAGGACCACAAAAAAAAAAAAAAAAAAGAAAGAAAGAAAGAATTGGGTCCTCGAGTGTGAGGCTGTCGGCGCTTCAGTCCCACCTCACCCTCTAAACCTTGTGGCCCTGGGAGAGGCCCTCCATCCCCTTATGGCAGTCCAGTGCGCGTGGCGGGAACACACGGAACGTTCCAGAAGATGATTCACCCCTGCAGGGCTGAGAACAGCGCCGCTCTGCACCGCTCAGGAACCGTTTCTTAGGCTGTTGCCATGGGGACAAGCAGCACCCCCAGGTGCCAAGTCGGCCAGGTTTCCCAGAGACGCAGGGAGTTCCATGTGGAAGCTCCCCCATTTTTTAAGGTGGGCCACAAATTCTTTCTTTCTTTTTTTGTGGAGCTGGAGATCGAACCCAGAGGCATTCTACCTCCGAGCTACACCCCCCAGCCTGATTTTTATTCTTCATTCTGAAACCGGGTCTCACTGAGTTGCAGAGGGCCTCACTAAGTAGCTGAGGCTGTCCGCGAACCGCGATCCTCCTGTCTCAGCTCCCCGCTAACACTGGGATTAAAGTGTGTGCCACCATGCACGGCTTCTTCTGATTTTTTATTCTTTTATTTATTTAGTTTTTGCAGTACTAGGGTTAGAAACCAGGGGCATTCTACCTCTGAGCTACACCCCCAGCCCTATTTTTATTCTTTATTTTTGAAACAGGGTCCCTCAAGTTATGGAGGGCCTCACTAAGTAGCTGAGGCTGGCCTCAAACCACGATCCTCCTATCTCAGCCTCCCAAATGCTGGGATTACAAGCAAGCGTGTGCCACCACACCCAGCTTATTCTTTATTTTGAAACAGGGTCTCACCTAGTTGCATAGCACCTCACTAAGTGGCTGAGGCTGGCCGGGAGCCTGGATTCTCCTGTCTCACCCTCCCAAATCCTGTGTGCCACCGTGCCAGGCAAGACCCTGTTTCAAAACAAAAACAAAAAATAAAAAGGGGTGGGGAGTGTAGCTCAGAGATAGCATGCCCCAGGGTTTAATCCCCAGTGCAAAAACAAAGAAAAAAAACCCCCAAAATCCCAAAGTCCATCCGAGAATCCCAATCGTAACTGCTTCCTGGAGGTGTGGACCAGGGCAGGGCCACCCAGCCAGCCCCCAGTGGCCTCCAGTCCCAGTCCACCAAAGCTCTGGACTTCTTTGAGGAGATTTGAACTGGAATCCAGCAAGCCCCAGCAAGTCCCCAGGCCCCGGCCTGCGGGAAGCTCCTCTGTGTTTGTCCTGGTGCTGTGATTGGACAAAGCCCCGCCGAGGAGCTGCCTTAAAGTCTGGCGGGCTGGTGGCGTCCAGTCCTGTCATCCCAGCCTTCGGGAGGCCGAGACAGGAGGATCGCGGTTCGCAGCCAGCCTCAGCTACTCAGTGAGGCCCTCTGTGACTCAGTGAGGAACTATTTCAAAATAAAGAATAAAAAATAAGGCTGGGAATGTCGCTCAGAGACAGAATGCCCTTGAATTCAATCCCTAGTACTACCAAAAAAAAAAAAAAAAATCTACGGGAGGCCTGGCGTCAGACACGCATGGTTCAAAGACAGCCTACCAAGACCCTGTTTCCAAACAAAAAGTAAAAAATAAAAAGAGCTGGCTGGGTGTAGCTCAGGGGTAGATGGCCCTGGGTTGCATTCCCAGCACCACAGAAAGAAAAACCAACCTGTGGGGCGAGGCTGCGACTTGGGCATCACGGCGCCCTGGCCTGGCCCCTGGTGCCCGGGGTGGCCAGCCTCCCGCCCGCCCCACGCGTCCATCAGCAGCCATCACTTTTCCTTTGGGAGGTGCTCGGTTGACACCCATAGCCAGCAAAGGCCGCTTCATGTCGCCTCTGGCGTCTCCTGTTGGACTCTGCTTTGTTTCTGGTGCGGGACTTTTTGTTTGTTTTCTTGCGGTACTGGGGATGGAACCCAGGGCCCTTCTACCTCTGAGCGACACCCCCAGCCCTAAATTTTATTCTTTAGTTTTGAAACGGGGTCTCACTGAGTTGCAGAGGGCCTTGCTCAGTAGCTGCGGCTGTCCGGGAACCGCGATCCTCCCGTCTCAGCCTCCCGAGTGCTGGGCTGACAAGCGTGGCCCCACGCCGGGCTGTTTTTTTCTTTCTACACAGGGCCTGCCTCACTAAGTTGCTGAGGCTGGCCTGGAACATGAGCTCTTCCTGCCTCAGCCTCCCAAGCACTGGGCTGCCAGACGCCCTTGCAAGTCACTTTGAGGTCGTTGGGTTTGCAGCAAGATTTTCTGATTCTGGGTAAAGCCCTTGCTGCCGCAGGAGGAGGGCTGTGCGGTGGAGTGGGTAAGCGGAATCGGGAGCCTGGCATGGTGGCACGCGCCTGGCGTCTCAGCACTTGGGAGGCTAAGATGAGAGGTTTGTGGGTTTGAGGCCTCCCTCAGCAATGTAAGTGAGGCCCTCAGCAACTGAGACCTGTTTCAAAATAAATCAAGAATGCCAGGGTGGCCTGGGGGCTCAGCAACAAGTGCAGATCGCTGAGGGAGGCCGGGGGCGCGGCGGGCGGGGGCCTACTCACCAGTCCCTGGTCGGCCCAGGTGGGCCGGGCCCCCGATGTCGTCATCGTGTTTGACTGCTCCATGGAGACCATGGTGCGGCGGGCGCTGCGCCGGGGCCCAGTGGAGCACCGCGCGGACGACTCGGAGGCGGCCATCCACCGGCGCCTGGAGACGCACTACACCCTGTGCCAGCCGGTCCTTGCCTTCTACCAACAGAAGCAGCTGTTGTGGCACGTGGGTATCCCCGTGGCGGGCGGCGCCGCGGGCTCAGTCCCACTTCCTCCAACACCAGGGAGGGCTCCAGAGGCGGTGGTGGCTCTGGGGACCTGCCCGGCTCCCGCACGCTTCTCTATGCCGTGCCCCGTGCCCCAGCCTCAGCCCCTGCCCTCTGGCCTGGCCTGGCAGGCGGGTGGCTCAGGCCAGGCCCCGGTGCTCCCCAGGTGCTGGCAGAGGCGGCTCGGGAGGATGTTTTCGCCAAGTGCTGCTCCGTCATTGAGTCTGTGGTGAGCCCGAGCGGCCTGGGCTGTGGGGCTCCGACACCTGCAAAGCCCCAGGTAACCGCCCTCCCCGGGCCATGGCTGGGCACCGCGGTGCCGGCCCCAGAGGCGGCAGCTGTTAGGGCCGTGCGGACATGCTCGTTGCGGGCAGCCTGCTCGAGTGGGCAGGCTGACATTTGCTTAGTTCTGGTACTGAGGACTGAACCCAGGGGAATTCACCCGAGCTACACCCCCAGCCCTATTTTATTTTGAAACAAGGTCTCGCTAGGCTGATGAGTCTCGCCACTCGCTGCAGCTGTCCTTGAACCTGCCATCCTCCTGTCTCAGCCTCCCAAGTCCCGGGATGACAAGCGTGTGCCACCGTGCCTGGCTTTCAGATCTTTAAATCCTGAAACAAGCCGGGCGTGGTGGTGCACACTTGTCAACCCTCCTCTGGGGAGGCTGAGACAGGAGGATCACAGGCTCGAGGCCAGCCTCAGCTACTTAGTGAGGCTCTCAGCAACTTAGTGAGACTGTTTCCACATAAAGTATAAAATAGGTCTGGGAGCATAGCCCAGAAAGTCCCTGGGTTCCACCCCCAGTACCACACACACACCCCCCCCAAAACAGACTCGCTAAGTTAAGGAGACTGTCTTGGAACCCGCAATCCTCCTGTCTCTCCCCCCAACAATTAGGATCACAGTCGTGCACCACCATGCCCAGTCTGATCCTTTTGTGTGGCACTGGGATGGAACCCAGGGACATTCTACCTGCAAGCTACACCCCAGCCCTATTTATTCCTTATTCTGAGATAGGGTCTGAGTTGTGGAGGGCCTCACAAAGTAGCTGAGGCTGGCCACAAACTGCGATCCTCCCGTCTCAGCCTCCAAAATGCTGGGATGACAAGAGTGTGCCACCATGCCCAGCTCAATCTTATCTTTATTTTTTTGGTGGTACTGGGGGTGGAACCCAGAGGCTTTCTACCTCTGGGCTATATTCCCAGACCTTTTATATTTTATTGGGAAACAGGGTCTCACCGAGTTGCTGAGAGCCTCACTGAGTTGCGGAGGCCGGCTTCAAACCCGTGCGATCCTCCTGTCTCAGCCTCCCAGGCGCGGGGATGACAAGCGTGCCCACCACGCCCGGCTTCAATCTGATCGTTAAATGCTGCTTAACCACAACCCCAGACCTTCCCAGTGTCCAGGCCCAAAGGCCATGGGCCCTGGCACCCTCGTCCATTGGGTCACCCCACCCAGCACAGGCACAGCTGTCTTCCACCTCAGGGCGCTGAGCAAGGCCGCCCTGAGGCACAGCCACCGTGCTGGTCCCCAGGCTGCGTCCGCGCAACGCGCGTCCCTGGGGCCCTCCGGGTGCTCCCCTCCCCAAGCTCCCAGGGGCAGCGGCTGCGCCTCAGCCACCGCCCCACACCTGAGGGTGGTCTTGTGGGGCGCGCCCCACTCCCACCGGTTAACCCTTTCTTTGAGCAAACTGCAGCCGGCGCACAGTATTTTTGGCATGCAGTATTTTTTTTTAAACAAAAGCATTTTATTTAACAAAAGGGCAAGGGGAGAATTAAGAAAGCACAATACACCTGCAGAAAACTATTTTCTCTTACATTTCGTTTTCTTAAAAAAAAAAAAAAAACACAAACCTTGTCATTTCCAATCCCCATCACCAGGCATTTAAAAAAAATCTACAAAGAACAAACTTCAAAACTCTACCAGAGAGGAGGGAGGAAGGAGACAGATAGCACCCGGCAGACGGGGAGGTTTTGTTATCATTTATTTGTGAAGTTAAAAACGAGCGATAAAAAGTAAAAACTGCCATACAATTTTTTTGTTTTGTTCTCGTTTTGTTTTCAGTTTCAATCTCCTCTTGAACAGATGAAAAGACAAAAGACCAGACCAGTCCTGGGGAGGGCGGGAGGGGGGGGGGCTGAGCTGGGAGGAGGAGCAGGAGGAGCAGGAGCGGGGAGCGAGCTGGGGGCCTGCAATACAACACCTGGTCCAAGGAATGTTCCAACTCTAACTAAAAAAAAGCAAAAGAAATAGCAAGAGTGACTTTTTTTTCCTTTTTAAAAGTTTATTTTAAAAACAAGAAGAGGGCTGGGGCAGTAGGGAGAAAATGAATCGCTTCCCCCTCAGAGAGGCGCTTTCAGGAAGGCTGGGGGTATAGATTTATATATACATATATAATTTTATAGGTTTTGTTCTGCTCTGTATTTTTAATTAAAAAAATTTTTTGGCAGAGATTTAATTCTCGCTATCTTCTAAGGCTGGCTCAACATGAAGGATCCCAATTTTGAAAGGAAGAGTATGCGAGACAGAACGGGCGAGAGAGCGAGGGCCACCCGCGGCGGCCATCGCGCCCTCGCCAACGGAATATAAAACAAACCAAGAAGCCCCAAACAGAACAAAATGGAGAAAAAAATAAAGATTTTTCACAGATGAAGAAGTTCACATTCATTCGATTCATTGAGCCTGCGGAGAGGGAAGAGATAGGAATTGGTCACTATGGGGAGGGGCCCGGCCGAGGCGGCCGGAGCCCCTGGAGCGGCTCCACACCTGCCCTCGGCGGGCGGCACGCGTGCTGTCTAGTCCCTCGGGACTCGCTGGAGTCAGACAGCTCCTGGAGGAGGAGAGGAGGAGCAGGAGGAGGAGGAGGAGCAGGAGCAGGAGCAGGAGGAGGAGCAGGAGGAGGAGGAGGAGCGGCGCAGAGGCGGCAGAGCAGGGTGAGGGCAGGCGGGGGGCGGCGCTCCGGCGCATCACAACAGTCACATCACGGTGTCCCCACAACACCCCTGTGAGGTAGGTTGGAAGGCGGCAACGATCGTCATGCCCACTTCACAGACAAGACCGGGACACAGGCCGCGGGCGGGCGGGCGGAGGCGCCAGCTGTCCCCTCGTCCCCACCGGAGCTGGGCCGCCCGCGACAGTCACTCGGACACGGGGGACAAAGATCGTGGCTTCAAAGAATAAGAGGGTAAAAAGAACAAAAACCAAAAAAGTGGTGCAGAAGGGAAAAAAGACGTTTCTTCCCAAGTGGCCAGATTCCAAGGGGCGAGCAGAGGCCAGACCGTCGGGAGGGGCGGCCGCCGTCCCCAGGCTCCACCAGTTCAGAGTTCCACCTGCGCTCGCTCCAGCCACGCAGCGCCACGCGGCAGGCGGCTGCAGGGCCTCTTCGCGGGCTCTGGCCCGAGCGCTCCCGGCGGGCGCTGGCACTGCGCCGTCTGCCACTCGGCCCCGCAGGCATCAAGGGCACACCCCGCAGGGGAAGGGGTTTCCGGCGCTCCCCACTAAGGCAGGATGGACGGTGGCCGGGGGTTGGAAGGAGAAGGGGGGAGGAGGAGGGTGGCAGTTCCCACTTGCCTGCTGCTGTCCCTGCTGGGCGGGCGGCGGCTGCGGGCCGCCGGGACCTGGAGTCTGTCCGTAGTAGGCGGCCTGCTGTCTGTAATACTCCGCCCAGGCAGCGCTGTAGTCTGGCTGGGAGCCGGGGGGCGCTCCGGGACCGCCTCCGGTGGCCACTTGCGCTGCGGGGTGGGGGCAGGTGAGTGGCTGGGAGACCCCCGGCCCCGCCGCCTGTGGCGCCTGCGGCTTACCTTGCTTCTTGTAGTACTCCTCCCAGGCCTTGGTGTAGTCCTGCTGGGGGGGCGCTCCAGGCTGCTGTGGCTGCTGGCCTGTGGGGGGAGGGCGTCAGAGCAGCCCTCCCAGGCGGGTGGCAGGCCAGGCAGCTCTCTGCACTTACCTATCTTCTTGTAATACTCTTCCCAGGCCTTGGTGTAGTCTGACTGGCCGGCGGGCGGGGGCTGCGGAGGCTCCCCCTGTGCGGGCGGGGCCGCGGGGGCCGGGGCGGGGCCGGGCACTGGGCCTGGGGGCTGCTGGTAGTAGTGCGAGTAGTAGGCGGCCCAGGCGGCGTTGGGGTCTGCGGCTGCTGCGGCGGCTTTATCTGCAGGACAGGGGTGGCTGAGGGCCTGCGGGAGCCTGGCCACCGTGCCCACCCCGCCCGCCCACTGTGTGGCCATCACTTACTGGGGTCGTGAGGTGCAGGCGGCTGCCACTGGGGGTAGGTGTTGCCCCAGCCCTGGGGTGGGTACTGATGAGGCGGTGGCCCCCCGGCACTGTGGGAGGAGAGGAGGGGCAGGTGAGCGGGGCTGCAGGGGTCACAGTCACCACCCGCAGCAGGCCCCTGGGTACCAGGCATCTGTGACAGCTAGCAAGCAGAGGACAGATGCCACCACAATCGGGCACACAGAGGCACCTGGGGCACGAGGTGGGACAGGCCAACTACTACGGGACTCGAGGGTGCGTGCATGGCACCCGCAGCAGGGAAGGCTGGTGCTGGGCCCCACCCAATGTTTGGGGTGTGGGAATAGCAATGGGGCCTGACCCTCTTCTGGTCAGTGTGGCACCCCTGTGCCCCAGTCCCGGGGAGCTCAGAGCAATACTCACTGTGGGGGAGCCCCTGGTGGCCCCTGATTGAAGGGCCCAGGGTTGAAGGGCCCCATAGGGCCGGCGGGGCCTGGACCCCCGGGGCCTGGTCCGACTGGGCATAGGGGACCCTGGGGAAGGAGAAGCAGGGGAGGTAAGCGGGGGTGAGAGGGGCTGGGCCCGAGCCGGCGCCAGCCCTCTGGGAGCCCACCTCGATCTTCTCCTCGATGAGCTGCTTGGCATGGTCGATCTGCTGGGGCGAGCCTCGGATGATGAAGAGCTTGAAGTTGGGGTCCCCATTGGGCGGCAGCTGCCGGGAGATCTCTACAAAGGCGCCCGTCTGCTGGTTTATGGCTTTCACGTTCTCTCCCCCTGCAGGGAACCGCAGCCGGTGAGGGCGGGCAGGTGGGCGAGGCCCGGAGCACAGGGCGAGGGCTGGACTCACCTCTGCCGATGACCAGCCCGCACTTGTGTGTGGGGATGGAGAAGGTCATCTCCCCGCCGGGAGGCCCCCAGCTGCCTTGGCCTCGTCCTCGGCCCCGACCCCCTGGGGGCATGCCGGGACCCCCCGGAGGGCCTGGGGGGCCACTCTGCGGGCAACAGGGGAAGGCAGGATGAGCCAGGAGCCCGGCTGCCGCGGCCCCCGCTGCCCGCTCTGGCTGCCCACCTACCCTGAGGCTCTGGAGGAGGTCATTTATGATGCGGGCTGCGTGCTCGCACCTGTCCGGAGGGCCCATGATGTGCGCAATCTTCTCAGGCCCGGTCCCGTCATCTGAGGCGACACAAGGACAGTGTTAAAGGGACAGGGGCTCAGCCCCCACGTCTCAGAGCAGGCCACACACCTGGGCAGAAGGTGGCCGAGGGCCCTCCTGCCTCTGGCACCGAGAACCAGCCCCTCTCTGGAAAGCCTCTGGGAGGACCCCTCCGCCTGAGCCATGCTGCGAGGCTGCACCAAGGGCAGCCAAAGCGTGAGCCCACGGAGGGGAGCCCGTGTCCGGTGAGCGGAGGCGCGGCCGACCCGCCCACCTGCCCACCACGCAGCCCCGGCGGGCCAGCCTGACCTTGCTTGAACTGGATCCGCACGCCGGCGTCATTCTGGATCTTCTTGATCATCTCCCCGCTCCGGCCGATGACCACCCCGACAGAATGCCTGGGCACAGGTACCTGGGAGGAGGGGCCAGTGTCAGCCCGGCCGTCCCGCAGCTGTGCCCTCCACCCCCAGGTGACCCACTCACATCGATGCCCCCGCCAATCCGAGATCCGTACTCATTCCGGTCCCCAAAGCCACCTTGGTCACGCTCCCGGAGGATGTCCATCACCATCTCGCAGGCTTGCTGCAAACACAAGCGGGCAGTGGCACAGGCCGGCCCAGTGCCCTCCTGCCCTCGCGGCAGGCACGATACTCCAGAGCTCCCTGTGGGCCTCACGGCGGGCCCCACGGCAGCCGGCATCCCAGATCAAGCCGCGGATGGCGAGCGCGGAACCACCGGCCACGCCTGCGCGCGAGCGCTGGCTCACCTGGACTTTATAGGGGTCCCCGATGATCCGGAGGGGCTTGTCCACGTTCGTGTTCTGGGACCCGTCCTGGATGAGAATCATCTTCACCCCAGCGCGCTCCTAACGAGAAAAGGCGGCGTCGGCGGCTCCGCAGGGCGGACGGGCGGGCAGCCCGGCGCCGCCCTCACTCACCTGCAGCTGCTTGATGGTCTCTCCGCCCTTGCCGATGACCAGGCCCGCCTTGCCCGCGGGGATCATGATCTCCTGCACAGTGCCGTTCTGGCCCCCGTTGGCGCTGTCGTGGAACTGTCCTGGGGGGCCCCCACGGCCCCGAGACACGATGTCATCCAGCATCATCTTCGCTTTCCTGGGAGGGGAAGGGAGAGGAGGCGCCCCTTGAGAAAGGACCGTGGAGGGATTCGCGCCCTCACCACGGCCCCACCGGCCCGAGACTCACTGGACGGACTCGGGGGCCCCTGTCAGGGACACGCTGCGCTCGGGTAAGCCACCGCTGTCTGGAGAGAAGAGGGAGACGGTCAGTGCCCTCCTGGGCCTGAGGGCAGAGAAAGGCCTGCCCTGGAGATGAGGCAGCTTCCAGGAAAACCACGCCCACTCACCATCCCTCAGCCTGACCACCCTTACCTCCCCACTCTCTCCCTCAAGTGCCAGGAACGCTGCTCAGCCCAAGAGAGGGTCAGGACACTTAAAGTCCCCCACCTCCCGGCAAGAGACAGGGAGGGAGGCGAAGATTTCAGAGGGCCAAACTTCCAGGCTACTCCCCAGCAGCACTGAGGCCCCCACACAAGAACAGTCCACACACTTCATCTGAGCATCCCCGGAGCCCTGCGAGCAGCCTTCCGGCAGCGCAGCCTTGTCCGACCGGCTCCAAAGTCAAGAGCAGGACTCAGACCGCGGTTCCCCATCACCTCCCCGCCGCACGCTCCTTCCCATGCTTAGGGCGCAGCTTAAGAGAGTCGCAGCACGCTGCTTGCAGGAGGTGCCGCGCTGACCACGCCTTCGCCTCGGCCGCCGTCAGACCAGCCACAGTGCCACAGTGGCTGACCCCGGCTCACCCCAAGGCTCCAGGCAGAGGAAGGGACTAAAGGAGTGGGAGGAGCTGAGCAGGGCCACCTTCTGCGTACCTGGAGAGATCTGCACCTTGCAGCCCGAGTCCTGCTGGATTTTGTTAATTTGTTCGCCTCCTCTGCCAATAACTAGGTGGAGAAGGAAAGCAGACGTTGGCCGGGCGAGCCAGGACTCCCAGCCGGCCACTCCCACCGCATGGGCAGCTGCCCTCACTCACTCAGGCCCACCATGCCGTCTGGGACTCGGTACTCTTCTGTCATGGAGGTCCTGCGGAGAGAACTGGGCATTAGGCCTGAGCCTCCAGTGATAAGGCCAGCTGCGCCCGGCGCGGTGGTGCACGCTTGCGACCCCAGCACCAGAGAGGCTGAGACGAACCACAGGTTTGAGGCCAGCCTCAGCAAGCAGCGAGACCCTCATCTACTGAGACCCTGTTTCCAAATGAGAAATAAGACCGGGCTGGGGTGTAGCTCGGAGGTAGAATGCCTCTGGGTTCAATCCCAGAACCGCAAAACAAAAAAACCCGGTTGCTTATCCTATTCCTCCTAGCAGTTTTAAGAACTGTCTCGGATGACGCAGTCAGGTTAACCTAAGTCTATCTGAAGTAGGGAAGAGTCCCAGGTCCTAGTGACACTCATGGACCAGTGCCTGTGGGAGACAGAGCCCGCCTGGCGTCCTCCCCCTCCCATGCTCTTCAGCAGTGTGCCCCGAAAGAACCCTGCTGGGTCAGGACGGGGCAGCCGAGAACCAACCTGCCCCATCGTGGCTTACCTCGGAGGAGGGTGAATAGGTCCAAGCTGAGAACTCATCGCTGCAGAGAGAAGCCCCGAAGGGCAGGCTGGCTTAGCCCTCTTGGGCACCACACACGCCCACCCCCAACCTAGGGGCTCTGTGCCCCCTCCCCAAAATACATGCAGCTTTTGGCTTCAACTGGAAAGGGTTCTGGGATCCCTAAAACTCACGGCCCCACAATGACCACAAGCCTCTACAGGAGAGCCGCCACCTGCCCAGCGTTTCTAACTCCAGACACCCCAAAGCCCGAACCGCCCAGGGCACAGCACCAGCGGACTTACAGTCTCCCTGGGAAGCCAGCTTCTTGCTCTCAGGTTGGTCTGCAGAAGAGAAAGAGTGTCAGCGATGTCCACCTGCCAGCGACTGCCCCAACCCGTCCTAGGAAACACCCCTAGCCCGGAGGGGAGCAAGACCCCAGCCCCCACCGAGCCCTTTATAACAGGGAGCCGACTGTGACCGCGCTGCCCAGACCCTTCCAGTTTAGGGGAGGCCCACAGCAGCGCTGGTCAGGAGCAGGCCGCGGGGCCAGCCGGCCTCACTCTTACCCCCAGCCTCCAGGGGATGAAAGACCTTGGGAGCTCATGACTGTGCTAGTCACAATCGACTCCCCTCCTTGCAGCTAACTGACCCCAGGTGGCAGACTGAACAAAAGCATTAGCGGGACAACAAAAGTTTTGTTTGTTTTTATTTTGTTTATTTTTTTGCAGTACTGGGGATGGAACCCAGGGGCATTCTACCTGAGTTATACCTCCTGCTATATTTTTTATTCTTTCTTTTGAAACAGGGTCTCACTGAGTTGCAGAAGGCCTAAGTAGCTGAGGCTGTCCGCGAACCGCCATCCTCCTGAATGCTGAGATTACAAGTGGGGACACCACCATGCTCAGCTAACGACAGGTTTTAAAAGACAGAACCCCACTCAAGTGCTGCTCTCAGTCCCCAGCCCTTCCTCCCAAGCTACAAGCAGCAGGCAGTGTTACCTCCATCTTCCAGCTGTCTCTTCTGGCCCCCAAAACCAAAATCAGGAGTGCTGTTATTCACGGTTGTGGCAGCATCGCCTCCAATTTTGGCTGCGATCTAGAAATAAAGTAGAAAGCACAGGAGTTACCACCCCAAAACCACCTTCCACAGCGGGGAACCTCACGGCCCCTCAGCCTAGGGAAGAGCCCGTGGGTGCAGACACCCTAAGTGGGACTAACAGAAGGCCAGAAGTTAGCAAAGGTATCTGGGAATTCCAAAATCTCTTTTCCTTTCTCTGGCAGGACCTGTGTTTAAACTGTTGGCAGCAGCTGTAACCCACAACCTCGTCATTCTAAGAGGTGAAAGGATTAGCAGCTGGGGGGGGGTCCCCTGGATCACCTCTGTGCATAGAGGTGTGGGATGCCGCAGACTGGAGAAGCACTTCAGCCTGGTCCTTGGAGGGTACCATCAAGTGCACCTTCCCTTCCGCTCCCCACCCTCACCCTCTTTGCAAACAAGTGCTGAGCAGCCTCGAGGCACCTGAAGTCCTCCAGTGACCAAGACCACAGGCACTTCTGGGACACATTGCATTTCAGATACATGAGGAGCAACTTTCAATATGCCTGAACCCAACAAACCAACCCAAGACCACCATCTTGTTTGTGGCTTGGAAACCCTAACCCTGAGTTCTGATCAGTCTTCCCCAACTTTTTTTTTTGTGTGTGTGTGGTACTAAGGATGGAACCCATTCTACCTCCAATCTACACCGCCAGCCCTATTTTTTATTCTTTACTTTTGTGTGTGTGTGGTTCTGGGGATGAAACCCAGGGGCATTCTACCTCCAATCTACACCCCCTGCCCTATTTTTTATTCACTGAGTTGCGGAGGGCCTAAGTAGCTGAGGCTGTCTGCAAACCACAATCCTCCTGTCTCAGCCTCCGGAATGCTGGTCTTCTTTACTTTGAAAGAGAGTCTCACTGAGTTGCAAAGGGCCTCACTAAGTAGCTGAGGCTGTCAGTGAACAGCGGTCCTCCTGCTCGGCCTCCCGAATGCTGGGAACACAAGCTTGCGCCACCAGGCCCGGCTCTTCCTAACTCTTTCTTAGACCCCTGCCTTTCACCAAGGCTCCTAGGATGCCCATTGGGGGCCATGTGTCTGTCACTCCAATTGACACCACCACCTTCCCCAGAAAAACTGGGCACCCCAGAATCAAGACATGGGGAGGGGAAACAAAATCAAATGCAGTAAGAAAGCCTACCTTAACCCTACTTGGAGGACGCCAGAGACCACACCTGGGGAGACCTCGATGGACCATCTAGAGGGCCCTCCCACCTCAGGAGAAGCCAGCCCCCAGCCCTGCGGCGCTGGGACAAGCCGGAGAGGGCGGCAGAGCCCTCCCATCCCAAGGGCCCCCACCCCTCCAGCGGGGGAGAGGCTGGGAACGGGGTCCTCAACCCACCAACACGCGCCACCTCCGTGCGGTCGCCAAGCCCGAAACGCGAAGGTGGGCCTCTCTTCCCTTCCCCAAGAGGCAGACCCCGCTGTCCAACTGCCCCAAACATCAGAGCGCCTGCCTCCCGGCCCACCTCCCAGGTCGCCCGAGCTCAGCCTCGCCAGGGGCGCAGCTCCGGGGCCAGGGCCGTCCCCACCAGGCCCCTTCTGCAGGGGAGGGGGCGCCCGGGGCCCCGGCCGCGAGGGAGGCAGCGCAGCCCGGAGCCCGCCTCCCCGGGCCCGGGCCTCCCGCAGAGCCCGCCTCGGCCCCCCGGTGACCCCGGGCGCGCGCACGTGACCCCGCCCCGGCGCCCCGCGCGCGCACGTGCCGCCCCCTCCCCGCGCCCCCCGGCCGCGGCCCGCTCACCTGGCGGGCCCGCTGCACGGCGTCGGCGAAGGCGTCCTTGCGGATGCCCGGGCCGCCCCCGCCGGGCGGCTGCGCGGGGCCCCCGGCCGACCCCCCGCCCGGGCCGCCGCCGCCGGGGCCGCCGCCGCCCCGCTCCCCCGCGCCCGGCGGGCCCTGCGGAGGGCCTCCCCCGGCGCCCCCGGCTCCTCCGCCCCCGCCGGCCGGCGGCGGCGGCCCGGGCGGGGGTCCTCCGGTGCTGTAGTCCGACATGGCGCGGCGGGGCCGGGCCTGGCGCGGAGGCTGAAGCTGAGGAGGCGGCGGCGGCGGCGGCGGCGGCTCAACGCGGGAACAAGGCCTCGCTCCACACGGCCGCGGAGCACTCTGGGAAGCCAGCGGCTAGGAAGACGACGCGGGGGGAGAGGGCCGCCCCTCCCGTCGGCGGCGTGACGGACTGGGCCGCCGGGCCAATAGGCGGCGGCCGTCGCCCGCTGCGCGCCAATCGCGGGCTCTGGAGGCGAATGGCCAATCGGAGCGCCGCGGAAGGCAGTGGGCGGGCGGCAACGAGTGACTGATAGCGCCAGGAGGCAATGAGGTGAGGCGTGCCGACGCTGAGCGGGCAAATCCCGGCGATCCGAGTAGTTAGGAAGCCCAATGAAGGGTGAGTTCCCTATTCGCGGGGGCGGCTTCGGAATTAGATGGATGGCTCCGGGGAGTCACGTGGGCAGGAAGGAGGGGCTTGGGGAAAGACTCCTAGGACTGGCAGGCCAGGTGCTCGGCGTGATAGTCGTGCGGGCCAGCCAATGGACGCGCCCGGGAGGCGGTACTTGTCAAATTGGCCGTCCCTTGAATCCAGTCCCTGATGAGTTCTGGGCGACCAGATTGGATTTGGACCTGATGGCTTCTCTCGTTAACCAGAATCCTTTTCCAGCCCTGCCTGAATTCTAAGCCAATGGCTGAAGGTCAAGGGCGGGATGTAGGTGACTGACACCTCTCTGAACAAATGGCAACGAAGGGAATAAAACGGCCCGGTTTGGGAGGGAGCCAGTGGGAGCGCAGCTGCACTAGGGCGGAGCCGACCCCCAGAGCGCGAGAGGGGATTTGCGGAAACGGAGTGAATGGCAGCCGACGTGGGCGCAGGTGACCGGCTGCCGGAACTCGGCCCGGCGTTTGGATTGCCGCCCCTGGGCCTTGGTGGGCAGGCCCGGCACGTGGCCGGCTTGAAGCCCTTAGATGGGGTGCTTCCCGGGGCGAGGTGGCCGGGGAGCTGGGAATCCCAGGGATCCCCTGCACGCCCTTCTCCCTCGACCCAGGGATCTGGAGTCTCCACTCTCTTCCAGGATTCGCGGGACCAGCTCCTCTCTTCCCCAAGGACTGAGGGTTCCAGCCCCACATTCCAGCCTCCCTACCCCCCCTTTCCTTCCCACAAGGGATCCGAGCCGTTTGCGCCCATGCTAGACCCAAGGACCCCAGTTTCTATTTTAGATCCAGGTATCCCAGACACGTCCAGCAGAAACTACCTCTTTATTCCCGGTTGTCTGCACGCACACCATCTCTCTCTGGAGCCAGGACAAGTCCTCACAAGCCAGACGCGTCCAAACTCAAGCCTCGGGCTGTACCCGGGGTTGGGGGCGCCCCAGGAATCTTCTGACCTAAGCCCCCAGCCGGCATTTGCAACCAAACACCGTCCCAGGGCCAGAACCTGGAGGGCTCAGGGGACCCAGGGACTGGGGGCTTCACGGCCCATCCCTGCCCGGGTCGCAGAATCCAGCTTCTGGCCTAGACGCTCAGAGTTTTCTTCATGGCCTCGTACACCACGTAGCTGATGCCTCCAGCTGGCAGTACCTTCAGTAGCGTGGGGGTCATGCCTCTGTACAGCCCCGGCCAGCCCTGCTGAGCCAGGATCCTCTGAAAGACTCCTCGCATGGTGGGGTTCGAGCCCTCCACGGTGTCTGTGGACACAGAGGCGAGCTCAGAGCAGGGGCTGATTTGAGGGGGTATTTGTCTTTGGGGTCAGTGTGGGGGGTCTGGGTCGTATTATGGGAGAGCCTCCGAGGCACCGGGATATAGTTGTTTTAGTGATTTTTTTTCTTTATGTGTGTGTGTGCTGCGGTGGAGGGGTGCTAGAGATTGAACCTGGAGGCTTTCTACCTCTGAGCTACACCCTCATCCCTTTTTTGGGGGCAGGGGTGCTGGAGATTGAACCCAGGGGCAATCTGTCTCTGAGCTACAACTTAAACCCAGGAGCATTCTACCTTTGATCTACTTCCAGCCCTTTTATTTTTTCATTTTGAAATAGATAAGTTGTTGAAGGACTCACTAATTTGCTGACGCTGGCTTTGAGCCTGTGATCCTCCTGTTTCAGCCTCCCAAGGGCTTGAACCACCATACCTCTTTACTAGTGTGTGTGTGTGAGTGTGTTATTGGGGATTGTACTAGAGACATTCTACATCTGAGCTACATTCTCAGCCCTATTTTTATTCTCTCTCTCTCTCTCTCTCTCTCTTTTTTTTTTTTTTGTGGTACTGAGGGTGAACCCAGGGGCTTTCTACCTCCAGGCTATAGTATACTCCCAGACCTATTTTTTTTTATACTTTATTTGGAAACAGGGTCTCACTAAATTGCTGAGAGCCTCACTAAGTAGCTGAGGCTGGCTTCGAACCTGCGCGATCCTCCTGTCTCAGCCTCCCAAGCGCTGGGATTACAAATGTGCACCGCCAGGCCCGGCTTTTATTCCTCTGTGTGTGTGTGTGTGTGTGTGTGTGTGTGTGTGTGTGTGTGTTACTGGGGATGGAACCCAGGGACATCTACCTCCAAGCTACATCCCCAGCCCTATTTTTTATTCTTTATTTTGAAACAGGATCTTAATTGCAAAGGGCCTCGCTAAGTAGCTGAGGCTGGCAGTGAACCGCGGTCTCCGTCTCAGCCTCCTGAGTACTGGGATTCCAAGCCTGCACCGCCATGCCCGGCTTCGTGGTTTTTTTGAAGTGTTCATTTGAGGGCTGGGATTGGGTTGGGGTGGGTAGTATACTAAGGCTTGGTGGGCTCAGGGGTCAGTGGAAATGGACAGGATCGGTTTGGAGGATGAAAACGTCCAAGAGCCAGGGTCCGACCAGGAGGGAGCGTTTTTGGCGGCCGCTGGGCCCTGCTGACCTTGTGCCTGCATCCGGGTGCGCACCAGCGTTAGCGGGTAACTGGCCATTTGGCCACAGGTTGTGGACAGCGTCACTGACGACAGACTGACCAAGCCGCTGGGGTCCTTCATGTCCCTGCCTGACTTGAGCCAGAAGCACCGGAGCATCTGTGAATGGAGACAGCGAGGGCACCAGGCCTGAGAACCGAGACCCGGGCCCGCGGGCGTCCCGGGCGGGCTGGCCAAAGCGTGCACGCGGCGGACTAGTATTCAGCCCCGAACTGGAGGACCGTATGCTAAATCAGCCAGGTCCGGAGGCTGAGACTGGAGGATCACGGGTCGCGGCCAGCCTCAACTACTTCTTAGGCCCTCTGCAACTCAGTGAGACCGTTTCAAAATAAAGAATAAAAATCCGGGCTGGGGGTGTAGCTGGGAGGTACAGTGCCCCTGGGTTCCATCCTTAGTACCGCAAAGGAAAAAAGAAAGATCTCATAGCAGTAGAGAGTAGCGTAGTGGTTACAGAGACTGGGGCAGGTGAGGGAGCAGAGAATGGACTGGGGATGGGTAGTGGGTACTGGGTACTGCTGGATCGGGGGTCCTCTGATGGCAGAGGGGACAGCCATGGCTGGCCGGGATGAGCTGTCCCTTTAAAAGAGCTTAAACAAGCAGCCGGGCGTGGTGGCGCTTGGGAGGCAGAGACAGGAGGATGGCGCAGGTTCGAAGCCAGCCGCGCGCGCTGGCTTAGGAGACCCTGTTTCCAAATAAAAATGTAAAAATAGGTCTGGGAGTGTAGCCCGGAGGTAGAAGGGCTTCCAGGAACCCCAGTACCACCAAAAAAAAAAATAAAAATAATAGCTTTAACAAGCCGGGCGTGGTGGCGCACACTCGGGAGGCTGAGACAGGAGGATCACGGTTCACAGCCAGCCTCAGCTACTACTTAGTGAGGCCCTTTGAAACTCAGTGAGACCCTGTTTAAAAATAAAGAATAAGCCGGGCGTGGTGGCACACGCTTGTAAAGAATAAGCTGGGCGTGGTGGTGCACGCTTATAATCCCCGAGCTTGGGAGGCTGAGACAGGAGGATCGCACAGATTTGAAGCCAGCCTCAGCTACCGAGTGAGGCTCTCGGCAGCTTAGTGAGACCCTGTTTCCAAATAAAATATAAAATAGGTCTGGGAGTGTAGCTCGGAGGTAGAAAGCCTCTGGGTTCCACCCCCAATACCACCAAAAAAAGAAATAAAATAAAAGAATAAAAAATAGAATAGCTAATACAGCCGATACTGATTGTTTCTAGCAAACAGTGACAGACCAACCCTCCTTCCATTTTCACCCTTGTATACACAGAGGGAGGGTCACGCCCTAGCCGGGCGTGGTGGGGCAGCCTGTGATCCCAGCACTCGAGGCTGAGCCTGGATCTGGATCCCAGGTTCAAGGACGGCTTCAGAAAATAGACTCATCAACCTGGTGAACCACTGTTTCAAAATGAAGATAAAATAGGACTGGGGTTGCACCTCAGAGGTGGATCCCCTGGGTTCCGTCCCTAGCACCATATAAATAATTAATTTCTATCTTTTTAATTGCAGTACTGGGGATGGAACCCAGGGGCCTTCTACCTCTGGGCTACACTCCCAGACCCCAGCCCTGTTTTATTTTTTTATTTTGAAACAGGGTCTCACTGAGTTGCAAAGGGCCTCACTAAGCTGAGGCTGGCCCAGAACCTGAATCCTCGTCTCAGCCTCCCAAGTGCCGGGATTACAAGTGTGCGCCACCACGCCCGGCCCGCCCTTGGCCCACCCTCCCTCCCTCCCTTTTCCTTTCTTTCTTTCTTTCTTTCTTTCTTTCTTTCTTTCTTTCTTTGGTCGTCCTGGGGATGGAACCCACGGGCCTTCTACCTCTGGGCTACACTCCCAGACCTATTTTATATTTTATTTGGAAACAGGGTTTCTTAAGCCAGAGAGGCTGGCTTCGAACCTGCGTGATCCTCCTGTCTCAGCCTCCCAAACGCGGGGAGGACAAGCGTGCGCCACCACCCCGGCCTTTTTTTTTTGTTTCTTATTCATTTTGTGGTGCTGGATAATGAACCCAGGGTAATTCTACCTCTGAGCTACACCCCCGCGGGGCATAGGGCTAGGAGGCCGGGCGTGGTGGTCCACGCTTGTAATCCCAGCATTTGGGAGGCTGAGACGAGGATTCAGGTTCAGGGCCAGCCTCAGCTACTTAGGCCCTCTGCAACTCAGCGAGACCTGTTCGAAAATAAAGAATAGGAAATAGGGCTGGGGGTGGATCTTGGAGGTAGGAAGCCCCTGGGTTCCATCCACAGTACTGCCCCCCAAAATAATAATTAACAGAGTGCGGAAGGTCTTGGCCGGCCCGCGGGAGCCCCACCTCGTAGACGGCCAGGTCGGTGCAGGCGTAGGGCACGATACCCAGCATGTTGGGTAGGTAGCCGCGGTAGAGCGCCCGGGTGCCCTCCCGTGCCAAGATCTGCCGCGCGCAGTCCAGCAGCCCCTGGTACTGGCCTGTGCGGCGCAGGGTCAGCCTCGTCTTCAGCACCTAGCGCGGGGGAGCAAGAGAGCTCGTCTGATTTCATCCTCTCCGGGTGGCCACGCAAGGACAGGGACACCCAGGATTGCAAAGAGCCGGGTCAAACCCCGGTTCCTTCTGCTCCGCCCAGAGGCTGGTGGCGCCGGCCCGCCATCTCAGTGCTTGGGAAGCTGAGACAGGAGGATCGCAGAGTCGAGGCCAGCCTCAGCAGCTTAGCTAGGAAGACTCTGTGTCAAAGTAAAAAGGGCTGGGGTACAGCTCAGAGCTAGAAGGTGCCTGGGTTCGCTCCCCAGAGCCATGTGCTTGGAAAGGAAGGAAGGGGATGGGGGGCCGGGAGCCCGCCTGCGCCTGCACATTGGCCAGCTCGCGGAGGCCTCTGTGGTGCCCGGGATGAGCCCAGGGGCATCTACCGCAAGCCACACCCCTGCGTGATTTTGTTATTTATTTGAAACAGGGTCTCACTGAGTTGAGGCTGTCCTTAAACCGCGATCCTCCTGTCTTAGCCTCCCAAATGGTGCGATTACAAGCGTGCGCCCCACGCCTGGCTCCTATTTTATTCTTTTATTTTGAGACAGGGTTTCACTAAATTTCAGAGGGCCTAAGTTGCTAGGTCTGGCCTTGAACTTGCGATCCTCCTGTCTCAGCCTCCCAAATCCTGGGATTACAAGCATGTGTCACCCTGCCCAGCTCTTAATTTATGTTTGTTTGTTTGTTTGTTTTGTGGTACTAGGGATGGAAACCAGGGGCATTCTACCTCCGAACAACACGCTCTACCTTTGGGCTACACTCCCAGAAACCTATTTTTTTATATTTTTATTTGGAAACAGGGTCTCTTAAGCCAGCGAAGCCGGCTTTGAACCTGCGCGATCCTCCTGTCTCCGCCTCCCAAGCGCGGGGATTACAAGCGTGCGCCACTGCGCCCGGCCTATTCTTTTTTTTTTTTTTTTAATGCGGATCTGGGGATGGAACCCAGGGGCGTTCTACCTCCAAGCTACACCCCCAGCCCCATTTTTAATTCTTTATTTTGAAACAGGGTCTCACTAAGTTGCAGAGGGCCTCACTAAGTAGCTGAGGCTGTCCGTGAACCATGATCCTCCTGTCTCAGCCTCCCGAATGCAGGGATTACAAGAGTGCGCCACCACGCCCAGCTTTCTTTACTTTAAAACAGAGTCTCACTGACTTGCAGAGGGCCTCACTAAGTAGCTGGCCTCGAATTGCCATCCTCCTGTCTCAGCCTCCCAAATGCCGAGAGGACAAGCGTGCGCCACCATGCCCGGCTCTTACTTTATTTGGAAACATGGTCTCGCTAGGCTGATGAGGCTGTTCTTGAAACTGCCACCCTCCTGCCTCAGCCTCCCCTTGCTGGGATGACAAGCGGGGCCCCTGCCCCTGGCCGAGGGCGAGCTTTGCCCCCGCAGGCGGTGTGTGCCCGTCCTCTGTGGGGTGACCTCTGTGGGGTGACGTCCTCTTACCTCCATGGGGTTGATGAGTGTCTGGGAGATGGCCACGGCCAGGGAGCCCCCGAGGAGCCGTTCCTGGAAGGGCGGGGAGCCGTGCACTCCACAGAAGGAATTCTTGCACTGGGACGGAGAGAGGCAGGCCGCTGAGTGCTGAGCGAGAAGCCGGCCCCTGCTGCCTGGAACCCGGCGGGCAGGGGCGTCTTGGATGCAGACCTGGGGTTTCTGGGGGCACGGGAGGGTTTGGACTTGATCTAGGGTGGGCGGGAGGTCGCCCACCTGCTCGAAGACGGAGAACTTGATGGCGTACTCAGGCGCGATCTTGAGGACGTTGATGCCGTTCCCCCGCCACAGCGAGCGGACGCCCCCCTCCTGCACCATGCTCCGCAGGCCCCCCAGCAGGTTCATGAAGTTGGTCTTGGAGGAGTAGACCTGGGGACGAGGACGGGAGGAGCCCCGGCTCCACCTCGCCACCCCACCCCCCACCCCCCCCCCCCACCCCCGCCAGAGCCCGCGCCGCCGCCCGGCCCAGCCCGCTGCACACACCTGCATGTACACCTTGGCGCGGTCCAGCGGGGCCGTGCCTGTGCGGGACACGGCCCCCGCCATGGCCCCCGACAGCAGGAACTTCCACAGGGCTCCCTGGTTGTCCATTTCCAAGACCTCCATGGGGACCATCAGCACGTCTCCCGTGTCCAGCACCTGTGGAGCACCCAGCCTGCCGTCCTCAGCCGCACCCCGCTGCTGAGGGCTCACCCCAGGGCGCTCCACCCCCAGCCCTACTTTTTATCCTTTGCATGAAAACAGGGTCTCACTGAGTGGCAGAGGCCTCCTAAGTAGCTGAGGCTGGCCGCGCACCGCAATCCTCCCATCTCAGCCTCCCCAACGCTGGGATTCCAAGTGTGCGCCCCACGCCCGGCTCCCAGCCCTATTTTATTTATCTGTTTTGCGTGGTGTGTGTGGTCCTGGGGGTGGAACTCAGGGCTTCCTACCGCTGGCCCTAACCCTAACCCCAGCCCTCTGTAATTTTGTACTTGGAAACGGTCTCGCTGAGCTGCTGAGGCTGGCCTGGAACCTGCGAGCCTCCTAATCCTGGGGTGACAGGCGTGTAGGGCCACGCGTGGCTCCCAGATACCCCTCCGGAAAGCCCTCCTGGGGACGGACCCCCATCCCAACGTGGATCTCCCCAGGTGTCTTGGAGGGCATGGCAGTGTAGCTGCCGCCCCTCGGTCCAGGCTGGACGCCGGCTTCCCAACTCACCTGTTGCGCTGGGAGGTGTTCCAGGCCGTTTTCGAGCAAATGGCCAAACACGTAGCCACACACGTGCGTACAGCCGGGGTTCCAGGAGGGGGCCGGGGTCCTGGCACTCGTAAGCAGGGGCGGGCCCCCAGAGCACAACTTGTGGGGTTCCTCAGGGCAAGTTCCCATGGCGCCGGTTGGCTGCCGAGGCTCTCGTCCCTGGGGATCCGGTCCCCTGGGAGTGACTCTGGGAGCGCCTGGGAAATTTGGGTCCCCAGGGAGGATGAGGTCACAGAGGCCCTTGTGACCTCACGGGCCGGGGAGGCAGGACGGCTGTCCAGTCCCCAGTGCCGACATTCTGGTCCCCAGAGCTGAGCCTCTTTGCTGTGTCGGGCGGGACCTGGTCCTGCCCAAACTCTTAGGTGGGAGCCCTGGCTGGCAGCGGATGGGCGTGGAGGTGGCCCCAAGATGGTGGGCGGGGCACGCTGCCTCATCCCGGGCGCCAGCCCCCAGGAAGCCAAGGGATGGAGGTCACAAAGGCCACTCTGTGCCCGGGGTCCTGCCATAGCAGCCCCGTCGACAGGCGGACTTCTGCCTGGCAGTGTGGGGTGGTTCACTGTGCAGGGGTCGGGGGTGGGAAGGCCGGTCTGGACCAGCCGGGTGGGCAGGCGTCATCTCCTGGAACCTCTTTCCTGTTTCTTCCTTTTGCGTTATTTATTTATTTATTTATTTATTTATTTATTTAGTGTGTGGTACTGGGGGTGGAACCCAGGGGCTAAACTCCCAGAATTATTTTATACTTTATTTGGAAACAGGGTCTCACTGAGTTGCAGAGAGCCTCACTCAGTAGCTGAGGCTGGCCTCGAACCTGCGCATGGTACTGGAACCCAGGGGCATTCTACCTCTGAGCTACACCCCCAGCACTTTTTTTTTTTTTTTTTGGCGGTCTCGGAGGGGCATCCCACCTCCGAGCTACACCCCCATCCCTATTTTTTATTCTTTATTTTGAAGCAGGGCGTCAGTAAGTAGCTGAGGCTGGCCTTGAACCTGCGACCCTCCTGTCTCAGCCTCCCGAGTGCTGGGATGGCAGCCGTGTGCCACCACGTTTTGCTTTGGTACAGGGGTTTGAACCCAGAGGCATTCTACCTCCAAGCTAGGTTCCCAGACCTTTTTATTTTTATTTACTTATTTTTGGGGGGGTCTGGGGATGGGACCCAGGGGCATCTGACCTCCAAGCTATACACCCCCTGCCCTATTTTTTATTCTTTGTTTGGAAACAGGGCCTCGGAGCTGCCGCTCAGGCAGAATGCTCCCGAGTTCAGCCCCCATGACCCCCGGAGGAGTTTCCTGACGTGGAGGGTGAGCAGAGGCGGCCCTGGCGGCAGCGGCCGCGGACTTTGAGATGGGGAGCGGCGGAGCCGGTGAGGGAGGCCCCGCCGCCTGCAGGGGGCGCCCGCGCCGCCCACCCTGGCTCACCCCGCAGGCGGGCCGCGACTCTGTCCCCACCCGGCCCTGGGGGTTGAGCCCAGGGCATTCGCTCTGGAGTCACGCCCAGTCCTGTTTAATTCTTTATTTTGAGACAAGGTCTAAGTTGTGGAGGGCCTGGCTAACTTGCTGAGGCTGGCCTCCTGCCCCAGCCTCCAGGTCCTGCGATGGGGACGGCCTGGTTCGTGTGTGTGTGTGTGTGTGTGTGTGTGTGTGTGTGTGTGTGTGAGTGACGGGGACACCGGCCCTTGGCCCTTCCCTGGGGGGCGGCTGTGGTTCCCCAATGCACCCACCTCCTGTCAGGGGAAATAAAGCAGCCCACAGTCAAAGAGCTTAGAAAATGTATTGTTCTTTTCCTCTGAAACACACACACAGGCGGGGAGGTGGCATGACGTAGGGAGGGAGGGGTCCTCCGGCCCCTGAATGGCCCCCCAGGACCCGGGGAGCAGTGGAGCGGGGGTCCCCGATACCCCAGCTCAGAATCCAGCGGTGAAGTGGAGGGGTGCAGCGGGCGCGGGGTGCTGGGAGGGGTCCCCCTCTGGTAGAAAGGCAGACCCGGGGGCCAGGGCTTGGCTCATTTGTTTCTGCAGAATCGATGCTGGAGTCTGGGGGGCCCGGCAGGGCTGGCAGTGCTGGGGAGACCCTCTCGCTGTGTCCCTGGCCGGGGACAGTCAGAGGGCCACCTCTTTGTGAGCCCCCAGGACGTGAATCTGGACCGGCCCTGGGGTCATTAGTGGACGAGGTGGGCAGGGACAGAGGAGGACGGCAGGGTGGGGTGGGGACCCCCCAGGTCCGGGAGGGGTGGCCATGCCGGGGAGGTGAGGGGGATCCAGCGTCCATGCGGGTGTGGGGACACATCCCTCCCCAGCTGCCGGAGGCGAGCCCGTGAGCTGGGACTCAGGGCCAGGAGGCGGCCTCCCCGGCTGCCCGGAGGGGGGCTCCTGCGTGGGAGCGGGCTGGGGGTGTGTCCAGGATGGGGTGGCACCCGCTGGGGTCTAGACGGGTGGGAGCATCGGGGACGCGCCTTCTCCGAGGAAGGTTCAGTGTCCAGTGAGGCCAGGGGAGGGGGCTCTGGAGTCTGGGACCCAGTGGCTGCATCTGCCGTTGTGCAGCTGGCCCCTTGGGAGCCAGGATCCCTGGGTTAGCGGCAGGGGTGGAGAATGTGGTGTTGAACTGTAGGGATCCGGCAGTCAGAGTGGAGGGATCTGAGACCCGGGGTCAAGAAAGGAACTCGGATCCAGAGGTGAGGGCAGGGGATCCGGGATCCAGTGGGGGCCCAGGATCTAGGATTGTAGTGTCGGGACCCGAAGGCTGAGGTTTCTCGACATCCAGAACCCTGTGGCCAAGCTCGGAGACACAGGGTTCGGGGTGGGTGCTCCGCGGTCGGCAGGGGGGTGAGACCTAGGATCCAGTGCCGCGGGGGGGACACGGGACGTGGACTCCCGGGTGCCCGGACCCAGTGATTAAGACGTGTAGGTGCAGGGCCCAGCTGGCAGGGAATGTATGGCCCGCTCTTGGGAGGCAGGAATGCAGGACTGGGGGAGGATTAGGGGCAGGTGGGGGACACTCCTGGATCTTGAGGTTCCAATGTAGCCCAAGTGTGTGATCCAGTGGTTGCGGTCCCGGTATGGGATCGAGCCTTGGGTACTGGGATCTCGTGGTCAGCTGTGGGATCCTGGGGTACAGGGCTGAGGATCCAGGATTTGGGTCTAGGGTCCCGTGGTGTGGGGGAGGGGCCTGGGATCCAGTGTTGGGGCCGGCAGAGGGGGCTGGGCCCCGGGTCCCTCACCTGGACGTGACCCCCAGGGCCTGTTTCATCTTCTCGTAGACCACATAGGAGATGCTCACGGCTGGAATGACCTTCATGAAGTTGGGGGCTATGCCCCGGTAGAGGCCCCTCACGCCCTCCTGGGACAGGATGTGCCGGAGCAGCCCCATCATGGAGAGCTGCGGGGCACCCTCGATGGAGGCTGGGGGGGGACGGGGAGGTCAGGCCCCGGCGCCCCTTCTCTTCTTACCCCTCCGGGGCCAGGCCAGGCCTCCACTACGGTAACACCAACGGTTGCCAAGCATGAACCCAGGGCCTAACACAGGCCTGAACACACCCACCACTGTTCCCGACGCACAGCCAGAGACTCGGGGACCTGGGAACTGCGGCCAATCTTTTTTTTTTTTTTTTTTTTTTTTTTTGTGGTGCTGGGACTGAATCCAGGAACATACTACCTCTGAGCTATACCCCCAGCCCTATTTTATTTTTGGTACTGGGGATGGAACCCAGGGACATTCTACCTTCAAGATGCACCCCCAACCCTATTTTTGAAACAGGGTCGAAGTAGCTGAGGCTGTCCAAGAACCATGATTTTCCTGTCTCAGCCTCCCAAATTCTGGGATTACAATCGTGTACCACCACGCCCGGCTCCTATTTTATTTTATTTTTTTTGGGGGGTGGAGGTACTAGGGATGGAACCCAGGGGCCTTCTACCTCCGGGCTACACTCCCAGACCTATTTTATATTTTATTTGGAAACAGGGTCTCTTAAGCCAGCTGAGGCTGACACGACCCTCCTGTCTCAGCCTCCCAAGCGCAGGGATTACAAGCGTGCGCCACCATGCCCGGCTCCCAGCGCTATTTTTTTTTATCCTTTATTTTGAAACAGGGTCTCCTTAAGTTTCAGCGAGCCTCACTGTGTAGCTGAGGCTGGCCTCAAACCTGCGATCCCCCTGTCTCAGCCTCTCAAGTACTTATCTTTTATTTTTGAAACAGGATCTCACTAAGTTGCTGAGGCTGGCATTGAACCTGTGATCGTTCTATCTCAGTCTCCCAAAAGCTGGTATTAGATCTGTGCCCCACTGTGCTCGGCCTGCTGCCAGTCTTGAAGGTCCAAATTTGGGGACAAACAGAAGCAAAATAGCTGGGCATGGTGGCACACACCTGTATTCCCAGTACTTGGAAGGCTGAGACAAGAGGATTGCAGTGGAGGCCAGGCTCAGCTACTTAGTGAGGCCCTATTTCAAAATAAAAATAAAATAGGGCTGGGGGTATAGCTCAGAGGTAGCACGCCCCTGGGTTCAATCCCCAGCACCATTAAAAAAAAAAAAAAATAGCGCCGGGCGTGGTGGCGCACGCTTGTCATCCCCGCGCTTGGGAGGCAGAGACAGGAGGACCGCGCAGGTTCGAAGCCAGCCGCGCGCACTGGCTTAGGACACCCTGTTTCCAAATAAAAATGTAAAAATAGGTCTGGGAGTGTAGCCCGGAGGTAGAAGGGCTTCCAGGAACCCCACCACCAAAAAAAAAAAAAAAAAAAATCAGAAATAAAGCTGGTGTGTATACAGGTGGTAGAAGAGGGTAGAAATGTCCTTTTCTTTACTTTTTTTTTGTGTGTGTGTGGTATTGGGGATGGAACCCAGGGACATTCGACCTCAGAGCTACAGCCCCTGCCCTATTTTTTATTCTTTATTTTGAAACCGGGTCTCACTGAGTTGCAAGAGGGCCTAACTAAGTAGCTGAGGCTGTCCGCGAACTGTGATCCTCTGGTCTCAGCCTCCCCAATGCTGGGATGACAAGTGTGGGTCACCACGCCCGGCCTTTTCTTTTTTAATTTTTCCCCCCCATACTGGGGATAAAACCTAGGGGCATTCTACCTCTGAACCACACCCCCCAGGCCTATTTTTTATTCTTTATTTTTATTTATTTATTTTTTGTGGTGCTGGGGATTGAACCCAAAGGCATTCTACCTCTGAACTACACCCCAAGCCCTATTTTTTATTCTTTATTTTAAAAGAAGGTCTCACTGATATGCAGAGGGCCTCATTAAGTAGCTGAGGCCCTTCACCAAGATCCTCTAGTCTCAGCCTCCCAAGTAGTTGGTGTGTGCCACCACGCCCAGTTTGGGAATGTCTTTTTTCTGGTAGTCAATCCCCTTTTTTTCTTTTTCTAGGTACTAGGGATTGAGCCCAGGAGCATTCTATCTCCAAGCTACACCCCAGCCCTATTTTTATTTTGAAACAGGGTCTCACAAAGTAGCCGAGGCTGGCTGCGAATCTTCCTGCCTCAGCCTCCCAAGCACTGGGATGCCAAGTGTGCGCCACCACGCGGGCTTAATTCCTTTTTCTCTTCCTAGATAACTCAGCCTCAATTCCCCAACTAGCTTTGTGGGGAGCCTTCCAAGGAACCTCAATCTAAAACAGGTCCCTCTTTTTCCTTCCCCCCTTTTTTGTGTGTTTTGATTCTTTTTTCGGTACTGGGGATTGAACCCAGGGGCATTCTACCTCTGAGCCCCCCAACCCTTTTTTATTTAATTTTATTTTAAAACAGCATCTCATTAAATGGCCGCGGCAGGTGCGGTCCTCTCCTCGGGTCAGCCTCTCAAGTGCTGGGGTTACAGGCCTGTGCCACCGCAGCCCGGCTGAGTCCTTAGTGCCCTTTATCCCACCCCTAAATCAATAGTTAATTGTGGAGTGATTTATTTAGAACCTTCCCTCCACTCTAGCCTGATCTCCAGGAAGGGGGCAGGGACCCTGTCTGCCATATTTACAATATTCTTTCCTCCACAAAATACAAGCACTCGCCTCTCCAAGGGAGTCCTCAAAGCAGATCAGGGGAGCAGGGGGGGGAAACCCAGAGAGGAAAAACTTCGGAGCCGGGGCCCCACCAGCCTGCATCTCCTTGGCCCTGTCCCCAGCCTAATCCCGGCTAGCAGCTCAAGTTTCCAGCCTGGAAAAGCAGCACACTTGCCAAAGCGGCCAGGCCTTGGCTGGGGTGGCCGGATCCTCCTGCATCTGAGACGGAGAGAGAGGAGGGGCCCAGGCAGCCACTCTCCCGGCTCCATCCATCCTCCCGCCCGGCTCACCTTGCGCCTGCATGCGGGTCCGGACCAGCGCCAGGGGGTAACTGGCTATCTGGCCGCAGGTGCTAGAGATGGTGCCGCAGGCCAGGAGCACGAGGATGCCGGGGTTGGCCGAGGCGTGGCTGTACTGCTGGAGCCACCGGTTCTTCAGGGTCTGCGGGGTCGAGAGAGGGGCAGGCTGGCAGTAGCTGTGTACCCGGTGGCAGCTGGCGCCAGCTGGGCACCGATACGGTCTGGGGTGCAGGGCCCCTCAGTTAACCCTCTGTGGCAGGGGGCAGTGGGCCCCAGCACTGTGCAGGGCCTGAGCTCTGGAAAGCCCGCCCTAGTTCTCTTCCCTGGCATGGGGTCGGGGCGCTTTGCGGATGGGGCTACGGGTGTGTGTGTGTGTGTGTGTGTGACTGGGGATCGAGCTCAGAAGCATTCTACCTCCAAGCTATACCCCATTTCTATTTCATTTTTATTTTGAAACAAGATCTCACGAGGCAGCTGAGAGCCTCACTAAGTTGCCAAGGCTGGCTTTGAACCTGTGATCCTCCTGCCTCAGCCTCCCAAGTACTGGGATGACAGCGTGTGTGAGTGTGTGTGTGTCCATGTGTGCGCGCCAGCACGCCTGGCTCTTTTTCTTTTTTGCGGGTCTGGGAATGGAACCCAGGGGCATAAGACCTCCGAGCTACACCCTCTGCCCTATTTTTATTCTTTATTTTGAAACAGGGTCTCACTAAGTTGTGGACGGCCTCACTAAGTAGCTGAGGCTGTCTGCGAACCTCGATCCTCCGGTCTCAGCCTCCCAATGCTGGGATGACAAGCGTGCGCCACCACGCCTGGCCTCACACCACCTCTAAATTAAGAATTTTGAGATGAGAAATTGTTGGGTCTGGTGACACCACAGAATTGTCATCCCAGTAGTCAGGAGGCTGAGACAGGAGGATTGCAAGTTTGGGGACAGCCTCAGGAAATTGTGAGACTCTCAATCAGCCTAGTGAGATCCTGTTTCAAAATAAAATAGGGGCCGGGCCTGGTGGCGCACGCTTGCCATCCCAGCATTCGGGAGACTGAGACAGGAGGATCGCGGTTCGCGGACAGCCTCAGCTACTTAGTGAGGCCCTTGGCAACTCAGTGAGACCCGGTTTCAAAATAAAGAATAAAAAATAGGGCAGGGGGTATAGCTCGGAGGTAGAATGCCCCTGGGTTCCATCCCCAGTACTGAAAATAAATAAATAAATAAATAAATAAATAAATAAATAGAATAAAAACAGCGGCGGGCTCCGGGAGCCAGGCTCTGGATCACTGAGGCCTGGACCTCTGGCCTCTAATTCTGTCCTTCTGGCGACTGGGCGGCGGCAGCTTTAGGAAACGCCACAGGCTCCTCGCTCTACCGCTCGCTAGGCTCTCTGACTCACGTAAAGCAGCTGACCGCATATCCAGACAGGAGTGGGCTTCTGGAAGAGCTCAAAGAAAATCACTATCTGTGTGGTCCTGGCGCTTTTCCTGTTTATACATATATGCTACTGGAGATGGGACCCAGAAGCATTCTACCTCTGAGCTACACCCCCAGATCTTTATTTTTTTTTTTATTTATTCTCTTTTGTGGTACTGGGGATGGATCCAGGGGCATTTGACCTCTGCTCTACACTCCCAGACCTATTTATTTATTTATTTATTTATTTGTGGTACTGGAAGTGGAACCCAGAGGCTTTCTACATCCGGGCTATACTCCCAGACCTTTTATATTTTATTTGGAAACAGGGTCTCACTAAGTTGCTGAGAGCCTCACTTAGTAGCTGAGGCTGGCTTCGAACCTGCGCGATCCTCCTGTCTCAGCCTCCCAAGCGCGGGGATTACAAGCGTGCGCCACCACGCCCGGGCTGAGGCTGGCTTTGAATCTGTGCAATCCTCCTGTCTCAGCCTCCCAAGTAAGGGGATTACAAGCGTGCACCACCACGCCCAGCTCTATTTTATATTTTATTTGGAAATGGTCTCACTAAGTTGCTGAGGCTGGCTTTTTTTTTTTTTTTTGGTGGTATTGGGGATGTAACCCAGGCACATTCTACCTCCAAGCTACACCCTCAGCCTGATTTTTATTCTTTATTCTGAAACAGGGTCTCACTGAGTTGCTAAGGGCCTCACTAAGTAGCTGAGGCTGTCCGTGAACCACGATCCTCCTGTCTCAGCCTCCCAGATGCTGGGATGACAAGTGTGCGCCACCACTCCAGGCCTCTCAGCCCTTAAAACAAAAATTTTTTTTTTGGCAGTACAGAGGCTAGAACCCAGGGGCAGTCTACCTCTGGGACACACCCCCAGCCCCCTTTTTTATCCTGTAAAGGGCCTCACTAAGTAGCCAAGGCTGGCCAGGAACCTGCACTTCTCGTCTCAGGCTCCCCAGTACTGGGATTGTAGGCGTGGGCCACGGGACACTTTCTGACCTCAGGCCGTCTCTGACCTTTGTACCTGCCCCCCCTCCTGATAAAGTGCTGGACTCTGTGATCCCAGTGGCCTGCCCTGCGTCACCTCAGATGACAGACAGCCTTTCATTTTCTGAGAATTTATCAGGAACCAAAACCATCTTATTTGCTGGGGGATGACTTCCTTGTCCGGAAGCAGCCCTGCTGGAGGGCAGGGCTGTCCTGGCCTCATTCCTGGTCACAGCTGCAGTGGCTCTGAGGTGAAGGAGACTCAGGAGTGGGGTGGCCTCTGTAAGAGGTCAAGGTGCTAGGCCCCCAGGGGGGAGAGGGGGAGAACAGAGAATCTGAGCCCAGGAAGAGCTCCTTAATTGGTAGGAGCCAAAGTAAAATAAAGACACAGGCTGCTGTGGTCAAAAAGATTAAGGGCCGGGCTGGGCCGGGCGTGGTGGCCCACACTGGATTTGCTGATAAATCAGCTTTAGGGAGGCTGGGAGGATCCCGGTTTAAGGACAGCCTCAGCTACTCCGGCACTTTGCAAACCCTGTTTCCAAATAAAGAATAAAAAATAGGGCTGGGGGTGTAGCTCAGAGGTCGAATGCCCCTGGGTTCCATCCCCAGTACAACAACAACATAAAGATTAAGTATTGGCTGGGTGTGGCGCCTGCCTGTCATCCTAGGACTTGGGAGGCGGAGAAAGCGTATAACAGGATGGAGGCCTGCCCTGCTGCTCAGCCAGGCCCTCCACAACTGGGTGTGAGACAGTTACCAAAGGTTTTTTTCTTTCTTTCTTTTTTTTTTTGAAGTACTGGGGATGGAACCGAGGGGCATTATGTCTCCGAGCTACACCCCCAACCCTATTTATTAGTTTGTTTATTTGTTTATTTATTTATTTATTTATTTAGCAGGTCTGGGGATGGAACCCAGGGGCATTTGACCTCCGAGCTACACCCCCTGCCCTATTTTTTTATTCTTTATTTTGAAACAGGGTCTCACTGAGTTGCAGAGGGCCTCGCTAAGTAGTAGCTGAGGCTGTCCGCAAACCGTGATCCTCTGGTCTCAGCCTCCCGAATGCTGATATTACAAGCATGCGCCACCATGCCCGGCTAGTCTTTTTATTTTTTTTAATTTTTAAATTTTTATTTTTTCAGTACTGGGAATGGAACCTAGGGGCATTCTTCTTCCGAGCTCTACCCTCACCCCTATTTTTAATTTTTATCTTTTTTTTTTTTTTTTTGCAGTACTGGGGATGGAACCCAGGGGCCTTCTACCTCCGAGCAACACCCCCAGCCCTATTTTTTATTCTTTATTTTTGAAACAGGGTCTTGCTGAATTGCCAAGGGCCTCACTAAGTAGCTGAGGCTTTCCATGAACCGTGATCCTCCCGTCTCAGCCTGCCAAGTACTGGGATTACAAGATTAGCGCGGGGATTGCAAGTGTGCGCCACCACGCCGGGCTTTGTGTGTGTGTGTGTGTGTGTGTGTGTGTGTGTGTGTGATGCTGGGAATGGAACTCAGGAGCATTCTACCTCCAAGCTACACCCCCACCCTATTCTTTAATTTTTTTATTTAGGCCTAAATTGCCGAAGCTGGCCTCAAACCTGTAATCCTAGGTGGGGGCTCTGCAGAACTTCAAGCCACACGCTGCTTCTCAACCGGGGTTGCCTGCCCTAGATCCGGGTCACCTAATCTGCCCCAGGGAAGGAGGGTTGTCCCAGGGCGAAGACTAGGGGGGGCTGCCACCGACCTCGTAGACGGCCAGGTCGATGCCCGCGTACGGGATGATACCCAGCACGTTGGGCAGGTAGCCGCGGTAGAAGGCCCGGGGCCCTTCCTGCTCCAGGATCCGCCGTGCGCAGTCCAGCAGCCCCCGGTACTGGCCTGTCCGGCGCAGGGTGAGCCGCGTCTTCAATACCTGGGAAAGACTCGGTTATCCCCGGAGAATCTGCCCCCCATATGAGCCCCACTAAACCCAGAAGCGAATACACCCAGAGACAGCCACTCCTACAAGCAGACCCTCTGAGAGCAACTGGATGACATTATTATGACTATTATTATTATTATTTTGGTACTGCAGTTTTCCCCCTCCCCCTGGTACTAGGAATGGCGCCCGGGGCATTCTACCTCTGAGCTGCCCTTTTTATATTCATTTTGAAACAGGGTCTGCTAGGTTGACCAGAGTCTCGCTGCTTGCTGAGGCTGTCCTCAGACCTGCGATCCTCCTGTCTCAGCCTCCCGAGTACTGGGATGACAAGCATGCGCCACCACGCTCGGCTCAAAGCTACCCCGTTCATGCGTAGCATGCAATCAGGCATGTGAAGGAAGTCCTGAGGGGGCCCCCCGCCCCGGGCCGTCCACCCCCGCCTCTCACCTCCATGGGGTAAATGATGGTCTGGGCCGTGACACCGGCCAGGGAACCCGCCACAAAGCGCTCTTGGACGCGGAGCGTCTCCTGCTGCCCCCGGATGGCGCGCTTGATCTGGGGTGGGGTGCAGACGGTCGGGGCCAGCCTTCTGTGCACCCCGCTGCCCTGCCACGTGGAGCTGGCGCCCACTTCTGGGCCACCTACCCCTGGGCCGCCTGCCCCGCCTCACCTGCTCGTAGGCCATGAACTTGATGGCCGACTCGGGAGCGATCTTGAGGACGTTGATGCCGTTGCCCCGCCACAGCGAGAGGACGCCCCCCTCCTGGATCATGCTCCGAAGCCCGCCCAGGATGTTCAGCCGGTTGGCGTTGGAGGCGTGGACCTGGGTGGGAGACGGCAGAGGGCAGCCCTGCAGCCCTGCCTGCGGCTCCTGCGGCTCCCAGCGGCGGGGGGCAGGCACCCCGGGGCCCTCACCTGCATGAAGACCTTGAGGCGGTCCAGAGGGGCCGTGCCTGTCCGCGACACCGCGCCGGCCACCGCGCCGGCCACCAGCTGCTTCCACCACATGCCAGTCAGCTTCTCCTGCTGCGAGAACTCATCGGGCACCGTCAGGCACTCGCCGATGTCCAGGACCTGAGGGCGGGGCCGCAGGCGTCAGGCCCCAGTGCAGGTGGGCGGTGCTCCGTGGGGCTCCTCCGTGGGCCCCTAGCAGCCAGAGCCCACCAACGGATCTCGATTGCGAGCCCTCTGGTATCGCACCTGATACCACCAAAACACCCAACCCAGGGTCCTCCCTCTAAGACTTTTTTTTTGGGTGGTGGTATTGGGATTTGAACCCAGGGGCATTCTACCTCTGAGCTATGTTGCTTACTCTTTTTCTTTTTGTGGTACTGGGGGTAGAACCCAGGGGCACTCTACCTCTGAGTTGCACCCCCCCAGCTGTATTTTTTATTCTTTATTTTGAAACAGGGTCTCACTGACTGGCAGAAGGTCTTGCTAAGTAGCCGAGGATATCCTCAAACCTGCGAGCCTCCTGTCTCAGCCTCCCAAGTACTGGGATGGCAGGCGTGCGTGCGTGTACCACCACACCCGGCTTTCATTTATTTTGAAACAAGTTCTTGCTAAGTTGCTGAGGCTGGCCTCAAATCTACTACGATCCTCCTGTTTCAGCCTCTCAAACACTGGGATGACAGGCGTGCGCTTCGACATCCAGCCCAGCTCACTTGCTAAACATTCTGTTCAGGAGAACCCTTCCTCAAGGCAGAGGGAGTGCGGTGGTGGAGGGTGGGAAGCCTGGAGCCCCATCTGGTATGATCTTTCTTCCCGGCACCGGTCCCCATGAGCTGCCCCCAGAGATGCCCTGAGTAAGTCTGAAAGGATCTAACCAGAGGGCAGAGACGTCCTCAGACTCCTGAGCCCCAAACGCAGGAAGAGAGGGACCCCTAGAGCTTCAGCGCTCGGTGGCTGTTTCTTCTCCTTCTGGGGAGTCCCGGCCCCACCTTCATCCCCATAGGGGCCGGCGCAAAGCCCCCACAGGGAGGAAGAAGCGGCGCCTCACCGTGGAATGCTTCCAGAAGTAGACGATGTCCTCCACGTTCTCCAGCGAGTGCAGCAGGAAGTGGTCACGCCATTCCTGCCAGTCGATGGTCATGGTGCCGTCGCGGTCCATGCTGGGGGGCGGGAGGGGGTCAGTGCTGGGGCTGGCGGAGGGGCTGCGGGGTTTTGCGGGTGCAGAACCCATCCCGTCTCTGGTACTGTCCTAACACGCTCCCCGCCTTGGCCTGGGTTGGTCCTTCCTACCAGCCCTCCGGGGGAGTGGTACGCACGCCCTCATCTCACGGAGGCTCGGGGAGGTCAAGCAGCTGGCCCAAGGTCCGTCTGACTCTCCAGCCCAGCTCCGCAGCTCTACTCTCCCTGGAACTGGGGTTCGGAAGAGGCCGGCGCCCATCGTGACTCATGACTCCAAAACCTTACCTGTGTAGGATTTTCTCTGCCTGCTCCAGCGAGATAGAGATGCCCAGAGCGCGGAAACTCTGCTGGATTTCGGAGGCATCGATGTGCCCTGGAGAGAGGACGGGGCGGGGAGCTCTTGAGACAGGTGGAATTGGGGCGTCCTCTGTCCCATAAATGAATGAGAGCGTGAATCCAGGGGGCAATGATAGCGGTGCCTCTGTCACCAGGGGTCAGGAGGCAATATTCAGAGCCCCGAAGAAGCTTAGGGTGGGCGTCTCTGGCCCGTAGGGAATTCCGACGCAATCCGGGACGTTCTTGTTGCTGAGAAAAACTCTCAGGGGGAATTACTGGGGTCCCTCTCCAGATGGGAAAAGAAAAGACAGGCCGGCTGGGGCCCGAACCACCTAGTAGGGGGGTGAGGAGAACTCCAGGAATAGCTTGTGAGTCATCTTGGGGGAGCAGCCCTCCCCCCAGCACCAGTTCTAACCCCAGGCCCCATCCCCCGGCCGCCCGCGAGCTGCCTTTACCGTCCTGGTTCCGGTCCAGGCTATGGAACATGAGCAGGAGGCGCTGTTCCCGCTCCTGTAGGTAACGCGTGAACTCCTCCAGGTCCAGCCCGCCATCGGGGCCGGCGTCACCCTCCGGGGAGATGTCCTGGCACAGAGGGAGGGACAGAGGGGGCTCCAGGAGGCGGCTTCGGTCTCAGGAACCCAGCCTCGAGGAAGGAGACGCCGGTCCCCAGTTAGCACGCTTCTTTCTCAGCAAAGATGCCCCCAAGCCACAACACGTCTGTGACCTTTGTCCCGGTTCCCTGCCGAGGAAACTGAGGCTCTGGAAGGTCCAGTGACTGGCTCAAGGTCACGCCGGGCAGTGGTGACCTTGAGTTCTTGTCTCCTAAGCCTGTCTTCCCAGCTGTCCTTAGCCAAGCCTGTCCACACCGCAGTCTAAGGGGCCCGTATTAGAAGCAGCCCTGGGCACTCCTTGTTAGAAGTGGGCTCCCGTTCCAGTCTACAAAGAGGGCTAGCACGGAAAGGTCTCGGGGTGCTGCAGGGGCGTCAGGGGCATCTGGGGCCACAGTAGGAGGGACCCCGCGGGCAGGCAAGTCCCTGCTTTGATAGGGCCCTGCCCAGCAGAGGGTGCCTGTAGGCAGGACTGAGTCCCTGGCTGGGGCAGCGGCTGACCCGGGAAAGGACCTGCAGGAATGTAAACAGAGGCTGGCCCGGAGGGCAGCGGGTGCCCAGGGTGGGGACCCCTGTGTCCTCTGCAGGAGGGGCCCACACGTCTGGGGCTGGTAGAGGCCAGCGGAGGGCGTGTCCCGGGTCTCGTGGTGGGCGCCCCCAGCCGCAAGGGTACAGGCGCTGGCTCGGAGCTGCAGGCCCGGCGCCGGGGCGGCCTGTCTCGCCATTCTGTTGGGCCGGACCAGGGTGGGCAGGGGAAGGTGAGCGAGGCCGAGGTCCTGGGGCCCGGCCACGGGCAGTGCGCGCCGCGGCCACCCCGTTCAGGGGCTCGGGGCCTCTGGGGGAGGGGTCGCAGCGGAGGGGGGGTACCTGCTGGGCGCCGCGGTCCGGGTCGCCCCCGCCCAGCCGGGCCAGCCCCCGGCGCAGCTCGTGCACGTCCACGCGGCCGTCCTTGTTACTGTCCAGCTCCTCGAACAGGCGACCCCAGCGCTGCTGCGGCTCCGCGTCGCCCGCGCCCCCCCGCATGGCGCCGGCCGGGGGGAGGGGAGGCCCGGGCGGCGGCCTCGGCGGGGGTGTGCGGCTCCCCCTCCCCCCGGGGCCCCGCAGGGCCAGCTCCTCGGACCCCGACTCCGCAGCCCCCACGCAGCCCGCTGGACGCTGCCACCTGCAGGAGGTGTCTACTGCTGGCCGTCGCCGCCCGCGCCGGAACTTGCGGCCCCTCCCCCGACCCGCACCGGAGGGGGAGGGGAGGGCGGGCGGAGCTGGGGCGCGGGGAGGGTGTCTAAGGTCCAGGTTGCTCGGGCACCCAGCGGCCGAGCTCCAGGGAGCCTTCTGGGCAGAGGGGGCCGGATCTCGGGTCGGGGCGGGTCTGGTCTCAGTGCTGCGTCGCTGCTTGCCTCGGTTTACCCTCTGCAGAAGATGCCGGGGATGGGTTTCCGTATTTTTTTTTTTTTTGCAGTACTGGGGACGGAACCCAGGGGCCTTCTACCTCCGAGCTACACCCCCAGCCCTATTTTTTATTCTTTATCTTGAAACAGGGTCTCGCTGAGTCGCAGAGGGCCTCGCTAAGTAGTAGCTGAGGCTGGCCGCGCACCGCGATCCTCCTGCCTCAGCCTCCCGAGTGCCGGGATGACAAGCGTGGCCCCCACGCCCGGCTCCTGGTCTCTTTCCTCTGGCCCTCTCTCTCCCACTGACCCTCTTCAGCAGCCGGGGTTCCGGCTTTTCCCAGACGTTCGCTGAGAACCCCGAGCCAGCGAAGCGCGTCCTTGGCCCGCCCGCGCCCCCAGATTGCCCACTCGGTCCCAGAAACAGAAGATCGAGAGGCGGCGCTCCCGCCGCGTCCCTCCTCCCGCCCGCGCGCATCCTTTTCTGGGTCCCGGTCCAGACGGAGAAACGCAGGATCAACGCGCGGCGCGGCTGCAAGCCAGCTTCCTATTGGTCGGAGCCGCGCCCGCCCGTCCCCCGCCCTCCCACCTGGGCGGGGCCTCCCGCTGACCCGAGGCGGCCTGGGCTCCGCCCCTTCCCCGCCTGCCGGCCGGTCTTAAAGGTGCCGCGCCCAGACCCAGACTTCGGGCTGACTGCTCCTTCCAGACCGTCCTGGGATGATGGGGCGGGGGTCGTCAGTGTCCCAGGAGCGACCCGGCAGGAGGATGCGGTGGCCGGGCGCTGACCGGAGGCGGGGCCCCAGCCGGGCGCTCCCGCGGCACCTGCAGAACGTCCCTCTTGCTTTACTAGTTTCGGGCGCAGTGTCTCTGCTGACCATTAGGGGGAGGGACGCCCTTGACAGTGGATAGTAATAACAGCGAAGGTGGATGGCGCGCGTCTCTGGTGCCTGGTCTTTCTCTCCCGCCTCGCTCCTCTTCGCCAAAACCCTGTAAGGTAGATGGAACCAGCTCCCCGGTTTACGGCGGAGGAAACGAGGTAAACGTCACGGTTCTCATTCCCACCAAGCACCAAAGAGAGATTTCTTAAAATTTGTAATTTTTCGTGGTACTAGGGATGCCTCGGGGCGTTCTACCTCCAAGCTCCACCTCCAGCCCTGTTTTGATTTTATTTTTTTCAAACAGGGTCTTACTAGGTCGTTGAGAGTCTAACTCTGCTGAGGTTGGCTGCGAACCTGCGATGCTCCTAGCTCAGCCTTCCAAGTGCTGAGATTACAAGCGTGCGCCCCCATGCCCGGCTCAAAGCAGGGATTTAGTTTTTTTAGTTTTTTTTTTGGGGGGGGGGTACTGGGGAACGGAACCCAGGGGCTTTCTACCTCCAGGCTACACTCTCAGGCCTATTTTATATTTTATTTGGCAATAGGGTCTCACTAAGTTGCTGAGAGCCTCACTAAGTACCTGAGGCTGGCTTCGAACCTGTGCGATCCTCCTGTCTCTGCCTCCCAAGCGCGGGGATTACAAGCGTGCGCCACCACGCCCGGGCTGAGGCTGGCTTTGAATCTGTGCAATCCTCCTGTCTCAGCCTCCCAAGTGTGGGGATTACAAGCGTGCACCACCACGCCCAGCTCTATTTTATATTTTATTTGGAAATGGTCTCACTAAGTTGCTGAGGCTGGCTTTTTTTTTTTTTTTTTTGGTGGTATTGGGGATGTAACCCAGGCACATTCTACCTCCAAGCTACACCCTCAGCCTGATTTTTATTCTTTATTCTGAAACAGGGTCTCACTGAGTTGCTAAGGGCCTCACTAAGTAGCTGAGGCTGTCCGTGAACCACGATCCTCCTGTCTCAGCCTCCCAGATGCTGGGATGACAAGTGTGTGCCACCACTCCAGGCCTCTCAGCCCTTAAAAAAAAATTTTTTTTTGGCAGTACAGAGGCTAGAACCCAGGGGCAGTCTACCTCTGGGACACCCCCCAGCCCCCTTTTTTATCCTGTAAAGGGCCTCACTAAGTAGCCAAGGCTGGCCAGGAACCTGCACTTCTCGTCTCAGGCTCCCCAGTACTGGGATTGTAGGCCTGGGCCACGGGACACTTTCTGACCTCAGGCCGTCTCTGACCTTTGTACCTGCCCCCCCTCCTGATAAAGTGCTGGACTCTGTGATCCCAGTGGCCTGCCCTGCGTCACCTCAGATGACAGACAGCCTTTCATTTTCTGAGAATTTATCAGGAACCAAAACCATCTTATTTGCTGGGGGATGACTTCCTTGTCCGGAAGCAGCCCTGCTGGAGGGCAGGGCTGTCCTGGCCTCATTCCTGGTCACAGCTGCAGTGGCTCTGAGGTGAAGGAGACTCAGGAGTGGGGTGGCCTCTGTAAGAGGTCAAGGTGCTAGGCCCCCAGGGGGGAGAGGGGGAGAACAGAGAATCTGAGCCCAGGAAGAGCTCCTTAATTGGTAGGAGCCAAAGTAAAATAAAGACACAGGCTGCTGTGGTCAAAAAGATTAAGGGCCGGGCTGGGCCGGGCGTGGTGGCCCACACTGGATTTGCTGATAAATCAGCTTTAGGGAGGCTGGGAGGATCCCGGTTCAAGGACAGCCTCAGCTACTCCGGCACTTTGCAAACCCTGTTTCCAAATAAAGAATAAAAAATAGGGCTGGGGGTGTAGCTCAGAGGTCGAATGCCCCTGGGTTCCATCCCCAGTACAACAACAACATAAAGATTAAGTATTGGCTGGGTGTGGCGCCTGCCTGTCATCCTAGGACTTGGGAGGCGGAGAAAGCGTATAACAGGATGGAGGCCTGCCCTGCTGCTCAGCCAGGCCCTCCACAACTGGGTGTGAGACAGTTACCAAAGGTTTTTTTCTTTCTTTCTTTTTTTTTTTGAAGTACTGGGGATGGAACCGAGGGGCATTATGTCTCCGAGCTACACCCCCAACCCTATTTATTAGTTTGTTTATTTGTTTATTTATTTATTTATTTATTTAGCAGGTCTGGGGATGGAACCCAGGGGCATTTGACCTCCGAGCTACACCCCCTGCCCTATTTTTTTATTCTTTATTTTGAAACAGGGTCTCACTGAGTTGCAGAGGGCCTCGCTAAGTAGTAGCTGAGGCTGTCCGCAAACCGTGATCCTCTGGTCTCAGCCTCCCGAATGCTGATATTACAAGCATGCGCCACCATGCCCGGCTAGTCTTTTTATTTTTTTAAATTTTTAAATTTTTATTTTTTCAGTACTGGGAATGGAACCTAGGGGCATTCTTCTTCCGAGCTCTACCCTCACCCCTATTTTTAATTTTTATCTTTTTTTTTTTTGCAGTACTGGGGATGGAACCCAGGGGCCTTCTACCTCCGAGCAACACCCCCAGCCCTATTTTTTATTCTTTATTTTTGAAACAGGGTCTTGCTGAATTGCCAAGGGCCTCACTAAGTAGCTGAGGCTTTCCATGAACCGTGATCCTCCCGTCTCAGCCTGCCAAGTACTGGGATTACAAGATTAGCGCGGGGATTGCAAGTGTGCGCCACCACGCCGGGCTTTGTGTGTGTGTGTGTGTGTGTGTGTGTGTGTGTGTGTGTGATGCTGGGAATGGAACTCAGGAGCATTCTACCTCCAAGCTACACCCCCACCCTATTCTTTAAATTTTTTATTTGGGAACTAGGCCTAAATTGCCGAAGCTGGCCTCAAACCTGTAATCCTAGGTGGGGGCTCTGCAGAACTTCAAGCCACACGCTGCTTCTCAACCGGGGTTGCCTGCCCTAGATCTGGGTCACCTAATCTGCCCCAGGGAAGGAGGGTTGTCCCAGGGCGAAGACTAGGGGGGGCTGCCACCGACCTCGTAGACGGCCAGGTCGATGCCCGCGTACGGGATGATACCCAGCACGTTGGGCAGGTAGCCGCGGTAGAAGGCCCGGGGCCCTTCCTGCTCCAGGATCCGCCGTGCGCAGTCCAGCAGCCCCCGGTACTGGCCTGTCCGGCGCAGGGTGAGCCGCGTCTTCAATACCTGGGAAAGACTCGGTTATCCCCGGAGAATCTGCCCCCCATATGAGCCCCACTAAACCCAGAAGCGAATACACCCAGAGACAGCCACTCCTACAAGCAGACCCTCTGAGGGCAACTGGGTGACATTATTATGACTATTATTATTATTATTTTGGTACTGCAGTTTTCCCCCTCCCCCTGGTACTAGGAATGGCGCCCGGGGCATTCTACCTCTGAGCTGCCCTTTTTATATTCATTTTGAAACAGGGTCTGCTAGGTTGACCAGAGTCTCGCTGCTTGCTGAGGCTGTCCTCAGACCTGCGATCCTCCTGTCTCAGCCTCCCGAGTACTGGGATGACAAGCATGCGCCACCACGCTCGGCTCAAAGCTACCCCGTTCATGCGTAGCATGCAATCAGGCATGTGAAGGAAGTCCTGAGGGGGCCCCCCGCCCCGGGCCGTCCACCCCCGCCTCTCACCTCCATGGGGTAAATGATGGTCTGGGCCGTGACACCGGCCAGGGAACCCGCCACAAAGCGCTCTTGGACGCGGAGCGTCTCCTGCTGCCCCCGGATGGCGCGCTTGATCTGGGGTGGGGTGCAGACGGTCGGGGCCAGCCTTCTGTGCACCCCGCTGCCCTGCCACGTGGAGCTGGCGCCCACTTCTGGGCCACCTACCCCTGGGCCGCCTGCCCCGCCTCACCTGCTCGTAGGCCATGAACTTGATGGCCGACTCGGGAGCGATCTTGAGGACGTTGATGCCGTTGCCCCGCCACAGCGAGAGGACGCCCCCCTCCTGGATCATGCTCCGAAGCCCGCCCAGGATGTTCAGCCGGTTGGCGTTGGAGGCGTGGACCTGGGTGGGAGACGGCAGAGGGCAGCCCTGCAGCCCTGCCTGCGGCTCCTGCGGCTCCCAGCGGCGGGGGGCAGGCACCCCGGGGCCCTCACCTGCATGAAGACCTTGAGGCGGTCCAGAGGGGCCGTGCCTGTCCGCGACACCGCGCCGGCCACCGCGCCGGCCACCAGCTGCTTCCACCACATGCCGGTCAGCTTCTCCTGCTGCGAGAACTCATCGGGCACCGTCAGGCACTCGCCGATGTCCAGGACCTGAGGGCGGGGCCGCAGGCGTCAGGCCCCAGTGCAGGTGGGCGGTGCTCCGTGGGGCTCCTCCGTGGGCCCCTAGCAGCCAGAGCCCACCAACGGATCTCGATTGCGAGCCCTCTGGTATCGCACCTGATACCACCAAAACACCCAACCCAGGGTCCTCCCTCTAAGACTTTTTTTTTGGGTGGTGGTATTGGGATTTGAACCCAGGGGCATTCTACCTCTGAGCTATGTTGCTTACTCTTTTTCTTTTTGTGGTACTGGGGGTAGAACCCAGGGGCACTCTACCTCTGAGTTGCACCCCCCCAGCTGTATTTTTTATTCTTTATTTTGAAACAGGGTCTCACTGACTGGCAGAAGGTCTTGCTAAGTAGCCGAGGATATCCTCAAACCTGCGAGCCTCCTGTCTCAGCCTCCCAAGTACTGGGATGGCAGGCGTGCGTGCGTGTACCACCACACCCGGCTTTCATTTATTTTGAAACAAGTTCTTGCTAAGTTGCTGAGGCTGGCCTCAAATCTACTACGATCCTCCTGTTTCAGCCTCTCAAACACTGGGATGACAGGCGTGCGCTTCGACATCCAGCCCAGCTCACTTGCTAAACATTCTGTTCAGGAGAACCCTTCCTCAAGGCAGAGGGAGTGCGGTGGTGGAGGGTGGGAAGCCTGGAGCCCCATCTGGTATGATCTTTCTTCCCGGCACCGGTCCCCATGAGCTGCCCCCAGAGATGCCCTGAGTAAGTCTGAAAGGATCTAACCAGAGGGCAGAGACGTCCTCAGACTCCTGAGCCCCAAACGCAGGAAGAGAGGGACCCCTAGAGCTTCAGCGCTCGGTGGCTGTTTCTTCTCCTTCTGGGGAGTCCCGGCCCCACCTTCATCCCCATAGGGGCCGGCGCAAAGCCCCCACAGGGAGGAAGAAGCGGCGCCTCACCGTGGAATGCTTCCAGAAGTAGACGATGTCCTCCACGTTCTCCAGCGAGTGCAGCAGGAAGTGGTCACGCCATTCCTGCCAGTCGATGGTCATGGTGCCGTCGCGGTCCATGCTGGGGGGCGGGAGGGGGTCAGTGCTGGGGCTGGCGGAGGGGCTGCGGGGTTTTGCGGGTGCAGAACCCATCCCGTCTCTGGTACTGTCCTAACACGCTCCCCGCCTTGGCCTGGGTTGGTCCTTCCTACCAGCCCTCCGGGGGAGTGGTACGCACGCCCTCATCTCACGGAGGCTCGGGGAGGTCAAGCAGCTGGCCCAAGGTCCGTCTGACTCTCCAGCCCAGCTCCGCAGCTCTACTCTCCCTGGAACTGGGGTTCGGAAGAGGCCGGCGCCCATCGTGACTCATGACTCCAAAACCTTACCTGTGTAGGATTTTCTCTGCCTGCTCCAGCGAGATAGAGATGCCCAGAGCGCGGAAACTCTGCTGGATTTCGGAGGCATCGATGTGCCCTGGAGAGAGGACGGGGCGGGGAGCTCTTGAGACAGGTGGAATTGGGGCGTCCTCTGTCCCATAAATGAATGAGAGCGTGAATCCAGGGGGCAATGATAGCGGTGCCTCTGTCACCAGGGGTCAGGAGGCAATATTCAGAGCCCCGAAGAAGCTTAGGGTGGGCGTCTCTGGCCCGTAGGGAATTCCGACGCAATCCGGGACGTTCTTGTTGCTGAGAAAAACTCTCAGGGGGAATTACTGGGGTCCCTCTCCAGATGGGAAAAGAAAAGACAGGCCGGCTGGGGCCCGAACCACCTAGTAGGGGGGTGAGGAGAACTCCAGGAATAGCTTGTGAGTCATCTTGGGGGAGCAGCCCTCCCCCCAGCACCAGTTCTAACCCCAGGCCCCATCCCCCGGCCGCCCGCGAGCTGCCTTTACCGTCCTGGTTCCGGTCCAGGCTATGGAACATGAGCAGGAGGCGCTGTTCCCGCTCCTGTAGGTAACGCGTGAACTCCTCCAGGTCCAGCCCGCCATCGGGGCCGGCGTCACCCTCCGGGGAGATGTCCTGGCACAGAGGGAGGGACAGAGGGGGCTCCAGGAGGCGGCTTCGGTCTCAGGAACCCAGCCTCGAGGAAGGAGACGCCGGTCCCCAGTTAGCACGCTTCTTTCTCAGCAAAGATGCCCCCAAGCCACAACACGTCTGTGACCTTTGTCCCGGTTCCCTGCCGAGGAAACTGAGGCTCTGGAAGGTCCAGTGACTGGCTCAAGGTCACGCCGGGCAGTGGTGACCTTGAGTTCTTGTCTCCTAAGCCTGTCTTCCCAGCTGTCCTTAGCCAAGCCTGTCCACACCGCAGTCTAAGGGGCCCGTATTAGAAGCAGCCCTGGGCACTCCTTGTTAGAAGTGGGCTCCCGTTCCAGTCTACAAAGAGGGCTAGCACGGAAAGGTCTCGGGGTGCTGCAGGGGCGTCAGGGGCATCTGGGGCCACAGTAGGAGGGACCCCGCGGGCAGGCAAGTCCCTGCTTTGATAGGGCCCTGCCCAGCAGAGGGTGCCTGTAGGCAGGACTGAGTCCCTGGCTGGGGCAGCGGCTGACCCGGGAAAGGACCTGCAGGAATGTAAACAGAGGCTGGCCCGGAGGGCAGCGGGTGCCCAGGGTGGGGACCCCTGTGTCCTCTGCAGGAGGGGCCCACACGTCTGGGGCTGGTAGAGGCCAGCGGAGGGCGTGTCCCGGGTCTCGTGGTGGGCGCCCCCAGCCGCAAGGGTACAGGCGCTGGCTCGGAGCTGCAGGCCCGGCGCCGGGGCGGCCTGTCTCGCCATTCTGTTGGGCCGGACCAGGGTGGGCAGGGGAAGGTGAGCGAGGCCGAGGTCCTGGGGCCCGGCCACGGGCAGTGCGCGCCGCGGCCACCCCGTTCAGGGGCTCGGGGCCTCTGGGGGAGGGGTCGCAGCGGAGGGGGGGTACCTGCTGGGCGCCGCGGTCCGGGTCGCCCCCGCCCAGCCGGGCCAGCCCCCGGCGCAGCTCGTGCACGTCCACGCGGCCGTCCTTGTTACTGTCCAGCTCCTCGAACAGGCGACCCCAGCGCTGCTGCGGCTCCGCGTCGCCCGCGCCCCCCCGCATGGCGCCGGCCGGGGGGAGGGGAGGCCCGGGCGGCGGCCTCGGCGGGGGTGTGCGGCTCCCCCTCCCCCCGGGGCCCCGCAGGGCCAGCTCCTCGGACCCCGACCCCGCAGCCCCCGCGCAGCCCGCTGGACGCTGCCACCTGCAGGAGGTGTCTACTGCTGGCCGTCGCCGCCCGCGCCGGAACTTGCGGCCCCTCCCCCGACCCGCACCGGAGGGGGAGGGGAGGGCGGGCGGAGCTGGGGCGCGGGGAGGGTGTCTAAGGTCCAGGTTGCTCGGGCACCCAGCGGCCGAGCTCCAGGGAGCCTTCTGGGCAGAGGGGGCCGGATCTCGGGTCGGGGCGGGTCTGGTCTCAGTGCTGCGTCGCTGCTTGCCTCGGTTTACCCTCTGCAGAAGATGCCGGGGATGGGTTTCCGTATTTTTTTTTTTTTTTTTGCATTACTGGGGACGGAACCCAGAAGCATTCTACCTCCGAGGTACACCCCCAGCCCTATTTTTTATTCTTTATTTTGAAACAGGGTCTCGCTGAGTCGCAGAGGGCCTCGCTAAGTAGTAGCTGAGGCTGGCCGCGCACCGCGATCCTCCTGCCTCAGCCTCCCGAGTGCCGGGATGACAAGCGTGGCCCCCACGCCCGGCTCCTGGTCTCTTTCCTCTGGCCCTCTCTCTCCCACTGACCCTCTTCAGCAGCCGGGGTTCCGGCTTTTCCCAGACGTTCGCTGAGAACCCCGAGCCAGCGAAGCGCGTCCTTGGCCCGCCCGCGCCCCCAGATTGCCCACTCGGTCCCAGAAACAGAAGATCGAGAGGCGGCGCTCCCGCCGCGTCCCTCCTCCCGCCCGCGCGCATCCTTTTCTGGGTCCCGGTCCAGACGGAGAAACGCAGGATCAACGCGCGGCGCGGCTGCAAGCCAGCTTCCTATTGGTCGGAGCCGCGCCCGCCCGTCCCCCGCCCTCCCACCTGGGCGGGGCCTCCCGCTGACCCGAGGCGGCCTGGGCTCCGCCCCTTCCCCGCCTGCCGGCCGGTCTTAAAGGTGCCGCGCCCAGACCCAGACTTCGGGCTGACTGCTCCTTCCAGACCGTCCTGGGATGATGGGGCGGGGGTCGTCAGTGTCCCAGGAGCGACCCGGCAGGAGGATGCGGTGGCCGGGCGCTGACCGGAGGCGGGGCCCCAGCCGGGCGCTCCCGCGGCACCTGCAGAACGTCCCTCTTGCTTTACTAGTTTCGGGCGCAGTGTCTCTGCTGACCATTAGGGGGAGGGACGCCCTTGACAGTGGATAGTAATAACAGCGAAGGTGGATGGCGCGCGTCTCTGGTGCCTGGTCTTTCTCTCCCGCCTCGCTCCTCTTCGCCAAAACCCTGTAAGGTAGATGGAACCAGCTCCCCGGTTTACGGCGGAGGAAACGAGGTAAACGTCACGGTTCTCATTCCCACCAAGCACCAAAGAGAGATTTCTTAAAATTTGTAATTTTTCGTGGTACTAGGGATGCCTCGGGGCGTTCTACCTCCAAGCTCCACCTCCAGCCCTGTTTTGATTTTATTTTTTTCAAACAGGGTCTTACTAGGTCGTTGAGAGTCTAACTCTGCTGAGGTTGGCTGCGAACCTGCGATGCTCCTAGCTCAGCCTTCCAAGTGCTGAGATTACAAGCGTGCGCCCCCATGCCCGGCTCAAAGCAGGGATTTAGTTTTTTTAGTTTTTTTTTTGGGGGGGGGGTACTGGGGAACGGAACCCAGGGGCTTTCTACCTCCAGGCTACACTCTCAGGCCTATTTTATATTTTATTTGGAAACAGGGTCTCACTAAGTTGCTGAGAGCCTCACTAAGTACCTGAGGCTGGCTTCGAACCTGCGCGATCCTCCTGTCTCTGCCTCCCAAGCGCGGGGATTACAAGCGTGCACCACCACTCCCGGCTCAAAGCAGGGATTTATTTATTATTATTATTTTTTTAGTGGTACTGGGGTTCCTGGAAGCCCTTCTACCTCCGGGCTACACTCCCAGACCCATTTTTATATTTTTATCTGGAAACAGGGTCTCCTAAGCCAGCGCACGCGGCTGGCTTCGAACCTGCGCGATCCTCCTGTCTCTGCCTCCCAAGCGCGGGGATTACAAGCGTGCACCACCACTCCCGGCTCAAAGCAGGGATTTATTTATTATTATTATTTTTTTAGTGGTACTGGGGTTCCTGGAAGCCCTTCTACCTCCGGGCTACACTCCCAGACCCATTTTTATATTTTTATCTGGAAACAGGGTCTCCTAAGCCAGCGCACGCGGCTGGCTTCGAACCTGCGCGATCCTCCTGTCTCTGCCTCCCAAGCGCGGGGATTACAAGGGTGCCCCACCACTCCCGGCTCAAAGCAGGGATTTAAACAGATCTGAGACTCTTCACCATCTCTCTTTACCCTGGAAGGCATTATCTTTTTTTGGTACCTGGGATTGAACTCAGGAGTATTCTATATTCAAGCCACATCCTCAGCCATCATCATCATCATTATTATTATTTTCTGTACTGGGGATGAAACCCAGGGACATTCGATCTCCGAGCTACACCCCCAGCCCTATTTTTTAATTTTTTATTTGAAAACAGGGTCTCACTAAGTTGCAGAGGGCCTAAATAGCTGAGGCTGTCCACGAACCGCGAGACCCTCCTGTCTCAGCCTCCCAAATGCTGGGATTACAAGCGTCTGTCACCACACCCGGCTTTTATTTTTATTTTGAAATTGGGTCTTCCTAAGTTCTTGGTAAATTGCTGAGGCTGTCCTCCAACCTTCAATCTTCCTGTCTCAACCTCCCAAGTAGTGGGATTACAGGTGTGTGCCACCATGCTCAGCTCCATTAGTGTGTGTGTGTGTGTGTGTGTGTGTGTGTGTGTGTGTGTGTGTGTTGCAGGAGTTTTAACTTAGGGGCATTCTACCTCTGAACTACATCCCAGCCCTATTGTAATTATTTATTTAGGTACTGGGGACTGAATCCAGGGGCATTCGACCTCCAAGCTACACCTAGCTCTATTTTTTATTCTCTATTTTGAAACAGGGTCTCACTGAGTCGAGGAGGGCCTCGCTAAGCAGCTGAGGCTGGTGTGAACCACGATCCCCCATTCAGCCTCCCAAGTGCTGGGATTACCAGCGCGCGCCACCACGCCCGGCTCAGACAAACCACTTCTAGCTGGCAGCTGTGTTCATTCTTGGGTGTTCTTTGCAGGTCCATACAACATGCGAGATACAGCTGTTTCCCCATACAGATGCTCTTAATGTTTTTTTTCTTTTTCTTCCTTCTTCTTCTCCCCCCCCCCTTTTTTTTGTACTGGGGATTGAACCCAGGGGCAGTTTACCTTGATTTTACCTCCAGCACCACAAAGAAAGAAAGAAAGAAAGAAAGAAAGAAAGAAAGAAAGAAAGAAGCCAGGCGTGGTGGTGCACGCTTGTAATCCCAGCATTTGGGAGGCTGACACAGGAGGATTGCGGGGTTCATGGACAGCCTCAGCTACTTAGTGAGGTCCTTGGAACTCATTGAGACCTGGTTTCAAAATAAAGAATAAAAAGACCTAAGGGTGTAGCTCAGAGGTAGAATGCCCCTGGGTTCAACCTGTAGTAACACACACACACACACACACACACACACACACACACACACACACACAGAGTCAGGCGTGGTGGCACAAGCTTGGAATCACTTGGGAGGCTGAGACAGGATCACAGATTCGCGGCCAGCCTCAGCAACTTAGTGAGGCCCTCTGCAATTTAGTGAGACCTTCTTCCAAAATAAAAAGTAAAATAGCCAGTGTGGTGGTGCACGCTTGTAATCCCAGAGCTTGGGAGGCAGAGACAGGAGGATGGCACAGGTTTGAAGCCAGCCTCAGCTACTTAGTGAGGCTCTCAGCAACTTAGTGAGACCCTATTTCCAAATAAAATAGAAACTAAACCGGGCAGGTGTGGTGGCGCACGCTTGTAATCCGGGCGTTTGGGAGGCCGAGACAGGAGGATGGTGCAGGTTCGAAACCAGCCTCTGCTGGCTTAAGAGACCCTGTTTCCAAATTAAAAAAAAAAAAAAAAAAAAACACAAAACATAAAATAGGTCTGGGAGTGTAGCCTGGAGGTAGAAGGCCCCTGGGTTCCATCCCCAGACCACCAAAATAAATAAATAAAAGTAAAATAGGGCGGGGGGGGGTGTATCTCGGAGGTAGAGTGCCCTGGGTTCTGCGCCCACCAAGTATATAATAAGGCGGATGTTTTGGCCACAGGTGCACTCCCCGCCCAGCTGCCCTCGAGGCGACCCAGGCAGAGACTCGGGAGTTCTCAGGGGGACCCCCGCCCAGGCTGCCCCCGCCCCGCGTGGGGCACACAGGTGCTGCCTGGCCGGCAGGCAGGACGCCTCGCCCTCCCCGGCCCTCCGTCGGCGACGCGTGCACACCCGCGCGTGCATCGCAGGTGCCCGCGGCGCAGGTGCAGGAGGGGCGCCGGCGGCCATGGGGGCGGCTCCTGCAGGTGCGCCTCCTCCCGACTCAGGTGCACCCGCCGGAAGTGCGCTCGCATCCCAGGTCCCAGGTGAGTGACTAAACTTTCCGGGTCACGTGAGCGGGAGGGGCAGGTGGGGTCGGAGCGAGCGGAGCCGGGCGGCCTGGGGGGCTGGGCCGGGGCGGCAGCGGGCCGGCGCGGAGCAGGACCCCGGCCAGGTAGGGGCCGCGCGCCCCCCCCGCCCCTCCCCTCCCCCCGCCCGGAGCCGCGGCCCCGGGTTAATTTTTAATCCCTCACCTCGGGCGGCGGAGGCGGGGCGAGCTCGGGGCGTCCGGGGCGCGTCCCCTCTCCGTGGGCCCGCGCCGGGGTCCAGCCCCCAGCCCCACTTGGCCGTCTCTCCTCCCTCCGCCCCCAGGTGCACGGTCGCAGGTGCCCCCGGCCCAAGATGCGCTAGGAGCGGCGCCGAGGAGCCCGGTCGGTCCCTGGCGCCACCACCCCGTCGCCCAGCCCATGGCGACCCCGGCCCTGGGGCTGCTGCCGGCCCGCTGGGGCCGGGCCTGGGGCCAAAGTAGGTAGCGACCCCGGCGCCCGGGGAGGGTCCGGTCCCGGGGCTCTGCAGGGCGGGGCTCGAGCCTGGGCACCGGGCTGGCCCAGCCGCCCTGGGGAGGGCGGGCGCTGGGCTGGAGACTTTCTGACTCTTTCTTGGGACAGCGCGAGCTCGTCTAGCAGAACCGAGCTCTTGAAGGAGTGAATCTGGGGGGCTGGGGTGCGGGCTCGGGGGCGGGGGCGCTCAGGGGAGCTGCTGGAGAGGGGAGGGCTCCGCGTGGGCCGGCGCGGGGCGGGGGCCTGCCGGGTGTTCCCAGCCCAGGTTGACAAGAGCTGGCTCTAGGTGTGGGCCCGGCAGCCACTGGCCCTGCAGTTTCGGAAGCCTGGGGGGAGGGGTGAGTCAGATACTCCAGGGAAAGGCGGGGCTGGCGGGTCCTTAAGGGCCCAGGGCCAGGGTGGTGGGGGTTGGGAGGTGGGGGCAGGGCCGGGCGCCGGGACACCTTGTATTATAATAGCCCCGGACTCAACCCAGGTCGCTGGTGGCCTCCCTGCCTGCTGTGCCCTGCCCGGGGTGGGGAGGGGGCTCTGCTGAGCTGGCTGGAGGAGGACCCTCATCGAGGGGCCGGGGGTTCAGAGCCTGCTGGGACTTTTGTTCCAATGGGAAACTCAGAACTTTTTTTTTTTTTTAATATATATATTTTTGCAGTACTGAGGATTGAACACCCAGGGGCAATCTTCCTCCAGCCCTAGTTTTATTCCTTATTTTGAGACAGGGTCTCACTGAGTTGCAAAGGGGCTCACTAAGTAGAAGTAGCTGAGGCTGGCTGCGGACCGGGATCCTCCAGTCTCAGCCTCCCTAATGCCAGGCTTGGCTAGAAGGGCAGAATTTTAATTGGGCCCTGCTGGTGGGTGTGGAGAGGGGTCAGGAGAGAGGGGCTCTGACTTCTGGATTGATCCCCTTTCCCTGGGCTTCACAGCAACAGATTCTGGAAATGAGACGGTCATGACTACTTCACCCACTGACCCCAGCTCCAGTGGGGGTCTGGTGAGTTGGGAGTATCCGGGGGGGGGGGGATGCTCTTTGGGGTCCCATATGTAGCAGGTGGAGGGGCCTGGCTCTCTCCCCAAGTGCAGGTCAGAGTGGGTGGGGCAAATGGAGGAGGGCTAAGGTCTCAGGGTACCAAGAGCCCAGGGAGGAGGGGCTTGGACGAGAAAGCCGGACCTGCCGGGAGCCTCACATGCCCGTCACCTGCAGACCTGAGCTGACAGGTGTGGTGGGGATGGGTGTCCCAGGTGTGGAAGGTGCTTGAGAAGGGGACCCCAAAAACGGCAGGCAGGAGTGGCCTGGGAACCCCAAAGCAGGGGAAGACCCGGGAACCCCTCGCTGGAGGGCTGATCCCCGAAAGTGGCAGGTGTATGTGTGGGAAGGGATCAGGAACCCCAGATTGGGCGGGTGGGGGCCTGAGCAGGATCCTGAGACTCAGGCGGGCGGCCCTGCCCTCTCTCCACGCCCCGCAGTCCCAGGAGGCCATTACCGCCATCATCGTGGTCTTCTCCATCCTGGTTGCCTTGCTCCTGGCCGCGGGGCTGGTGCTACTGGTGCGGAAACTCCGGGAGAAGCGGCAGACGGAGGGCACCTACCGCCCCAGCAGCGAGGAGCAGGTGGGTGCCCGCGTGCCGCCACCCCCCAACCTCAAGCTGCCGCCGGAGGAGCGGCTCATCTGAAGGCCGGGGCCTGCCGCAGCCTCTCCTGTGCCCCAGGACTGCTGGGCGTCGAGGCCCTGCACGCTGCAGCCATCGCCGAGACACCAGCCTCTGACGCCTCCGGAGGACTCGGGGCGGGGGGCCGGGCGGGGGCACTGGCCTGGCGGGCTCTGTAGCATGCCGCCTCTGCTTGGCTGCATGCAGCGGGGTGCCGGGGCTGGGGACCACCTCCCTGCTTTGCTGAGCCGTGTGTGGTGCCCCCGCAGCAGGCCCAACAACCCCTACCTTTTTTTTCCAGTTTTCCCATGCAGCGGAGGCCCGGGCCCCCCAGGACTCCAAGGAGACGGTGTGGGGCTGCCTGCCTATCTAAGTCCCTCCCCTGCGTCTGCGTCGGGGGAGAGGCAGCGGCCCCCCTGGGCCAACCAAGTCACTCAAGTGCTTAAGGCTAGAGGGACCAAGGTGCTTGGGACCCGGGGACAGGGCGGGCGGGTCTGCGCACTCTTTATATATTTATATAAAACTGCTAGCCAGACAAAATAAAGCTTTTTGGAGTCGGCAGGAATATTAGCCGAGGTGGAGAGAGAGAGGTAGAAGTGAGTGTTTCGAGGCTGTTAAAAGATGGCGTCTCTCGGAAGATAGATCTAGGGGCCAGCGAGGGTCTGCCCTGGAGCCAGGGCAGGGAAGGGACATGCTCCTGCTCAGAGAGGACCCCCATAAACGCACCAGCCTGCTTCCTGGTTGGGGCAGCTTTATTGAAGGGCCAGGGTCCCCTCCTGATCCCTGGTCCTTAACCCTCAAAACACTTCTTAAGGTCAGCGACTCGGGGCCGTCTCCCAGCCTGGAGTTCTTGCCCACTGATGGTGGACATGGCATTGGAATTGGGGGCTCCCAGCTCCTTGAGGGGTCGGGGGTGAGCATGCTCTATCAGGACCTTGGCAGGGTGAGTTCTAGGGTTCTCTGCGGGAAGATAGGGGTCCTGAGAAAAATCTCCAGCCTGGGATGTCCTGACAGTACTGGAGTTGGCCTTTGTGGGGGCCGGGAGTTGGGGGCTATCTGGAGGGTGGGTGGGCGCAGCAGGGGGCCTGGAGCCAGGGTTCTCCCGGGCACTGGGATCCTCGGCTGTTTTGTGAAGAGGGACAGGATAATGAAGGACAAGGGGCTCTGCGGGAGGGGAGGATTCAGGGTCCCCCTGGCTGCTTGGCTCTGCGGCCGCTGTCGAGAACTGGGGTGCAGAGATGATTTCTTGGTCGGCCTCTGCGGGCAGCTGGTAGGGGCTCTTTGAGGGGCTGGCGGCCTCCAAAGGCGGGGTGCTGTGCAGTAGTGCCAGGTCCGCGGGCAGGGACAGGAACGGGGGCTCTGGTGCATCTGGGCGCCATCCTGCGGTCCCTTGGATGTCAGGCTGAGTGGGGGGAAGAGGGGAGGCGTACTGCTGGTTTTTGGGTGGGAAGGAGCAGGCAGGCAGGGTGGGCCGCAGGGGCCGGGCAGCGCGGGCTCTCACCAGGCTGAAGCAGCCGTCCGGGTCTCCTCTGTGACAGCACTCTAAGCTCTGGCTCGGCCTCAGGCTGCCCGAGCTCTCGGTGTGTGTGGTCAGGCTGTCTAGAATCTCGCTCAGCAGATCCAGTTCTTCTCCAGAGCCCAGAAAGCTGCCATCCAGAGCCGCCTCTGCCCACGGGCCCTGGGCATCTCTAGGGCTCGGAGGAGGGGTCCTGGGCGAGGATGGGTGACCCTAGGCTGTCTGTGCCCCCAGCCCTCAGCGGGCTGTTCTAGAGCCTGGGGACCCTCCCCGTCCATCCTGGACTCCGGCTGCTAGCATTGGTCTCCTTTGACCTTACCTCTCCCCCAGGGGCTCAGAAAGTCCTTCTTCCAGCTTTAGTCTCCTGCTGGGTCGAAGGGGCCGGTTCTGCAAAAGACGAGTGCAGGGAGCGTAACTTTGGGGCACCTCAGGGCTAGGTCCTTTCTGAGAGAGGGTGAGTTTGAAGTGGGCACCAGATGTGGGGGATCTTCAGGCGGAGACAGGGTGAGTGCAGGCTTCGGCGTGGACGTGGGGGAGCGGGACATTCTTACCTGTCCGAAGTGCCGGGTGATGGGCAAACGCTGCTGCAGGCGATCTGAGCGGCTGCCAAGGCTTGGGTCGCGCAGGGAGCCCCCTCTGTGCAGGCTGGAGTCCCCGTCCTAGGAAGAGGGTGCAGAACTGGAGCCCTTCCCCTGCTCCTGGCCCCGGGGCGCTGGCCGGGGCTCAGCCTTACCTTGTATGTGAGCAGGTTCTGCATTCCCTTCAGGCTGCTCTTGGCCTGTGGAGATGCCAGGAGACAATCAGAGCCCACGGCAGCTGGACAGGGGCGTTTGCGAGCAGCCTCTGGTCTCTTGTGATTTCCTGTCGTCTCTGCGTCTGCCCAATACATTCCCTACTCCTCTGGCTCCAGCTAAGACATCACTGCTAGAAAAGGAGCATTCCTGGCCGTATAAAATGGGGGGTGGGGGGCGGAACAGCCTTCTAAAGATGGGCTGCTGTCTTGAAGTGGAGGATACACTTGAATGGACCATGTTGAGGTGCAAGGGTTAGCTGCAGGAGACTTTGGGGCTTGGGAGAGGGGAGAAATGAGGGCAGAAGCTGGGATGCAATTTGAGGACAAAAAATTCACCAGCGAGGCAAGAAGGTGCCCGCCAGGAATCCCAGAACTTGGAGGGCAGAAGGCTAAGACAGAATCGTAGGTTCAAGGCCGGCCTCAGCAACGCAAGGAAGCCCTGTACCAAAAACAAACTAAGAAAATCCGCCGGAGGGGGAGCGTGTGGCTCAGAGGTAGAGCATCCCTGGATCCAATCCCCAGTACCCTCTTCCCCCAAAAGATGTTTGCCAATGAATCTTGGTTGTTAATGTTAGACCAGTAAGACGTGATTCTGACAAAAATCAGAATGGTGATTGAAAATAAAAATGAGAAGAATTCATGATTTAGCTGCTGGTTCCATTCTGCTAAAACCGTTTGCTCTTAACAAATGTCTGCTAGGGTGAAAATGTCCCATTTCCCAGGAAGGGTCCCAGAGTCCTCTATCCCTCCCTCTGGTCAGCAGCTACCCCGCTAGCCCAGCCTCACCGAGCGGTACATGCTGCTCACAGCTGGCTGTGCTTTGGCCTTGACCGAATGCAGGAGAGCCCCTCCGCCTTTCTAGGAACAGAAGGCATGGAAGGGCAGAGGCTTGGGGTCAGCCTGTTGGGGACTCTCCTGGGGCATGAGCTTTGGTGTTCCTACCTTGAGGTTGTCTGCCCACAGCTGGTAGGGGCGAAGCGTGCCTGGGGTAAGGAGGACACAGTACCAGCTAAGGTCACTTGCACACAGCTGGGGGTGCTGGGGGCGGGACGCGGGCCTCCCGGCTCACCTGAGGAAGCAATCTCCTGCTCAAACGGGTCGGAGAAGCCCTCCCCGGCGTTGAGCATCTCCAGCCGAGCATCGATGAACTGGGGAGAGGACCAGACGCTTAAGAAGGTCACGGCTGTGTCCCCCCCAAGTACAGACGCCATCGCTGGCCCCTCCAGAGGCCACGCCAAGGACCCGGGAATCGGGAGCCCACCATAGGAAACAGCTCCAACTCTCAGCTCTCCCTCCCCCCAAGCAGGACCTGCCCTCCAGGGTTGGAGTTCTCCCTTACGGGGGGCAGAAGCCTAACTCTAACCCAGCCTTCCACCGCACCCGGGGCCTGGAATACCCGACCTCCTTCAGGAACCCAGGAGTCTGGCCCCAAGCCCCCAGCACCCAGAAGTCCGACCCGCCTCCTCCACCTGAAAGGGGGTCCACAGCCAGGACCCCCCCTAGAATCCCCACAGACCCCCCCCCCTTGACCCAGGGGGATGCTGCTTTGGAATCCAGGAATTTGTTCCCACTCCTAATCCCTTCAGGAGCCTAAAAGTAGGTCTCTCGAGGGGGAGAGGGACGACCCTGGAGTTCAGTTCCACTTATCCCATCTGGAGCCCCGCCCCCAGGACCAGCTGTCCACTTAGCCCCGCCCCCAAGGTGCAGCAGTTCACATAGCCCCGCCCCCGGGGCCCTGCAGCCCACCTAGTACCGCCCCTGCAGCCCCGCCCCCGGGGTCCAGCAGTCTACTTAGCCCCGCCCTCAGGACCCAGCAATTTATCCTGGCCCCGCCCCGGGGCCCAGCAGTCGACCTAGCCCCGCCCCTCCGGCCCCGCCCCCGGGGCCCTGCAGCGCATCTCAGGCCCTGGCTTCCCCCTGGGCGCTGGCGCACCTGCTTGAACAGCTGGAGGTGCACGGCCCGCCGGTGGAAGGCCTGCAGGGGCGCCCCGGGCTTCTGGGCCAAGAAGGCTTCTTCATCGAAGGTTATGGGCTGACCCTGGAAGAAGGACCTCCATCCAGAGCGGCCCTTCCAGCCCCCAGCTGCCTCCTGCGTTCAGATGGCTGAGGCGCCACACTAATTGGGCTCCGGCTGGGTTCCTGAGTGCATCAGGACTCGGGCTTTTTTTTTTTTTTTTTTTTTTTTTTGCAGTACTGGGGATGGAACCCAGGGGCATTCTGCCTCCGGGCTACACTCCCAGACCTATTTCTTATTTTATTTGGAAACAGGGTCTCTTAAACCAGCCGAGGCTGGCTTCGAACCTACGTGATCCTCCTGTCTCAGCCTCCCAAGCGCGGGGATTATAAGCGTGCGCCACCACGCCTGGCTTTTTTATCCTTTATTTTGAAGCCGAGTCTCACTGAGTTGCAAAGGGCCTAAGTAGCTGAGGCTGTCCGTGAACCGTGAACCTCCTGTCTCACCCCTTAATCCCTTCAGGAGCCTAAAAGTAGGTCTCTCTGTCTCAGCCTCTCAAAGGCTGGGATTCCAAGCGTAGGCCACCACCTGCCTAGCTATCATTATCATTTTTAACCCCTCAGCAGCCCAGCCAGGGGCTCTGCCTCGGCTTCCGTGCCCGCCGCTCACCGGGCTGCAGACCAGTGCGTCTCGGTACCCCCCAAAGAGCAGGGCCTGGGCTTTAAGGAACAGACGGGACACTCCTTCCCCGGGGCTCAGCGCCACCTTCCTCAGCTGCAGCCTCAGCAAGGACACCTGGAGGACGAGGCGGAGACACCCAGTGAGCAGGTGCGGGCCCGAGGCCGGGAGCGGGGGAGCGACACTGACCACGTCGGGGGGCAGCGCCTGCACGTCCTGGAAGGGCGTCTCCAAGGTGTTGGCGTCCACGTTCATCACCACGACGTCCTCCAGGGCTTTGTCCCGGACTCTCTGCAGGGGAGGGGGCGGCGCCTCAGAGCCAAGGCCAGGGGCGTCCGGGGACCTGGGGAGAGGGGCACCCCGCCAGCCGCCGCCCCGGTGGTGGGCGCTCACCTCTGCCAGGCTGGCGTGCACTCCAATGAGGTACGGCATGGGCGCGCTGCGGGGGTCAGCGTCAGGTGGGAGCCGCCCGGATGCCACCCCCTTCCTGCGGCCTGCCCCTCCCCAGCCCCTTCCTCACCAGCAGTAATCCAGCAGGTGCGGGGGCAGCGTGGGGATGAGCACGTGCTCCCAGCGCATGGGGTGGAGCAGAGCGCAGGACGCGTGGACGCACGAGGTCAGCTGGGACGCGGGGCGGTGGAGTCAGGAGGCCCAGGGCGGCGCAGACCTCCCCTCTCCCCCACCCGCGCCCGGGAGGATGGGCGGAAACTCATTCCTTTTAGGTTGGTCGCCAGATACCACAAAATAAATAAATGAATAATAAAAAATAAAATATTTAAAACAAAAAAATGGGCCGGGCGTGGTAGCACGCTCTTGTAATCCCGGCACTTGGGATGCGGAGACGCGAAGACCTCAGGCAATTTAGCTCCTGCCCTCTGGGGGGCGGAGCTAAGGTTCTACCGGCCCTGGTCCTGTCTCTAGGGTCCTGTCCAAAGGGGAGGGGCCAGAGAACGATCTTTTGGCCACGCCCACAGAGCCAGGGAACCAATATTCAGCGTCACCCATCTTTCCCCTAGGGGCGGAGCTGGAACTCAGCGCTCCCGGGTCTCGCCCTTCCGGGGCGGAGCCAAGCCTGCTGTGGTCCTTAGGGGGTGGAGCCTGGGTCTGGGTTTCCAGGGAGCCCGATTCTCTGCGCAAGGATGGGGAGGCCCTGCCCCCTGGGCTCCCTGGGCCGCTGGAGCTGGAATCAGCCCCAGCCAGGCCCTCACCGTGCTCAGCTTGCTGGCAGTGAGCAGGACTCTTCGCTCGGCCAGGAGCGCGGCGAACAGGCCCACGATGTTCTCGCCTGTCACCGCCACCACCAGCTCCGTTAGGTTCCGCTGAGGGACAGAGCCAGGCCTGCGTGGGCGGCGCCCAGGGCTGGCACCCGCCGCTCCGCGCCCAGGTCTCCTCCGGCACCCCTCCTTACGTTCTCCGGGATGGATGGTAGACGGCGGGAGTCCGGAGCCACAAAGCAGGACAGCTGGCGGCGCCATTGGCGGGGTGGGGTGGGAGTGGGGGTCAGTCAGCCTTGGGTGGCCCCCACCTGGGTGCCCAGCCTTCCAGGTCCCCCACGCCCCGCTCACCAGCCTGCTATTCCCAGGGGCAGGGGGCAGGATATGGTGGTCACTGGAGATGGTCCGTCTGCTGGCCTGGGGGACGGGTATGGACAGTGGTCCTTGGGGCTGGACACCACCTCCCTATCCACCTAAGTGTCCAGCACTCCGGAGTTGGGGGCTGCTTACCAGCTCCGGCCCCCTGGAGAGGCGGTGCCCGGGAGGCAGCGGCTGTTGCTGCAGGGTTAGAAGAAGTTCCTCCGCCTCCGACACCTAGGTGCGGCATAGCGGGTGTTTGAGCACCCAGGGCTGGGTGGCCTGGGAGGAGTCGGGGGCGCGGGGCAGGCGGCCTGGGAGTGCAGAGAGGTATGGGGCAGGGCTGGCCTCACCTGGCCCTGAGCTAGGAGGTCCCCAACTGTGTTGAGCAGCTTGTAGAATATCTCAAACCAGGGCAGGTGGCTACAGAGGGAGAAGGCAGGCTTCAGGACGTGCTCAGGGGCCAGGCCCCCCTCTGCTCCCATGCCAGCCCCCACCCCGTACCTGAGGATGCACAGACAGCTCCGGGCGCCGGCTCGCAGGCGGCAGAAGCCGAACCTGCGGTTGCCAGCCAGGTCAGTGAGGGCGAAGGTAAAATGTTGCACGGCGGTGCAGCTGGGGGGCTCCCTGCAGGTGGGAACGGCTCTTGGAGAGTCTGGGCATCTCAGCCTCCATACCCCACCCCGCCAAGGTTGCTGTTACTGCTGCACCCACGACGCTGGGCCTTGGGTGCACATATTTTATTATTATTATTATTATTATTATTATTATTATTATTTTTGTGTGTGTGTGTGTGTGTGTGTGTGGGTTTGGGGATGGAACCCAGGGGCATTTGATCTCTGAGCTACACCCCAGCCTTGTTGTTATTTATTTTGAGACAGGGTCTCACTAAGTTACAAACGGCCTCATTAAGTAGCTGAGGCTGTCCGCAAACTGAGATCCTCCTGTCTCAGCCTCCCAGATGCTGGGATGACAAGCGTGCGCCACCATGCCCGGATTATTATTTTATTGTTATCATTTGGTACTGGGGATAGAACTCAGGGGTGTTATACCTCCAGGATACACCCCCAGCCCTTCTTATCTTATTTTTTTAAATTTTGAAACAGGGTCTTGCTAAGTTGCTGAGGCTGGTCCTGAGTCTATGAGTCTCCGGTCTCAGCCTCCCAGGTACTGGGTGACAGGCGTGCACCACACCTGGCTCAGGTCTCTGGTTTTATGGGCTGCTTGGTATCTGAAGCCACATGTTCACTGGTCCTTGGTAGGCAGCGTCTGCACCCTTGGCCCCCTGGGTCCCCATGCATTTTCCTCATTAGTCGTTAAGAGTGTCTGATTGCCTGGTCCCTGGCTCTCCAGGTCTCTGGATGGATGGATCTCCAGATCTCCGTTGCTGGGGGTTTAACCTTTAGGGCCCCTGAGAATCTGGGGCTCCTGTGTCTCTGCCCCCTTCCATACCTTTCCACATCAAAAGGGAAGCAGAACTTGGGCACCATCCGCATGGCTTCCTGGAGGCAGAGAAGGGTACCGATGCCACCTAGGTCTGGCCCACCCCCAGCTCCAGGTCCCCGGCAGGGCTCCCTCCCAGGAGGGAACGGCCCGGCCCTGGGGGAGCAGGCAGCTCGCCCGAATACCTGGTCCCTGAAATCTGGGGGGAACTGTCTCAGGACGGGTGGATCTGCAGGAGAGAGCGGACGTCTCAGTTCAGGCCGTCGATCTCAGCCTCCCTCTTCCCAGGGCTCCTAACTCACCCTCCTGCAGCGAGGCTGGGCAGGCGGCTTCGAAGAACCAGTAGAACATGGCGGGCGGCCGCCCTCTGCGGGAAGGAGGAGGCTTCGTGGGCCGGGGCATGTGTGTATGAGTCCCATGTGTCCGTGGGGTGGGACCGTGAGCGTGTGTGCCACGGCAGAGGTGAGCTAGGTCACGCCCGTCTCCTTTTGCGTGGTTGTGAGAGTCTCGGTGTCAGTGTGCAGGCGCCCTGGGGTTTGCCCGTGTCTCTGTGTGAGGTTCACAGGGCCCGGGTGGTGAACCTTACACTTCTCACCAGAGCTGGGAAGGCAGGATGCCCTGGGGCGTGCTGTGAGCCCACCACCGGCCTTCTTCCCTGTCCCCACCGCTCACAGAGGATGCTGGGACGTGTGCTGGCTCAGAGATGGCGGGCTGGGGCAGGGGAGACCAGCTGCACATGCTGGCCTGGCCTGCTTTATAGGGCCCCTGACGTGGGGACTGCCGTCAACTTTATCCAAGCCCCGCTCCTGAGAACACACAGCCTCTCCCCTCCCCCAGGCTGCAGACCCCCGAAGCCACCAGGTACAAGCACCTGGAAATACACACCCAGAGGAGTATGCGAGCCCCTTCCCCAGGTACAAGCATCCACCCCTTCAAGGGGCCAGGAAGAGGGAGAGGAGGGGCCAGGGTCACCGACCTGAGCGACCAGGAGGAGTCCACGGGGAGGCCAGTGAGGTCCAGCCTGAGGCAGCAACCCGCCCCTGCCGGCCCCGCCCCAGCTCCCCTCCGCCCCAGCCCAGGCCTGGAAACCGTGGTCCAGAGGATGAGGGAGGAGCGGCTCTTACTCAGCTCTGGAGTCCATGCCTCCGCGAGGCCCTTTCCCCAGGGGTCCCAGGGGCCCGTGTGTGCTCCGGCTGGGCCCCAGCCCGCTCCACTTCCTGTGTGGCTGACAGAGGAAGTTTAACGGGGTGACGACGTCCTCCCCGGACGGAGGCCCGCGCCCCGCCTGCCGGGAGCCAGAAACCTGGGGTCCTGCTCAGGGACCTTCCCTGGGGTGAGTGCGCCAGGAGCAGGGTGGGCTCAGAGGCCAGGCTGGGCCAGTCCAGGCCCCTTTGCTGAGTCTGCCTTGTTCTGGAGAAGGGAGGATTCTGTCTGTCCAACACACTTCCCTGCCTTTAGCCCTTAACTTTTTTTTTTCTTTTTTCCTTTTTTGGCACTGGAGGTTGAACCTAGGGGCACTTTGCCCCTGAGCTATACCCTAGCCCTATTTTTAGTTTTGAAATAGTCTTACTGAGTTGGTGACGGTCTCACTAAGTACTCACCAGGCCAGATTAGATGGCTCAGCTGGGCACAGTGCAGCACACTCCCGTCATCTCAGTCCTTGGGAGGCTGAGACAGGAGGTTCACAGGTTCAAGGACAGCCTCAGCAACTTAGTGCGGCCAGTTCAAAATAAAAATGTAGACCAGGGTGATGGCACATGCCTGTAATTTCAGCACTTAGGAGGCTGAGACTGGAGGGTGGCAGGCTGGAGGACAGCCTCAGCAAGTCGTGAGACTCATCCACCTAGGAAAACCCCCATTAAAAACAGGGCTGGGGGAGTAGCTCAGAGGCAGAACCCCCCGCTTCAATCCCCAGCGTCCTCCCACACACGATTAGATGACCGGCAGTGTCCACCTCTGCCTGTAGGGGGCGCTCGCTTCCCGCACAAGGAATTAAATCGCAGAATCATGTCGGGGAAAACAATTGCTTTATTGATGGAGGGCGAGGCTGGGGCGTCTGGAGGTGTGATGGGGCGTGGGGAGGGGTGTTGAAGGTGGAGGCGAGGTGGGGCGAAGGGGGGCTCGTCAAGGCGCGGCTTTGCAGGATCAGGAAGGGCGAAGGGGTTCACTGGGGTGTTGACGTTGAAAGAGCTCCGGGGGGACTGTTGATAAAGTGGGGTCAAGGGTCAGAGGTATCTAGGGTCAGCGATGATGCAGAGGTGCCAAGGTGTCCCAGTATCGTGAGGGTCAGGGAGGCAGGGTCGCGGGGTCCAGGGTCAGGGCGCAGCCAGGCGGGGAGGGGCGTCCTGGGTTCTTGGGGCTGGAGAGGGGATCTGGGTGTCAGAAGCTTTGCCGGGGGCTGGGGGCCGCCGGGAGCTGCGGAGGGCGCCCTAGGCCACCTCCTCCTCGGCCTCCTCCTCAAACTCGCCCTCCTCGGCCGTGGCGTCCTGGTACTGCTGGTACTCGGACACCAGGTCGTTCATGTTGCTCTCGGCCTCGGTGAACTCCATCTCGTCCATGCCCTCGCCCGTGTACCAGTGCAGGAAGGCCTTGCGCCGGAACATGGCGGTGAACTGCTCCGAGATGCGCTTGAACAGCTCCTGGATGGCCGTGCTGTTGCCGATGAAGGTGGCCGCCATCTTGAGGCCGCGGGGCGGGATGTCGCACACGGCCGTCTTCACGTTGTTGGGGATCCACTCCACGAAGTAGCTGCTGTTCTTGCTCTGCACGGCCAGCATCTGCTCGTCCACCTCCTTCATGGACATGCGGCCGCGGAAGACGGCGGCCACCGTCAGGTAGCGGCCGTGGCGGGGGTCGCAGGCCGCCATCATGTTCTTGGCGTCGAACATCTGCTGGGTGAGCTCGGGCACGGTCAGGGCGCGGTACTGCTGGCTGCCCCGGCTGGTCAGGGGCGCGAAGCCGGGCATGAAGAAGTGCAGGCGCGGGAAGGGCACCATGTTGACGGCCAGCTTGCGCAGGTCGGCGTTGAGCTGGCCCGGGAAGCGCAGGCAGGTGGTGACCCCGCTCATGGTGGCCGACACCAGGTGGTTGAGGTCGCCGTAGGTGGGGGTGGTCAGCTTGAGGGTGCGGAAGCAGATGTCGTACAGGGCCTCGTTGTCGATGCAGTAGGTCTCGTCCGTGTTCTCCACCAGCTGGTGCACGGACAGCGTGGCGTTGTAGGGCTCCACCACCGTGTCCGACACCTTGGGCGAGGGCACCACGCTGAAGGTGTTCATGATGCGGTCAGGGAACTCCTCGCGGATCTTGCTGATGAGCAGGGTGCCCATGCCCGAGCCCGTGCCGCCGCCCAGCGAGTGGGTCAGCTGGAAGCCCTGCAGGCAGTCGCAGCTCTCGGCCTCCTTCCGCACCACGTCCAGGACCGCGTCCACCAGCTCCGCGCCCTCCGTGTAGTGGCCCTTGGCCCAGTTGTTGCCGGCTCCGGATTGGCCTGGGGAGGGAACGGGAGGGGACCGACCGTGCAGGCATCTGGGGGAGCCGCACCCGCCACCCTGTCTACCGCACTCCCGAGGGCCCTTAGGAGCTGAGTAGTACCAGATAGCAGATACAACCCCCAGGATAGGGAGCCCGGCGTGGTGGCCCTGGGAGGCTGAGATGCGAGGCTCGGAGGTTCGAGCCCAGCCTCAGCAACTTAGGGAGACTGGCCTGGAGACCCTGTTTCAAATAGAAACTAAAAGCTGGGCATGGTGCCACGTGCTTGCAATCCTGGTACCTGTGAGGCTGAGACAGGAGGACCGCAGGTTCCTGGCCAGCCTCGGCAACTTAGTGAGATCCTGTCTCAAAACAAACAAACTAAATAATAAATAGAGCTGGGGGGTAGCTCGGAGGTAGAATGTCACTGGGTTCAATCCCCAATATCATGATTGTATATTTTTTTTTTTTTTTTTTTTTTTGCGGGTCTGGGGATGGAACCCAGGGGCATTTGACCTCCGAGCTACATCCCCTGCCCTGTTTTTTTATTCTTTATTTTGAAACCGGGTCTCACTTAGATGCGGAGGCCTCACTAAGTAGCTGAGGCTGTCGGCGAACCCTGATCCTCTGGTCTCAGCCTCCAGAGTGCTGGGATGACAAGCGTGCGCCACCACACCCAGCCCATGTTTGTTTATTTATCTACTTATTTATTTTTGTGGTCTGGGGATTGAACTCAGGGGCATTCTCCCTCTGAACTACACCCTAGCCATATTTTTATTTTGAAACAGTGCCTTGCTAGGTTGATGAAAGTCTTCCTACCTGCGAGGCTACCTTGGAACCTGTGGTCCTCCTGTCTCGGCCTCTCAGGTACTGGGGGTCCAGGCGTGTGCCCGGCTAAGTTTTACCCACTGATCCCTGCGGCTGTCTCCCTCTGGCAGGGTGCCAGCTCCAGGCTCGGGGCTGCGGGTCTCGGCCTGGTCTCTCTTGCCCTCTGCGGTCGCCCTAGCTTCTGCTCAAGGGCCTGGCATACATCAGGTGCTCACTATGTGTTGAACGCATGATGTAGCAGAGCTGGGATTCGCATCCGGGTAGTGGCTCCAATCCAGATTGTGAAATTAAAACGCTGCGGGCAGCCTCCTCTGACCTGGCTGCGTCCCCACTGCCTCTCCAGGCCTCCCCCCCCACCGCAGTGGCCTGCGTCCCCCTCACACCCCAACTCTGGCCGGCCAGGTGGAGCGTGGGGAACTCAGGGGCTCCCCGCTTGCGCCCCCGACCCCCACTCACCAAAAACAAAGTTGTCAGGCCGAAAGATCTGGCCGAAGGGGCCTGAGCGCACGGAGTCCATGGTCCCGGGCTCCAGGTCCACCAGCACAGCTCGGGGGACATAGTTCCCTCCTGCCGGGAGCAGATGGCGGCTCGCGAGAGGCCGGCGGGGGGGGGGGGGGGGGCGTCCCCAGCCCTCCTCCGCGGCCCCCGCCCTACCTGTGGCCTCGTTGTAGTACACGTTGATCCTCTCCAGCTGCAGGTCGCTGTCCCCGTGGTAGGTGCCCGTGGGGTCAATGCCATGCTCGTCGCTGATGACCTCCCAGAACTGGAGGGTGCAGAGGCCGGAGGGTGAGGCGGGCCGGGAGGCGGGCCGGGGCCCCCCCACAGCAAGGTGACCGGGCCCGGGGCGAGCCCGCGGCACCCCAGCGCGACCCCGGCGCGACCCGGCTGGCCCGGGGCGGAGGGCGCGTCCCTTTGTGCGCCGCGGGGCCAGGGGGCCAGCTGTCCGGCCAGCGGGGGCCAGCGGACCGCAGGCCGGCCCCCTCCCCCCGGCCGGGCCTCTTTGTTCGCCGCCGCCCCTCCCCCGCCCCCGGGGGCGCCCGCGCAGGCCCGGGGGGCACCTTGGCTCCGATCTGGTTGCCGCACTGGCCGGCCTGCAGGTGCACGATCTCTCGCATGGCTGCGGGGACGCGGCGGCGGCGGGGGCGCTGGGAGCTGCGGCGGCGCTGCGGGCGAGGCCTCGGGATGCGGTGCGCGGCGCGTCCCGGAGCCCCAGCCTCTAAGTGCGCGGGCGGGGCGCGTCACGCCCGGCCCGCAGCCCCGCCCCGCCCAGGCCCCGCCCAGGCCCCGCCCACGCCGCCCGGCCCCGCCCCCGGCCGCCCCGGCCCCGCCCCGGCCCCGCCCCCGGCCTCCGGCACCTCGCTCTACCCCAGGGCCCTGGCCTCGGCGGCGGCGACGCGGCCTGGGGGGTGCAGGGGTGGGCGCTGGGCTCCCGGACACCTTTGCGATGAGTATGGAGAAAGCCCGGATTTCCTGGGGGAGGTGGGGGAGGTCGTGGCCCTGTGGGCTCGGCAGGGGCTGCAGAACATCCTGCGCTCCTCCGGCTCTTTTTCCTTTCTTCTTCCTTTCTTTTTAGTACCGGGGATGGAGCCCAGGGGCATTCTAGCTCCGAGCTACACCCCCAGCCCCATTTTTTAAAAATTCCTTATTTTGAAACAGGGCCTCACTGAGTTGCAAAGGGCCTTCCTAAGTAGCTGAGACTGTCCACGAACCTGCGATCCTCCTGTCTCAGCCTCCCGAGTGCTGGGATGACAAGCGTGGGACATGTGGCTCCTGCTAATTTTTGTTTGCTTGTTGGTTTGTTTTGTTTGGGAACAGGGTCGTGTGAGGTTGCTGAGTTGCTAAGCCTGGCTTCCACCCTGCCATCCTCCTGCCTGGGCCTCTCAAGTCCTGAGATGACAGGTGCTGCCCTGGGGCTCCTCCTCCATCTGTAGGAGCTCTCCGACCCAGCGCAGGCCGCTGTGGTCTCTGTCTGGACTGTCCCCTCTTCAAGACTGGGCAGCAAGGCACCCCAGACACACACAGAGGGCGGCTGGAGGGGCTGTCACTGGAGAAGGGGTGATCCCCCGAGGGGTCCTAGGAGTTCCCAAAGAGGAACACCCACCTCCCACCCCTCAGAGTTCTTAGCTTAGGAAGAAGATCGGTGAGCCGCGTGGTGGCCCAGCCTTCGGAAGGCTGAGAGCAGACAGCCTCAGCTACTTAGTGAGGCCCTCTGCAACTCAGCCAGACCCTGTTTCCAAATAAAGAATAATAAATAGGGCTGGGGGTGTTGCTCAGAGGAAGAATGTCCCTGGGTTCCATCCCCAGTACTGAAAAAAAAAAAATAAAAAATAAAAAAAAAGCAGTCAGCCCAAAGGGGCATTGTTTGTCTGTAAAACAGGAAGTTTCTGTAGTAAAGTAGCCAATGTTAATTGGAGTTAACCAATACTGCAGGGACACAGAAGGATTCCACTGTCTGCTTTGCAATATAGTTTCCAGAAGTCCACTGTGATAAAAGGCAGGCAGTAACAATGTTAAAGTTTACAGAGGGCCACCCACAGCACCTGCCCACAACCCCAGCTCCCCGACCTGGGGAGGGGGGCACAGGAAGATGGCAAGTTCAAGGCCAGCCTCTCAACTTGTGAGAACTTGTTTCAAAATAAAAAGTAAAAATGGGGCTGGGGGCGTAGTCCAGAGGAAGTAGTCTCTAGGTTTAATCCCCAGCACGGGGGTGGGAGGGGCGGAGGAGATTAGCTCCAGTCTAGTGCGGTGGCCAGTGCCCCTGTGTCCAGCTATTGGAGAGCTGAGGAGGGAGGGCTGCTGAGGCCAGAGCTCAGGACCAGTGAAGGCCCTTTTTATTTTTTATTTTTTATTTTATTTATTTATTTATTTTTTTTTTGCGGGTCTGGGGATGGAACCCAGGGGCATTTGACCTCTGAGCTACACCCCCTGCCATATTTTTTATTCTTTACTTTGAAACGGGGTCTCACTGAGTTGCAGAGGGCCTCACTAAGTAGCTGAGGCTGTCCGCGAACCGTGATCCTCCAGGTCTCAGCCTCCTGAATGTTGGGATGACAAGCGTGCCCCACCACGCCCGGCTATGAAGGCCCTTTTTAAAAAACAAAACAGCCGGGCGTGGTGCGTGGTGACGCACGCTTGTCATCCCAGCATTCAGGAGGCTGAGACAGAGCATCGCGGTGCGCAGACAGCCTCAGCTACTTAGTGAGGCCCTCCGCAACGCAGCGAGATGTTGTTTCAAAATAAAGAATTAAAAAAAAAAAAAAAAAAAACCAGGCTGAGACAGGAGGATCCCAGGCTCCTGTCTCAAAACTGAAAATAAAAGGGCAGGGGGTGTAGCGCAGCTGTGGAGCACCTCTGGATTCCATCTCCAGTAAACACACACACACTCACAGACAGACACACACTCACTACAGATCCTTCAGACATTTTATTTTTATGTTATGGAAACCAAGAAAGCCTTAGCCGCAGTGGAGAAAGGCCGCTTCATGGGAGAGACCAATCTTTTTTTTTTTGGTCAGGGGGAGGTACTGGGGATTGAACCCAGGGCACTCTACTTCCAAGCTACACCCCCAGCTCTTTTTATTTATTTATTTTTATTTTTCTTTCTTTCTTTTTTGTGGTACTAGGGATGAAATCCAGGGGCATTCTACCTCTGAGCTACACCCCCAGCCCCTATTTTTTATTCTTTATTTTGAAATGGACTCACTGATTGCAAAGGGCCTCACTAAGTAGCTGAGGCTGCTGGCAAGCTGCAATCTTCCCGTCTCAGCCTCCCAAATGCTGGGATTACAAGTACGTGCCACCACACCTGGCTTATATTTTGATTTAAAAAATATATTTTTAGGTTCTGGGGATGGAACCCAGGGGTACTCTACCTCCTAGCTACATCCCCTTCCCTATTTTTTTTTTTTTTTTTTTTGTGGGTCTGGGGATGGAACCCAGGGGCATTTCACCTCTGAGCTACACCCCCTGCCCTATTTTTTATTCTTTATTTTGAAACAGGTCTCACTAAGTTGCAGAGGGCCTCGCTAAGTAGCTGAGGCTGTGCAGGAATCACAATTCTCTGGTCTCAGCCTCCTCAGTGCTGGGATTACAAGAGTGTATCACTCTGCCTGGCTTATTTAAAAATATTTTTTATTGGTGCATTGTAGATCTACATCTTTTTTAAAAATAATTTATTTATTTATTTTTTGTGGTACTGGGGGTGGAACCCAGAGGCTTTCTACCTCCAGGCTATACTCCCAGACCTATTTTATACTTTATTTGGAAACAGGGTCTCACTACATAGCTGGGGCTGGACAGGAAGATCACAGGTTCGAGGACAATCTCAGCAAGTAGTGAGACTCATCAATCTAGAGAGGCCCTATTTCAAAAATAAAATAGGAGCTGGGGGTGTAGCTCAGATATAGAATGCCCCTGGATTCAATCCCTAGTGTCACACACACACACACACACACACACACACACACACACCACACCTATTTGGCAGTGCAATAGATTTTCTTTCTTTTCTTTCTTCTTCCTCCTCCTCCTCCTCTCCTCCCTCTTCCTCTTCCTCCTCCTCCTCCTCCTCCTCCTCCTCCTCCTCCTCCTCCTCCTCCTCCTCCTCCTCCTCCTCCTCCTCCTCTTCTTCTTCTTCTTCTTCTTCTTCTTCTTCTTCTTCTTCTTCTTCTTCTTCTTCGCAGGCTTGGGGATGGAACCCAGGGGCATTCTACCTCCAAGCTACACCCCCTGGCCTACTTTTTGTTCTTTACAGGGTCTCACTGGGTTGGCAAGGGCCTCACTAAGGAGCTGAGGCTGTCTGTGAACTGCGATCCTCCTGTCTCAACCTCCTGGACGCTGTCTTTCAGGGGGAAAATGCTGCAGGTGCGGAGGCGCCTCGTGGCGGCCCTCTGCATGCCCCTCCCCGCGCAGCCTGAGCGCTGGGCTGCCTGCTGGCTTGCGAGCACCTGCGTCCCGCATCTGTGGCCTGGGTCCTCCCTGGCCACCTCCCGGCCTCTCCATCCACCTCTCTGGCCAGACTCTGCACCTGCATCTCAGCTGCGTCCCTGGGCCCTGGCGGGACTCAGCCCTGGGTGTGGACCCAGCCTGGCACGGTCCTCTCCAGCTGCAGGAGGGGAGAGAGGGGGGTTCTGGAAGTGACTGCACGGGGACGGGGTGCTGAATGAGTCTTTAGAAGAGGGAAGCCCTCCCGCCTCCAGGGCACACTAGGCTCTGTGCACGCTGTGCCTGGCACAGCAGGCACCGAGAGTTGCACGGGGCATGGACAATGGCCCATTCTCCAGCCTGCCTGGTGTGTGGCTCAGCCTCCTGCCAGCAGCACCGCCAGATACGCCATGGGGTACACCCCAAGGAGGCGTGCTCAGAATAGAAGTGTTTCCTGGGAGATGGACTTGCCTGGCACAGAGGGTGGCTGCAGAGTGCCCGGTGCAGGTGTACTGGTGACGTAGCCGCTGTCGCAAGGGCAACGGCTGGCGCTGGGATCTGGCAGCTCGCAGCCAGGACGTGGCTTCAGGCACCCCGTGGTTATCTGCGCAGTGCTGGCCGGGAGCAGCTGGCCATGCTGCCAAATACGAAGGTGCCCAACTGCTTGCAGACCAGGAGTGCGTGGGGTGACTGCCTGGAGCTGGCCGGCGCCCTGCGCGTGGGTTATCTCTCTCTCTGAGGCCGATCTGTGGCCCCTTGGGGTCGGATGAGGGGTGAGGGGCAGGGAGGGGTAGGGATCCCTGGCCTTGGTCTCGGAAACATTGCCTCTCCCCTCTGAATACAGAAAAGGAGCCTGGGTTTCCTGCCAAATCAGGCAAAAGGGTGGTGCTTCTCATTCCCTCCCACACAAAAATAGGAGACATTTCCCATCCCTCTGCCTGGTGTGGACAAAACTTCCTATTTTATTTTTATTTTTGCAGTACTGGGGATGGAATCCAGAGGCATTTTACCTCTGAGTTATACCCCAGCCCTTTCTTTCTTTTCTTTTCTTTTCTTTTCTTTTTTTTTTTTTTTTTTTTTTTGTGGGTCTAGGGATGGAACCCAGGGGCATTCTACCCTAACCCTAATTCTAATCCTAACCCCCAGCCTGATTTTTTATTCTTTATTTTGAAACAGAGTCTCACGGAATAGCAAAGGGCCTAAGTATCTGAGACTGTTTGCAAACTGTGATCCTCCTGTCTCAGCCTCCCGAATGTTGGGATTACAAGTATGGGCCACCATGCCTGGCTAAAATTTCTTTTTTTTTTTTTTTTTCAGGTTTGGGGATGAATCCCAGGGGCATTCTACCTCCGAGCTACACCCCCTGACCTATATTTTATTCTTTATTTTGAAACAGGGTCTCACTAAGTTGCAGAGGGCCTCACTAAGTAGCTGAGGCTGTCCGTGAACCCTGATCCTTCTGTCTCAGCCTCCCGAATGCTGGGATTACAAGCGTGCGCCACCACACCCGGCTCAAATTTCCTTTTTTAATAGGGAAGGTGTATGGCTTCCCATTTCTCCAAGAAAAGGGGTGGGATGTCTCCCTCTTTTATATTGGACACAGGCAGGCTTTCTTGTCCCATATCTGAAAGGGGTGGGACTTCCTGTTAGACTAGGATAGTGAGTGGGGCTTTCCATTAGACCAGGAAAAGGGGTGGGACTTCCTGTCAAGAGTAGAAGGATGGGCAATGTATCTCATTAGATCAGGAAAAGGGGTGGGACTTCCTGTTAGACTAGAAAAGTGGGTGGGACTTCTCATTAGACTAGGAAAAGGGGTGGATGTCTCCTTATTTTGTGCCAGACACAGTCAGCGTTTCTCAGTCTCATACCAGAAGGGGGTGGGACTTCCTGTTACAGTGGGAAAAGAAGATAAACTTCTCAAATAGCCACAAAGAAAGGGACTTTCCTTTTCACCGGGAGAATGAAGCAGATGTCCCCCTGTTTGAGAGGGGGAAATTTCCCACCTCACCAGAACGGGGCGTGGCTGCCTCCGCCTTACACTTGGAAGGAAGGGAGTGTCCTGTCTCTTAGAGAAGGGACTGGGCTTCCTCATGCTCAGGGTCAACGGGCACACCTTGCCTTGGCCTCCAAGCAGTTTCTTCTTTGCCACCGAGCAGTGGCAGTTCAGAGGGTTCAGCCCCAGAGCTGGGGCTCCTGCTGCCCCACAGAGAGTGTGAGGACGCCGGCCCTGCAACACGGGAGGGCACCCCGGGGTATCTGACGGCCCTGCACCGCGGGAGGGCACCCCGGGGTATCTGACGTTGCTGTAGAAGGAACCCTGAAGGGGGTGGGGATGCTGAGGGTGGGCGCAGATGGGATGCCCTCAGGCTGGGGCCCCGGGGCTGCCTCCTGGTCCTCCGGCGGGCTGCCCTCCGCCACTGCACGGCCTGGACATGGCTGGGCAGGGACCGTCCTGCAGCAGGGATGGGCCAGCGCAGAGGAGCCGGGGCAGCCTCAGCTGGGCCGCCGTGTGGCGTTTGTGGGTACGTGCTTGGGGTAGGGATGTGGTGTGTGTTATGCGTGTGTGTCCATGGGTTAGTCTGGATGTGTTTGGCTGTGCGTGTGTGTGGGGGGCACACCTCTCGGGGCCTGTCTAACCAATCCGCCGGTGGGATATTAGTGTGATGCTGTGTATGACCAAGGGCTGGGGTCCCTCGGCTCCTGAACCCCCTCAAAGTCAGGCGGGTCTCTAGCAGGTACCGCTGTCAGGCCCACCCTCCCCAAGGCCCCCTGTGCCTCCCACCCTCTTCCTTCCTTGGAATCGAACCCAGCCCTGTTTTGTTTTATTTGGAGACAGTGTCTCACTGAGTTGCACGGGGCCTCACTAAGTTGCTGAGACTGTCCTCAGATTTACAATCCTCCTATCTCAGCCTCCCAAATACTGGGATTACAAGTGTGCACCATCACAGCCAACTTCTTTTATTCTTTTGTGGTACTGGGGATTGAACTCAGGGGCATTATGCCTCTGAACTACACCCCCAGCCATGTTTTTTTCTGAATATATACTATTTATTTATTTATTCATTTTTTTGTGGTACTGGGGATGGAACCCAGGGCCATTCTACCTCCAAGCTACACCTCTGGTCCTAGTTTTTATTCTTTTTTATTTTTTGAAATAGGGTCTCACTGAATTGCAAAGGGCCTCAATAAGTAGCTGAGGCTGGCCACAAAGTGTGTTCCTCCTGTCTTAGCCTCCTGAATGCTGGGATGGCAAGCATGTGCCCCACGCCCAGTTTACAATTTATTTAATAAATTAATATCATTCAAAATACAGTGCCAGAAGCCAGGTGTGGTGGTGCATGCAGACTTGTAATCCCAGCATTTGGGAGGCTGAGACAGGAGGATGGTGGTTTGCAGACAGCCTCAGCTACTTAAGGAGGCCCTTTGTAACTCAGCGAGACCCTGTTTTAAAATAAAGAATAAAGCCTGGCGTGGTGGCACACACTTGTAATCCCCGCGGCTGGGAGGCGGAGACAGGAGGACCGCACAGGTTCGAAGCCAGCCTCAGCTACTTAGTGAGGCTCTCAGCAATTTAGTGAGACCCTATTTCCAAATAAAATATAAAATATTTCTGGGAGTATAGCTCAGGGGTAGAAAGCCCCTGGGCTCCATCCCCAGTACCACACACACACACAAAGAATAAAAAACATAGGGCTGGGCTGTAGCTTGGAGGTAGCATTCCCCTGGGTTCAGTCCCCAGTTCAACACACACACACACACACACACACACACACACACAGCCATTTCTATCCGAATTCTGGTGTCCCCAGCCACATAACCGACCACACCCAGCAGGGCACGCAGCCGGTACCCTGTCTAGCGACTCTCAGATCTCCCAGGACCCGGTTGATTTTGGGGACGGGGACGGGGCTGGGGCCTCAAGCCTGGCAGGGAGGGGGCTCACCCAGCAGCAGACAGAACCCGTCGAGAACCCCCAGGATCTTGGCGACCCCCGAGCAGGGCGGTGGCGCGGTGTGCCCACCCAGACTGGAATTAGAGTCCTGAGCCTGGTGGGGCGCAGCGGGGAGAAGGGGCAGGGATGGAGAAGGCCACCGGGGCCTCTTTATGGCGGCCAAGAGGCGGAGCCGGGGGAAACTGAGGCCTCTCTGGGTGTCAGCGAGTTACTCAAGGAATGAGAAAGGGTCAGAGACTCGCACGCCCGAAAGTCCCCGGCGAGATCCGCCGCTGAATGGGGACGGCCTGAGAGTTGGACTGGGAAGGGGGCGCCGGGCTCTGGAAAGGTGGGACCCAGTCGAGGGGGAGGACTTGAGCCACTGCGGAGGGGGCGGAGCCTGGCGAGAGGGCGGTGCAGGACAGAAAGGCAGAAGGCGAATGGGCAGCGGCCCTTCCTAGGTGGGAACGTGGGCGTGGCCCGCGTGAGGGTCAGGGGAGTGGGCGGGGCCTGGCGGGGCTCGGGGGGACGATAGGCCTGGAGGGATTCGGCAGTGGGGGTGGGCCTGGAAGCTGCCGGCTAGGAAGTGGGCGGGGCTTAGAGAATGATGGACGTGGGAGGCGCTGAGCAGCTAGTGGGGCCTAGGAGGCGGTGGCTGGCAAGTGGGAGGGGCCTAGAAATGAATGGGAAGTGGGAGGGACTAGGGAGTGGGCGGGGCCTAACGAGTGCCGGAAGTGTCAGGGCCTAGGAGGCGGTGGCTGGCCAGTGGGCGGGGCCTGGGGTGGCAGGGCAGTGGGAGGGATGGGGATTGGGCCGGGCCGGGAGGCTGAAGGCTGGGGAGGGGCGAGGCTTACGGCGTGGGTGCTGGGAGTGGCGGGCCCACCTTTTCCTTGGATCCACAGGCGTTCCCAGCAGGGCGCTGAGTGTCCCAGGACCCGCGCGATGCTTCGGTGGTCACTCTCTGGGCGAGCGCAGCGCAGGGCTGGCAGGGATGCCGAGCTCCCGTCCTCCTCGCCGCTGTCATTGGTCGGGCGTCGTCCAATGGGAATGGGCCTCCGGCGCCCGCCTTCTCCCCGGCCCCGAGCCGCTGGCGGTCTTCGGTCCCACCGCCCTCCCCGCCTCTTCTTTTTTCCCCTCTTTGGTATTAGGTTTGAACCCAGAAGCTTTACACCTCCAAGCTGCAGCCTCCATCCATGATTATATATCTTATGTTTATCTTGTGGTGCTGGGGGTGAACCCGGGGGCATTCTACTTCTGAGCTATACCTCCAGCCCTATTTTTTATTCTTTATTTGGAAACAGGGTCTCACTAAGATGCGGAAGGCCTCACTAAGTAGCTGAGTCTGGCCACGAACCTGTGATCCTCCTGTCTCAGCCTCCTAAGTGCCTGACAAGGATGACAAGCGTGCACCATCACGCCCGGCCTTATTTTATTATTTGGAAACAGGGTCTCACTAGGTTGCTGAGGCTGGTCTTTTTTGGGGGGTGGTGGTGCCGGTACTGAGGTTCCTGGAAGCCCTTCTACCTCCGGGCTACACTCCCAGTCACCTCTTTTTTATATTTTTATTTGGAAACAGGGTCTCTTAAGCCAGCGCTCTGGCTTGGAACCTGTGCGATCCTCCTGTCTCTGCCTCCCAAGTGCGAGGATTACAAGCGTGCGCCACCACGCGCGGCTGAGGCTGGTCTTAAATCTGCGATCCTCCTGTCTCAGTCTCCGAGCACTGGACTCGCAGGCTTGGGCCACTGCATCCGGCCGTTTTCAGGGTCTCACTGAGTTGCGAAGGGCCTCACTAAGTACCTGAGGCTGTCTGCGAACCACCATCCTCCAGTCTCAGCCTCCCGAATGCTGGGATGACAAGCGTGCCCACCACGCCCGGCTTTCGTTGCGAACTCCTTAGCCCACATCTGCTGCTCGGATTCCGTTCCCACGTCCCACAGCCCGCCTAGGGCGGGTTCCGGAGACAGGAGCACCTTCCCGTCCCCAGGGTCCAGGCCGCCAGGCCGGGTCCAGGCCTCGCCCCCCACGAGCAGCCCTAGGTGAGGCTGGCTCCGCCAGGGGGCGCCCGCCACCTACTGGGACCCGAACCTCTGGAGGGAAGCTGGGGGGGGCGGGGGGCGGCTCCCGGTGGGGCCGAGGATCTTGGGTGGTCCCAGCTGACCTGGCTCTCCTCTGGGGACAGTGGAGACAAGCGTGGACCACCACGCCCGGCCTTATCTTATTATTTGGAAACAGGGTTTTGAATTGCCCAGGGGACAGACCTGGGCCATTCAGTTGTGCCGCCTCTGTATTTCTGTTTCGGGGGTCTCAGTGGGTCTGTCTCTCAAAAGTGGCAGGTGTCAGCATGTGACCTGTGCATGTTTAGTGTCCCTGGGTGCCGCATATTTTTGTGACCTTGACTGACTGCAGATCGATCTCCCTCTCTCTCTCTCTCTCTCTGTAGTACTGGGGCTGGAACCCAGGGGCATTCTAACTCCGAGCTACACCCCCAACCCTATTTATTATTTATTTATTTATTTATTTATTTATTTATTTATTTATTTATTTATTTTTGTGTTACTGGGGTGGAACCCAGGGGCTTTTCTACCTCCGGACTATACTCCCAGACCAATTTTATACTTTATTGTCTTTTTTTGGGGGGGGGATGGAACTCAGAGGCATTTGACCTCGGAGCTACACCCCCTGCCCTATTTTTTATTCTTTATTTAGAAACAGGGTCTCACTAAGTTGCTGAGAGCCTCACTCAGTAGCTGAGGCTGGCTTTGAACCTGTGCGATCCTCCTGTCTCAGCCTCCCAAACACTGGGATTATAAGCGTGCGCCACCACGCCCGCCTTCTTCTTTTTTTCTTTTTTGAACTGGGAACTGAACCCAGGGGCTATTCTACCTCCGAGTTACAACCCAGCCAGCCATCTTTGAAATCTTGAAACACGGTCTTGCCAAGTGGTTGAGGGTCCCGCTAAGTCGCGAAGCTTCTCGAGCCTGCGGCCTCCTCTGTCAGCCTCACAGGCGCTGGGTGACGGACGTGCGCCTCCACGCCGGCGGGCGCGCGTTGGCAAGGCCCTCCTTCCCAGCAGTGGGCTGGCTCCTGCCTGCGCGGCCTGGGCCCGGCCGCCCCGTCGGTCTGTGGCCTGGAGAAGGGAGACACTGCTTTCCTGCCTTTGATGTCACTGGTACTACATTTTCTTCCAAACGCCCACGGCCAGTTTCTTTCTTCATCTGTGTACCGTTGACCACGATTCGGTGCTTAACACTAGGGGGGGGCCCAAAAAGCCCACACAGGTGGAAACTGCAAACACAAAGAGAACTAGGTGTGGAGAAAGGTTCCTGGTCCCTGGCTGCTCCCCTTGGCCCCCCTCATCTCCAGACCTCCCACAGATACTTTACTTTTTATTTTTTACTTTTTTTGCAGTACTGGGGATGGAACCCAGGGACATTCTACCTCTGAGCGACACCCCCAGTCCTGTTTTTTATTCTTTATTTTGAAGCAGGGTCTCACTGAGTTGCAGAGGGCCTCATTAAATAGCTGAGGCTGGCCTTGAGCCTGCGACCCGGTGCCACACTGCGGGTTGCCTGCGCTGCCGGAGGATGCCCTCCGTGTCTCCCCTCCTTGCTACTCTATTAATTTCTCCCTCTTGCTCTCTTGTGGGCCAATCTCTGCCCAGGGGACCCAGCAGGTACAGGCGAGTTGGAACCTGACCCCTGCTGGGTGCTGGTGCTGGGTGCTGCGTGCCCATGTGCACCCTCCTATCAAGAGGATTGTTTGAGTCCAGGGACTTGGGGCTGGCCTGGGCAGCAAGGTGAGACCCCTTCTCTGAAAAGTTGATAGCGAGCTGGGCGTGGTGGCACACGCTTGTCACCCCAGCGCCTGGGAGGCTGAGACAGGAGGATCGCGGGTTTGCAGCCAGCCTCAGCAACTTAGCGGGACTCTCAGCGACCCAGTGAGACCCTGTTTTATTTTATTTTATTTTATTTTGTGGTACTGAGGGTGGAACCCAGAGGCTTTCTACCTCTGAGCTATACTCCCCGACCTATTTTATTATTTGGAAACAGGGTCTCACTGAGTTGCTGAGAGCCTCACTAAGTAGCTGAGCTGGCTTCGAACCTGTGCGATCCTCCTGTCTCTGCCTCCCAAGCGCGGGGATGACAAGCGTGCGCCACCACGCCCGGCTTGTGAGACCCTGTTTTAAACTAAAAATAAAAAAAAAAATGGGGCTGGGGCTGTATCTCAGAAGTAGAATGCCCCCGAGTTCCATCCCTAGTACTACCAAATAAAGAAGAAAGTTTTCAGTGGGGTGAGCATCTCAGGGAATGGGGGAGAGGCAGGGCCCTGCAGGATGGTTTCTCGAGGGGGTGGGTGGAGGACTTCCTGTGGCAGGCCCCGGGCACTTGGCCTCAGAGGGAAGGAGGCCAGCCGGGATGTCCCCCTCCAACGGCTTCCCGCCCCATCCCTCCCTCCCTTGGGTCCTGGGATGCCCTGAGGCCGAGCTCAGCCGCCCCGTCCCAAGGAGGGCAGCTGGATCCTGAGCTCATTTCGGGGAGACGGCTGAGCTGGGGTGTGAGGAGGCGCTGCCGCAGGGCTCACCGCAGAGCAGAGCGTCACGGTGCCTGTGTCATGGTGCTCGGGGCTGTGGCTGCCGCGAGCTTCCCCTCTGGAGGGAGGGAGGGAGGCACACAGGCTGCTGTGGGGTCTTGGTTTTGGCGCCACGTGTTGGAGACAGAGCGGGAGGGAGTCTGCGGTGCCCAGATGAACTGCTCTCCTTGGCACTTTTTTTTTTGTGGTACTGGGGATGGAACCCAGGGGCACTCTACCTCCGAGCTGCACCCCCAGCCTTATTTTTCATTCCTTATTTTGAAACAGGGTCTCACTAAGTTGCAGAGGGCCTCAGTAAGTAGCTGAGGCTGGCTGCGAACTGCAATCCTCCAGCCTCAGCCTCCCGAGTGCTGGGATGACGGGCGTGCCCAGCGCGCCCGGCTCTTTGGGCACTTTTGTTTTGTGGTGCTGGGAGTGTATGTACTCAGTCCCTGTGTACCTCCAGTCACCACAGCCAGCCATAGCCCACGCTTCCGACCAATTTCCCATCCATCCATCCATCCGCCCAATTAGCTTTATTATTTTATTTTATTATTTTTTGATACTGGGGATTGAGCCCCAGGGCAGTCTACCTCAGAACCACACCCCTAGCCCTACTTTATTTTTTATTTAGAAACAGGGTCTCACTAAGTTGCTTAAGCAGGGCATGGGGGCACACTTGTAATCTCAGCATTTTGGAGGCGGAGACAGGAGGATCTCGGTTCAAGGATGGCCTCAGCTACTACTTAGTGAAGCCCTTTGTAACTCAGTGAGACCCTGTTTCAAAACGAAGAATTAAAAAATAGGGCTGGGGGTGTAGCTCGAAGTTAGAATGCCCCTGGGTTCCATCCCCAGTATCGCAATAAATAAGTAAATAAATAAATAAAATAAAAAATAAGTTGCTGAGACTGGCCTCCAACCTGTGACCCTCCTGTCTCAGCCTCCCACGTCCTGAGACAGCAGGTGTGTAGCACTGCCCTACCCGGGCACTGTTTTCCTCTGGGGGTCTTCTAGACCACCTTCTCCTACCTTCTGCATTCTGGATCCTGAAGCAAACGCTGTTTCAATCCCAGTTCGACTCAGCTCCTGGGTTTCCAGCGAGACTCCCCTGCATGGGATGGTTTCTTTTTTTCTTTTTTCTTTTGGTGGTACTGGGGTTCCTGGAAGCCCTTCTACCTCCGGGCTACACTCCCAGACCTATTTTTACATTTTTATTTGGAAACAGGGTCTCCTAAGCCAGCGTGCGGCTGGCCTCGAACCTGCGCGATCCTCCTGCCTCTGCCTCCCAAGCGCGGGGATGACAAGCGTGCGCCACCACGCCCGGCTGGGATGGTTTGTAACATCCAGAAACTCCACCACGTCCTCCTGCCTCGACCAGGGAAATGTATTCGCTGTTCTCGCTGGGCTCGCCTGGGTGGAGTGGGCTGTGCCACCCACTGGGCGGGGGATGGAGCGGGACTTGGGCGTGTTAGCTCTTCACCTGCTGGTTTATAATTGTGCTTTATGCTTTGAGTAGTTGCTTAACTGACCTCACGGTGGAGTTTCAGGTCAGAGGGAAAGTGGATGGCCATTTGATTTTTCATTTTTTTCCAGAAGGATAGCTGCTGCTGGTGCTGGTCCCCCCCCCCCCCCGTACTAGGGATTGAATGTAGGTGTATTATACCTTGGAACTACACCCTCAGCACCCCCTTTTTAAATTTGGAAACAGGGACTTGCTAAGTTGCTGAGGCTGGCCTCAATCCTGCGATCCTCCTGTCTCAGCCCCCCAAGTACTAAAATTCCAGGTGGGGGCTTAAAATGATGATTTATCTTTGTGTGGCACTAGGGGTGGAACCCAGGGCCATTCTACCCCCAAGCTACACCTCCAACCCTATTTTTTATTCTTTATTTGAAACGGTCTCACTAAGTTGCTGAGAACCTCACTAAGTAGCTGAGGCTGTCTGTGAACCTGCAAGCCTCCTGTCTCAGCCTTCCAAGTACTGGGATTGCAAGCGTGCGCCCCCACGCCCAGCCCAAAAGGATGACTCTGACGGAGGTGTGAATGGTGAGAATGGTCTGCTGGCTGCACAGGGCGGGAGGGCACCCAGGTCAGCAAGGTTGCCCTTCTCCTGGGGTAAACACCGGAATCTCCCGGAGGGCTCGTTGAAGGCCGACTGTGACAGGGCAGACAAGACCGCGGCTGCTGGCATCTGCACAGCCAACACGGTCCAGCTGCTGCGGCCCCTGCTGCTGGGTTTCACTCTTTCAGACTCACCGACAGAACCCAAGGACCCCGCACCGGGCTACGCTAGCTAGCTGGTGCCATTTCCCAGGCATCACAGAGAAAACTGAGGCTGGAGGCAGGATTGGGTGCAGGGCTGGCAGCGCCAGACACTTTAACTGCGTCAGAACCCCCTTGCGTTTCCATCACGAGCACGTAGAAACAGCTGGCAAAAAGTCTCACAATTAGGTATAATTAGAATGCACCAGCAGAAAAGGAAAGCAGCCGGGCGTGGTGGCGCAGGGCTGTCATCCAGCACTCGGGAGGCTGAGACAGCAAGGTTCAAGGCCAGACCTGGAGCTCAGCAAGGCTCTCTCTCAGCAAGCTGGGGAGATCCTCTTTCAGAAGAAGGAGAAGAAAAAAAGCCGGGCGTGGTGGCGCACGCTTATAATCCTAGCATGTGGGAGGCTGAGGCAGGAGGATCGTGGTTCTTGGACAGCCTTAGCTACTTAGTGAGGCCCTTGGCAACTCACTAAAATAAAGAATGAAAAACCAGGCTGGGGGTGCATCTCAGAGGTAGAATGCCCCTGGGCTCAATCCCCTGTACTGTAAAAAAGGAAAGAAAGAAAAGAATCACCTATCCTGGAGCTTGGGCGCAGCTCAGTGGGATCTATTCCCAGATTGGGGGGAAAGCCCAGGTTTTTTCACAGAGATAGGGCTGGGGTTGGTGTTGCCCCCACCCCGGGGGGAGGTGGGAAGGGAGCCCCCTGTGGAGGGAGCCAGTCTCTCAATTCCTCTTTTGAGCTCTGGGCTCCTCTGTCTCCTTCTCGCCCGCCCCCACGGGCAAGACCAGACGGGAAACCCAGCTTCCGACTGTCCCAGGCGCGGGGGGATTTCTCCGCCTGGACTCTCCGGCCTCCTGCTTGTGGGCCGAAGGGGGTCCTTGCCAGGAAGATCTGAGCACCGGCGGGGGGGCCGCGGAGCCCAGGGTCCTGGCAGGTACCGCAGGGCCTGGCCGGCAGGGGACAGCTCGCCCTGGGGCTGGGGGAGTCCTGACGGGTGGCCAGAGAGAGGAAGAAGCGGGGCACAGTGGCTCATGGACATGCCTATCACCCCAGTACTTGGGGAGGCCGAGCAGGAGGATCAGAGATTTTTTTTTCTAGTACTGGGCATGGAGCCCAGGGGCATTCTACCTCCAAGCTACACCCCAGTCCTATAATAATAATTATTATTTTCTTTCTTTCTTTCTTTCTTTCTTTCTTTCTTTCTTTCTTCTTTTTTTCCTTTCTTCTTTTTTTTAAGATTTTTCTTTTTACAGTACTGGGGATGGAACCCAGCTACACACCCAGTCCTATATTCATTATTTATTTTGAAACAGGGTCTCATTGAGTTGCCAGTACTTGGGAGGTGGAGACAGGAGAGTGGCAGGTTCAAGGCCAGCCTCAGCAATTTAAGGAGCCCCTCAGCAACCTCCATTTAAAGTGACCTCCACTGCCGGGCGTGGTGGCGCACGCTTGTCATCCCCGCGCTTGGGAGGCAGAGACAGGAGGATCGCGCTGGTTCGGAGCCAGCCGCGCTGGTTTAAGAGACCCTGTTTCCACATAAAGTTGGAAAGACTAGGTCTGGGAGTGTAGCCCGTGGGAGTGTAGCCCGGAGGAAGAAGGGCTTCCAGGAACCCCAGTACCACCAAAAAAAAAATAAATAAAAATTAAAAAAAAATAAAGTGACCTCCATTTGCAATAAAAAAAATTAAAAGGGCTGGGAAACGTAGCTCGGAGAAAGAATGCCTCTTGGGTTCAATCCCAAGAATAATAATAAAGCGCAGCGTGGTGGCGCACGCTTGTCATCCCCGCGCTTGGGAGGCTGAGACAGGAGGATCGCGCAGGTTCGAAGCCAGCCTCAGCTGCTTAGTGAGGCTCTCAGCAACTCAGTGAGACCCTGTTTCCAAATAAGATATAAAGAGCCGGGCGTGGTGGCGCACACTTGTAATCCCAGCACTGGGGAGGCTGAGACGGGAGGATCGCGATTCGCAGACAGCCTCAGTTACTGAGTGAGGCCCTCTAACTCAGTGAGACCCGGTTTCAAAATAAAGAATAAAAAATAGGGCAGGAGGTGTAGCTCGCAGGTCAAATGCCCCTGGGTTCCATCCCCAGTTCCACCAAAAAAAAAAAAAAAAAAAAAAAAAAAAGATATAAAATAGGTCTGGGAGTACAGCCCGGAGGTAGAAAGCCTCTGGGTACCACCAAAAAAAGAAAAAAAAAAAAAAAAAAAAAAGAAAACCCAAACACCATAATCCAGCGACACCGGAGAGCCGGGAGGCGGCGGGAGGTTCCGGCTCGCGTCACCCCGGGGATCCCGGGCGCCCCGGGGTGCCGGGCTTCCGGACCCCATAAAAGCTGCTGCGCGCGGCGCCGCCCGGCACTCGCCATGAGCGCCCCGGCCGACCCCGAGGCCGCCCCGCCGCCCGCCCGCGGCCCCCGGGCGCCCACGCTGCTGCTGGGGCTGGGGCTGGGGCTGGGGCTGGGGCTGGGGCTGGGGGCCGCCGGCGCCTGGCTGCTGCGCCCCGCCGCCCGCCCCGCCGCCACCCCCGGGCCCCTGCAGGACCTGCCGCGCGCGGTGAGACGGCTGCCCTCCCTCCAGCACCCGCCAGGGCTCCCCTCTGCACCCGAAGGTCCTCCTCCGCGCCGGCCGGCCGGGCGGCACCCCGCTGCCGCTCTGGGCGGGGGGACCCAGGACCCCTTTAGCAGCCAGGGTGGAGGGCACTCCCTTCTATTTTATTTTATTTTATTTTAACTAATTAATTAATGTTTTTGCGGTACTGGGGATGGAACCCGGGCCATTCTACCTCGGAGCGACACCCCCAGCCCTCTCTCTATTTTTTTATTCTTTATTTTGTTTTATTTTTTTGGTGGCACTGGAGGTGGAACCCAGGGGCTTTTCTACCTCCGGGCTACACTCCCAGACCTGTTTTGTACTTTATTTGGAAACAGGGTCTCACTGAGTTGCTGAGAGCCTCGCTCAGTAGCTGAGGCTGGCCTCGAACCCGCGCGGTCCCGTCTCAGTCTCCCAAGCACTGGGATGACAAGCGTGTGCCACCACGCCCGGCTTAGTCTTTATTTTGAAACAGGTTCTCACCGCGTTGCAGAGCGCCGCGAACTTGTGATCCTTCTTGTCTCGGCCTCCTGAATGCTGGATGACAGTTGTGGGACCACGCCCTCTGGCACCCCCTTTTATACTGCACTCCCACCCCGTCCTTCTCGCACCTCAGCTGCGGGAGAGCCTTTTCAGCACCCTGACCCCGGGACGGTCTTTATTTCGGCCCGCAGAGGGACCCCACTTCCTTGGCTACTCTCGGATGGGCCGTCATTGTATTGATCTGTGGGGTGCCCACCTCTCCCCGCCCCTTCAGGGGACCGCAGCCCTACTGCGTTCTCTTATTTTTGGGTACTGGGGATTAAACCCAGAGGCATCCTACCTCCAACACCGACCCCCCCCCTCCAGCCCGACATTCATTCTCTCTCTCTCTCTCTCTCTCTCTCTCTCTCTCTCTCTCTCTCTTTTTTTGTGTGCAGAATCCAGGGGCATTCTACCTCTGAGCTGCACCCCCAGCCCTATTTTTTATTCTTTATTTTATTTTATTTTATTTGATACTGGGGATGGAACCCAGAGGCATTCTACCTCTGAGCTGCACCCTCAGCCCTATTGTTTTTATTCTTTATTTGGAAAAAGGGTCTTGCTGAGTTGCGGAGGTCCTCGCTAAGTAGCTGAGGCTGGCTTTGAACCTGCGCGATCCTCCTGACTCAGCCTCCCAAGTGCAGGGACGACAAGCGTGCGCCCCCACGCCCAGCCCCAATTTTATCTCTTATTTGGAAACAAGGTCTCACTGGGTTTCTGAGGGTCTCGCTAAATTGCCGAGGCTGGCTTTGAACCTGCGCTCCACTGGTCTCAGCCTCCCTTCTCCGGGGTGCTGAGCGGGGAGGGAGTGGGGTCTCCAAGCCCCGGGGTGCGGGCGGCAGCGTGACCCCGATTCACCCGAGCTGTGGATGTGGGGGTCCCTCCCTCCAATTTCTTCCTTTCCTCTCCTCTTTGCAGGGGCCAGGGACGTTTGCCCAGCTGTTGACCCAGAATGGTGAGTGTCCCGCGCTGCCCGGCCTGGCCCGGCCACCGCCTCCTCTTTCCCCCAGGAGATAGATGCACAGGCTTTTCTTCCCGCCTTGCCGGGTTGGGGCTCCCTCCTGCGACCGCCCGCCCGGTCCCCCTTCTGGGAGATTCTTGCCTCTCCTGCTAGAGATTTCCCTCCTCAAGCCAGGCTTGATGGCATGTGTCTGAAATCCTAGTCCTGGGAGGCTGAGACAGGAGGATGGCAGGTTTGAGTCCAGCCTCAGCATCTTAGGGACATCTTCAGCAACACATAGAGATCTTCTTTCAAAGAGAAAAAAGAAAAAGTAAAAGGGCTGGGGTGTAGCTCTGAGGTAGAGCGCCCTTGGCTTCCCAGTACCACAAATAAATATAAAAACAAAAAGGGCTGGGGGGGTAGCGCAGAGGTAGGGTGCTCCTGGGCTCAACATCCAGCATGCCCTCCCCCCAAAATCATGTTCTCCCCTTGCAGAGACCCCCCAACCCTTGATGCAAGCCCCCCCCCACTTCTAGCCTTCCTCTTGGCTTGCTTTATTTTGGGTTTTGGGGATGGAACTCAGGGGCATTTACCTCTGAGCTACACCCCCAGCCCTAATTTTTATTCTTTATTTTGAAACAGGGTCACACTGAGTTGCAGCGGGCCCCACTAAGTAGCGGAGGCTTTCCCCGAACCGCGATCCTCCTGTCCCAGCCTCTCAAATAAATGCTGGCATTACAAGCGTGCGCCACCACGCCTGGCTCGCCCTTTTTATTTATTTTTTCTTTGGTAATGGGGTCTCGAGCTGGGCATGGTAGTGGACACTTGTCATCCCAGGACGTGGGAGGCTGAGACAGGAGGATCGCGGTTCGCGGACAGCCTCAGCTGCTTAGTGAGGCCCTCTGCAACTCAGTGAGACCCTGTTTCAAAATCAAGAATAAAAAGTAGGGCAGGGGGTGCAGCTCAGAGGTAGAACGCCCCTGGGTTCCATCCCCAGGACCACAAAATAAATATAAAGGAATAAATAAAAGAAACGGGGCCTCGCTAGGTTGCTAGTGGCTGAGGCTGCCCTTGAACCTGGGGCGCCGGGCCGCGTCCTTCCGTCCGTCCTCCTCCTCGTCCGTCCTCCTCCTCCTCCGTCCGTCCTCCTCCTCCTCCTCCGTCCGTCCTCCTCCTCCTCCGTCCGTCCTCCTCCTCCTCCTCCGTCCGTCCTCCTCCTCCTCCGTCCGTCCTCCTCCTCCTCCGTCCTCCTCCTCCTCCTCCTCCTCCTCCTCGTCCGTCCTCCTCCTCCTCCGTCCGTCCTCCTCCTCCTCCGTCCGTCCTCCTCCTCCTCCGTCCTCCTCCTCCTCCGTCCTCCTCCTCCTCCGTCCTCCTCCTCCTCCTCCTCCTCCTCGTCCGTCCTCCTCCTCCTCCGTCCGTCCTCCTCCTCCTCCGTCCGTCCTCCTCCTCCTCCGTCCTCCGTCCTCCTCCGTCCTCCTCCTCCTCCTCCGTCCGTCCTCCTCCTCCTCCGTCCGTCCTCCTCCTCCGTCCTCCTCCGTCCTCCTCCTCCTCCTCCGTCCTCCTCCTCCTCCGTCCGTCCTCCTCCTCCTCCTCCTCCTCCTCCGTCCTCCTCCTCCTCCGTCCGTCCTCCTCCTCCTCCTCCGTCCTCCTCCTCCATCCGTCCGTCCTCCTCCTCCTCCTCCTCCGTCCTCCTCCTCCTCCTCCTCCGTCCGTCCTCCTCCTCCTCCTCCGTCCTCCTCCTCCTCCTCCTCCGTCCTCCTCCTCCTCCTCCTCCTCCTCCTCGTCCGTCCTCCTCCTCCTCCGTCCGTCCTCCTCCTCCTCCGTCCGTCCTCCTCCTCCTCCGTCCGTCCTCCTCCTCCTCCGTCCGTCCTCCTCCTCCTCCTCCTCCTCCGTCCTCCTCCTCCTCCTCCTCCTCCGTCCTCCTCCTCCTCCTCCTCCTTCCGTCCTCCTCCTCCTCCTTCCTCCTCCTCCTCCGTCCGTCCTCCTCCTCCTCCTCCTCCGTCCTCCTCCTCCTCCTCCTCCTCCGTCCTCCTCCTCCTCCTCCTCCGTCCGTCCTCCTCCTCCTCCGTCCTCCTCCTCCTCCGTCCGTCCTCCTCCTCCTCCTCCTCCGTCCTCCTCCTCCTCCTCCGTCCTCCTCCTCCTCCTCCTCCTCCTCCTCCTCCTCCGTCCTCCTCCTCCTCCTCCTCCTCCGTCCGTCCTCCTCCTTCTCCTCCTCCTCCTCCTCCGTCCTCCTCCTCCTCCTCCTCCTCCTCCTCCGTCCTCCTCCTCCTCCTCCTCCATCCTCCTCCTCCTCCTCCTCCGTCCGTCCTGCCTCTCAGCCGTCTCCCTCCCGTCCGCAGTTCTGCTGGAGAACGGGACCCTGAGCTGGCACAGCGGCCCGGGGCTGGCGGGCGTGTTCCTGTCCCCGGGCCTGAGTTACGACGAGGCCGGGCGGGAGCTGGTGGTGGCCGAGGCCGGCGTCTACTTCGTCTTCCTGCAGCTGGCCGCGTCGCGCCGGGTGGCCGGGCCGGGGCCCCCGCGGGCCCGGGCGTCGCTCACCCTGTGCCTGGGGGCGCGGGCCACCGCCCTGGCGCTCGCGGTGGACCTGGCGCCGGCCGCCACCTCGGCCCGCGGCTTCCTGGGCCGCCTGCTGGACTTGGCGGCCGGCCAGCGCCTGAGCGTCCACCTGCGGGCCGAGGCCGCCGCCCGGGAGGCCTGGCAGCTGACCCAGAACGCCACCATCCTGGGGCTCGTCCGCCCCGCCCCGGAGGCCGCAGGGCGCTTCTTCCCGGGGGCGTGATGCCCGCGAGCCCGGGGGCACGGCCGCTGGACCGCTGCTGGACGCCCGCCTCCGTCCCTGGCCTCCCTCCCTGGCCTCCCTCCCTGGCCTCCCTCCCTGGCCTCCCTCCCTGGCCTCCCGGCGGAGGCCGCTCTACCTCACGGCGCTGGGCCGGGCCGGGCCGCCCCCCGACCGTCAGAGCCACGCGGTGTTTATTCTGAGCCGGAGCTCAGGGACTACACTTTAGACTGACTTTTCTTATTGAACTCGTATTTATTGAAGATCTGTGACGTGCCCGCAGCCAGTTAGAAGAAATCAGAAAAAAAAAAAAAAGACCGTATTTATGTTAACATGTAAGTTAACATGTAATAAACGCGCACTCTTCCCGCCCGCCTGGGATTCGGGGAAGCAGCTTGGTGGCTGTGCAGTACCCAGTGGATTTTACTGATTTATTCAGCTATTTACCGAGCGTCTCCTGAGAACCAGGCACCGTTTTCTTTTAGACGCCACACACCTTTGTGTGCGTGTGTGTGCACGTGAGTTATTTGAGAATCAACCCAAGGATACTCTACCAGACCTTAAAAAAAAATAAAAAACAACTTTTATTTTTTTGTACTGGAGATCAAACCTAGGGGTGATCTACTTTCAAGCGACATTCTCTAGCACCTTTATGTATTTATTTTAATTCTATTTAAGTTGCTGAGGGTTACTGAGCAACTAAGTTACTGAGGTTAGGCTTGAACCGGAGATCCTCCTGTTTCAGCCTCCCAAGCCCCGGGGTTCCAGATGTGCACCACCCCACCTGTCCCTCCCTAATCTTTTTTTGGTACTGGGGATGGAACCCAGGGGCATTCTACCTCTGAGCTACACCCTCAGCCCTATTTTTTATTCTTGATTTTGAAACAGGGTCTCACTGAGTTGCAGAGGGCCTCACTAAGTAGCTGAGGCTGTCTGTGAACCGCGATCCTCCGGTCTCAGCCTCCCGAAGGCTGGATGACAAGCGTGCCCCCACGCTTTACAAGACTTGTTTGTTTTGTTTGCACTGGGGATGGAACTCAGGGGTGTCATACCTCTGAGCTATACCCCAGCCCTTTTTATTTTGAAACAGGGCCTTGCTAGTTGCCAAGGGCCTCACTAAGTGCTACCTGCATCCTCCTGTCTCAGCCTCCCGAGTCCTGGGATGCCAGAAGTGTGCCTCCTGCTCTGTGTTTCTTAAAAATATTTTTGTTGTCGGGCATACGTCTGTAATCCCAGCATTCAGGAGGCTGAAACTGGAGGATCGAGGTTCAAGGCCAGCCTCAATGACTTAGTGAGGCCCTCTGCAATTTAGTGAGACCCTGTTTTGAAATAAAATAATGAGATAGAGCCGGGCGTGGTGGCGCACGCTTCTCATCCCAGCATTCGGGAGGCTGCGATCGGAAGATGGGGTCTCCAGGCCAGCTTCAGCTACTTATTGAGGCCCTCGCAACTTAGTGAGGCCCTATTTCAAATTAAAGAATAAAAATAGGGCAGGGGGAGTAGCTCGGAGGTCGAATGCCCCTGGGTTCCATCCCCAGACCCACAATAAAATAAAATAAAATAAAATAGGGCTGGGGGTGTAGCTCGGAGGTAGAGAGACCCTGGCTTCAATCCCCAGTGACCAAAAAGAAAAGAAAAGAAAAAAAAGTTTAAGAGGTGATGGCTATGTTAATCCTCCTGATTTGACCCTTACCCAGGGGTTACTTGAACCGAAACCTTTTGGTGGAGCTCCTCGCGGGTGTGTGTGTGTGTGTGTGTGTGTGTGTGTGTGTGTGCTCCGTTCACTCAGAAGCATTGGAACAGGAGGGCGGAGCCGAGCGTGTGCGGCTTTTCAGTTAGGACCCCGGGCCAGATGGCCCCGACCTAAGCAAGCCCAGGCAGGTCCAGGGCTCACAGGTCCCGACGAATTTGCATAACGCTAACCCTGAGTCTTTATTGTAAATCCTGTTGATTCTCAGAAAAGCCCTGAGCAGCGCTATTGGTCTCCCGCAGGTGGGTGGGGGAGAGGAGGACAATTTGCCCCCGGGTCGGCCAGCGCCTGGACATTCAAACGGTTTCTCTAGGTCTTGGGTAACTCCCCCGGGGAAAACTCCCAATGTGACCCGGGGGCTTGGGGTCGGTCTCAAGGTAAGGGTTAAACTGTCAAGTCTGTTCCAGGTGGGAGATTTTATTTATTTTTTAATTAATTAATTAATTAATTTATATTTGTGGTGCTGGGGATGGAACCCAGGGACATTCTATCTCCGAGCTATACCCTCAGCCCTATTTTTTATTCTTTATTTTATTTTTTGTGGTACTGGGTATGGAACCCAGAGGCTTTTCTACCTCCGGGCTACACTCCCAGATCTATTTTATACTTTATTTGGAAACAGAGTCTCACTAAGTTGCTGAGAGCCTCACTCAGTAGCTGAGGCTGGCTTCGAACCTGTGCGATTCTTCTGTCTCAGCCTTCCAAGCGTTTGGATTACAAGAGTGCGCCCCCCCCCCCGAAAACACATTTCTAAGAAATAATAAACCTTAGGACATGGGCCTCTGCAAAGCCCAGGCAGAACCGGAGCCCTGGGACAAGTCTTAAAAAGTCTGTGTAAGGAGGATCCTTGGATGTGATGATTCTGCTGTGAGCTGGTTGCCATAGTGATGAGAAGAGACAGAGAAGTCTCTGGGTTTCTTTTGTTCTGTTTAAACCTCTCAGTGGCCTTGAGGCCTCTCTCTCCCTGGAGAGCAGCGGTAGGCTCTAGGGCCATCTGCTCCAGGACTGCAGGCCATGATGTTCAGAGTGTGCCCCTCACAGGGTGCTGCCTTGCTTGGAGGGCCACCTCCTGCTCCAGCACCCAACCTGCGATCAGGAGACCAGGCGTCCCTCTCACGTGAACGTCCTGGCGCTGCAGATGCCCTGGGGCCCCGTCCCACCTCTGTCCATCCCACCTCTGTCCGGCCCTGCTGCCGTCTGCTCTGCCCCGTAGTGACCAACACCAGACGGGCACCACGTAAAGCGGAAGGTCCACTGGGCCCTCGGCTCCCCAGGTGCCATCCCCAGCCAGCCAGCTCCAAGGCCGGGGTCCTGGCGGCCCAGGGGCCATGGTGGCCGGAAGCTGGGCTCAGCTCAGCGGCGGCCAGGAGCAGAGAGCCCGACAGGAGCCGGCCAGCCATCATCTGCTCCCCAAGGCCGCACCCCAGCAAGGCCCTCCTGCCCCAGTCACCCCCAATCCGTCTGTGGTTCATCCCCCAAGAAGATGGAGTCCCAAACCCTAACCAGCCCGTTTGTACCAAGATGGCCCCGTGTAGGAGGCCGGGCCCCGGAGGAGAGTTGGGCTCAGGCCTGTCCGACAGGGGCCGCGGGAGCAGCTGTGCAGCAGCTCACAGCTCAGGGGTGCAGAGGGACCAGGGCAGGACTGTGGCAGGGGGCGGGAGGGGAGCCGTCCAGGGCGCGGCCCAGGCCCACCAGCGAGCGGGAGCCGGGGGACAGGCCTCTGTGGGGCCGGGGCCTCCCGAGCAGGTTTAGAGCAAACAGCAGGGCGTTTGTGTGGTCAGTCGGAGGCTGAGAGGCAGCCACCATGGCCCCCAGGCTGTTGCTCTTGGAGCTGGCTGGCTCTGGATGGCACCTGGGGAGCTGAGGGCCCAGTGGACCTTCCTGCTTTACGTGGTGCCCGTCTCGTGCTGGTCACTACGGGGCAGAGCAGACGGCAGCAGGGCCGGACAGAGGTGGGATGGACAGAGGTGGGACGGGGCCCCAGGGCATCTGCAGCGCCAGGACGTTCACGTGAGAGGGACGCCTGGTCTCCTGATCGCAGGTTGGGTGCTCGGTCCGCCCCTCTGTCTCTAGGTGTCCGGTCCCACGGGGAGGTGGGTCACCACGGTTCCGTTTTGTAAGCAAATGTTTCCATCAATCGATTGGATTGAGGAACTGGTAGGAGGAGGGGGAGGAGGAGGGGGAGAGGGGGAGGGGAGGAGGAACAGGAAACTGTGAAGATTAAGCTCTGCTTTGGGGCTGAAAACCCCCTGAGAACACACTCGGCTTCCTGCCCGCCCAGGGTCTCAGGACCCGCCCCTGACACCGGGCGGGTGCAGGGTCCCGCACTCAATCCACGGGTGGAGGCTCCGTCCCACGGGGTGCCGCCGGCTTCTGACACAGCCCCCAGCCCCCGGGGGTTCATCTGGGTTTCCGACAGGAGTTGATTGAGCAAATCGCGGTACTCGAGGATCGCGGATCGCGAGGATCTCGGATCGCGTACGGTCAGGTTCAGATCCAGGAAGTCCCCGGAGTTTCCTGTGCTGAGAGGTGGTTGACCGTCAGGAGACTCAGCTAAGCTGGGGGCACACCCCTGTCATCTAGCTTTTGGGGAAGTTGAGGCAGGAGGAGTGCTGGTTTGGCCTGCCTTGGCAACTTACCAAGACCCTGAGCAATTAGGTGTGACCTTTGTTTCAAAATTAAAAACAAAACAAAACAAAACAAAAAGGGCTGGGGTGTAGCTCAGAGGTAGAAGGCCCCTGGGTTCAGTCCTAAGTACAAACACGTGTGCGCACGCACACACACACGCGCGCGCACACACACGTACACACACACACACACACACACACACTAAATAAAACTGAAAAGAAGAAAATTAAGCCAAGGAGCAAAGAAGGTAGCATTTGTGCAGGAAACGGAGAAGACGGAGCAAGCCCATCTTAGGTTTCTAGAAGGGCATGTACGACCTGTAGCTAATTATTAGCTCAAAAGGGAGGCTGGGACAGTTTTTTGCTTTCCGTTATGAGTCATGCAAAAATCTTACCTATTCAGAAAGTCATATTTCAAGAAGCAATTCGAAGCCGGGGAGGGGAGGCCAGGGCGATTCTGCACCCTGTGGATTTCTGGAAACTGTCCGCCCGCGGCCCGGGTGGATTCCCAGAGCCTCTCAGAACCGGGTCTGCTCAGGCCCTGGAGCCTTTCCCGGCTCCCGCCCTGCCCGCAGGACCCTGCTGTCCACAGGGCTGGTCACTTCAAACGGCTCTGGGCTCCCGTCTCTGTCCAGGAAGACCTGGGTGGGGAGCACGGCCAGGCCCCAGGCCCCACTCCATCCTCAGGATTTGTTAAGCTCTTTTTAAAAATTTATTTTACTTTATTTTATTTTATTTGTGATGCTGGGAATAGAACCCAGGGACATTCTACCTCAAATGATGATCCTCCTGTCTCAGCCTCCCGAATGCTGGGATTACAAGCATGTGCCACCACGCCCTATTTTAAATATTTATTTATTTATTTATTTATTTATTTATTTTTGTGGTACTAGGGATTAAACTCAGGGGCATTCTACCACTGAGCTGCACCTCCAGCCCTATTTTTTATTCTTTATTTTGAAATAGGGTCTCACTAAGTTGCAGAGGGCCTCATTAGGTAGCTGAGACTGGCTGGCTGTGAACCGGCGATCCTCCTGTCTCAGCCTCCCAAGCACTGGGCTGACAAGCGTGCGCCACCGTGCCCGGCTGCTTCAATTATTTTTATAATGGTGGTGACGCACACACATAACACTTGCCACCCAGCTGCAGAGCGGCGGGAGGCTCATCCACAGCCTGTGGCTCCGTCCCCACTGTCCATCTCAGGAGGTCGCCATCTTCCCAGCTGAACCTCTGTCCCCAGCCCCTGGCGCCCACCGGGCTTCTCCCACCTCTGTGGCGCCCAGGCCTCCCGGAGCTCGAGGGCCTGCGTCCCTGTCCCTGGTGTGGGCCGGTCACGGTGCCTTATTCCAGGGAGCGTGGTGCCTGGAGGCGCGTCCCTGTGGTAGCAGGCGTCAGTTTCCTTCCTCTTCCAGGCAGCACTACTCCATTGTGACGGACTATCTTTCGTCAACCCGAAGGGCTTTCACTTTTTGGCTGATGCAAACCATGCTGCTCTGTGTGGGGAGATGCTCAAAAGGCAGAAGTCTCCTGCCCGGCAAGGCGCGCCCGTCATCCCAGCGTTCTGGAGGCTGAGACTGGAGGATGGCGGTTTGCAGACAGCCTCAGCTACTCAGTGAGGCCCTTTGCAACCCGGTGAGATCCTGTTTCAAAATAAAGAATAAAAAATAGGGCGGGAGCAGTGCAGGTTTGAGGGCAGCCTTAGCGACTTAGCGAGACCAGGATAGAATACCAGTGGGTTCAATCTTCAGTGCGCTCTCTCTCCCTCTCTCTCTCTCACACGCGCACACACACACACACACACACACACACACACACACACACGCACATGCACACTCAAGGCGGCGGAGGGAGTTTCTAGTTTACAGAGATTCCTATCACCTTGTTCACCTTGTATGCTTTGTGGAGATTCCCTCGGAAGCTCCAGTTTTAGAGACAACGCTTAGACTTTCCATTTTCAGTAGCACCTTCCATTGAATGAGGTCATTCTAAAATTTTTATTTATTTTTTAAAAATTGGGCTGCTTTTTTTTTTAAGAAAAAAAAATTTTTTTTTTTTTTGCAGAATTGTGGGAACATAGAGTTTTCCCAGACACCCCTCATCCGCAGCTGACAGCAGATCCGCTAGGGAATTCACAGGCGGGGACCTTCCCCCCAGTGGGGAGGTAAGAGCAGGGGTTGGTGGCGCAGGCCTGGGAGGCCGAGACAGGAGGGCGCATCTCAGCAAGCCTCTTTCTCTTGGAAAAACAGAATGAAAAGGGGTGGCGTGTATTTGAGGCCCGGGGCTCCATCCCGGCCCAGGAAGGAAAAACAAAACAAAACAAGAAACGGGGAGGGGAGAGAAATTGTGCCAAGTTGCAAGCAAGCAGCCCCGCGGTCGGGGCGCCGGTCAGGGGTGCACCCACTGGACGCCGAGGAAGGTCTGGTCGGCGCTGGGCGAGGGCAGCAGGGGCGTGGGCGCCAGGTCGGTGCAGAGCCGGTCGCCGCGGGCCAGCGGAGTGAGGCGCTGGGAGGCCACCACGCAGTCCCGGTGGAAGCTGCGGCGCAGCAGGCTGAGGCGGCGGGCGGCGGGGGAGCAGACGCTCACGGCCAGCGTGGCCACCGGCGCCGGGGTCCTCGCCGCGGAGCAGTTGGCCAGCGTCACCTGGATGTGCAGCCTGTAGATGCCCTCCCGGCGGATGCGCAGCTGGCCCTGGTCCAGCTCTGGCCCCAGCAGGAAGGAGCGACCCAGGGCCGGGCCCGCCTGCCAGCGCAGACCGGGGCCCTGCCGGGAACCTGGGGGCAGAGGGTCGGGGACCGGGGGACCCAGTTAGGAAACGCAGGTGGTCACCGAGGTGGTGGGGTACAGGGATGGGGAGCGGGAGGTACAGAGAGAGGAGGAGGGAGGGGAGGAGGGGGAGAAGTGGAGAGGGTCACACACACACACCAGGAGACAGAGACGGAAGGGCCAGGGGAATGTGGACAATACGATAATTTTGCCTTTGCATTATCCTTTTTTTTTTTGCGTAAGAGAGGATGGAACTCAGAGGCATTTGACCTCTGAGCTGCACTCCCAGCCCTGTTTTTTATTCTTTATTTTGAAACAGGGTCTGAGTTGCAAAGGGCCTCACTAAGTAGCTGAGGCTGGCCGCGAACTGTGATCCTCCAGTCTCAGCCTCCCAAGTGCTGGGATGACAAGCGTGCGCCACCACGCCCGGCTTCCAACCCTATTTTTTTATTTTATATTTTGAAACAGGGCCTCACGGAATTGCAGAGGGCCTCACTACGTAGCTGAGGCTGGTTGCGAACCCAGATCCTCCTGTCTTAGCCTCTTGAAAGCTGGGATTACAAGTGTGTACCACCACACCCAGGTTTTTCTTTTTTTTTTTATTTGTGGAAGAGAGTATGGAACCCAGGGGCATTCGACATCTGAGCTGCAGCCTCAGCCCTATGTTTTTTATTCTTTTTGGAAACAGGGTCTCACTGAGTTGCAAAGGGCCTCACTAAGTAGCTGTCCATGAACCGTGATCCTCCATCTCAGCTTCCCAAGTCCTGGGCTAACAGGACTCCCTCACTCCCTGAGCCTGCCGGCTACCCTCAAGGTCATCCATTGATATCTCTCCCTACCTAGCTCCTCCAGGTGGCCACAACCCACAGACAGCAAGGTGCAGCCGGTGAGTTGCCTTCTGAGCCCCAAGCCTGGAATGGCCGTGTGCAGTGACCACTGTCTGCGAGGGGCATGTGTGCTTGGTGCAAAACCACCGACTAGAAGCCCCCTTAGGAACCTGCCTGGGGGCCCCGGGCCCCACAGAGGCTTGTCCCACGCCCCACGCTTCCCCCGGCTCCCGCTCGCTTGCTGGTGGGGCCGCGCCCTGGACGGCTCCCCTCCCGCCCCCTGCACGGTCCTGCCCTGGTCCCTCTGCACCTGTGAGCTGTGAGCTGCTGCACAGCTGCTCCCGCGGCCCCTGTCGGACAGGCCTGAGCCCAACTCTCCTCCGGGGCCCGGCCTCCTAGACGGGGCCATCTTGGTACAAACGGGCTGGTTAGGGTTTGGGACTCCATCTTCTTGGGGGATGAACCACAGACGGATTGGGGGTGACTGGGGCGGGAGGGCCTTGCTGGGGTGCGGCCTTGGGGAGCATATCATGGCTGGCCGGCTCCTGTCGGGCTCTCTGCTCCTGGCCGCCACTGAGCTGAGCCCAGCTTCCGGCCACCATGGCCCCTGGGCCGCCAGGACGCCGGCCTTAGAGCTGGCTGGGATGGCACTCAGGGCCACCCTACTACTGAACCATACCCCTGGCCCTTTTTATTTATTAGTTATATTTATTTATTGGTGGTACTGGGGTGGATCCCAGAGGTTTTCTACCTCGGGCTATACTCCCAGACCTATTTTATATTTTATTTGGAAACAGGGTCTCACTAAGTAGCTGAGGCTGGCTTCGAACCGTTGCGATCCTCCTGCCTCAGCCTCCCAAACGCGGGGATTACAAGAGTGCGTCACCACGCCCAGCTATTACTCTCCTGGTTCACCTTCCTCCCTCCTTCTCTCTCTCTCTCAACACACACACACACACACACACACACACACACACACACACACACGAGTTACCTGTGAGGTTCAACTGAAGCTCAGCCACATCCCACTGGAAGAAAATGCAGAAAACAGGAAAAGGCCGTAAGCACTAGGCGCGGGCCTTCCAGTGCCCCCACGCCAGGGTCTCCACTCGTTTTTTTCTTTTTTTTTTTTTCTTTTTTTTTTTTTTTTTGTGGCACTGGGGATGGAACCCAGGGGCGTTCTACCTCCAAGCGACACCCTCAGCCCTATTTTTTATTCTTGATTTTGAAACAGGGTCTCACTGAGTTGCCTCACTAAGTAGCTGAGGCCGGCTGAGAACCTGTGATCCTCCTGTCTCAGCCTCCCAAGTGCTGGGATTCCTGGCCATTTTGCAAAGACCTCTTGAAGAGAAAGCCGGCGGGATGAGACCTGGAACTGCATGGCTTTTCTGCAGCCCTGGCCGGGTCGCCCCCACATCCAAAGCAGAGGGAGCCCGGGAGGCCCCGCGCCCTCCCACTGCCGGCTTTGTGAAGCCCCTGGCAGCCTCTGAGTCAGTCAGCTGGGGAACACCAGAGAGTCACTGTCTACGTGCAAACCAGCACACCTCCTACCTGGGATCCCCGGAGCCTCCAGGGCAGCCTCCCCACGCAGCCTCTCCCTGCCGCCTCGCTCTTCCTCCCCTACCAAACCTTCCCAATTTCACTTGCTTTATTTGCTCGTTTATTTGTTTATTGCCACACCGGGGTTAGCCCCACTGAACCGACCCCCCTCCAGCTTAAAAAAAAGTCTTCGTTTTGAGACAGGCGTGAGAGTCCTGGGGATGGGACCCAGGAGCCTCCCAAGGAGCTGGGGTCACGTGCGCACATCACTGCCCCCAGCTCCACACCCTCTGGATCCTTCTCATTCAATCCCCGCCCCCCAGTAATTGAACGGGGCATTCCGCCTCCTGGCTGCACCTCCATCCCTCCCTGGCCGGCCTGCCCCTCGGCACTCACCGTGAGCGGCTCCTGCTGCAGTGGCGGCTGGCCCAGGTGCTGGAGGCTGACCAGGCAGGGTACCAGCACCAGGAGCACCAGGATCGCCACGGGCACCAGGACCTTGGCCCGGCACAGTCGGCGCCCACAGCACGTCGCCATCCCCAGAGCCGGGACCTGCTTCTGAGCTCTCTGGGGACGCCGGGCCGGGAGGGAAGCACTCTCTCTCCCGCTGCACACAGGCAGGGAAGTCCCCCACACACCCTCGCCCCTGCCGCCCCTGCCACCTCCCGTGGGCTGGGAGCCACGGAGCCCTGCCCGGGCGGGCGGGGACTTTCGCTCTTCTGATTGGATTTCCCGCCCTTGAATTCATTCATTCATTTGATGCCATCTCCAGGGGGGTGTGGGGTCGGCCAGGTCCCCTGGGCGGGACAGCCTGCCCGGCTCCATCGCCCTTGGGCTCCTGGATTGGCCTCCGTCCCCCACGGCTGTGGAGGGCTGAGCAGTGACCCCCGCCCCGCACCCCGGTATTCATGTCCACCAGGGACCTCAGAAGGAGATTTCATTTGAAAATAGGGTCTTTGACCTGACGTGGCGGCGCATGTTTGTAATCCCCGCGCTTAGGAGGCTGAGACTGGAGGATCGCACCGGTTTGAAGCCAGCCTCAGCTACTGAGTGAGGCTCTCAGCAACTTAGTGAGACCCTGTTTCCAAATAAAATATAAATAGGTCTGGGAGTATAGCCCGGAGGGAGAAAAGCCCCTGGGTTCCACCCCCAGTACCACAAAAAAAAAAAAAAAAGAAAAAGAAAAATAGGGCTGGGGGTGTATGTAGCTCAGAGGTAGAACGCCCTTGGGTTCTATCCCCAGTACCACACACACAAAAATAAATGAATATAAATATATAAATAAAATAGGGCTGGGGGTGTAGCTTGGAGGTAGAATGCTCCTGGCTTCCATCCCCATTTCTGCAGAAAACTCCCCCCCCCAAAAAAAACCCTTTTCTCATTCTGAGTTGATCATCTCAGGCATTTCTCACTAACAGAAGCGGCCTCACGTGATCACTGTTTTGAAAGCGGGCCACCTGCAGAGGCGCAGCGGGGCTGGGGAGGGCCCTGTTCAGATGCCTCCCTCCCTCCCGACTTCTCTCCTTCCCAGCCGGAGCCCGTTTAGGGAAGGAGTCTGCTCTGCTCAGCGGATTCCAGGTATGCATCTGTCCAAAACGACCCCGGGCCGGGCGTGGTGGCGCACACCTGTCATCCCAGGGCTTGGGAGGCTGAGGCAGGAGGAAAACAGGCTCGAGGCCAGCCTCAGCTACTGAGGCTCTCAGCAACCTATGAGACCCTGTTTCAGATCAAAAGCTAAAAAGAGCTGAGGGCGTAGCTCGGAGATAGAATGCCCCGAGCTCAATCTCCAGTACAAATAAAAAATAATAATAACAAGTAAATGAGAGACAGGAAAGAGTGAGAGCCAACCCCAACCCCAACCCTACCCTAACTCTGTCTCCTGTGCACACACACACACACACACACACACACACACACACACACACCCCGCGGCTGGGCGAGGCGCGTCAGGACACGTTTGCCCCAGGGTTTATCCCTCTAATTCCATCCGCTCCTCATCCTTCATCCCAGTAGGACTAAAGTCCATGGGAAGACGCGGTTTTCTCCCAGGTGAAAGTCTGGGCTGGTGCACACAGAGCCCGGATCCCTCTTCTCCCGAGTCTCTGATGTGCCGGAGCCCTGCCCTAGTCCTACATGGCGCAGGAACCAGCGCCCCTTGCGGCGGGGAGGAGGGTGAAAGGAGCCCAGCGTGCGTGTGTGTGTGTGTGTGTGTGTGTGTGTGTGTGTGTGTGTGTGTGTGCCTGTCATCCCAGGAGACAAGATAGGAGGGTCACAGCTTGGAGGTCAGGCTCAGCCAATCAGTGGGACCCTCAGCCACTTAGCATGACCCCTGATTCAAAATAAAAAGAAACAGGGGTGGGGATGTAACACACACACAAAATTAAAAAACAAAGCACCCCTTTCTGTTTAAGGAAAGTAGTATATTTATTTATTATTGTTGCTGGTATGTGTGTGTGTGTGTGTATGGGCTGAGAGTTGAACCCAGGAGCATTCTACCTCCGAGCTACGCCCCCAGCCCTCTTAATTTTATTTCTATTTATTTGTTTATTTGTTTGTTTATTTGCAGTACTAGGGATGGAACCCAGGGGCATTCGACCTCTGAGCTACACCCCCTGCCCTATTTTTTATTCTTTATTTTGAAACAGGGTCTCTGAGTTGCAGAGGGCCTCGCTAAGTAGCTGAGGCCGGCCGCGAACCGTGATCCTCGAACCGTGATCCTCCGGTCTCAGCCTCCCAAGTCCGAGGATGACAAGCCGGTGCCCCCACGCCTGGCTAACTCATCACATTTCTGTCTTAAAAGCAGGCAGTTTTTATCTATTAATTATACCTCAGTATAAATGGGCGGAGACAGACAGAATACAGGACTGGGGGCTGTCGCGGGGCAGAATCCTCACATCTGGCCGTTGACGACGGCATGCTCACCATCACTTGGGAAACTGGGAGCCCATGCTAGTCGTAACACACCCGGCCCCCCAAGACACAGGACAGGTGGACTGGATTTGCAGAATCATGTGCAAAGTGCTCATGAGATTAGCTCAGCACTTAGTAATATAGAAAAAGCATGATCTATTATGAAGAACCCGTGACTGAGTTAGGTTATTTTAGATGACAAGATTGGCTTAACATTTATTTTATTTTATTTTATTTTGTGTGTGTGTATGGTACTGGGGGTAGAACCCAGAGGCTTTCTACCTCTGGGCTCTACTCCCAGACCTATTTTATATTTTATTTGGAAACAGGGTCTCACTGAGTTGCTGAGAGCCTCACTAAGTAGCTGAGGCTGGCTTCGAACCTGTGCCATCCTCCTGTCTCAGCCTCCCTAGTGCGGGGATGACAAGCGTGCCCACCACGCCCAGCTTCCAGCCTTATTTTTAATTCTTTATTTTGAAACCGGGTCTCACTGAGTTGCGGAGGCCTCACTAAGTGGCTGAGGCTGGCCGCGAACCGCGATCGTCCGCTCTCCGCCTCCCGAGGGCTGGGGTGACAGGCGAGCCCACCGCGCCGGCTCACAAGCGCACTGCGGTGATGTTAGAGTTCAGAATCATATGCCCTGGGGGAAGAGAAGGCGCAGCTCTGAGCGGCAAGGGGCGGGGCCTCCTGGGTTCTGGGTGGGCTCGTGAGTCCTTCCGGGGAAAATGGACTGATTTTTGTCTTTTTCTGATTACTCCAGAGAGCGGCTCGCTTTGGCTGTTGTGTGGAGAGAGGCCCGCAGGGGGCGGCAGTGGACATGTTCTGCACAGGCCAGGGGCTTTGCAGAGGAGACGGGCGGAGTAGCATTTGACTTTGATAGATTAAATACATACATTTGATTTCTTTTCATAATTTCCAAAGAAACTCCCAAAAAAGCAGAATGCTCCCGGGTTCCATCCTCCGTACTGGGAAAAAGAAAAAAGAAAAAGAACGGAAACGGGGCACGCCTGTCCTCCTAGGCTGAGGCAGGAGGGTCGCAGATTTGAGGACAGCCCCAGCAACTCAGCACCGCCCTATTTCAATACAAAACTAGGAAGGGCTGGGGTGGGGTTCAGTGGTGGGGTGCTCCTGGGGGGGAAAGTAGAAGAAAAGTAAGAAGAGTAAGAAAGCCGAGTTACCATAGTAGCGGGGACAGCCCAGCATTTAGTTAAAAAGTGTTATTAAAGTCAGCGGTCTCTGTCAGGAAAATAGAACAATTCTTAGTGTGTATGCCCTTAAAGGTTTGCTCTCCAAATAAACAAAGCAAAAAATACCAGAGCTGCCCAAACTGTGCCGAGGGACTGAACTGAGACGTGCTCTTCGTGTAAGCTGCTGAGTGAACCCCAACGCTCGCGGCGACGGCCTCGCTCCGGAGCGGGGGTTTTAAGCGCTTCTCTCCGAGTGGGTAGCTTGGGCAGCAGAAGGTTGAAGAGAGTGTGTTTGACCGGTGGAACGAACACGGGTCTGGGGCTGCACTGGGACGCCACGACCCAGACCTTAAGGAATGCCCGGAGCCGCGGCAACAGGACGTGGTGGGTGCCGTGGACACAGGGCGCCTCCTCACACAGTGTGGGGCGGGGCACCCCTGCCATCCCAGGCCTTCGGAGGCCGAGACAGGAGGCCACAGGTTGGAGGCCAGCCTCAGCAACTTAGCAAGACCCTGTTTCAAAACAAAAGATGGAAAGGGCTAGGGTGCGGCTTGGGGATAGAGCTGCGACTAAGTTTAGGGTTTTATTTGGAAGTTATGTGTGTATTCCTCATGTATCCATCTGCAGTGTCATCTGTCCACCCGTCCATCTATCCAGCCAGCCATCTACTTGTGCTTCCACATTCTCATCCATTTATATATCTGCCCTCCTCCACATGCATGCATGCATGCATGCATCCATCCATCCATCCAGTCTGTCCATCCATCCATCCAATCTGTCCATCCATCCATTCATTCATCCAATCTGTTCATCCATCCATCCATCCATTCATCCAATCTGTCCATCTATCCATCCATCCATCCAATCTGTTCATCCATCCATCCATCCATCCAGTCTGTCCATCTATCCATCCATCCATTCATCCAATCTGTCCATCCATCCATCTAATCTGTCCATCCATCCATCCACCTAATCTGTCCATCCATCCATCCATCTAATCTGTTCATCCATCCATCCATCCATCCATCCATCCATCCAATCTTTCCATCTATCCATCCATCCATCTGTCCATCTATTTATCCATCCATCCAATCTGTCCATCCATTCACCCATCTAATCTGTCCATCCATCCATCCATCTGTCCATCCTCTGTCTATTGTCTATCATCTATCAATCATCTATCATCTATTCATCCACCCACATCCATCCATTAACCCTCTGCCTATCAATTTTCCATATCTATCTCCATCCATGCATTTATCCATATCCACCCATCCATCTTTCCTTCTGTGTCCATCCTCTATATCTATATCTGTATCTATCTTCACCCATCAATCCATCCATCCATCCATCTTTCCGCCTATCTCTATTTGTCTATCCCCATCCATTTCCATACCCATCTATATCTAATCTATCATCTGTCTCCACACATTTTCCATCTGTCTATCATCTATCATCTATCTATATCTATCTATCTGTCATCTGTCATCACCTCCATCCATCCATCCACCCATCCAGTCATACATCCATTCACCCTCTATCTGCCCCCCCCAGCATCCATCCACTGGCAGCCATCCACCCGTTCACTCACATCCTCCCTCCCTCCCACCCAGCCATTGTATCATCCATTTACCCAGGCACCCACCTGCCTCTGCCTACCTCTTCATCCACTCACCAACCACTCTTCCATCCACCCCTGCACCCTCCGCCATTCTAGCGGTGCTCTCTAACACCCAGCTGTCTATCCATCCCTTCAGCTACCCGTCCATGTGATTAGAGAGAGGCTTGGGAGGGATCTCAGTTACCTACTGTCACATACCAGTGACCTCAGAACCTAGCAGCATGACAGGGCCGGGTGGGCACAGGGGCTGAGCGTCCCCTCCACGGCTGGGCAGTGCACCTGGGCTGGCCGAACCTCCATAACCCTTCTTATGCTGTTGATCCTCCAGGGCCACTGCCCACCCTCTTCTACCACTGGGTGGCTAGACTTTCTCTCTCTCTCTCTCTCTCTCTCTCTCTCTCTCTCTCTCTCTCTCTTTCTCTCAATGGAACCCAGTGACAATCTACCTCTGAGCTACACCCCTCTATCTATTTTATTTATTTTACATCAGAGTCTCACTAAGTTGCTGAGGGCCTCACTAGTTTTCTGAGTCTGTCCTCAAACCTGAAATCCTCCTGTCTCAGTCCCCCAAGTACTAGGATGATAGCGTGCCCGACCATGTCCAGCTGAGGATGTACAATTTACTCCATCTCAGAGGGGAAAGGTCCTCTGCCTTGCTTTCTGGGAAGAGCCCTGGGAATACAGAGTCCCTAGAAGAATTTTAGGGGAACTCAAAGGTAAAAGTGGCTAGCAGCCTGCACACCATGACAGAGATTGGAGAGGCCGTAGGTCTTCAGAAAGGAAATGACTCACTGGTATCTCTGGGCAGTTGAAGCCACTGGCAG